>NC_039300.1:1124660-1869660 GCF_003368295.1 Carassius auratus | reverse complement strand
TTTGTAGTAGAGAGAGCATTTCTGCTGTCTGTCTCTGCACTGCGTGCATTTTACATTCTCTCCTCTGTCACCTAAAATCTCCTCTGTCACATAAACATTATTGAAAATAAAAACACGTCAGACCCTCACACTGAAAACAGAGATAAAATATACACGAAGAAGCATGGTTATTGTATATAATATTGTTATCTAGGTAAAATAAAAACAGAACAGACAGTTCACTACTTTATTAAAACTGTAGATTTATTCTACGTTACATTTAAAGCTAATATATTTTAAATGTACTTAAAGGTGCTGTAGGGAACTTTTGTAAAAAAATATTTTTTACATATTTATTAAACCTGTCATTATATCGTGACAGTAGAATATGAGACAGATAATCTGTGAAAAAATCAAGCTCCTCTGGCTCCTCCCAGTAGTCCTATTGCCATTTGCAGGAATACATCGCTCCCGGTAAGAAACAACCAACCAGAGCTGCGGTCCGTAACTTTGTTTGTGTTCAAAATGTAGAAAAATGTATATAATAAGCGAGTACACCATGAATCCATTTTCCAAACCGTGTTTTTGGCTTGTCCTGAATCACTAGGGTGCACCTATAATAAGTGTTTATATTCGGACTATTTTAGATTGCTTCGGGGATACCGCGGTGGAGTAACCCAGTACCTTTGTGATTCTTCATAGACATAAACAGAGAGAAGTAGTTCCGGCTACGATGTTCTTCCGCAAGACGCAAGCAGTTCTGTTTATTAACTGCTAGAGCGTCAAAAGTTCCCTACCGCAGCTTTAATTGTACTTTTGCATTACAAAAGTGATAAAAGTGACAAAAGTAACTTAAGTCCTACTAAAGTGAGTAAAAATAAATAAATAAAATGGTCAGCTATCTGCATTTAACCTCAAATTTTAACTATACTACATTTTCATGCAAACATCCAAGTGTCAGAATTACATTCAGTTTGTACTTATGTATAAATTAACTTATATATACCTATATATATATATATATATAATTTCCGTAATATGTATATTTTTTTCTTCATAGGATGTTCACTATAAACTCTTATGGAAACTCTTATGGAGATGATTAAATAATGAAATTATAATTTAAGGGAGACGTTTGAGTTTTAGAAAATGATATTTTGATGACAAAATTTGACAGTAAAATGTCATTGATCATGCTTTAGTTTGGGGACCAATTATCACTATTAACTAACTACAAGTTTTGCCTCAATAAACTCCTAATTTACTGCTTATTAATAGTTAGTAAGGCAGTTGTTAAGTTTGGGTATGGGGTAGGGTTACGGGATCTAAAATATGATCATGCAGAATAAGACATTAATATTTACTTTAGAATTACTAATAATCAGACAATATGCTCGTAATATGCATGCTAATAAACAACTAGTTGATACTGATAAGACTATAGTAGGGTTTTTGTTTTGTTTTTTGCAGAAGGCTGTAGAGTCACCCTTAAGTATATACTCCACTTTGTGTTGTGTCTATATAAACAGTATAGTATTTCCTATTGTAACAGCTTTAGACAAAGACGACTAGGATAAAATAATGAAAAAAAAAATAATAATAATAATATTATAATATATATATATATGTGTGTGTGTGTGTGTGTGTGTGTGTGTGTGTGTGTGTACTCTTTACATACTCTGAAAGCCTGAAGCCTAGGAAACCGTTCTGAGATCTTCATTTCTTCCTGTGTGTGGCTCTTCAGTGATGGAGGGGTCACTGGATCTACACCTCATGTAATGCAAGTCTGTATTGACTGACAGCTCGCAGGAGCTCAATGACTCAAGTTGTCAAACACACACTATAAAGCACATGTGTGTAAGAGGAAGGCGGGCCAACACACTAACAGTGCCCAAAGGCAGTTTTGTTTGATGGTGAATTAAGTTCTTGTGTCTCTTGCCCGTGGCAACAATAGCCCCTCTCGTCACCCTCTTCTGCCCTCCTATCATACAGTACGGCCCATTTCACTTTCATCCATAACATGCTATTGTCAGAAAAGCAGTTTCCTATGTCTTTGTTTACCAGCTGGATAAGGTCTGAACTCTCCACTTAAGTGCCTCTCTCTGTACTGACACTCTGTTTCACCTTTTACATGCTTCTTGAGTCTGTGGTTTGTGAGCCCTGCAGCACATTTGAGGGTTCACAATGATGTGAGAATGTGAAGGAGAATGACATCTGATTCATATAAATAATGCAGAAGAATGAGTATGTGAAATTGTTAAAATTGCTGTCTAAAATATCTCGTTTCATAAATGTCATATTAAGGTGTTGTACAGAAAAGACCAAGGCTCAGTGGAAATTTGTGTCAACCTACATTCCTGCAATACTCAAAAATCATATCTGTACATAGCCTACCAGGGATGCAACAATCCTTATTATAACCATTCAGAATTAAATCCACGATTCAATATGCACTTTTTTTTTTTTTTTTTTTTTTTTTTTTTGTGTGTGTTTGAATAATTTTTGTACGTTTATTTATTTATTTATTTTTCGGCCGATCTTTGGTTTGCACTGCATTGTGGTCATTCCCAGCGGTGGAAAGAGTACTGAAAATTTGTACTTAAGTACAAGTACTGTTACATTGATGAAAAAATACTAAATTACAAGTAAAAATACCGCTGTCAAACCAGTACTTAAGTAAAAGTAAAAAAGTACCCCTTTTAAAAAAATACTCAGAGTACAAGTTACTTTTTAACTGGCCATATTTAGTTACCAAATAATATTCATATCAAAGATCTATGTGGATGGATAATACTTTGAACAAACCCCACTTTTATCTTATTGACAAAGTATCTTAATTAGTGGTCATGATACAAAGCAGTTCCCTCTGATAAGGATGGCATCAGTATTGCCATATCAGTTTTACATTGTTTTGGAAAACAATGCTGTAGTCCAAAGAAGTTGTTTATTGTAGTTCTTGAAAAGGGATAAAAAAAAAAAAAAAAAACTAAAAAAAATATCGGTTTCACTTTATTTTACAGTACGTGTACTAACATGTACTTATAGTGTACTTACAGTGTATTTGTCTAAGAAAGTTCTGGTAAAACAAGGTAAATACATGGGGTAGGGTTAGGTTTAGGGGTAGGTTCAGGGTTAGTACCTAGTTATTACATAGTTATTGCAATTACTATAATAAGTACATAGTATGTACATGTGGAACAGGACTGTAAAATAAAGTGCTACCAAAATATCTCCCTTTGGAATGGACTTTGAGACTTTGTAGATCATTGTTATGCCCAAACATACACATTGCACACTGACTAAAATTCAAAAAGTTAAAAAGTATAATAGGACCCCATTGAGAATATCTGCTTGTTACGTCTGACATCATCCTTCACCACTTCCCAGACCTAATGCTCTGCCAGACACCACCAAAAAGCAACAAACTGATTCAGCTAAAATATTAGTGCCTGAGACACTGTGACTGTAGAGTGTATAGTAAATTACACTTAGCTTAAATACGTAATATTAATGAAATAGTGTTAATATAGTATTCTCAAGTGAAATGAGTAGAGGCTTGGACCCGGAAACAGCAGTCCTAACATCATGACTCAACAAGAGGATTCTCCCAAGCCATCAAACTTACTTCATCAGAGCAAGAATGCCATTCCAGAGCCGGAAGCGATGGCAGACTATTTTGTTCCCAGTGGATTGACTTGCATGCTTCAACTATTTGCTACAAGACTGTGCTCTAAAAAAAGCATGTAGGGTTGTTTTTGATTTCATGATGTACAATCATTTTCAATACCACATACTGTATACTGCCATATACCTGTAGATATTATTTTTTTGTCCATCCATTTTTTTCAAGGCACTCATTATTTCAAGCTTTGAAATTGGTGTATAATCCAAGTCTTCTAAAAAGACACATTCACTTTATATGATGAATAGATTTTACATAGGCTTTTATTTACATATATAAATATTATGCCCCCAATTACCATTACAAGAATCTCAATCTTAAACATTTGCTGTGTATTTGTTTAGTAAAAAATTTACAACACAAGGAAGCTTGATTTCAAATTTGATTTCAAACTGAACTGAATTTACAAAAAAAAAAAAAGCAAGAAGAAGAAGAAGAAGAAGACAAGTACACAGTCAGTAATACAATTATAAAACAAATGACCTCAATTCAGTTTGAGGTATTCAAAATATGACCACACTGAATTTTTACAAGCAAAGATTTAAGAGCCATATACAGTATGTTAGTCCTATTTATTCAGATAAATGTAACATCAGTTTGACCAGCAATGACTGCAAAATGTAGAGATGAAGACAGTACACAGGATATTTATATGTACAAATCAGACAAATATCCCATTCCAAAACATGTCTAGCATAAATTCACATTCTAAAGAAATTAAAGTTCATCTTTGATTGTTAAAAGACTTTCTGGTACATTTCACTTACAACCAATAAAACTTCTAAAAGGATTTTCATCAATCAGGTGTGAATCTATTCTTAATGGTTGATAACTTTTGACAAAATTTAATCCAGGAGCAAAGAGAAATAATTTCTACTTTTAAAGCACGGAGAGATCGTGGCTGCACAGTCTGCAACCAAGCAGTTTCTCTTCAGGAAGTGTTACGGGGAACGTGTCTAGCATGAGCGACTCTGAATATCGTGTGTAATCAGTCCAATGGAAAAGCATGACATCATGGGCGGAGTGACATAAGCGACTAGGAAGCTATAAAAGCACGTGCTGTGCAGCTGGCGTCAGCTTCACGTCTTCAGCAAGCACTCTGTGTGTGTCAGTTTGTCTTGTGAGTCTTATTTACTGTTGTCTGTCCAGTAGAGCTCTGAAACATGTCTAAGAGCAAGGCGAAAACCAAGAACTTGAAAGGCGAATCCGGATCGCATTTCAGGCTGTGTGTTCCTCCCTGCCCGCGATACATTAAGAGTGGGGATTCACAGTCTGTGCATGGTCTGCCTGGGTTCGAAGCACGCTGAGTCGGCTCTCGAGGGATTGCCCGCATTGCAAGAGATTGTCGATGCGGCTGCTTCGATCCCAGAGGGCTCTCTTTGAGGAGAGAGCCTTCTCCAGCATTCCCCTTGGTGCTGGCCCCACTCCTGCTCTTACACCAGAGGTCAGTCTCGAGGGATACGTCCACAGAGCTGCCCTGTGGATAAAATCTGACCAATTGCTTGTATGCTACGGTCCCCCCAGGAGGGGCTTTCCTGCATCTAAGCAGATTATTAGCCGTTGGATAGTTGAGACTATCAACACCACATATGAGTCCTCTGGTCTTCCCCCGCTGTTGGGAGCCAAGGCTCACTCTACACGGGGTATGTCGGCCTCAAAGGCCTTTCTAGCAGGTGTGTCCATGTTAAACATCTGCAATGCTATGGCTTAGATATGCCAGTCACTCCAGGCGCTTCAGTCCACTCGTCCTAAGCTGTGCTTTTCAGATACACACTAGGCAGGGATTTGTTAGTCTGGCAGCGTAGGTACATCGTTCCCCGTAGCGCTTCGATGCAGCTCGAGTTCCTGAAGAGGAACGTATCCAGGTTAGGCATGTAACCCTAGTTCCTCGAGGGAACGAGGCGCTGCGTCTCGAGGCCATAACCCCAACATCCCTGCCGGCACCTGCTGGTACTCGAAGCTGATGCCAGCTGCACATGCTTTTATAGCTTCCTAGTTGCTTACGTCACCCCACCTGTGACGTCACGCTCTATCATTGGACTGATTACACACGATATTCAGAGTCGCTCACACTAAACGCGTTCCCCGTAGTGCTTCAACGCAGCGTTTCATTCCCTCGAGGAACTAGGGTTGCATGCGTAACCTAGAGACGTTCATTTGTATAAGTTACAATTGTATATTTGTATAAGCCTATTTGAGAGCTTGGATCCAGTTTTCTGCGATTACATGACAGTGTTCTCATGTTACAATAAAGCGCTCGCCACATTTGCACGGGAAAAAATAAAATAATGTGGAATACCTGCAATCCAAAGCAAATATTTTCATTCTTTTATGTCTCTGGCTTAAAAATAAATAAATGAATATATATTTAAAAAATGACAATTGAATTGGTCATGACATATCAGCCATATCTTCCTGGAGCCCAAGACCCGTTGCCCACTGAAGCTAAGCAGGGCCGAGCCTGGTCAGTACCTGGATGGGAGACGTCCTGAGAAGGGTGCTCACCCTGTGGTCTATGTGGATCCTAGCGCCCCAGTGTAGTGACGGGGACACTATACTGTCAACAAGCACCGTCCTTCGGATGAGACGTTAAACCGAGGTCCTGAATCTCTGTGGTCATTAAAAATCCCAGGATGTCTTTCGAAAAGAGTAGAGGTGTGACCTCGGCATCCTGGCTAAATTTGCCCATTGGCCTCCGACCATCATGGCCTCCTAACAATCCCCATATCTGCTGATTGGCTTCATCACTCTGTCTCCTCTCCATCAGTTAGCTGGTGTGTGGTGGGCGTTCTGGCGCACTATGGCTGCCGTCGCATCATCCAGGTGGATGCTGCACACTGGTGGTGGATGAGGAGATAACCCATGACTATGTAAGCGCTTTGAGTGTCTAGAAAAGCGCTATATAAATGTAAGGAATTATTATTATTATTATTATTATTATAAGATCAGTACATCCCTACTTCATACAGTACACTAGGACTTTGTACAGGTGGAATTTTATAAAAGAAAGTAAGTAAAAAAGGAAAGCATATTGCAATAATTCTTTCCCCTTATTCCCGTACTGTTCCTGTCCTGGCAACTTTTATTCCTTTTCACACAAAGTATGATTCATAGGACCAACGTTTTGATAAAGCCTAATTTTCACACTATTCCATGCATAATATTATGTTATGACAATTTTAACATGCTTCTAGATTTGAAAACTGGTAAGCTACTTTTGAACGTTATCATCACATACTGTATACAGTTTGTTGCCAAAACGTCACCACAAGCACAGATTTCTAGTGAGCCTGAGTTGGAAAAGTCCCACACTTTGCACACACATGCAGGGACATCTACACATACACACATTCCTATGTATCAGTTCAAGCCCTCGCTGTCAGCCACACTCGTTCTCTTCCCCCATGTCTCTCTCTCCCTCCACTTCACATGCTTTTGCTCTCTTTAAGTGGAAATGATTGGAATTGAGTTCAGCGTGCTCCCTAGAGAGGAAACCTGCCTGCCAACTGCCCGTCCCGTCACACACTTACACAGAGATTGTGTGTAAGAGTCCCTAAACCTTTACAGCGACTTCAAACTGCCATATTTCTGTAGATTGGTGACTAATCTACAGGACTAGATGAATTAATTAGCGGTTAATTGCCCTGGTAAGGCTCCAGGTATAAAAATAGCAAATAATGTGAATGTAGGTGTCTTTGTTATATATATATGCATGTATATATATGTATATATATATATATATATATATATATATAACACATTCAGGTTCTGCACCTTTTTCTAGGTCATTATTCAATTTGCAGTAAATTTGTGACAATGTTTCTCTCAATATGTCATTCTGATTAAAATAGTAGCAATTTGCAAAATTAAAGCTTTTTCATTTGAGTTTTCAAACTATACCCAGTGTGTTTCACTACATATATGATTTAGATACATGATGGTGTGTTTAGGGTGCTCTGGGCTCTCTGCAAGCTTACAAGCGATAGTGTCTGCAAGAGGCCCAGCAATAAGTCCATAAAATCCCGGGCTATCGACTCCCTCTTGGGGATCAATACTGGAATGATGGGCATCTTCTCTCGCCCATCCATCCACTGGGCCATTGTGTGCATGTTAATGTTATAAATTATTGAGAGAATGGGGACGATTTCTATTGATTGGCTGTGGGGATTATTGAAGGGGTGAATTTCAGCGAGAGGGCGGGCGGAAGTCTGGAAAAGGTGGAGGGAGTCTACGTCAACAGACAGGTTAAAATCTTCAAGCAAGGTTTAAGTATTCACTAAGATGCCTGACCTCCAATACATTCAGGTTGCAGGAAGGACACGGCTGAAATTATGATGATTGTGTCTTCTGCCTTTGGTTTCTTAGTCATTCTCTTTTTCTTGGTTTCCCAGGATTTGCTGAGAAAAACTTTAGTTAGTCTCCCAGCTTCACAATACTGGTTTGGTTTGCGTGTTTTAGAGGTGGGCTGGTGCTTTTTAAGCTGGGAGAATAGACATCTATTTAACCAAATGAGAGGTATGGTGGGGAGCCCACCAGTAAAGACATTTTCAGCTTTTTAAGCAGGGCTAAGTAAGTGCTTGGTGTGAAAGCAGCAGTATTTGAATTGTAGATCCTCAATAGGTGTGTTTCATTCATAAATTATAACTCAAGATGGCTACTTTAAGAATTTGTGTATAAGAGGAGTGCCCTGTCCTGCTGCTGGGGGGCCAGCATGCTGTGGACTGGTGCTCCTTCCTGTGCCAACACATCTGACTGGATGTTTCTAGTAATCCTGATGACCTTGATTAGCTGGTTTGAGTGTGTTTCATTAGGCTTGGGTTTAAATTCTGCAGGACGGTCTCCCCAGGAGCAGGATCAGACACCCCTGGAGCAGAAGGTCAGTGAGTGTTAGTTTCTTGTTACTTACCATGTTTAATACAGTATAATTACACAAATCCAGATATGAGGTAATGAATGAAGTCAAGTACCTTGATTCATGGGCCTAACACAGACCTAGCGAGCCTCTATTCATAGTTTCAGCCACTTGACTGACTTAAAGACCTGAAAGGCAAAACATCCACAGAACATTAGCACAAGCCTATCAAGTTTTCATTTGTTTCCAAGCCACAGATATTTCAATATACCTCCCAAAATAATAAACCAAAGATTTTGCAATCATTTATTGCAATCAATATAAATCACCCCCTGCAATCACTTAGACAGTGGGGAGATTAAACACAGTTAATATGAAAAACACTTAAAGTGTCATTGTATTAAAACGGTGATACCGAAAGATCAAATTCAGTAAACAACCTTTGATGATGCATGGCATTCCTTGTGTGCAGGTTTCATTGCTTGAAAGATTGATTGAAAGCTTTGAATGGACAATACTAATACTAAGAAAAAAGAAATGGCATGAGATTAGGAAGGGTGAACTTGAGCCACCATCTCCATTGACTATGACTATGGCTCAATACGTATTGAGTTCATGCGCTAACCACTGACCACAGCTCAAACAAGTCCAAATCTGAGCACCCATGCCAGAAAACACAAGCAAATCTTGCTTGGCTGATACATTTTTAAGTCTGGTAAAGCATTATTGAGTACATTTTGTCAAGCATATAAGCCAACAGATCCCCAACCCTCAATCAGAAATCTCCCCATAGCTTGACCTAGCTGAAAACATATCTCTCTCTTTTTGTTTTGAGGACGCTCCTGAGACAAGATTGCAGTAGAAGTGAGTTCCCCATTGCTGAATCCCCACAGGCCTTTCTTAGCAAATGTTGTGGCACTAAAAAACGAAATCGCTGGACCATACTTCTCCTCACTAGCATTATCTTCTATTGATCCTAGTCCTTAAGTGTGACCATAAATCCTGCCCTGCACTGCTGACCGAGGCCAGCTTACCAGGACCCTCTGTGTGAAAAAATCTGATGGCAGGGTAACTGAAAACAGTGCTTCCACTCTTTAAGAATCAAGATCAAGTCATTTGTATGGTGAAGGATCTTTGTTTAATTGCACTGCAAAAAAGGTGAGATTTCGATAGTAGTCCCTACAAACTGAGTGCACGACTGCTGGTATGTCCAATTCAGGAATTCAGGAAATCACGGGTTTGAGTCAGATGAGACGTAACTGGAATTATCCGAGGAGGCAGTCGTAGAATGCGAAAGTAAAATAACATTGATCGCTAGTAATGGCTTTTGAAATGAATACAGGGTTTCTTGTTGAATGCAGCGAGCTTGGATGTACACAACAAACAATCTAAAAGCTTGTCTAATAGCTCACCATAAGCCAGGAAGACCAATATATCTTATCTCATATAGTCTCATAATCCCCATGTACACAAACAGTCGACGCTGCATCCATTAGGTGATGAGCTACAAGCTGCATCTGTTGTTGAACGGAATTTCAGTGATTAAGTTGTTGGATGATAATGCAATTAGAAAGCTGTTTCAGAGCACTTCTGCTCTCTTTTGATTCATAAAATGCCAGTGGTCTTTGTTATATAACTTGAGCATCTGTTGTCAGCCGACAGAGTTTGCATAATTCTGAAACGTAAATATACACTTAATTTGTTTAAACTTTATAATTCAAAAGATTTAATAAATTCCAATATGACTGAGGTCTGTTGTGTGTGGACACTGACAATACAATGGTGCATTAAGACAGAGTTATTGTCTGGTTGTTTTCGATTTCTGAACAGTCTCATTGCAAAGACATGTTTGGAAAAGATGATCTGGACCTGTGTTCCTATAAAAATCTCTGTGTTCCTGTAAGGAGAACAAATCAAATGAGCTCTGCTGTTAATATTTCAGCAGGTGACGGTCTGAGCGATTGTGTGTATGTGCTGCTGAATGAGAAATACAGTATTTGTGTATTCAGCTGAATATAAAATTTGATCCATTCTAAATTATATAGAAAATCATAATTGATTCTTACAGTAATAAACAGTTTTGAATACAGTGTTTGGGCAATACTTTTCTTTCCTACTTTAGGAAAAGAAATTCCTACTTTAATGCATAATGAGTATAAACAGATATTCTTATTGCAAACCAAATTAGAATGCTTTAAAGTACTTCCTGTACTATATTTAATTAATTGATATATATATATATATATATATATATATATATATATATATATATATATATATATATATATATATATATATATATATATATAAATTGTAAGTAAATTCATTCTGTAATGTAATTCATTATATGTATTGTTTATATATTGTGTATTCATATCTGTTCTATTTATAAAAAATAAATAAATAATACTATATAACAAAACATAATGATGGTTAAAATACATATGAAAATGTACACTATACTGAAATATTATATAAACATTTAAGGCATAATTAATCAAATATTTTTATAATACGTAATATGTAAAACAGTAAATGTATATAATTAATAAAACAGTGGTTAAACCAATTGTTGACCACTCAGTTAAAAAAAAAAAAAAAAGAAAAAAAAAAAAAGAACATTAGTACAATTGTTTCTGTTTCTGAAAAGACTTTAGAATAAGATTCCATTAGTTACTGTTCGTTAACGAAAACAAAAACAGTCGTTCTACAGAATTGAATAACAATGAATAACTGTATTTTCATTAACTAACATTAACACAGATTAATAAATACAATAATAAATGTATTGTTAATTGTTTGTTCATGTTAATTAATACATTTACTAACGGAACATTTTTTCATTTAATTTTCATTTTCATTATCATCTCATTTTAATTTCATTACTTTTCATAATTAACTTATGTTATCAGCATAACAATTTAATTGTAAGGTTTGATTAAAAGTTGAAAGAAATAACATTAAATCCAGTATTTCATAGGTTTTGAATGGTCGTCCTTACACGAGAATATTCCAGATATTTAAAAACAAATGGTTAAATGAGAGAAATACAAATATTTTGTGTAAAGAAATATGAATGTATGTTTTGACAAAATAATAAGAAAACAAAATATGAGAAAAATAATTTAATTAGTTGGTGAATCTAAATATTCATAGATGCCTGTGAAAAAAACTGTAGCGTGTGGAGTACGGGTGGTGGCGGCGCTCTTAAATCTGCTGTTGAATAGCATATATCAGGTGACAGCTATAAAGGGCTGCCCTTTAGGGTACAGCGGGCGCGGGGAGCTTGACTCCTGTCTGAGTGATAGTTAGCCCTACATCATTCAGACCTCACCTTATCACTTGCTTCCTCACTTTCACACCCTTATAAATGTCAGCAATAAATCTGGTCTAAATCCTGCTCAGAACATAATTCATACACACACATGCAGACATACACAAAAACACTCTGTGTTTGACTTGCACCACACATCTCATAACTTTACAGTTGTACAAACTTTTGTTTCTCTGCCTGTCTCCTTCCTTCTAACCTGTAGAGATGCTAGCAATGCATTTTTATGGTGTCCTTATTTCAAGTACCTGCCATCACCGCTCAATTTCTCCCAGGAGAGAAGTAAACCGCCCATCAGCTCCCCTTACAGCAACCTCTGAGCTAAGCCCCTATGAGAGCCAACACAGGTCTGCCATTGTGAAATATAGCCGGGCATAATGACCCTCTAAATTAACTCCTTGTAACTCTACATTTCTCAAATGGCATCATTAGCATATAATAGGGTGCAGGGAGACGAGAGAGGGCCAAGTCTGCCCCGCGGCAGGCCCATGCCAACCCACCACGAGCGCTGCTGTAACGGTACTGTAAAGTTCAGTCTTATAAACATGTCAGCTGGGCATGTAATTAACAGACTGGCCATTAGATAATGGATCTAGTACCTGTGAGCTGCCTATCATTGAAGAACAGCACACCATTGATTCTACCTCTTTAAAGTGGTTGTTTTAAGAATCATTGAAGCTAGTTTGGAGGTGTTGCAAAAAAATATAATTATATTAAATGGCTTTTAAAAATTCCTGTTACTTCCACAATGTGATGACTAAAATATTCAGAGAAATAATGTATACATCAGGATTGGGTATACTATATTATTTTTTGTTAATTATCTTTTTACATTATCTTTATTAATTTAAATGAAAAGAAAAGTCATGGAGCAATGACAGGACAGGACAGGACAGGACAGGACAGGACAGGACAGGAAAGGAAAGGAAAGGAAAGGAAACTAAGAAGAAAAGGGAATGGATAGGCTAGGAAAGCTCTTTACAACTGTCACCGTGACACACACAAAACGCTGGTGCAACTGCAACCACAAAAAGTCCCCTTCTAATTGAGAAGCACATCAAAGGCACACTGGTTTGGTTAGACATACACCCCCCCTCCACACACACACACTCCCCCAGGTCCCCACCTCAATCACATTTACACCTCCACTTCATTCTCTCCCTTCTGTAGTTATCTTTTTTTCTTCTCAACCTCAAATTAATGAAAAGCGGGCCAAAGAGGGAGCGCTTTCAGTCATTTTAAGAGCCAGTTAATAAATGCGATTGCAAATGGAACTTGTCACCGCACGCTAGAGAGCAGCGCGCGGTCAATATCCCGGCTGGCAGGTGCTGAGGGTCACATATAAGTCAGCCCAGTGATGGATATGTATCCAATAATTGATGTAGGCCGTCTGTTATTGTGGGTTTCACTCCCGCCTCTATTGCTTATTAAAAGCTGTTTGCTTTAAGTACCAGGCTGCCCTGTAACTGCCCATGCTGGCTGTTAGCTGAGCATCAGGAACCACAGGCAATGGAGAAGACGGCCAACTCTGGCTGTCAACACAAATATAACAAATATTCTGGCCACACAGGTTAACGTCTAGTTTTAACAGACAATATACTTGTTTTATTTAAGAAATGCACACACATGAACTCTCTACTTATAACTAAAAATTAAGGTCCAAGAACATTTATACAGAAACATCACTACAGTATATTTTTTATAAGTATGATTCACATCCAGTCTGTATGACGTTATTTTCAGAATCAGCACAATCTGCTGATGCCACTGTTTTTGTGCAGACTCGAACCTACGTCTCCCACACAAGCACCATGACTCAACATTTCAGAAATACATTCGCTATTCGCAAATAATTGATCCTTTCCTCCAACAAAAAACGACCATATAGGTCGTTTGTGCAAGCATTTATTATGACCTATATTTACGTTTTAAAGTTAAACGCCCTCTAGCGGAATAAAAATAATGACAGTATCATGTTACGTCTGTCGTCATGAATTGACGTATAACGTCATCACCAATCAAAACGCACGTTTATTTAAATGCAATATGTGGGGGTTTTACACCGATCTCACAGTATTTCCTACATATTTTACTAGGTGGTTTATTCGTTCAAATGACCACACCTAAACCCACCCCTAATCCTAACCCTCACAGAAATCATGCTAAATTATGATTTATTGAGCATATACATTTTCGTGCACGTCCGTTCCCTGGGATCGAACCCATGATAGCATGATTGCATATCAAGGTATAATGCAATAATCTACTAACTGAGCTACACGAAATGCAAACCAGAGTGCAAATAAAAGAGTAAAACACATTCATATGAAAACAACCTTTTGCCGATAGGGGCGCAATTGTAGTATACGCTCTGGTGGGTCGTATTTCAGGGATTTGGACAAACAACCTATACAAGCGTATTGGTTGGAGGACAGGTTGAATAATTTATAGAGTAGAGCAAGACCCTACTGTGTTAACATGTTGGGTTCTTGAAGAGGCATAGAACGTGAGAGGACACAGATGGAAAGACAGAAGCAGAAAGAGAGGTAGACACGTCAGGAATTACCACAGGGCCTAACCCTGCATGACTGGAAGGGTGTTGTTATTGTAAAACTCAGAAAGAGCTGCTATAGCACATTTCTGACATGAAGCGCTGTCTTTCAGAGCCTGATCAAAGTGCCCCACCGCTACTGCGTCTGATAACCAAATCAATTTTCCCAGTCTTTTGTTTTTCGCTGAATAATGCACATTTAGTTGTAACCTTTGGGCATGGAAGGAAGACAAGGCAGATGAGGGGGAAAGAAATGGAAGGGGTGAGTAAGAGAGGAAAGTGCTATTCCTTTATATTCAAAGAAACTGAATACATTCCAAAAAAAAGAGGAGGGAAAGATTCAATAAACTTAGTAGAAGGTTTAAAAGCGCAAAGGCTCTAGAGGACTGTGAACAGCGGTCGGAGGCGGTTCGACAGGAGAGAGCAGAATGATTAGAATATGAAATGTCTCAGAAGGGGGATGAGGGTGGGAACGCAGCCAGAGAAATGGAGAGGTGAGATTAAAAGATTACCTGTCTTCTTCTCTCGCCCTTCAGGACCCTAGCGTCTGTCTGCCACCGCTGCCAGACCAGACAAGTCAATGAAAGAGAGACAGCTTCAAAACAAGATAATCATTACGATCAATCCACACCATATTACCTCTGGTGCTGATCACATTTTCAATCACATGGCTTTGTCATTTTTAATGTTTCTTAGCTCGAGAGGTCTTCAAATGCAACTTATCAATAGAATTTTATCGTACTCCATACAATAAAACCCAAAAACCAAACAAACGGTTGAATGGGGAGCATTAATACAGGCAGAATTTGTTTGTTCAAGGATCTATGAATTCAACAAGAACTAAAGAATATGTAACCATGAATCATGCTAGAATTACAGGGAATTACAGGTACCCTTGACCTGTCGCATCTGCAGACATTGATATTCAGTAACAAGCTCATCAAAACAAAACGATCCATATCACAAGGTGACAGGAGACAGCTCTCTCACCGTGTGTGTTTCTCTCTCTCTCACTCACTCTTCAGTATAAATGGGCTTTTAAGGTAAGTGCACATATGGCTATGGCTTCCCATGGTCCTTTAACCTTAACGGTGACATGGGAAAGACTTTTTGAAAGAACATCCAAAAGGTTGGCCATAGATTAGTTCCTCAACACTTGCTTTGGCGGAGACTGAAAGAGAAGAGAGAGAGAGAGAGAGAGACAGAGAGAGAGAGACAGAGAGAGAGAGAGATGAAGGCACAATCAAGGAAAGAAGGAAAAAAGGACAGCCAAAAGGAGGGAGACAGCAGACAGGACCTGTGTTCGATTTAGTCTTCGCATTGACAAGTGAACTTGCTCTTTCATGACTTTTCTCTGTATATATATTTCCTTCAGCATTGTTTCCTAAAAGCATTTCTCATAATTTTAAGTAATTCATCTACAGGCATTGTACCCTTTAGAAAAAGTAGTCAGCTACAGTACAAGTCTGTGTTTTGAGTGGGAACCAGGGGCGGTCATGGCTCACTTGATGCCCTAGGAAAGAACATTTGAAAGGATCCATTTGCAATAAATTTGAAAAAAAAAAAAAAAAAATGCTTTATGCAAATTTAACATCACTGAATGTGAAAGCATTACACTGCATTATTTGTCATCAGCTAATTTCAAAAGCAAAGACCGCAATAAGAGAGAGCGTTGCATCAGCATTAATGAGAGACTTTAGTCTCACCACTTTCAATTAAAAGTGTGTTGAACTCCAGGATACAACGCCAAACTTTCCATTTAATTTGTGGCAGTTTGTGTGTCTGATCATTGAAGAGATGGGCCATGTCTGCGGAGATGCATCTTGCAGTAGTGCTGTGTTATTTGGCCTCTGGGAGCAGGTATAACATGAAACCTGGCTAAACCAAATGATTAATTTGGTCTAAATGAGTCTAAAGCATGAGGCCCGTCAGACTGGTCATGGGGGAGGTGTTGCAACAATATATAGTGATATTCTCAATGTTACCCAGAAAACAGGATACAAGTTTAATTCATTAAAATACTTCTGCGTAATGTTACACTGTCAGATATGCAAAATAAATCTAATGTATCTTTTGCTTTGGCTGATAATGTTGCATTAGGACTTGCGTTTACTGACCTCCTCTTTTTGAGTCAAGCAAAACCTCACGTCGTTTTAATCATAAACTAAATTGAATTATATCGCACAGAATCAATCTTGCTGATATAGATGTTGTACCTCAAAGTGATGATGCTTTTGGCCATTTCTTTGTATCAAAGTATCAACTAAGATAATAGTCACTGTCAATATATCTATTTTTTTTTTTTTTTTTTGTGAAGTGGCTAAAAAGTTGTGTATATATAATTGAAATATCATATAAGGGATTTGTATAGATTTGTATATCCTGTAACTGAAAGGTATACCAGAACCTTTGCATATGGCAAATACATGGTAAATTTACAAACTTCAGTATGTACATAATTTAAAAAGATCTGCCAATGATATGTAATACATTTATAAGTGATGAATAGTTTTCATTTTAGATTAGGGGATGGAGAAAGTGTTATGAATTACTTGTTTACATATACAACTAATTTGCAACAGGTATGAAAGGTCTACAAATGATATGTAACACATTTACAAGTGATGTACACTTTAGATTGGGGATGCAGAAAGCTTTGTAAATGATTTATTCATGCATTTACACATGATTTCAACTTTTTTAAAGATAATTTACAACACATTTGTAAATCGTCAGCATACCACTCATTAATCATTTATGAACATATAGTCATGTTTTGTATTTGATTAGTTCATCATGAACTAATAACTTATAAGTGACTCATAACTGAATTAATAAAACATAACTAAAATGTTAACTTATTACTTATTAATCATTTATGTATGTATAGTCATGTTTTGTAAATGATTAGTTCATCATTAACTAATAATTTATAAATAACTTATACTGTAACAGAACCTTATTATAAAGTGTTATCGAAAATGGTATGTCCCGCTATAGACAGGCTCTAAAAACTGCCAGGGCCGAGCATATTCACAAACTCTAGAAAATAAACAAAACAATCCAAGGATTTTATTTAGCACAGTGACTAGATTAACAAATAACCAGATGCCACACTATCTAAATATTCCCTCACAGTTCAATAGTAATGACTTTATGAATTTCTTCACTGATAAAATAAATAACTTTAGTAACACAATAACAAATGTACATCTTTACAACTTTAGTAACACAATAACACTTCATTTCATCCATCGCACCCAAAGATAAACTGCAGTGCTTTACAACCATAGGACAGGAAGAGCTAAATAAACTTATCACTGTATCTAAACCAACAACATGTTTATTAGATCCTCTACCCACTAAATTACTGAAAGAGTTGTTACCTGTAGCCGAAGAACCACTTCTCAATATCATAAGCCATTCAAGCTGGGGGTTATTAAGCCTTTTATTAAGAAACCACAACTACAGTAGGTGGACAACCTAAATGGGTATTACTGCCGCGGCTAACTGCAAGTCAGTCGCGTGTTAAAATCCTTCGAGAAACTACCGCCAGGTAGTAAAACAATAATAACATTACAAAATAACATTGTAACATCTTTAAAAGACATTTAAAAAAATCAATGTAGGATAGTCTTAGGCTATCAGCCATAACTAATGTAGACTAGACCACTTGGAAAATGGAATAAAGAAATAAAATAAGTCTTCTGTGACATCTTAACATCTCAGCACTAACAGCTAACAGAGTGTTAAAAAAAAAAAAAAAAAATTGGTTTACCAATAATTTTCTCCTATTAAATTTGGATAAGAAAGAGATATTACTTATTGCACCAAAAAAAAAAAAAAAAAAAAAAAACAGTACATAGAATATATTGGATTACAATTGACTCTACAGTCAATCTGGGTGTTTAATTAGACAGCACCAATCATATTTATCATATTAAAAAAACAGCATTCTGCCATCTTAGAAACATTGCCAAGCTACGAAACATGTTGCCTGTTTCTGATGCAGAAAAGCTAGTTCATGCATTCATGACCTCTAGACTGGACTATTGTAATGCACTTCTAGGTGGTTGTCCTGCTTCGTCAATAAACAAGCTACAGGTAGTCCAAAATGCAGCGGCTAGAGTCCTTACCAGGTCAAGAAAATAAGATAATTTTAGCCCAATTTTAGAGTCTCTGCGCTGACAACCTATTAAGTTCTTTATTAGTTACAAAATATTATTACTTACATAAAAAG
The DNA here is from genome assembly GCF_003368295.1 of Carassius auratus. Lineage (NCBI taxonomy): Eukaryota > Metazoa > Chordata > Actinopteri > Cypriniformes > Cyprinidae > Carassius > Carassius auratus. Next base: position 1,851,025 of record NC_039300.1, on the reverse strand, counting down.
GCCCTTAACGGGATAGCTCCTGCGTCCTTCTACCATGCTACAATCAATCATGCTACCTAAGGTTACAAAACTCTTAACTTGGTAGTACCTAGGATAGCAAAGTCCTCTAAAGGAGGTAGACTTCATGATAATGTTAGGGATTCAGACACACTATCTCTGTTTAAATCTAGATTAAAGATGCATCTCTTTGCCCAAGCATTCAAATAATGCATCTCATGATGCAGTTATATCTGATCAAATGCACATTATTATTCTTTAGTTTCGGTTAAACAAATCAATTTTGGTTGGTTGGAACAGCAGCTACTCTACTTATTTTCTATTTGTTTCTCTGTTTTTGCCACAGGGTTGACATCCCGTGGTAACTAGGATTTACACAAGCTCCAGTCTGAATTTAGAACACCTGAGAAGAGATGATGCTGACCCTCAGAGGACCTCAGATGATGCTAACCCTGAAACAACATACAGAACTACCAAATTTTGCTATAAGTTTGATTGCAACATATAACAATTGTTGTTAATAGTGTTCATCGTTTGTCTGATTACATTTTTAATTGATACATTTCTGCCTTATGTACATTAACTGACAGTTACCACTGTTAGCTACTTCTTTTTTTTTCTCAGTTATTTTTATTACCATTTTCCAACAGTTTTATACAAATCACTTACATATATACAATTTGTATATGTATGACTGTAAACAAAAAAACACACAAGAAAAAAAAAAAAAAAAAACACAACCAAAGCAAAAAAAAAAAAAAAAAAAAAAAAACCTGCACATACATTAAGTATTAAGAAAAAATATATCAAATCAAGCAATAGGAGGGCCGTCCAAATTTACTCATTATAATAATTAATAAAAGGTTGCCAAATTGAGTAAAATGTTTGTTCCTTCTTCCTTAAAGAATATTTAATTTTTTCTAATTGTAAATATTGCATTACGTCTCTAAGAAGGTTTTGATGAGTAGGAGGAATTTTATTTTTCCAGTTTAGTAAAATTAGACGTCTAGCTAGCAACATCACAAAGCACAATACATTAATTTGTGAGCTGCTCAAATGTATACCTGTAGGTACAACACCAAATAGTGACATTACTGGATCTGCTGGGAGTCTAACATTAAAAATTGTTGACAAAGTCTCAATTATTTTAGACCAATAGAGGGTAATGTGGGAACAGTTCCAAAATGTGTGTGATAATGAAGCAGGAGCATAGCCACAACGTTCACAAGAGGCGTCCACTCCCGGAAACATCCTGGACAGTTTTTGTTTAGAAAGGTGCAATCGGTGCAGGATTTTAAACTGCAGCAGACCGTGTCTGATACAAACTGAAGAGGAGTGGACCCGCTCTTGAGCTTCGATCCATTGGTCATCTGTGATGTTTATTCCTAAGTCTTCACTCCAAGCATCCTTTATATGGTCAAGTGTAGTTGTACAATCTATCTGTGAAAGGTAATTATATATTCTAGAAATAGATCCTTTTTTGAGTGGGTTGTTCAATAATACCTTATACATAGGACACATTTCAGGCTGATTGGGAAAGGAAGAAAATGTTACTTTAGTAAAGTTGCGAATTTGCAAGTATTTAAAAAAGTCCTTGTTATCAATATTAAATTTATGTATTAATTGTTCAAATGTTGGAAATATTTTGTCAATAAAGAGGTCTATAATTGTGTGCACTCCTTTAAGGTCCCATTGTTGAAATGCTTGACCTGAAAACAGCTTATGTGCTTGATTACCAGTTATTGGTGTAAGGACTGAACATTGATTCCACTGAAAATGTCTTCTAATCTGAGACCAAATTTTTAGTGAGTGAGACACAACAGAATTTTGAGCCTTAAATTTAGAAAGATCAGAGGTATAATGTATCAGTGATCTCAGTGTATTAGGAGAAAAAGCTTGATTTTCCATCTGTTCCCAATCAGGTTTGAGAGATCCATTCCAAAATGACATACATCGAATATTGCAGGACCAATAATAGAGCCGGAAGTTGGGCAATCCCATTCCTCCCATGGATTTGGGTCTTTGTAAAAAGGATTTTTTAATTCTTGGTGTCTTTTTATTCCAAATAAAGGACGCAATTAAAGAATCTATTTTGGTAAAAAATTTCTTATTAATCAAAATTGGAACACACTGAAATAAAAATAAATATTTTGGCAAAACATTCATTCTGATAATATTAATTCGGCCAGCGAGAGAGATCGGGAGATTAGACCACCTCTCGATCTGTTGCTCCGTTTGTTTATATAGGTTCACAAAGTTTTTGCTGAAGAGGCCAGATATTTCCTGTGTGATATTTATTCCGAGATATTTAAAACAGTCTGAAACAGCGAACGGAAAAGGGGTGAGCATATGTAGTTGATCTTTTGCTTTAGAGCTGATAGGAAATAATATGCTTTTTGACAGGTTAATTTTATATCCTGATACTTTCCCGAAGTCAGATAGCATGGTCATAACTTTTGGTAGAGTCCGAGATGGATCTGAAATATACAGAAGCAGATCGTCCGCATATAAGGACACTTTATGCTCCCTATCTCCTCTTACAATCCCTTTATAAACCCTCGTAGAGCGCAGCAAAATAGCAAGAGGTTCTATGACCAGTGCGAACAACAAGGGAGACAAAGGGCAGCCTTGTCGCGTTGAACGGTGAAGAAGAAAAGAGCAAGAGTCCATATTATTTGTGTGAACACATGCTTTAGGCTGAGCGTAAAGTAGCTGAATTAAAGAAATGTAGTAGGGGCCAAATCCAAACCTCGACAGGGCCGAGAAGAGAAAATCCCACTCAACCCTGTCGAAGGCCTTCTCAGCATCTAGTGAGACCAATATTTCGGATACTTCTTTATTTGGATTTTGAGTGTAGATAATGTTAAATAGTCGCCTGATGTTAAAAAATAACTGCCTATCTTTAACAAATCCAGTTTGGTCTGGTGACACAACAGTTGGAAGTAGGGATGTCAACGATTAATCGATGATCGATTAATTGTCGATAAGAGATGCAATCGATTTAGGCTATCGATGGTCGGTTAACCGATTCAATGTTGGGCTGCGTGTGGCTCATGCTCACTCAACACGTGCGAGCGGCTGTGAGTGACGGTGACGATATATAAAAGCATCATCATTCATTCACAATGTACAAATTAACCCCTTTGCGTGCAAACATCGCTGACGGCCCCAGTTTATTATTGTTTCACTTTCACAGCACATTAAACATCACTGTCTTACTTCATCTGGACAAACTGTGCATCAATGGAAAGTTTAAAGACTCAAGCTTCGATATTTGACCAATATTTTGATAAAACATTGTTGCAGTGACAGATATTTAGTGATTTATGTCAGGAGTGCAAAATAATAAATCCGTATTATGCCACATTTTGAATAGAAATTCACAACTCACTCATATTCAGTCACGTCAAGAGCGGTTTATTTGTGTTCACATAGACTCACTGAACAGCGTCAATAAGGATTTACAGACCAAAGATGCATATCTGCGGAGATATATGGATATATTTACTGATGTTTACTTCATATTTCTTCAGACAGAATCGTCATTTCTATTCATTTTCCACGGATTTACGCGATCAGATGATAAACAGCCTCTCCCAGCGATCTCTGTGTGCGTGCAGTAGTCACAGCTCGTGCGGTGTGTGACTCAGACTCTGATTGGGTCTTTCAAACATCAATCTTAGAGTTTCATATCTGGACACCGCCCCATCGTGTCACATGCTTCCTGCACACTTCCTGGTAGTTATCTGGCCAAAACAACACTGAAACACCTCTGTACACACAAAATATCCGAATAATAAACCCGCGATTACGATAGTAAAGCTTGGTATGAGAATTTCTTGAGATCTGGGGCGTTTTTATAAAAAAAATCGAAAATGTACATCGGAAATGCTAACTTGTGCAGCGATGAAAAAGGCTACAAATAACATATTTTTACAACAGTAAACGACCAAATTCCACCCCTGATCGCTAAAGGAAGTTATTATAAACACTCGATCGGGGTTTAAAGTGAGTTTTGAGTAAAAGTGTACTAATAATTTCATAAATTGTCAGATGTAGCTTGATGCTAACGTTAGCACCAATGCTACTAATAGCAGGTGCTTTTCTTCTTCATAATGCATTTTTGTCTCAATAATTCACGTAAGGTCGTAAGAAAATGTTTTGTTGTATTTTTATAGTAAGACTTTTGATAAATAAGGGCTAAATGCAAAGAGAGACTGAAGTGAGATCGCTGCTTTGTTGCTTTGTAAAGCCTGAAAAACCACAATCAAGGCTAATAAAGGTGGAATAAAAACAAAAGAATAATGATAAAAGAATAATGCGGATAATGTGTCATACTTGGCGGAGGTGTGAAAGAACCGTTTGGTGAGAACAATACAATCATGATTCAGGCAGTTTTCAACAGTGAAACATACACAAAGAGCACAGGAAAGTTTACATGTGAGATCTTACAGAGATGACAAGGGCCATAAATCAATCTGATTAGCCTTCTCTAAAAACACACATGACATGGCCTTAGAAAATATTTCATAAAATTCACAGTTTTACAGATTCGATTATGAAATTTTTTATGAAGTCTTGGAAGACTTGTGGCCTTAGCTACACTGTGTTTTCAAACTCATTTCCTACATCAACATTTTTTTAAATACATTTAAAACATATGTTTTTAATATTTTTATTTTTGTTTTTATGTTTGAGCTTATATATCTCTATTATCATAACAGTCTGAGTGATTCTGATTCCTGAACAGTAAACTTTAAAGTGTCAGCTTTGTGAACAAAGGTTGATTATGTATCTAGTCAGAAAGAATCATGAGCAGAAACCTTTTTATTTTGGGTATGTAATTTCGGTCTCCATGCCAAAAAAGGGGGGTTACTAGTAAGGGGTTAAGCTTTTAATGTGATTTAAACTTTAAAGTACATTAAAATAGAAACAACATAAAAGTTCTTCAACATTAAATGCAATAGAAATGTAGTTACTAATCATTTCATCAGATAACTGTTTTATATCGTGCGCTTTGCAGGGCTGCGGGACACAGTGACAGGACAGGTATTCTATTCATTCCTACAACTTGTTAATTCATTCCTACGAATTATTAATGTGGCAATTGTCCATGTTTCATTAATTTTGTTCCCTAAATAACCCATGATTTAAGTGAAATAAGGGAACAAATTAATAAATCGAACGAATTCTTAATTCATGAAATCTTTAATTTCCCTTCCCATGTTTACCACAGTAAGAGATGCGAAAACAGTTATTAAAAGCGAAAGATAATAAAATAAACCTGGGAAATTAGAGGGTTAGACTATGAAGATTTAGGAAAAGAAACAATGCCTAAATATACTGAATTTGTGGAAATTCGTGACCAACCGGCAAACCAGAACATAGCTGCGTAAATGAAGACTATGGGGTCCAAAAGCATGGTCGCGATCTAACATTTTCCAGTTAACCTATTATTCCTCTAATAAACAAAGCTTTTATACCACACTTGTCATAATCAGATCTTATCATTTCTAAATAAATAATTGCTGGATTCAAAACAGCGATTAATAGGCGCTGTGACCGACACATTCCTGGAGCATTCACTGCTGTCACTAAACGGTGACGCCGAGCATCGTTCACAAGTTTCTGCATGGACCTGACTAGGGCACAGGTTCTAAGCCCTGGGACAAAATGGGATGCTTTAAGGAAAATTTATAGCCTACTAAATAATAGGCCCAAAATAAAAATAACAATTTGTTTTCATGTTTTTTTTTTTATTTTTTAAATCGGCTATGCAAAATATATCCGACTTAAATAGGCTAATTAAGATTAACGGATTTAAAACAGAAGTGTGGGCGCGTTTTTGCTCATATGAAGAGAATCATCTTTTCCGTCTATATGCGAATGCGTGTTAAGTACAAGCCTAGTTTACATTATAAATAATAGTTTAACATTCAAATACATTGCGAATATGGAAACATTTCGATTTGTGCCGAATGAGACATGAGCAATAACCTCCAAATAAATCTAGCCAAAGCCGCGCTCGCTCATCCTCGTCTGCACGCATGCACTGTCACGATCTAATGCGCTGTATGCCGGATTTTTAAAAATCTGACATTTTCTAGGACCGAATCCAGCAGGATCAAATTAATGTGAGCAACTGTGTTTTGGTGCAGCAGCGCCGATGTAGTTCACTTAATGTGCAGCGCAGTCACACGCGCTCCACATTTCGGATAATTTTATACAATAATGTCAGTTGAAAACATTGCAATTGTGCTTTAAAATACAACAATGAGCACCACAAAACCATTTAAAGAGGCGCGTTCAGCGTTCTCCGTGCGGGATTGGAAACTGTCAACAAAGTAAAATGACCTCAAAAGTATGGCGCAATCTCTTCATTTTATCAAATGATCATAATCGCATCTATTCATTTTATAATCCTGCTACTAGCATTTTATTCAGACTAAAACCTCTTTAATTCAAGTGAGAAAGCGTTTTGTGTGTGTGTGTGGCTTTTGCACATCCTGTCATACCGCGGACTGCGTGCCTGCAATAGACGCATTTTGCAGTATTATGGTTAACGATTAATCGATTAATTGATCGTTAATTTAAACGACGATCGATCATGGAAATAATCGAAATTTGACATCCCTAGTTGGAAGGACCTTTTCCAAACGCATGGCTAAGATCTTTGCCAAAATTTTGTTATCTACATTCAAAAGGCTTATAGGTCTATATGAACCTAGTTCTAGAGGGTCCTTGCCAGATTTATGGATTAAAGTGATGCGTGCATCGTATAATGTTGGAGGTAGAGAATTTATAGTCAATGCTTCATTATAGACACTTAAAAGAAGTGTTGAAATTTGATCTATAAAAGCCTTGTAAAATTCAACACTGTAACCATCAGGGCCAGGGCATTTAGAGTTTTGCATACACTGTATAGCTTGCTTTATTTCTAAGTTTGAAATAGGTTGTTCTAATATTTTTTTGTTTTCTAAACTTATAGTAGGTATCTGAAGGTTATCAAAGAATTGTTCTATTAAATTTGAATCATTATTGGATTCTGAAGAATATAATTTAGAATAGAAATTCTTGAATGTGTCATTTATTACTTTGGGATTGTTTGTTGTCTGACCAGAATCCGTTCGTATCTCTGTAATTAACCTTGACGTTGCTTCTTCTTTAATTTGCTGGGCTAATAGTTTACCTGTTTTTTCCCCATACTCATAATTTTTGTGTCTTAATTGTGTCAAGAATTTAGTCGTTTCTGCTGTGTAAAGTAAATTGAGTTCAGTCTGCAATGACTGCTTTCTTTTATAAAGGTCTGGTGTGGGGGAGTTGGCATAAACTCTGTCAATTTCTTTGAGTTCTTGGGTCATTTTCAACTCCTTTTCCCTTCGCTGCTTATTTTTCAAGCTATTCAAGCAAATAATCTGGCCCCTCATGTATGCTTTAAATGTTTCCCACAAGGTGGATCTTTTGATCTCTGGATCATCATTTGTGTGCAAAAAAATATCAATTTGTTTTTGCAGTTCTTCTATTACTTTGTCATCTGATAAAAGAGCATTATTAAACCGCCATTTTTTAGTTGTCGGGACATGCCCCATCTCTATGTGGAATGATACTGGACTATGATCAGATAACATAATAGCTTCATAATCACAATGTTTGATGTTTGTTAAATTTGCATAATCAATTAAGAAGAAATCTATTCTAGAAAACGAATGGTGAACCGGAGAGAAATAAGAATATTTCCTTGTGTTGGGAGATAAAACTCTAAATGGATCAAATAATTTATAGGTATTCATGAGTGTATGAATGGCTTTAGCGGATTTTGATATGTTGGTTGGTTTTTGTGATGATCTATCAATTATTGGATCTAACACCAGATTAAAATCCCCTCCAATAATCAATTTATGAGAGTCCATATTAGGTAATGCTGCAAAGAAAGAGGTAATAAAAGCCTCATCATCAACATTAGGGGCATATACACTAGCTAGAATAACTGGTTTATTGTACAATTTTCCTGTGACAATAACATATCGTCCTCGAGGATCAGATACTATTTTTGATGCTAAAAAGGGAATTGTTTTCCTAATAATTATAGCTGTGCTTCTGTTTTTTACAGGGAAATTAGAATGAAATATCTGTCCAATCCATTTAGTTCGTAACCTTTTATGGTCCTGATCTCTCAAGTGTGTTTCTTGCAAAAACCCGATATCCATCTCTAATTTTTTAAGATGGGTCAGTACATTTCTTCGTTTAATAGGTCCATTGAGTCCTTTACAATTCCAGGAAATAATTTTGACCAAATTCTTGTGACTAGGTGAGTCTAAAATATCATTTTTAGCCATAACCGTTTAGTTGGGAAAAAAAGAAAAGAAAAACAAAATAATTACTCAGTTTTTTTTTTTTTTTTTTTGGACAGTCTCCAATAAAAATCTAAATAATATTCAATTGTAGTGCAGGTAAAAACACAGAACAAACCAAATTCCCCAAATACAACAAACCCTGTTCCCACCCTGAACTCCCCTGAACTAGCTACTCTGTCAGAACTACAGAGGAAGCGCGCATTCCCAAAAGAAAGGTTATTTATACATTCAGAGAGGTGTGTGAACATTTGACTTACCACTAAGCTCCTAAACAAAAAAGAAAGTTAAACCAATTTAGTTTTCCAGACCTTCTTAACCATATTTTGGCCAGTACTTATGTATAATGTAACACAGAGTTCCCTAAATTTAAAGCAAGTAAATATTAAAAAAATATATATTAAAAAAATAATAATAATTAAATAGACAAAATAACAGTAAAAAAATAATAACAATAATAATAATAATAATAATAATTAAAAACATTTGCCGAAGCATATACATACATATTCATAGTAAAGAAATGAAAGAACTAATAAGTAAAAAAAATATATATATATATATATATATATATATATATATATATATATATATATATATATATATATATATATATATATATATATAAAAAAATAAATGAATAAATGATATAAGGATTCACATTCTTTGGGTACCTGGTTGAGAGCCTGTTACTCAGTTCGTGTAGGCCATTGAATTACCACACGCAAGTGTCCAAATTAATGTTTTTACGTTTAATGCTCCTTCAGTGATGACGATTTTTTGCTGTTGATAAACCTCTCCACTGCCTGTGGGTCGGTGAAAGAATTTTTTGAACCATCGGTTGTAATCTCCAGCTTGGCCGGGAAAAACATTCTGTACTGGATTCCAGCGTCACGTAGTTTGGCTTTCACTTGATTAAAGGCTGCTCGTTGTCGTCCTACCTCTGGGCTCATATCGGGGAAGATATGAACATGTGTTCCCTCGAAGGACAGCTTGCCTTTGGACCGGGACAACGACATGATCTTTTCTTTATCCGAGTATACAGTGAAGCCGGGCGATTATGGGTCGGGGCCGTTCACCCTTACGTGGTTTTGGGGCAAGGCTTCTGTGGGCACGATCAATAAGGATGGGGCCGTCAAAGTTTTCTTCACCAAGCACTTTAGACAGAAACTTGGCCACAAAAGCAGTTGGTGTGTTGTTTTCGGACCCCTCTGGGATGTTTAGTATCCTAATGTTTTGGCGGCGGTTCCTGTTCTCCAAATCAATGCATTTTTCCTGAAGTTTCTTATGATCAGCAGCAAGAGATTGGCAAGAATTCTCTAGAGCCACGAGCCTGTCAGAAGTGTCGCTGAGGGATTGCTCCATGCCCGCCTGTATGCTAGCTGCTTCTGCCTGCATTGAAAACAGTCTCTCAACTTTTTCCGTTAGCTCGTCACGAATAGTCTTCATGTCCGCTTTGGTTGTCTCCCGCAAGGATGAGATCTCGTCGCGTATTTCTTTGCCAAGGCCCTCTATTTCTGTTTTAAGAAATGATCGCATGGTATCTCCGTACGAGTTAAATTCTGATCTCAGCTCGGCCCGCAAACTGCCTAGTGAGATTGGGCTTTCTTCTGTTAGCCCCCCGGCTCCACTAGCTTTAGCACCTTCACTTCTTTCTGCGGTGGCAGCGTGGGACTCGACCTCCAGAGTCGTCTGCGTGTATTGTCTACCTTTCCTTTGAGACATTTTAATATCACGGGCGTTGTGGCTCAGTTTGTTTGAAATTAGATGGACTGGAAAATCAAATTTAATACAATTTACACGGAGCTGGTCCGTCGCTCTGCTCACGCCATACGACCGGAAGCGGAAGTCCCTTAGCTACTTCTAAATAGAAATAGAAACTTACTATTCTGTGAAGTCACTTTGCAACAATTTGTATCATGAAAATCATTATACAAATAAACTTGAATTGAATTGAATTTAATCTCCTGAAGTGGTTTGAACAACTGGATTGAAATCCATATTGAATGCATTTCATAGGTCATTTACACCTGATATTTCATGATCAGCTATACAAGTGTAAAGCCCAAAGTATATTTAGACAGTTCCACAAAAGTCTGCGCAATGTTCTCGTAAAGCAATTTTCATTAACACAATTTTTGCATATAACAGCGCATACATGAGGTGAATATTATATATATTATTATAATATTATATACCATGTGGATAATTTTCTTCTTTTCAAATCCTGGAAGAGGAACTTGGCACAGGGTAAGGGTCAAGGTCCAGTACTCACTATTAACTAACTATTAACTATAATTTTTGCCTCAATAAACTCATGATTTGCTGCTTATTAATAGTTAGTAATGTAGCTGTTAAGTTTAGGTATTGGGTCGAATTATATCTGCTTTTAAGTTCTAATAAACAGCAGGGCCGGCCCGCGGCTTAGGCGGTATAGGCAAATGCTAAGGGCGCCACTCATCCATAGGGGCCCCAGAATATGTGAACGAGTGAATTTTTTTTTTTTTTCACATATATTTTTTTTTAATAATAGGCTACTATTTAAATACCAGTAATTCGAAATACTACCAAATAAAGCAAAAAAAAAAAAAGTCTGGCTCTTCAATCTTCCCCCGCCCATCGAGTGCTTGAAGTGCGTCAGAAACAGAGCGCGCACGATCAGTTGTTGGTAATTTGTTGTGTAGCGTGCCCGACGCCGCTTCCAATGTAGACAGCACTGCTTTTGTTAACACACAGCTCGTAGAAACGGGCCTGGCAGCTCGCGCCAGTTCTAGACACGGTGAAAGTTTCCTGATTGTGACGGAAGGCCGAATTTACATGACACATTATAAATGAGCATAGTCTGCGATAGATACAGTGCCAAAAAGAAGAGAAGAGGATAAAGACAGAGGTAAAGAGATGTAGTGAAAGAACAATTTATTGCATAGGAGTAAGATACTATAATTTCATGGCAGTTATTTTTACCTTACACTTAATGTTAGCAGTTGTTCTGAGTTCTGAGTCCCCAGACTGTGATTTTGTACAATCATGTCAGTTTTAAGACGCATTTTTTATTATCATTTTTTATTTATGTTTTACTCTACAGTTGTGCAGTTTTGGGGGGATACAGTACAGGCCAAAAGTTTGGAAACATTACTATTTTTAATGTTTTTGAAAGAAGTTTCTTCTGCTCATCAAGCCTGCATTTATTTGATCAAAAATACAGAAAAAAAAATGTAATACTGTGATATATTATTACAATTTAAAATAATTTGTTTTCAATTTATTATACTTTAAATTATCATTTATTTCTGTGATGCAAAGCTGAACTTTCAGCATCATTACTCCATTCTTCAGTGTCACATGTGACATCCAGTCTATCACATGATCATTTAGAAATCATTCTAATATGATGATTTATTATGAGTGTTGGAAACAGTTCTGCTGTAATGTGTGTGTGTGTGTGTGTTTGTGTGTGTGTGTGTGTGTGTGTGTGTGTGTGTGTATATATATATATATATATATATATATATATATATATATATATATATATATATATATATATATATATATATATATATGCTAAATCATGAACACAATGACAGGGTGAAATGGGCTGTGATGCATGGGGCGCCAGGTAAAATCTTGCCTAGGGCAGCAAACTGGTCAGGGCCGGCCCTGATAAACAGCCAATATACATTCTAATAAACAACTAGTTAATTGTAAGAATCGGTCCTTAAAAATAAAATGTTACCATTTTTACAGAACGGAAGTAACAACTCAAAAACATTTTTAGCATTTCAGCTTTAAGACCATGTAACCAAACAACCAGAAGAGATATGCAATATAAGTTAATGGTAAAATAATGAGGTCATGTAATAAAGAGAATACTATTAGCACACTTTGAGCCATCTCTCTTCTCTAGTATTGGAAATGCACTTCTATTGATCACACAATAGCTATATAGGGACTGAATACTTGACCCCTAATCGCTTTATGGACTGACCTCGATTGAACCATGTCCCTTAACTGTGTGTGTGTGTGTGTTGTGTGGTAGTCGTCTGTTTTTCACATGACCACACATACACTCAAAATCATTGTGCTGTAGGGCTTTTTACTATAATGATTCCTTTTCGGATAAACTAAAGCAATTGCCAAAATGTCGCTAGCCTTTATGGTGTTTTGGAACTTGAACTTGAATGAAAGAGTTTTCCTTTATTCCCTGGTGGATCTACAACTGGATAATTTACCATTTTGTCCACTTTGTCTGATATAAGTGCTGGAAAAATAAATGAATTTAATATAGAAATGTATGATACTTTACTCTAAAACACCATTCTCAAAGTACCTCTCAATATTATAGTATTACAGTAGCTCTAATTTAAATGTAAATCTATTTTAAATACAGTTAAAAGCAAGTTCTTTGGTCATTGTACACATTTCAGTGAACGCCTTTGGCTGTTGGGTTGCATCTCACCCTTCAGCTGGGGCCATCTAAGATGTAAAACCAGCCTTATTAAACTGGGCCTTCACTAGATTAGTGATTCATCACACAGACCAAAGGGGAAGACATGGCAGAACAGTCCAGAAGATTATACTCCAATGTCACAGTCAGCCACAGCACATTGTCTGAGGGGGTCTTAAACGATATATTCTTCAATAATTAACCCCCAACCCCACTAGCATTTTCTTCCAGTATCATTTTAATTGCATCTCAATGCTTAACAGATATTGATTAACACATGTATTAAAGGGGGAGCTGCTGCAGTGTCCACATGGCTTTTTCATGTATATTCATATCTTCTCATTCCAAGCATCGTTTGTACGTCTCAAGGGAGCGTGTCAGTTTAAGCCTCTGCAGTGACGTCATGCCTGTAATTGAGGCCTGTGAATTGTTTGCCATTTTTTTCTGTTCCTTTGGTTCCTTCACTCCCACAAATATATATATATATATATATATATATATGAAATGGAAAAATATGTTATAAAGCCAACTTTGTAGCCTATCTCTGTCACTTTTGACAAAGTAATTACACAGTCTCCTGCAAATCAGTGACAAATTAATGCATTATATAGCTTTATCTACTTTCATTTCAAAATGGGAGGTGATAAAAGGTGCACAAGAAAACGATCTTTGTCACTATCTGGACTGAGCGGGGATTTTAATTATGTTAACACCGGTAAAACCTCGGCCCTGCCTTCCTGTAAGTCACTCACTCATCCATTCATAATTAATTAATAGCTCAGAAAAACCCAGGAGAAGGAACAATGTTTGTCACACATTTTCTCCTTTCTTTCTCTCTTTTAGCACGTCTTGGGTCTTTTCTTCCCTCTCTTTGAAAAGAAATATTGGTGAGTAACATTATGAGAGAGGCCTTATTTCCATAGCCGCACGGTGAATTTCTGCCACCTTTTTAGTGCGCTTCGCCTGCAGGCTTCAATAATAATGACGTTTTTTTAGTGGAGGGGGGCTGGGCAAAGTGTGCGGGGCTTTATACATCTAGAGGGAAAGATTTGGGGCATTTTATATATATATATATATATATATATATATATGTGTGTGTGTGTGTGTGTGTGTGTGTGTGTGTGTGTAAGAGAGAGAGAGAGAGAGTACAACGTGAATGCAAGAAAGGAGATATAAACTACTATCTGAGAGATCAGGTTCATCAAAAAACACATACCCACATTCAACCGCAGTATTCAACAATCATGCAGTTCAGGTTCATGAAAGCTGCTCCAGTGTATCTGCAGCCTTATCTGTGACCCTGGGACTTACAGCCTCCTCTGATCCACCCCGCTCCTCACACGACTCCTGTTCTGATTTCAACACGCTCATATCAAATGGTCACATGGCAGAGTGTCCCAATCAAGCTAGATAAATGATTACAAGCTGACAGAATGCCCCAACAATGTAAGAGGGCGTACGTACACACAGGAAGCATTCTGGTGTTCAAAACCAGCTGGTACAAAACAACTGAACAGAAGGCACATTTATAGGTGCATTAAACAATGTTCCAGTCCAATACAAGTTCAGTTCCATCGATGGCATTTGTAGAAGGATGTCCATTAGGACAGAAAATCTTTTGAAATGCAAATGGTGGTTACAATGGACATACACAGAGAAACTTATTGTTAAAATTCAAAAAGAGTCATTTGTGTGGTGAAGTTATGTCCAATCTTTCAACTTCGATGTCATGAACAGTCAGAAAACCTGATTCATAATATAAATAAGGATTTCAATGATATCTGTAACATTATTTATATAACAAACTCCACACAGGTTAAGGATATGATGAAAATTTTAAATGAATAATAAATAAAATAATAATAAGAAGAAAAATGCATCCCATTCACATCTACATCACTTTTACAGAATGTATTTTACAATGAGGAAGTTTATTTTATTTTTTTTATTTTTTTTTTTGAATTATAATTAATTTCGAATTTTTGAGGTGCATGGTCAAAAACATCCCAGTGATATAATTGTTTCTTCATATTATTATTATTATAAAAACTAAATTAAAAAAAATCAAACCATATGAAACAGAGATGTTTCTTGTGGACATTTGATATTTAAATTGTGGACACACAAATCAATAAACAGCATTTTATTTTATTATATATATATATATATATATATATATATATATATATATATATATATATATATATATATATATATTAGGGCCGGGACTTTTACACGTTAATTGAGATTAATTAATTACACAAAAAATAACGCGTTAACTAAGATTAATTAATTACAGAAAAAAAAATCCCGCGTTTTTAATAATTTATTTTTGCACCGCGGAACGTTTCTCACTGGATGCGTTTCAGCAGACCGATTATACTGGAGCACCAACTAGCGTTCGCATATCACAGCAGCAGCACACTGAGCATCAGGTATCACCTCAACGCAAAACATATAGCAGCTAGCGTGGACTTTACACTTTGTCTGTGTCCAAACGCCGCGACGAAGGCTGTCCAAATTCATAGGATCCTTCAAATGCGGCCCACAAATGCGTCCTCCTTTTCCCCGAATTGGAAAGATGGGTGTGGTGGATCCTTTCGCGTCCTACCTATCCCATAATTATTTTCGGCAGGACGAAGCGAGCTGTAGCGGAGCGGGGGAGGAGTATTATTTTCGATGTTTTTTAAAAACTGGCTTTTCAAAAATATATATTTTCAGTGGTTTTCTAGTTAGGCATTTTGTTTTAGCGTTAAGCATTTTTTTTTTTACATTTGTACGTGTATATGTAAAAAAAAAAAAAAAAGTTTACTTTCGTAAACTAGCTTCTTCCTTACTGCTTGTGTGAATATCCCCTTACACACAGCTTATTTGTTAGTGATTGAAGCTGTTTTTAACGCTTCTAAGGACGAAAGAGCAGACAGAAGTGTTTATAAAGCTCTGGAGAGAGAACGATGAGCTCTTCACCGGCGTCTTGCTTGGCGCTGTCACGGTTGCTAGGCGACAGGATATGAGCAACGGTTAAGGGAGGGAACTGAAAGAAGGGTAGGCTGTCCAAATTCACAAACACCGACTTCCGGTTTTTGCGGTCGTAGGAGGACCCATCCTCCTTCAACCGGGTAGGAAGGATCCTAAGGAGGATGCAGACCCTGAATTTGGACACAGCCTTTATGTTGAACTATGTATTATTTTGTTGGTGCAACAGTTTATATTGAACTCTTTATTGTTTTGGCCACGGTTATTGAGAGTTGGACTTAGTATGTTATGGCCTCTGAAGCAACAGAGAGATGTTTTCTAATAGTCAGTGTTTCTAATGTTCTGAATGTTATTGACAGTATTGTGTTTTACTTAAAAAACACTTTACAGAAGGTTCCAGCACCTATAAGCTTCCTGAATTTCTGAAATGTAATATTTCTAAATTGTTTCTAAATATGCTATTGCTACACTTCATGGCAAAAATGCACTGGTCTGGCTAGACTTGGTTGAACAAAAATAAACAATATTTTGTTGCTTAAGCTTATGTATTCAGTCATTATTCAATGGTATACTATAAATCCATGTGAAAAAAATTACTTCTCACTGTTCTCAGGTCAAATATTTATATGCGATTAAAATGCGATTAATTTCGATTAATTAATTACAAAGCCTCTAATTAATTAGATTAATTTTTTTAATCGAGTCCCGGCCCTAATATATATATATATATATATATATATATATATATATATATATATATATATATATATATATATATACTTTTTAATTATTACTATTTATTAAAAGATGAGTCAAATAAGTTTTCTGTGGTAATAGACGTCATGCCACAAATGCTTTATTTAACTCTCACTCTCTCTAAACTGACACTGTGTAGAATAAAAAATCATATCATAGCCTGCTGGAATATCAAAGATCAGAGAAAGCAAATACAAATCATATTAGAGTTGTTTTCGCAGGCTGACACATACAGTATTTGTCCAGAAATAAGCGTATGTTTCTGTAGGGTTTGAATGCTGAGTGCGCTGAAATACACACCTGCAGGACAGCATTCAGCACCTGGACACACACACACTGACCCTGCTGGTCTGTAGGACACGAAAAGAGTCACGGCATGTGAGATTTCTGCTGATTTACCATTGACAAGCAGCTAAATACCATCAGGACAGAGAAGGCGAAGAATGAAGTGGGATCAAAATCGAATAAGATTGAATATAAGAAATTCTGCATGACTGTTGCAGAAAAAAAAAGTGATTTGTATGGAAACTTACATACATATATAAACAATGGTTAAAAAATAAAAAATAAAATAAAAAGGTAATTGTGGCTTTTTTTCTTCACAAGATATAAACTAAATATTGTGAGATCAAAACTCACAATTCTTAGAAGAAAAGTCTCAGTATTGTGAGATATAAACTTGCAGTTACATTTTTATTTTCTATTCTGTGTTTATTTATATATGTGATAAATAAACTAAGTTTATCTAATCACAGTTCTCCTAAAAAAAAAGTCTAAATTGTGAGTTAAAATGCCACAATTTGTTTTTCTCCTCCTGCTGTATGTGGATATTTTTACTGCACCATTATACAGCTGCCAAGCATCTGTCTGAATACACTTTTTGCTATCAACATATACAGTATATTACAATATATATATATATATATATATATATATATATATATATATATATATATATATATATATATATATATATATATATGTTTAATGGCCATGTACCATTGGTTGATTGTAGAGACCAGAGAATCTGAGAATCAGAGAATCTAACACAATGGTTCTGGCAAAACTCTTAAGACATGAAACCATGATCTTTGCAAACATTAGTAAAACCCTAACCTTAACCTCAGTATAGCGTTAGTTAGCTGTCACGGTGAACTCAAGACAAGGGAGAAAAAATTCAAATAAAAAAATATACAGTAAAAGCTGCAAAGCACCAAGAAACACAACGAGAAACAGTAGGTCAACAAAATATACCAGACAAGAAAACGTAAGCTCTACGTGTACAAAAGAGTAAAACTACAAACTAAAAGACCACATAAAGCAATAGCACAAAAAAAGACAGTAGCACATTCTCACAGACAGCATTACTGTTGTCCCAATCAAAGCACACTGTTCAATATTTTAGTGTGCAGTTACAGAGTATTCCAGGTTAACAAACAGATTACACTGCCAACATCTTATTCTAGTTTTACCTGTGCTGATTAACTTATTTTTGGTTTACTTTTAGCAGTGTGTGTTGTTAGTTTATGTTGGAATCTATCTTGTTGTCTTTATTTATTTATTTTTTTTATTGCCATACCTCAAAGATATTTCTCAAGATATAGACTGGTTCTTGACTGATGACTCTGTGAGTTGACCAATGGAATCAGCAATGGGAGGGGATTCGCACATAACTGTTTTGAGCATGCTAACGGATAGCATGAGAGTGACATGACAACTTCTAGCTTGACCAATTATGTGAATTTGAGGTTGGGGCCTTAAGAGTGTTTAGGAAACCTTTTTGGAAACAATCATTACTTTTGTCATTTGCTGCCACTTGTAGTGCAGAATTTACAGAATTAGCAGTCCTGATAGAAAGTGAAGCACAAATCTAATTGAGGTTTGTGGGGAAAGAGGACGTGTGAGGCATTGGGAGAGATGGTGGGCAGTAGAGCGCTGTGCAGACACAGAGCTTCCAGGCTGTGAAACAGCATGCAGCAGCGGGATACCTCATTACACACAGCAGGCCTGCGACTGATCGCTATTCATTTTGCTCAGATGAACACACACATAGAAGAGACCGGGATTGTGTGTAATCAGGACATGTCATTTAACTATTTAACATTATCACCTCTCTAAGAGTGGCGCACATAAGCACACATGTACATCTTCAATTATATGAGCAGAGGGAAAATGACCGAGCAGAATAGAATGACATAGTCACTAATACACTGTTACTTATTCCAGTTCTGCAGATTTTAATTAAACTAATTGTGTCATTGCTTTATAACCATTAACAGTCTGTACTTAAGATCTATACCCACCAAAAAAATAAAAAAAAATAATAAATAAATAAATATATATATTTATATATATTGTGACATGCGTCCCGAGCGCTCGTCAGCGTCGCCCTGGCAACACACTAGGATCACCGGCACGAGCTCATCACGGGCTGAGCGGCCGCACCTGCAGCTCATCAAGCGACGCCTACTTAGGCAGAGGAGGAAGGCAGAGTGGGGAGGAATGTCTCCCAACAAAGACGCTAACCCTTACCTCCTCTGTTACAGAGAGCAGCGTGTGACCGTCAGCCCCACCAAGGAGAGCACAGCACGGGATCCACCACTCAGGACACAGCGAGCACGAGGGACTTGAAGCGCCACAGGAGATCACCGCCTTCACCCAGAGCACCTATCTTTAATAAATCCACCCTTCGGGGACTTTCTCTGTCCATCGGTTGTCGTGTAGTTCCTCACCCCGCCACACTGGTGGAGAATGCGGGCAAGAGTGTGAGCTGGACACCGACAACCGACCCCTGAGGAGACCGTTAAAGCCACCCGTTTGTTTTTTTTTGTTTTCCTTTTTCCCCTGTCATTTGTATCTGCTCTGTTTTCACAGGCGGCCGCTCCTCCCCCGGCATGGAAGAACTGCTCAAACACCTCACCGAGGTGAGCATCCGCCAGCAACAAATAGTGGAGCACATGGCCTCACGTCAAGGAGACGCCGAACGTGAGCTCGCCGCCCTCCGCGCCACCGCCCACCGCACGCCGCTGCCTGACCCCCGTGTCCAAGCCGTCCAGCTGATGCCACGAATGACGTCGCATGACGACGTGGAGATGTATCTTCGGATGTTTGAGGCCACCGCAGTCCGGGAGGCGTGGCCAGAGGACGAGTGGGCCCACCTCCTCGCACCGCTGCTGACCGGGGAAGCGCAGCGGGCGTATTTCACCATGACGGCCGAGAGAAGCCGGAACTATGGAGAGGTGAAAAAGGAGATCCTGGGCCGAGTAGGCCTTTCCCCAATCTGTGCGGCGCAGCAGTTCCATGACTGGGAATATCGAGCTCGACAGCCCGCTCGCGCCCAGGCGGCCGAACTTTCCCGGTTGGCCCACCATTGGCTGTTGACCGGGGGTCCCTCCGCACACCAGGTAGCTGAGCGTGTGGTGATCGACCGACTCCTCCGCGCGTTGAGGCAGGCGGCTGGCATGAGGAACCCCACCGATCTCAACGGGCTCGTGGAGGCCATTGAGCTGGCGGAGGCCCCCCAACACCGGGAGATAGGGGAGCGAGCGGCGCCTTTTCCCCGAAGGGTGGCCCAGGAGCGACGCTCGCCGGAGGGCACCCAGCGACCCGTGAGCAGGCCTGCGGTTCCCGGCCCCCAGGACGAGCCAATGCCCACCGAGCCGCCGCGTTCCCCAGGACGGACATGGCTAGCAGGCTGTTCAGTCCACGGTCCAGCGCCGAAGGCACCACGGGCCAAGGTGCGCATCAACGGCCGGCCATTCGTCACCGTCCTCGACTCGGGCAGCGGGGTAAGCCTGATACAACTGACTGTTCTTCCACCCCGAACAGGTTCCAGAGCCCGGCTGGCGATAACGTGCGTGCACGGGGATACCAGGCATGTGCCGGCCCGGAGAGTGACCATCACCGCGACACCTGGTTCCTGGCCCATCGAAGTGGGAATCTTGAGGAACCTACCGGTACCCGTTCTCCTCGGCCGGGATTGGCCGGGGTTCGATCAGCTCCTCACCTCCAGCACACAGCCTGCTAGCCCGGCCGGGAACCGCCGACGCCGGAGTCCAGCAAGGCGCCCTCGACAAGGCCCCGTGCTGCTGACGTCGGACAGTCCTCGAGGAGGTGAGTCCCCCTCCCAAAACTCTAACCTGTTCTTCGATGTCTTCCAGCAGATAGCGGGAGGGGGGACGCTCGCCAAAGAGCAGCGTGGGGACGAGCGCCTCAAGCATTGCTGGTCTCAAGTGCGGGTGGCGGAAGGAGAGGATCTACAGCCAGCTCCCCACCCCACACCCCACTTCATCATCCAAAACGGCCTGCTCTATTATGTCGGCCAGCGGAGGGGGGAGGAAAAGACGCTGTTGGTGGTACCGCGGAGCAAAGTCCCGGCGGTCTTGGAACTCGCCCACGCCCACCCGATGGCTGGCCACCTCGGCGCCCAGAACACTGTGCAACGGATCCGGGACCGCTTCCACTGGCCAGGACTGGAGGCGGATGTTAAGCGGTACTGCCAAGCGTGCCCGACGTGCCAACGGACCTCGCCACATACTCCTCCCCCTAGCCCGCTGATCCCGCTGCCGATCATTGAGGTGCCCTTCGAGCGCATCGGGATGGACCTGGTTGGGTCGCTGCCGAAGTCCGCCCGGGGGCATGAACATATCCTGGTCATCGTGGATTATGCCACCCGCTACCCAGAGGCCATTCCCCTCCGCAAGGCCACCGCCAAAAACATCGCACAGGAGCTCTTCCTACTGAGTAGTCGGGTTGGCCTGCCAGCGGAGATCCTGACCGACCAGGGCACCCCTTTCATGTCCCGGATCATGGCTGACCTCTGCAAACTCCTCAAAGTCCGACAGATCCGGACCAGCGTATACCATCCACAAACCGATGGGCTCGTGGAACGCTTTAACCAGACCCTTAAACAGATGCTGCGGCGTGTCGTGGCCGAGGACCGACGCAACTGGGACCAGATGATCCCGTATGTGCTGTTCGGGGTCCGAGAGGTGCCCCAGGCGTCCACCGGCTTCACGCCCTTCGAGCTCCTCTTCGGCCGCCAACCCCGAGGGCTCCTAGATGTCGCCCGGGAAGCCTGGGAACAACAGCCTGTGGTATGTCGGACCACCGTCGAGCACGTCAAGGCCATGAGAGAGCGGATCGACAGGGTCATGCCATTGGTCCGGGAGCATCTGACCAAGGCCCAGCAAGACCAGCAGCGCCTCTTCAATCGGGCTGCCCAACCCCGGGAGTTCCAGCCGGGAGATCACGTCATGGTACTGGTCCCCACCTCAGCCTGTAAGTTCCTGGCCCGCTGGCAGGGCCCGTATACGGTCACCGAACGGGTGGGACCCGTCACCTACAAAGTGCGCCAACCTGGTCGTCGAAGGGAAGAGCAGCTCTATCATATAAACCTGTTGAAGCGCTGGGTGGGGACCGGGCCCCAGCTCTCGGCCCTCGCCGCCACCTCTCCCGTGGTTGTGGACATGGATCCCCATCTCTCCGCAGCCCAGAAGACGGAACTGCAGCACCTGGTCAGTCAGTTCTCGGATGTGTTCTCCCCTCTGCCAGGGCGGACGACCGTCATCCAGCACGAAGTCCGAACACCACCAGGAGTAATCGTCCGGCAGCGGCCCTATCGTGTCCCGGAGGCTCGGCGACACGCAATCGAGACAGAGGTACAGGAGATGTTGAAGTTGGGGGTAATTGAGCCCTCGCGGAGTCCATGGTCCAGCCCCATCGTCATGGTCCCGAAGCCCGACGGCACCCTAAGGTTCTGCAACGACTTCCGCCGCCTAAATGAGGTCTCTGAATTCGATGGCTATCCCATGCCCCGCGTCGATGAGCTCCTGGATCGACTAGGAAGGGCCCGGTTCATATCAACTCTCGACCTCACCAAGGGGTATTGGCAAGTCCCCCTGTCTAAGGATGCCAAGCCTAAGACAGCCTTCTCGACCCCCAGTGGCCACTGGCAGTACCGGGTCCTTCCCTTCGGCCTGCACGGGGCCCCCGCCACATTCCAGAGGCTCATGGATGTCCTGCTGAGGCCCCATATGGCCTACGCCGCGGCCTACATCGACGACGTGGTCATCCATTCAGAGACCTGGGGGGAACATTTAGAGCGGCTCCGGAGGGTGCTGCTGGACCTCCGCCGGGCGGGGCTCACCGCCAATCCCCGGAAATGTCACCTGGCTCTCTCCGAAGCCAAGTACCTGGGCTTCTGCGTGGGACGTGGCCTCATCCGCCCCCAGGAAAAGAAGGTGACAGCTATCCTCTCGGCACCGCGGCCCTCTACCAAGACCCAGGTACGAGCCTTTTTGGGGTTGGCAGGATACTACCGATGTTTTATCCCTAACTTCTCCTCCTTAGCCTCTTCCCTGACAGATCTGACCAGGAAGGGGCAACCGGAGAAGATAGCCTGGAGTCCAGAAGCGGAAGAGGCGTTCCAGCAGGTGAAGTCAGCCCTCACCACGGAGCCAGTCCTGCGAGCCCCCGACTTCAACTGCCCCTTCCTGGTGCAAACCGACGCCTCGGACACCGGGTTGGGAGCCGTTCTTTCCCAGGTCCAGGACGGCGAGGAACACCCGGTGATCTTTATTAGCCGGAAGCTGACCCCGACCGAACAACGGTATGCCGCCGTGGAGAAGGAAGCACTGGCCGTCAAGTGGGCAGTCCTGGAGCTCCGCTATTACCTCCTCGGACGCCGGTTCACCCTGCTGACAGATCATGCGCCACTGCAGTGGATGGCCCGCGCAAAGGACACCAACCCCAGGGTGACCCGCTGGTTCCTTGCGCTCCAGGACTTCCACTTCACCATACAACATCGGGCGGGGACGGCCAACGCCAACGCGGACGGTCTCTCCAGGATAGGGGCAGCTTTCGCAGGTCTGTCAGGCTCCACTCCCCACCCGCCCCATATCTCCCCATTGTACCGCAGGCGCAGGTCGACGCTTAGGGGGGGGGAGTGTGACATGCGTCCCGAGCGCTCGTCAGCGTCGCCCTGGCAACACACTAGGATCACCGGCACGAGCTCATCACGGGCTGAGCGGCCGCACCTGCAGCTCATCAAGCGACGCCTACTTAGGCAGAGGAGGAAGGCAGAGTGGGGAGGAATGTCTCCCAACAAAGACGCTAACCCTTACCTCCTCTGTTACAGAGAGCAGCGTGTGACCGTCAGCCCCACCAAGGAGAGCACAGCACGGGATCCACCACTCAGGACACAGCGAGCACGAGGGACTTGAAGCGCCACAGGAGATCACCGCCTTCACCCAGAGCACCTATCTTTAATAAATCCACCCTTCGGGGACTTTCTCTGTCCATCGGTTGTCGTGTAGTTCCTCACCCCGCCACAATATATATATATATATATATATATATATATATATATATATATATATATATATATACATATAATGTACTGTAAGTTGCACAACAACTGGTTTGCAATACTTCACGTGACCTGCATTTAAAACTAAAATAAGTGTGTTTTCACCTCCCCACGTATCCATTTTTTGTTGTTCCAACTTTGCAACTATTCTATTATTTTTTTTTTTTTTTTTGGGTGTATGGTGTTTTTCTCACATGGACATCTGTGCCATTTTTTAAAAGCCAGAGAGCCTGTATGCTGCAGTAATTTTTATGATTCACTAAAATGTACAATACTTCACATATCGCCTTACAACAGCACTGAAACTCACAACCAGGGAAAAAAAATAAAATAAATCAGTTTGACTCACATCTTTATCAGACTTCTAAATAAATCCACTGATTCAGAAACAATTCATATTTCCAGCTTCGTAAAGTATTTCTCCATCATATAAATCTGAGTGACAAATTAAGATTTTGTTTTCTTCACTATTCTTTTAGATGTTAGCTGGTTTGACACTATTATCTTCTCTACAAGCTCTTTGAATAACATCACTATGCACAAATACACACCAACACAAACACAAATACAATGCTATGAGTCCATTCAGTGCCACAAATCCAGAGAGGTAAATCTGCCAGAACTGGCAGGGAAATGAGTTCTGAAGAAAAAAAGAATTAAATAAAAATGCAATAAAGCTGCCTGTGTGAAATCAATCTGCTTAGAGTTTTGCTTAATAAAAATTCATGAAGAGCTGCTAGCCCAGAGTTCATAAGAAATGTTGTTGATATAGAGGCAGAGCCGGACAGTAAGTGTCTTATCTGTTTATGTGTGTGTATGTGTGTGTGCCCGCAGATGTGACTGACAACTATCCCAACTCTACAATAACATTAAGATAATTTCCTAAAAATATGTTTCTCTGAGTGCAGTAAAAAAAATTATGATAATATTATTGTGAATGAAATTTAAGTTTGTTAAAAGCATTTGTTTCAGAATGAGATTCTGTTAAAACTGTTTTTTTTTGTTGTTGTTGTTGTTGTTGATTTTTTTTTTTTTTTTTTTTTTTTTTTTTTAGTGCACAGTAAAAAAGAAGGACATATCTCAGAACATCAGCCTGACACAAAACAGGGCCATCCTGACATGAGATGTCTGCTCACCTGATTCCCGTCTCTCTTCACGGCCTTGTATTAGAGGAATTACAGAAATTGCTTGCACCATCTGAATCTTTATCTCTGACAGATTACATGTTATGGGCTCAACATCTTAAAAATGAATCACTACGGCTGTGAATCTTTGGGTAGACAGCGAATCGATTAGATTCACGATCCATAGGGTTTCGATTCGATTCAGTAATATTTTTGCAAATTCGGAATGATTAAATTTGCTTTGAATTAAAATCAAATTCAATTTGATTCGATTCGATTAACGATTTGATTCTGCATTATTTAAGTGAATCCACAGGATTTTTTTTTCAAATGCTTCCCCTAAATTCTTTAAATGCTTACTCAGGGGGCAAAAGGGGTTAAAGAACCATAGGTTAGAGAGAGAGAGAGAGAGAGAGAGATTCATCATCACAACAAATAAATAAATAAATAATTAAAATTTCAACACCAATTCATCTTCATAAACTGTAGATAAGACATGGTTTACCCCCCAAATTTCCATAAACGTTCTAAACCCCCAACCAATTTGTAGTACGCATATTCCAGTCTGAGACGGGAACCCACTAGGCCCAAAATCATGAAAATTGGACTGGAACTTGTCCTAATATCTTATTTTTTTTCCTTTTTTTTTTTTTTTTTTTTTTTTTTTGCATTACCAAAAAGGAAATTAAGTAAAACCAAAACATTATTCTGCTTAATAGTGTACTTTGGACCAAAAATAAACAGTTGAAAAGAAAAGTTTTAACCCAAAGATGTAACCCACTCTGTTAATAAGGAAAACAAATCCATCAACCTTGTACATTGCATGAACAAATGAAAGACAGATTCAGTCTCTACACAAAAAGGACAACCCACACTAATACTAGGATCAAGATGCACCACATGTCTGTTAGTAGCTATACATCCGTGTACAATCCTCCACTGGAGGTCACCAGTCCTCTGGTCAATCAGACTTTGTACAGGATACGCCAACTACCTTTAGGGGAAGAGTCGATACCAAAAACCTCTGTCCATTTCGTCAAATGAACCCCAGTCAAAGAGTGTAATTTAGACACCTTTACACAGGTAACATAAAGGGCTTTCTTTCCCACTGACTCAAATCCATCAAGACGGCGCTTCAGCGGCGGTCGTTCCTGTGTCGAGTGGATTGCACACTTCAAGCTGCACTACCCCTGTCGTGTTGTAAACAGCCTATTCCCCGTGCACCTCCAGCACTGGCTTTATGGTTGAGTCCCGAGGTGGGCGTGGAAGCGCGGCACTCACCGGGTCCAACTTACACTGGCCTGTCGCCAAACCCTCACTCCGTGGTCAGATCTTGCATTTCTCTGGGCAGGGGTGCCCCTAGAGCAGATCTCCAGGCATGCTGTGGTTTACACGGATGCCTCCACCACCGGCTGGGGGGCCATGTACAACGGGCATGCAGTCTCAGGGGTTTGGACGGGCCCACAGCTGCAGTGGCACATCAATTGGCAAGAGTTGCTAGCAGTGCACCTTGCTATGAACCGTCTCAAAGGTCTCTTATGAGGCCAGCATGTACTGGTCCAAATGGACAACACTGCGACTGTTGTGTACATCAACCGACAAGGTGGTCTGTGCTCTCGTCACATCTTGCAACTCGCCCACCACCTCCTCCTTTGGAGTAAGAAGGTTCTGAGGTCACTTTGTGCCGTTCACATTCCAGGCCTGCTCAGTCGTACAGCCCACGAGCTGTCTCGAGCAATGCTCCTGGGAGAATGGCGACACCATCCCCTGACAGTCCAGCTGATTTGGAGGAGGTTCAGAGCCGCTCAGGTAGACCTGTTTGCTGCTCCAGAAACCTCTCACTACCAGTTGTTCTACTCCCTGACCGAGGGAACTCTCAGCATGGACGCACTGGCACACAACAAGTATGCGTTTCCCCCAGTGAGCCTTCTCGCACAGACATTGTGCAAAGTGTGGGAGGACGAGGAGCAAGTCTTGCTAGTAGCACCGTATTGCCCTACTCGGACCTGGTTCCCCGAACTAGTGCTCCTCTCGACAGCCCCTCCTTGGTCGGTTCCTCTGAGGAGGGATGTACTGACTCAGAGACGGGGCACCATTTAACACCCGCGTCCAGACCTTTGGAAACTCCTTGTCTGGTCCCTGGATGGGACGCGGAGTTTCTAGGTGACCTATCCCAAGAGGTAGTGAACACCATTACTTTGGCAAGAGCACCGTCTACGAGACACACTTATGCCTTGAAGTGGAACCTGTTTGTTGAGTGGTGTTCTTCTAGCCGAGAAGACCCCCGAAGATGCCCGATTGCGGTCGTGCTATCCTTTCTGAAGCAAGGGTTGGAGCGAAAGGCTGTCTCCCTCCACCCTCAAAGTCCAGGTTGCCGCTATTGATGCGTACCATGACCCCATGAATGGGAAGTCTCTGGGTAAGCATGACCTCATCGTCAGGTTCCTTAGAGGGGCCAGGAGATTAAATTCATCCCGGCCCCCCTGTATACCCTCTAGTGCTTAAATCACTACAGCAGGGCCCATTCGAGCCTTTGCATTCAGTTGAGCTAAGGTTTCTTTCATTGAAACCTCTGGCTACGTGCCCAAGGTTCCCACTACACCCTTCAAAGACCAAGTGGTGAACCTGCAAGCGCTGCCCCTGGATGAGGCAGACCCAGCCCTGGCTTTGCTTTGTCCCGTCCGAGCATTAAGGTGCTACGTAGACTGGACGCAAAGCTTCAGGACCTCAGACCAGCTCTTTGTCTGTTACGGAGGCCGGCACAGAAGGGGAGTGCCGTCTCTAAGCAGAGGATGGCCCACTGGATTGTGGATGCCATAACCCTGGCTTATCAGGCTCAGGATGTGCCCTGCCCGTTCCAGTTGCTGGCTCACTCAACTAGAAGTGTTGCATCCTCCCGGGTGCTGGCTCGTCGCGCCTTGCTGACAGAGATTTGTAGAGCTGCAGGCTGGGCAACCCCTAACACGTTCTCTAGATTCTATAGCCTTCGTGTAGAGCTGGTATCCTCCTGTGTCCTCACCTCAAACAGGTAGTGGCACTGAGAGGACACGGTTAGTGTCGGCTTGCTTAAACTGCTCCAGAGTGTCCGTACTGTAGACCCTGTTGGGATCCTCCATCACCCTAAGCAGCTGGACACGGCAGAACATCCGGCGCCAGGCCTTCATGATGTATCCGTGAGAACCATGGAAGGGTGGGTTCCATATTGAGACCTAAGCGGTACTCGTATGTGTATAGACGACGGTATAGCCTTAGAGCCTGTGTTTCCCGGCGGACTTCTGCCTTCCCAAGAGGGTTTTAATCACCTCAAATTTCTCCTTATACTCCTAAACGGATGCTATATGTGTATTTGCCTCCAAGACCTCCTTAGGGAAGGATGGGGCTTCCGCAGCGTCCCGGCTCCAAGCGGACCGGGTACGTTTTCCCAGTGTTATCCAATCTCACCCAGTGAGGTAGTGCTCTGACAACGGTGAGTAGAGCTACTTGTTCTGTGCCCCGGCCTACACGTAATAGGGGCGCAGGCGGCTCGCTCAGGGCAGTGGAAGGGGCAGCACCCATGGCGCTTTGATAGGGATCCCATATTCGTCAGTCACCGACGTGGCGTTGAGAGTGACCGACTGAAAGGGAACATCTCCGTTACGTATGATAACCCTCGTTCCCTGAAGGAGGGAACAGAGACGCCAAGTCCCGTCGCCAAGGTTGCTGTACCGCCGCTGAGCTGCTGGGTCCTGGCAATGCATACCAATATTCGTCGGTCACCGACGTGGCGTCTCCATTCCCTCCTTCAGGGAACGAGGGTTACCATATGTAACCGAGACGTTCTCCAATCACCTCTGTGATGAGCTTTTGTAATACTCTTGTTGACTTAACTCCAGCTTTCCTGCCCAAGGTTCCAAACTGGTGTGTAGTAAATACCCAAGCTTTGTGCACCCGGCAGACAGTAGACGTGCACGCAGGAAGGCTGAAGATAGAAGTCTCGAAGGCAGGAAAGAGTTAAGAAACAATTGCTCCTCCAGCAGCCACATCCCTGCAGGTACTTCAGGTGATCTTGAAAATGCAAAAACTTTCCAGGCTTCCAGAACATATTTGTAGAAAGGAGTCAGATCAGTAAGCTCATTCTCTTCTAGCTTCCTCAGAAACAAATGCTTATCAAGTCCCATTCCACCAGCTCTTCTCAAAAGTACCACTGCGGTGTCAGACCAAGTACTATCATTGTTGTATAATAGTGTCTGGGCATCTTGTAAATGAAAAGTCATTAGCCTGGACCTGATATCCACCAAACTGTGGCCTCCTTCTTGTATCGGAAGAAACTGTATAGAGGAACACACCCGATGTTGTCCGGACCAGAAAAAGTTCACTAACTTTCTTTGTACTTCTTGCACTAGTCCAGCCGGTCGTTGTAACACATTTAATCTGTACAACAATGTGGAGGCAACCAAGTTATTGACAATCAAGACTTTCCCCCTGTAGGATAGTTTGGGTAGCAGCCAATTCCAGCGAGACAATTGGGTGCATACTTTCTCCATAACACCCTCCCAATTTAACTTCTGAAAGTTGTTTGAACCAAAATTAACTCTCAAGATTTTGAACCCTGCTTTACCCCAATTAAGCTTTCCTGGCAGTGATGACAAACAATGCAGGCGATCTTGACCTGCCCAAAAAGCCTTACTTTTGGCCCAATTTACCTTTGCTGATGAAACCTTCTCATATAGATTAAGGACTTCAGACAGAGCAGTAATATCTTGCCCATCACAAACCAACACAGTCATATCATCAGCATTAGCATTAATAGAGACATTTGTGTTCTGAATCACATTTGGTATTGAGAACCCACATAAAATCTTTCTTAGATTAAAAAGTAGAGGTTCAATAACAATACTGTACAACAAACCAGACAGCAGGCAACCTTGTCGTATTCCTCTTTGAACAGCAATTGGTTTACTCAAACTGCTCCAAACTTTTACCATGCACGAACCACCAGCATAAAGAAAAAAAAAAAAAAAAAAAGCTTTCCTCAAAACCAAAAACTTTAAGTGAGTTCAATAAGTAAATGTGATCTAACCGATCAAAAGCTTTTTCCTGATCTAGGGCAACTAATCCAACTCCTAAATTAAATGTTTTACAAATGTCTGTAATGTCTCTTACTAAAAACAAATTATCCATTATTGACCTATTTGGTATGCAATATGTCTGATCTTTATGCACTATTGTATGTACATACTTATTTAAGTTGGCAGACATTTTGACAAGATCTTATATTCTGTGGTCAATAAGGCAACTGGCCTCCAGTTCTTTAACAAAGACAGATTTCCCTTTTTAGGAAGCAAAGAAAGAACAGCACGGCGACATGTGACAGGCAAAAATCCATCTTTAAAGCATTCACAGAGAACCTCATAGAGATCAACACCAAGAAGGTCCCAAAAGTGTGTATAAAACTCTGATGTCAACCCATCAACACCAGGGGAACGTCCCGAGCTGAGTTGTGTAGCAGCAGATGAAAGTTCATCAAACATTAAAAAAAGTCCAAGGCAGTCTTAGAATCAGAGTCCAATTTAGGAAGGCCTTTAAATAACTGTTCAGCGCAGTCCAAATCACAATGTTCTGTGGTAAATAGACATGAATAAAAATCCACTGCATGATGGCGCATTTCTACAATGTCAGTGGTGACCCTTCCATCAGGCAGACAGAGGCAGACCATTTGTTTCTGCTATGCTACTGAATGTTCCAAGTTAAAAAAAAATAAAAATACGCACTTGGGGCCTCCATCTCATTTACTGCAATAAACCGAGTCCTCACCAAGGCTCCTTTCACCCTTTCATTTAAAAAAGGACCCCAACTGACTCCTTTTTTGTTGTAAACAGTAAGACAAACCAGGATCACGTCTATCCAACAAGTCTTTCTCTATTGAATCTACAGATTGTTCAAGAGTTTGAATAGCTTTTTATCATATTGCTGACAAAACATTTGTATTTGTGTTTTTCCAATTTCCCACCATTGTCTTAATTTTTCAAAAGTATGTTTTTTTTTTTTTTCAACATTATTGTATTACGTGTATATTATATTAGGTTTTCTTAAAAAATGCGATGGAATATGCGGGATATTTTTGCAATCTTATGCGATGAAATTGCGGGAACTTGCAAAAACTGCAGTTTGATGAAAAAGAGAAAAAAAAAGGTGACTATGATAAGCAAGCATACTAAATCACAGAATATTTAAGTTCTCATTCTGTTTTATTTCAGACCTTAATTAACACATGGCTCAAACTTACAAAACATTGAGTCAAACAAGTTCTCTAGCTTTACAAAAGGAGTATTCAACTACTTCTGTAAAAATTAATACAAATAAAATATACACACAAATATACAAATGCTGTTTTACAGAAATTGCAAAGTGCAATCTCTTATTGCAATGCAAATTATTTTACATACTACTAATATACTTACAATTGTAAGGTTTTGGTAATATTCTGTAACAAATAAGTACAATCTTACAACTGTAGAGGTGCATCAAGTTCTGAATGAAATTACAACATTCCACTGTGAAAATGAAAACTAACTGCGTAGCCTTTAACACTGGCCTATCATTCGCCATCCTCATCCTCATCCCTCTCTCAAAATAATTTGCCCCCACTGTCATGTAACACACCGGGTAACTGCTTCGCGCGGTCTTTTGCGCTTATTTTTGTTGGCAAATGAGAATGATTTGCGTCCTTCACCCTGGTTTCACCTCGGGCTTCACAGATGATGTTCACGTCGCGCAATTACGTCACTTCATAAGGTTCCCATTGGGAAATAATGGTGATTTACTTGTGTGAAGTAAACGCAACATTTTTCAACTTTCTGCTAAGATATATGTGACGTTTTAATATTAAAAAAGTGCGGCGTATTTTAAAAAATGCAACCCCCGCATAAATATGTGGCCCTTGGCTGATTATGCATTAAATCACGCGATCGCATAATCGCGTTTTTCTGGAGGGACTGTATAATATACACGTGCTATTGTACCAGTATCTGACTGTAACCCAGAAGGACCTGCAATTTCATTACCACCTGAGATGATCACAGCATCAACCTCCCCCTCTGAAACTATTTGTTTCGCTCCTCTATACTCTTTGCATGGACACGTAATCCGCTTATGCCCTATGTCACCACAAATAAAACATCTCAAGTTACCAGTAGTTGCATAAACCATGTAAGATCTCCCTTCATGCTTTACATGGAAGGAAACATCCAACGCATTTTCTGGAGAGTCCAAAAACATATACAGTTGTCTTCTAAAAGACTGCACATGTTTTAAAGATGGATGTTTAAAACCTAAAGAGATCGTTCTAAACCCTACCTCATCTCCCACTGCCACGAGAATCTCCTCTACCAAAACACCATCATCAGGTACACACTGCACACCGTGCTGCAAAGATAGAGATGGAGTCTCAGAAGAGACTTAGCTGCAACTTAGTTGCACTCAAAAATTAAACCGCTTGCTAAAAAAAAAAAAACTGTCAGAACATGAAAAAGAGAAAGAAAAAAAGAAAGACAAGAAAAAAGAGAAAGAGAAAAAAAGTTTTGCAGATCAGTTCTCACTCAACACCACTCTCACCCCAAAAACTCCCAGCATGCACCAGAGAGAGAGAGAGAGAGAGAGAGAGAGAGAGAGAGAGAGAGAGAGCAGTTTTGTCCATTGTTAGATGCTAGTTTAATGATGCTATGGCATGACATGGCATACGAAAAAATTTATGTAAGCCAAGATTAAAAAAAAAAGTATTATGCATAGCCTAAAATATAGTCACACTGTAGCCATCATTTCAGAATAGACAGAAATGTCAAATATCATTTAATGTGGGCCTATGTATGTATGTATTTATTTTTATTTAATTTTCTTACAAATAATTATTTTCTTATCTCTTACTTTGAATTTGGATTAGGAAATCAAATACACTGGTGGACAAAAATCAATTTTATTAATTTATAATTTTTATGATTCTTTTATACACTACAAACATTTTTTTTTAATATTCTGCACATAATCAGGTTGAAAATATACTTTATAGTTTATGTAATGTAATAAATGATATGTCAATTAGCAATGCGTCATTCATAAATTGTATTTATTTATTGTGTTTATTGTCTTAACGTTTCACCGGTTCATTCTGCTTTTTATTCAGCTGATCTGCAGCCAATAATGCCTTTGTCCAAATTATATTTCAATGATGAACTGCCTTTAACTGTAAACTGAGTGTTTACTATTGTGATTTTGCCTTACTGACACACTGTTCTTCATATTTAATATTGTAATGTGCTTTGACACAATCTACGTTGTTAAATGTCAAATCCAACTCAAATGATGATATTCAGTATAACAGCACTCTTGTTCTTGTCATACTATTCAAACATTAAAAAAAAACAGTCTCTTCAGTAAGTTAACTAAGAGCAAAACATTTATACCTTCAACATAAAAAAAGACATTTTCTGCCCATTGGCTGCTTTAAGGAGTTACATAAAGCCAAATGAACCAAATCACTTCTGATCCGGCACGTAAGAGGAATTTGAAGTGCTGTCAAGGGAACAGTCGTGGCACAGCACAGTGTCTCCAAATGAGCTGCCCTCGCTTGCTTTGTGTAAATATAACACAACACTGTTCTCAGGAACTGCCTGGCCCAAACACAAGCTTGCGTATTGAACAAAAGAGGAATATCTCTGGTTCCACTCCATTTGTCAGAGAGACAATAACCCCACTGGTGTTAACAACTCGCACAGCAGGGACGATCACAGAGGTTTTAATTGTGTGAGAGATTTAATTGCTCACTGAGAGCACCTTAAAGCACGTCTGTCTGCTGCAATGCAAGCTCTGTCAGAGACGATCATTGCACATAGCGCCCCACGTTAACTTTATATACAACATGACTGATGCTTTTTGTATCATGAGATACATTAAAGTTATGCAACAGGATAAAATATTCAGTGGTACATGCAGTCAAAAACAGGATTTGTTTTGCTCATTTGAAATAAATTGAATTGATATTGAGTGCAGAAGTCAATGGGTTTTTGGTTAAATGTCTGAAATAAAGTCTGTAGTGAACGTGCTCAATATGATTTTACATTTTATTCTATAACATCAAGAAAATCAAACGTACTTTAGATTTGAAATGAAATGAAAATGCACAATCACTCTCTAACAGTAGGTGGCGCTTATAGAAAAGCAGAAATAGCCTGTTTACACAAAGTGTTACTATACTTTTGTCATACCTGCTTGTCATGGTGAAGAAAGAAAGTCTAATTGCGTTTGCATGCTTTTATTCAAGAGTACAGAGACCAGAGAGCTGGGCTTTCTTCAGTGTACAGTTAGTGAGGAAGTGAAAGCCGCTCTTCACCCATGTGTGTCTTCCTCTCAGGAGTCTCAGCAGCTGCTGCATCCAGGCAGAGCGCTCCACGAGACGGGGACGTGCACAGCATCCGAGCACAGGGATTCCCCATCCAGCCCTAACAATGGAGCAGGAAGGAAGGAGCACCGCTTTATGAGAGGCCTGGGACAGAGACAAAGACAGATCAAATACAGAACCAGGAGGGCAGCCAGGTTTTTCTCATTTAAACACACACACACACACACACACACACACACACGTCAATCAGTGCTAGAAGTCATCTATGCTTATTTTTTTTTTTTTGTATACTACAAAAAAGGGGAATCTGTCTTTTTTCTTTTTCTATAATATTTGTCTTACATAAAAAGTATTCTGAAAATGGTAAATGGACTGCATTTATATAGCGCTTTCAACAGACCACATGGCCATCCAAAGCGCTTTACAATTTGCCTCACAATCACCCATTCACACACTCGAAGGTGTGTGAAACTGAAGGATGTTTCAAATAAAAAAACAAAGCAAATAAAAACTGATTAAGAACATGCATTTTTTGGAAGGCAGCAGATGAGTGATCACAGTAGATGAAGGCGTTCTATTGTTGGGTCTGTTGTTTTGTTGATCCGCTGAAGGAATTCCAGTAGTCAGCTTCAAATTCCCCCATGATCCTCTCTGCCCCTCACCGGCTCAAGGTCGTTCAAGTGTCCTGATCTCCATCCCCTGATGACTCATGTTTTCACCAGTGTCCTGATAAGCATCGCTCCTGCGCGTATCGCTGTGCAGAACTGTGAGTATGAGTGAGATAAGAGGATGATTTACAGAGGAACATGTGAGGGGTGTGAGGACGGAGCTCTGGGCTCCTGCTGAGACAGCAGATGGGGACGGGACGTCTATCACCACAAGAGCTCAGCTCAAGTTCAGTCCATCCAGCTTGCCTTCAAACAGAACATCCACCCAGTTTACCAAACTTATTACATCTCATAACCATTCACTTTGAGAATTCGCCTTTTATTTCATTAACACCAGACTGATATAAGATTAGAATGAGAACATTATACACCGCCGTTCAATTGTTTGAGTTTATTTTTTATTTATATTTTATGATTGTCTTATGCTCACAAGAGATTGCATTTTTATTTATTTGCACTGTAATGAATTGCTGTAGAAATTACAGCATTATTTTACAGCCGCGGACTGTTTTTTAATAATACAGCATATTGCTGTAAACTGCAATGCATTCTGGGGTCACGTGTAGGTCTGACTCAAATTTACAGAATTTTGCTGTAAATTTCAAATCTTCGGAGCCGCATCGTCAACGGTCGAGGAGATTAACGTTAAAGACAAGAGGAGTGATTCACAACTGTGCTAAGTGACTTCAGTTTTTTATATTTCTTGTTTGGTAGTTTATAGTATATGAATGCATCTACATTCGCGGATTATATTGGTAACCCCAGATTCAAGCATCATCCGTCCGCGGGGCGCGAGGCAGAATTGCGCGGGGTTTCAGTAGCGCGGTCGCGGTAGGATTTCACACATCCCCCGGCGCTATAGCGGCCATTGGCAGAAAATCTCTGGAATCCTTCGTTATGAATGACATGTTTCAGTGCTAATAGTTTATATTCACTGTAACTTAGTGTTTATCAGCACACTTCGTCGTGATTATTTTATGATGTAAAACAACTTTGCACATGCAGTCATCTGTTAACACGGGCGCCGAAATAAAACGCGTTTCTAAAGCCTCGCGGTCAGTCAGGGTCGCTCACGGAGGATGTGTGTGTCATATAAATTCTCAGTGGTGCTTTTCTAAGAGGTTAACGTAACCAGTGAGATGTAGATTTTTTTTGAGCATTTGCTAACTTCAGGTAACGTTAATGTGAAAACTTTAACAAATCTGTTTGATATAAAGTCTGCTTTGTATAGTTAGCCTAATTTATTACCTTAGGGCGACCAAATACGTTTTCCTTGAAATTATTAAATATGCTATTTATATATATGTGTCTATATTTATGTCGGCCGGCAAATCTTGTGTGTATTTTGGCACAGGGTGCACAAAGGCACCTTATCAGTGCGGTGACACTTGAACAAATGAACTGATCATGCGCGACACTGACCAATAAACAAACGAGTTGTTTTATTGCGTCTATGACTTGAATCTTATCGCTCAACTTCCATTAAATGGACTGAAAACGCTCAAGTAACGTTAAAGGTCTCAAAACGCTTGCTCTGCGCCAGTGGATACACACCATAGACAGTAAAAGAAATATGTGCATGTCACAGACTGTCTGGGCATGCACTTCCGCGTTTCAGAGATCCGCCTTTTACTTTCCGTCAACATTACATTAATTAACGTTTAGAAAATTTATTTTTGACATTTGTGAATCAGTTCAGAATCGTCTGCTTATGCATTGCGATACATTTAAGAATCACATTTTTATCCCACCCCTACTAAATATAGTATGTAATGTAAATGTAAAAATCTGAAATACAAAAAAAAAAAAAAAAATGGTATAGGTATTAATTACTATTGTGATATTGATTGTTTTAGGAGACACTTTGACAAGTGGGCACTGGATGCTGAGTATTGAAGGCGAGGTGGTGTGTGAGGGCACTCATCCCAGTTTCCTGTCCGGCCTTGCCACTCTGTTTGCTGCTTATTACTAGTTTAATCTTGAGTATCAGGAGGAAGCAGTGTGTACCTTGGAGTTCATTCAAAGGTAATGGTTGAATTCTAACAACTTCAGAACCAGCATTTTATAGATAAGTTATATCAGAACATTCCTTTTAATAATGTTATGTTATCAGTGTTATTTCTGTTGATGCCTTTAAAACAATGTGTCTTAACTCGAGAAGAGAATATATTTGTCTCCCTATTTAACACCAGCAAGCTATTGAGTTAAATATGTTTTTTTTTATTATTAGTGGACATCTCCAACTTTCTTGGAGGTCCTAAAACCGCTCTTAATTACATATTGTCTGTTTCATGACCCTTTAGGTGCTTTGTGGGCATAAATCCAGAGAGAGGACCCAAAGCCAAGGGAAAAGTGCCATCGAAATAAAAACAGGACAAGTGATACAGAAGAAAATGTGTGGCAGTCAACCCACATGTTGCCACTCTTCTGTGCAAATTCCAATGGAATTTCTGAAATGTAAGGATACACACACACCAAGATTACGTCTTCCTTTTATTGTTCTCTATCTGCCTTTGACTGTACCTCTCATCCCTCTGTCTCTCTCTGACTGTACCTCTCATCCCTGTATCTGTCTCTGACTGTATCTGTCCTCCCCCTATTTGTTTCTGAAAGTATTATTATGTTTTGTAATATATCTAATGTATTGTCCTCTTTACTCTTTTCAATATTTCTAGTCACACTTTGAATCCTGGGATGGAACTTCATCTGGAGCATAATTGTTATTTGGTTGATTTTTATCTGTTTGATGGAAAGTTTGTATGACTTCTGCAAGTGCGCGGCTCCTTCCGGTCAGTCATGCATCACTTTTTTTTGTATGACTTGTTTGGCAATATTGGTCTATTCCTTAATGATGATAGCTATCTGAAAATGTCTTTGTGGTTTTTAAAGGATTAGTTCACCCAAAAATGAAAATTAAGTCAATAATTACTTATGTCGTTTCACACCCGTAAGATCTTCGTTCATCCTCACAACACATAATAAGATGTGGCTCAGTGAAGCGTGCATTTCTAGCAAGATCATTTCTTTTTTTCAATGCCCAGAAAGCCTCTAAAACATTTAAAACAATTCATGTGACTACAGTTGTTCAACCTAAATATTATAAAGCGACGAGAATACTTTTTTTGCCAACCCCCCCCACCCCCCCCACCCCCATCTCCCAAAACAACGATTTTATTCAACTATATCTAGTGATGGGCGATCTCAAAACACTGCTTCATGAAGCTTAGAAGCTTTACGAATCTTTTGTTTCAAATCATTTGCTCAGAACGTGTATCAAACTGCAAAAGTCACACGAACCATTGAAATTTCAAAACACTTATGACGTAACGAAGCCTCATTTACTGAAATCATGTGACTTTGGCAGTTTGATATGCTCTGATTTGAACTGAAAGATTAATAAAGCTTTGAAGCTTCATGAAGCAGTGTCATCCATCACGAGATACTGTTGAATAGTCATTATTTAGTTTTTTGGCACACAAAAAGTATTTTCATTGCTTCATTACACTAAGGTTGAACCACTGTAGTCACATAAACTGTTTTAAATATGTTTTTAGTACCTTTCTGGGCATTGGAAAGGGAAATGATCTTGCTAGCAATGTAGGCATCACTGGGCCATCAGGTTTTATAAAAAATATCTTAATGTGTGTTGTGAAGATGAACAAAGGTTTTAAGGGTGTGGAATGACATGAGGGTGAGAAATGACAGAATTTTCACTTTTGGGTGAACTGTTTTAATATGACCATGTTGGTCATGTTTCGGTTATAACGCAGTTTGAATATTTCTTTGTGTCAAGGTCCATGATGGCCATTATGTTCCAAGTAATAAAAAAGAAATCATGCCAAAATTTCATATCCATTTAAAAAAAAAATGAAATAATTTTAAAATAAATAAAAATGAGTTCAAAATAATATACTTTTTATGTCATTTTTTTATGTAAATTTGAAAGTGATATATAACATTTTGACCTGTTTTTTTTTAGATTTTAAAAATGTTATTTTTTTATATTTTTTTGGTGAATTAAGTTATGCATTATATAACACTTTATGCAGTTAAAGTTAAGTCAGCAATAGGGAAAATATATTGTATGCTATCATTTTACATACTTTAAATATAGCAAATACACATATGCTTTTTTTCAAAGAATTGCTTTGCACAGTAAACTACTTGAAAGTGTGCATTTGCTATTTAAATAATTGTTAAATGCCATATACAATGTATTAAAAATGCAGTATATAATATATTTTTTTGTAAAAATGCAGTATACAAAATATAAAAAAATTACTGTAAATTTTACAGTAAAATACTGGCAGCAGGGTTGCCAGCCAGTTACTGTAAATTTTACAGTAGTCTTACTGTAATTTAATTTACAGAATTTTACTGTAATTGAGAATACAGGAAAATCTGTAAATTAAATTACAGTACGACTACTGTAAAATTTACAGTACCTGGCTGGCAACCCTGCTGCCAGTATTTTACTGTAAAATTTACAGTAATTTTTTAACAGTGTGTGTTTATTTATTTATTAGTTCAAAAATGCAATAACAACAGTGATACTGTGTAAAAAAAAAAAAGTTACCATTTAAAATACAGTTTGTTTGTTTGTTTCTATGTGAATATGTGCTCAAATGTAATTGCTGTGACCAAAGCTGTATTTTCTGGATCATTACTCTAGTCTTCAGTGTCGCATGATCCTTCAGAAATCATTCTAATATGCATACATTTCTCCTTCAGAAAACATTTCTGATTATTATCAATGTTGAAAACAGTTCTGCTATATTTACCGCTATATTATAACTACATTTTTTGTGGAAACTATTTTTTACACATTATAAATGCATTTTAAATCACTTTGATCAATTGAATGCTTTCACATGAAAAAAGGTATTAATTTTTTCCCTATTGTTATATTACAAAATATAAAATAATACTTGTAATTGCAAATATTTAATTTTACATATTTAGAAATGTGGAACCTATACAAATAATAGCATTCTTTAAGCACATTGTAATTGACCCACACATTTACTTATGGTTAACATTAATTGTGTGTGTTCAAATACAAAAATAAAATAAACAAATACAATAAAAAAAAAGATCAAATTCAATATATTCAAGCCTTCCAAGATGAACAGAATAACATTGAATTTGTTATTCACTGAAATCTGTGACAGCTGATTCCAGTTTGTTTAGATATGTTTGTGATTCTGCATGTTCTCTGAGCTGTTGTGCAATGACTTCTCGAAAGGTCCATTAATAAATATCATAACACAGGAATTTCCTGTAATTATCTGGTAGCACATATACATTACAGTATGTCCCGTTCACTCAGCTTATGTCAGGTAAACTGGCTTGTCAACTCTTCCTAAAAGTTTCAATATTCCCTGACCTCTTACCCAGCGACCTTTAACCTTTAGCCCTTATATAGCACTATTCAAGCAAGCAGAGAGCACAGGATGAGAGGGCCAGATCACAGCTGGATCCTGGACCGGCACACATGTGTGGACTAAATACCATGCCTCTCACACACACACACACACACACACACACACACACACACACACACACACATTCTGACTGCAGCCAGAAGCTCAGACTGATGACAGGGGTGCAAGAGGTGCCACAGGAAGTCCCAGACTACACATCCTGTGACCAGCCTCACAGTGAATCCAAGGCCATGGCTGCCAAAAGACTCACACACACACACACACACACACACACACACACACACACACACACGCATGAACACACACACACACGCATGAACACACACACACACACACAAACAGTTTAGTAAGAGAAACAGGACTTGTGCGCACTACTATTTGGACATAAGGCTTTGAGGAAAACAACTGCAGAATGGATGTGAAAAATATGCAAAAATAACATTTTCTTAATTAGTCATTTTGTTTGTAATATATAAACATTGTGAAATCAGCATACGCTACTGTTTAAAAGTTTAAATGTAGCTGGAAGGAGTCTATTCTGCACAGCAAATTCTGCATTTATTTGATCAAATTAAAATCCAGCAAAAAGTTTAAAAGAACAGTTTTCTGTGAATATGTACTCGAATGTATTCCTGTGATGCACAGCTGTATTTTCTGCATCATTCCTCCAGTCTTCAGTGTCACATGATCTTCAGAAATCAGAATGATATGATGATTTACTGCACAAGAAACATTTCTGATTATTATCAATGGTTTTATTATTATCAACCTATCAATGTATACATTTACTGAAGAAGCAAATCACTATAAGATAAGACTTGTTTTCATATTTTGAATTATATATATATTTTTTTTAAGTCCTGTTTGTAGTCTCTTTGTTATTGTTTTCTCATTTATTAGTTTCTTGATTATCTCTCAGGTGTTCCTTGGTTTCTCGTTGGTCTGTATAGTGTTTCTGATGTTCTTCATCAGGTTCTGTTCATCCCAGGCTGTTGTGTTGGTTTGCTTAGCTCTGTTTCTGTTTCTGTTTCTGTTTCTTGTTCTTCCCTTGGTTTCTGTTTCTTGGTTCTTCTTTGTCCTTTATTTAGCCATTAGATCTAACCCTCGTTCATCTTTGAGTGTACCCAGTGTAACACTATAAATGCAATGTACTACTTCTCCATCGTGGTTATTAGTGTTAAATAGAACCATATTTACATTATTCTAAACAATTATTCTATCATTACAGTGGTGATTTATTCACACAGCTGGTTTGGCTTCAACATGATAGTGACTCTAATTACAAGCTAATTACAACATTGTCTCCCTATTGAATCGAAACTGAAAAACACATATCGCAGAGCTGTTTAAACAGCATTGTTATTAAAATGCTTCTCTCCTCCCATCAGCTAAGCAGATCCGTCCTTTACTAATAATGAGAAAGAACTATATAGACTGGTTTCATACTTATCATATTGTAATATTTCATACTGTGTAACAGCTAACAGTAAAGGTCTCCAGAATGTCCCCTGAATGGACAATGACACTGTGAAGACGTAATGTTCTCTAAAAGCAGCTCTAGGGGAATGATTGCAAGACTTCAGCAAACATTCTGGGACCATTAGAGAACATTAGCTACACGTTTGTAAGTTTTGCCGCGTTTCCACCGAAATTACCCGGAACATTTTTACCAGGAACTTTTTTTCCCAGGAACTTTTTTCCCCCCAGACATGTTGCTTTCTGCGTTTCCACCGCGGTGTAAAGTACCGGGAAGATTAGGCAAATAGACTGGTGACGTAGGTCCGCGCGCGTTTCTCATTACAAAGTACCGCTGATTAAAAAAAAAAAAAAGCACGCTGATTTTGGACGTGCATCATCGGTAGTTAGTTCAGACTTTGTGCATTCGACTGGGGAGTGTGATGTCTGCAACTACGCAAGTCCGGTAAATCTATAAACAGCAGCATACTTGATAACTTCAGTCAGCTCGTCTTGGCTACTGCAATTTTCCTCTCTGTATATTTACAATAAAACGAAATAGGATATAAAATACCACTGCCTCCTTTGGTTTTCATTTAAGCATAATAACAGCTGCAGAAATATAATTAGTTCAGGGATATGTGTATATGCAGCCATTACAATTAAACGAAATATTATATAAATTTGCCTTTTTTATTTTCATTTTAACATATAAATAAATTGAATACAGACCAAAGAAAACCTGTTAGATTTACCCCGCAGCTGAATTATATGTTATGTTTAACCACTAAAGACACATCAGAGCCAGCGGCACATATCAGAAGGTCTATCCAAGGTGAGGCTGCCTCTGGGCGGATAGATGATCACTGAGCTCTCGCTGATCGTGTGGAGCTCACCGTCTCAGAGATCGGCGAAACACATTTTTAAATAGGCGCTGTCTTCATAAATAAACAACAGATTTGAGTTTTAAACAACTACATTCTCGCCTGAAATAGTTTTAAAATTACAATTCATGACACAATAACAGTAATATTTTGAAAATGTTGATACGAATAAATGGTGGTTGAACTCAACCAATGCTGCGTGAACTCAACCAATCAGCATGTTTAGCGCCAAAGTCCCGCCCCCGAAAGTTCCTGAACTTTGAAAAAGTACCACCTCGCCAGCAGGGACTTTCTGAGGGGCATTTTTTTACCCGGAACTTTATTTAGTTCCTGGTTCCTGCGGTGGAAACACACCAAGTACCAGGCCAAAGTCCCTAGTTCCTGGGTAAAGTTCCTGCGGTGGAAACGCGGCTTTTGTTTTTAATTGAATACATTTGGTAGCTGGTGCATTAAATAAACGAGAAATAAAACGCAGAGCATATAGCATAACATCAAAAACGTGTTTAAATGGTGGTGTGCATAGTTTGATTCGTCTTCACGTTGCTCTCGCTGTGAACAGGGGCTTATTACACAGACAGGCTGCAGAAGACGAGAGCAGGGGATGACGGAGTGAAAGAGGTGTGGAAGGAGAACGGAGGACCAGCAGCACGTTTGGGGGAGATTCATGAAGGGAAGCTCAGTTCAGTGTGCTGGAACTTGTAGTATCTCAGCACGTTTGGCTTTTGTCACATTCTTCATTAACTTCATTAACAGATGAGCAGCGGTGATTAGGAGCCGTTTCCCGCTGATTCAGCTCCCCCCCACACACACCCCTCACCGCTCATGTCACACATGGGAGCTGTTGAGCCAGATGACACACTGTATCACATAACCGGCATGAGAGAACACACACACACACACACACACACACACACACACACACACACGCACACACACAAGTGCCAGTGAATGTTTGCACATGCTTTGCAGAACAAATCTTGGCTTTGTCTGGATTGATTGGCTTAGTTAATACACGCTTAATGAACGTGTTCATATTGAGCTCTTCCTAAATTACCGAAGTCATGACCTTAACAGATGACCTTTGACCTGTGGAGGATTTGTATTTGTGAGTGAGTGTGTGTGTCAGAGAGAGAGCGAGTTCAACTGATTTCTCTGTAGATGCACCAATCCCACGTTCTCTTCCCTGATAGCTGAGCTCTATATCATACTGACCCCAGAGCAGTCTTAGTTTAGGAGATTTGAGCGTAACCGAGGGACTGATCAGGATCAGTGTTATGTCAGGGTTCCCACAGCCCAGACACAGGTATTGCAAGGAGAAGGTGACTTACGAGGACATAACCCATGTCCCCATTTTTCTAAACACTTATAAATCATACAGAATGAGTTTTTTTTTTTTTTTTTTTTTTTGAGAAAGTAAAAATGCAGAAAGTTTCCTGTGAGGGTTAGGGTTAGGGGTAGGGTTGGTGTAGGGCCATAGAATATACAGTTTGTACATTATAAAAACCATTACACCTATGGGATGAACACACTTTTCACAAAAACTAACGTGTGTGTGTGTGTGTGCATGCGTGCGTGCATGTGTGTAAGAAAAAAATGCAATATTATGATTTAGTATTACAATTTAAACTAACTTTTCTGTTTTAAAATATATTTCATTCCAGTTAGTCAAAACTGAATTAGTATTTATTTATTAATGCACAATTACTATTTATCTTAAAGAATAATCATTATAAAACAAATAAAATTGTGAAATTTGGTTAATTTTATTTATATATAAAAAATAAAATAAATAAAAACTTTTGATCTGTTTTACCATTTGTCCCATCTGTCCTTAATTGTCTGTTTCCACATCTCTCTCCTCTCCTCAGTAACGATCTGAGGAATCACACTGTACATGTCTGCAGCACAAATCATACACATGACTTCTGGGTCAAGGGTTTCCTCATATTTTTATCTCTTCATACTGTACATGTAATAGTCTTTGTGATCCTTGACTTTTTTTTACTGTATTTTGATTTTAAAGAAGATAGTGAGTGGTTTTGAG
Organism: Carassius auratus; assembly: GCF_003368295.1. Classification (NCBI taxonomy): domain Eukaryota; kingdom Metazoa; phylum Chordata; class Actinopteri; order Cypriniformes; family Cyprinidae; genus Carassius; species Carassius auratus. The sequence continues at coordinate 1,806,140 of NC_039300.1, read as the reverse complement.
TCGATCCATCAGAGCTTTAGACCTTAATGCATTGTGCTGCTCTCATTACTGCTGCAATCTAATGGGACTAAAATAAAGATATTCAATATGTATAAAACAGCAGGTGTCTTCTGGGCATCACTGTCTCTCTCCTGCCCTGCGTTTTATTTTTGTCAGTGGCGGGTGAAGGAGGGTCCCATATCCATACACAGATTGGTGCGTTTAACCATAAATTAGTGTGCATGGCTCCCTCATCATCCAATAAAGTTATTGTAAACAAAATGTATCTTTTTTTTTTTTTCAGATAGCACACACACAGTAAAGGTTTTTGTCACATTTCTCTCCTCTGTTACTCACCCGTTTACAGCCGTGTCTGGCTTCCCTCTAAACTACACGCATATGCAAATTTCCCTTTGCTCTGATAAATTAATTTTACCTTTTACCTTACCTCACTCCTTCTCAATCATTCTCTTGTGCTGAAGAGGAGCAGGACTTGACCATCTGGAGCTGTCAGAATGATATTGTTTAATCTGTTACATGATTAAGTGATTGTTTCTCAGAGAGCATGAGGTCTCAACAACAAAATAAAGACAAGACAAAAGTGAGCATCTACAAAGTAAAAAAACTGCGTAAGCGGAAGATGCTTTTGTACGTTTTGACACTTAAACTCATTTACACTTTCTCAATTTTTTTGGCATGGCATCAGTCATATTGACGTGTCTTATAACTACACAGGGTGAGAGTTTAGGCTGTGCTGAACTTGTGGCACCCATGAATCAAAAGCAATTAACACACGGAAATTAAACCAAGCTACAACTCTCTTTTTTTTTAAAGAAGTTACTTTTTAAACCTATGAATGTTTGAAAATTAGAATGTTTTAAATCTTTGTTTTAATATTATGTTTATGACTGAATGAATGAATGTTATATATATATATATATATATATATATATATATATATATATATATATATATATATATATATATATATATATATATATATATATATATATATATATATATATATATATTAGTGGTGGGCATAGATTAAAAAAAAATATCTTTTATTTATTTTTTATCTAGATTAAGCTCACTGTAATCTTGGAATTAAAATAGTTTAATCTAGATTAAAATGGCTCATTTGATTCTGCCAAAGGCATTAAGAATATGTGTGTTATAAAAATAAATAAAATAATGTCTAAAAGTAACGTTAAGTCTTTGAGAACGTTTAACGTTTAAGTCTTTCATCTCCTGTTTCCAAAATGCATCACAAACTGCTTGAGAAATGTGTAAACGAATTCCACATTGCACAAGGTGCAAACAACTTTACGCCTGTTTCACACATACTCCGTATGCGTATTTTTTTACGCACCCATGTTACCGGATTCCATCGTTCACGTGGTTGTGGTCCGTCAGTGTGTTCCAGGAGCGTTGCGTCTGCAGCAGTGCAGCGATCGTTCACTTAACGAGTAGCGGACTGCAAACGCGTCCTGTGTGAAAGCACAAAGAGTATGAGTCCGTGCTGCTTCTGCACCACATACATAATGCACACGGACTGCATATGCACTGCAGACAGGGAATGTGTGAAACAGGCGAGCGTCTTGTCGAGGTTTCCATTGGGAAACTTCTTTGAAAAACATAATAAATCCCTGAAGCAAACACGGCAGCTTTAGCTGCATCCAAGTCAGCACGTCACGTTTGATGTGGTAATTTCACAATATTTTATTTATCGCCCAGTAAGAGTCCCACATTAATTCAGCACGTTAATGCCGATAACGGCCCACCACTAATATATATATATATATATATATATATATATATATATATATATATATATATATATATATATATATATATTTTTTTTTTTTTTTTTTTTTTTTTTTTTACTATTGTATTATGTAGTGGTAGCATAGTAGTATTTATAAAATAATTTATGTTTATTTAAGTTTAAGTCACACATAAAGAATGTTTTTTGTATGAAATTTTTCACTGTGGCATAAACATCCTGAGAATCTTAAAAAATTTAAAATAAAATAATTGAATAAATATAATAATGTTATATGATTTGACATTATGAATGTTAGCAAATATCATTTCAGGTTGCCAGATGTTAAAACACTTTTTGTATTATATAAATTTGTATATTTATCTATCTATGTATTCATATACACTACTATTATAATATTAACAATATCAGTTTTTTTTTTTTTTTTTTGATTTTGTTGTTGTTGTTGTTGTTTTTTATAGTAACAGTAAAGGCATTTGTCATGTTGCATAATATTTCCATTTCAAATAAAAGTATATATATATATATATATATATTTATATATATATATATATATATATATTACATTCTATTCATCATAGAATCCTAAACAAAAATGATCACATTTTTTTGCATCACAAAAATATTCAGCAGTGCAACTTTTTTCAATTCAATTCAATTCAATTCAAGTTTATTTGTATAGCGCTTTTTACAAAATAAATCGTTACAAAGCAACTTTACAGAAAATTATGTTTCTACAATATTTAGTAGTAGCTAGTAGTTTGTGCACATTTGACAGGATTTTAGAAAAAATAATAATAATAATACAAGACGTAGTCAGCTAGACGATGAACTATCAATATTATTAATTAAGTTATTATATGATTCAGTCACACATTTAGCAATAATTGTTAGTTCTGTTTGTTGATTCAGGGTTAGCATCATCTGAGGTCCTCTGAGGGTCAGCATCATCTCTTCTCAGGTGTTCTGGATCCAGACTGGAGCTTGTGTAAATCCTAGTTACCACGGGATGTAAATCCCGTGGCGAAACATAGAAACAAAATACAGACATCATTAGCATAGCTGCTGATCCAACAAAGTAAAATTAGTTTAACCCAAGCTAATGAATAAAAATGCAACTTTGAACAGATGCAACTACACTCACAATTAAAAAGAAACATTATTCGAATGCTTGGTGAAAGAGATGTGTTTTTAATCTAGATTTAAACAGAGAGAGTGTGTCTGAACCCCGAACATTATCAGGAAGGCTATTCCAGAGTTTGGGAGCCAAATGTGAGAAAGCTCTACCTCCTTTAGTGGACTTTGCTATCCTAGGAACTACCAAAAGTCCAGCGTTTTGTGACCTTAGGGTGCGTGATGGGTTGTAACGTGGTAGAAGGCTAGTAAGGTAAGCTGGAGCTAAACCATTTAGGGCCTTATAGGTAAGTAATGATAATTTGTAACTGATGCGGAACTTAATAGGTAGCCAGTGCAGAGACTGTAAAATTGGGGTAATATGATCATATTTTCTTGACCTCGTAAGGACTCTCGCTGCTGCATTTTGGACTACCTGTAGCTTGTTTATTGAAGAAGCAGGACAACCACCTAGAAGTGCATTACAATAGTCCAGTCTAGAGGTCATGAATGCATGAACTAGCTTTTCTGCATCAGAAACAGATAACATGTTTCGTAGCTTGGCAATGTTTCTAAGATGGAAGAATGCAATTTTTGTAACATTGGAAATATGATTTTCAAAAGACAAATTGCTGTCTAATATAACACCCAGATTTCTGACTGTAGAGGAAGTTACAGTACATCCGTCTAGTTGCAGATTGTAATCTACAAGATTCTGTGTAGTGTTTTTTGGTCCAATAATTAATATCTCCGTCTTATCCGAATTTAATTGGAGAAAATTCTTTGTCATCCAATCTTTTACATTTTTAACACAATCTGTTAGCTTAGATAATTGGGAAGTTTCATCTGGTCTCGTTGATATATATAGCTGAGTATCATCAGCATAACAGTGGAAGCTAATTCCGTATTTTCTAATAATATTACCAAGGGGCAACATGTATATTGAAAATAGAAGGGGACCTAGGACGGATCCTTGTGGCACTCCATATTTTACTGATGATAAATGAGATGACTCCCCATTTAAGTAAACAAAATGGTAGCGATCGGACAGGTAGGATCTAAACCATCTTAGAGCCTGCCCTTGAATACCTGTATAGTTTTGTAATCGATCTATGAGTATGTCATGATCTATGGTGTCGAACGCAGCACTAAGATCAAGTAAGACTAGAAATGAGATGCAGCCTTGGTCTGACGCAAGGAGCAGGTCATTTGTAATTTTAACAAGTGCAGTTTCTGTGCTATGGTGGGGCCTAAAACCTGACTGAAATTCTTCATACAGATCATTTTTATGCAGAAAGGTGCTCAATTGAGCAGACACAACTTTCTCTAAAATTTTAGACATAAATGGAAGATTTGAAATAGGCCTATAATTTGCCAGTACACTAGGATCTAGTTTTGGTTTCTTAATAAGAGGCTTGATAACCGCCAGCTTGAATGGTTTTGGGACGTGTCCTAAAGTTAACGACGAGTTTATGATATTGAGAAGCGGTTCTTCTGCTACAGGTAACAGCTCTTTCAGTAATTTAGTGGGTACAGGATCTAATAAACATGTTGTTGGTTTAGATACAGTGATAAGTTTATTTAGCTCTTCCTGTCCTATGGTTGTAAAGCACTGCAGTTTATGTTTGGGTGCGATGGATGAAACTGAAGTGTTAGACGCTGTAGAATCTACATTCGCTATTGTATTTCTAATGTTATCTATTTTATCAGTGAAGAAATTCATAAAGTCATTACTATTTAACGTTGGTGGAATATTTGAATCAGGTGGCGTCTGGTAATTTGTTAATTTAGCCACTGTGCTAAATAAAAAACCTTGGATTGTTTTGGTTATTTTCAATGAGTTTGTGTATATGCTCTGCCCTAGCAGTTTTTAGAGCCTGTCTATAGCTGGACATACTGTTTTTCCATGCAATTCTATAAACTTCCAAGTTAGTTTTTCTCCATTTGCGTTCAAGACTACGAGTTACTTTCTTGAGAGAGTGAGTATTACTGTTATACCATGGTACAGTACGTTTTTCTCTAACTTTTTTCAATTTGATTGGGGCAACAGCTTCTAATGTATTAGAGAAAATAGTGCCCATGTTGTCAGTAATTTCGTCTAATTCGTGTGTATTTTTGGGTACAATTAGCAGTTGAGATAGATCAGGCAGGTTATTTGCCAATCTGTCTTTAGTGGCTGGAACAATAGTTCTGCCCAGACGGTAACGCTGAGACATATAGTTAATATCAGTTATACACAGCATGCACGATACGAGGAAATGGTCTGTAATATCATCACTTTGAGGTACAATATCTATAGCAGTAAGATCGATTCCATGCGATATAATTAAATCTAGTGTATGATTAAAACGATGAGTGGGCCCGGTGACATTTTGCTTGACTCCAAAAGAGTTTATTAGGTCAGTAAACGCAAGTCCTAATGTATCATTTGCATTATCAACGTGAATATTAAAATCTCCCATGATTAGCGCCTTATCAACTGTAACTAGAAGGTCTGAGAGGAAATCTGCAAATTCTTTTAGGAATTCTGTATACGGCCCTGGTGGTCTATACACAGTAGCCAGAGCAAGAGATACATTAGATTTCTTTTGCATGTCTGACAGAGTAACATTTAGCAGAAGTATTTCAAAAGAGTTAAACCTGTATCCTGTTTTCTGGGTAACATTGAGAATATCACTATATATTGTTGCAACACCCCCGCCACGACCAGTCTGACGGGGCTCATGCTTATAACAGTAGTTTGGTGGAGTAGACTCATTTAGACCAAAATAATCATTTGGTTTTAGCCAGGTTTCAGTCAAGCAGAGTAAATCAAAACTATTATCGGTGATCATTTCATTTACAATAACTGCTTTTGGTGCGAGTGATCTAATATTTATGAGCCCAAACTTTAAAAATTGTTTTTGTTCATTTACTTTACATTTTTCTGGTTTAATTACGATAAGATTTTTTCTAGATCCTACATTATATTTATATTTTGACCTCACTATTCGGGGAACAGACACAGTCTTAATAGGTTTTACAGCGCAAGTTTTCAACAATTATAAAAATCAGAAATGTTTCTTGAGCAGCAAATCAGTATATCAGAATGATTTCTGAAGGTTATGTGACCCTAAATTTAGTTTAGGATTCTAAGACTGGAGTAATGTTGCTGAAAATACAGCTTTGTTCACAGCAATAAATTACACTTTAAAGTATATTAAAATAGAAAATAGTTATTTTATATTTTTTAAATTTTCACAATATTACTGTTTTTATTGTTTTTTATTGTTTTATTATTATTTTATTATTATTTATTAAATACAGCCTTAGTAAGTACAAGAGACTTATTTAAAAAAAAAAACTTACTGTCCCCAAAATTTTGAACGGTAGTGTGTAACAATAAATACTCATTGAAACCTGGTCATAAATATCCTGGAATTCTGATCCATTAGATTAAAAATAATGAAAAGATGTAAATGAAATCCATGTGTTGAATTAATATAAATCACATGTTTCAGAGGTACCGGTCTGAGTAAAAGAGCAACTATTTATCTCTGTATCTGTTCCCATCTTCACTGCATGAATGACAGGCTGTGCTAAACACAGAACATAATTTGTACTTTTAATAGCACTGCCTTCTATTTCTCTGACGTGCCTTAATCAATAACCAGAGCTGTCCCTGGCCACGCTTGCAGACCATTTTTATTCATTTTAAACAAGTTCACTAACTAGGCGTCTGATATGGAGATGCATCTCTCACTAGATAATAGGCAGGCAGGATTGATAGGTTCATTCTGAATGTCTCTTCCACTGTTCCCTCTCTTTCTCTGTCATCACATGATTTAGGACAGAGAAAGACACATTCTGTCATTCTGTCCTAAACATGTGCAGCTTGGGAAATACAGAAGCAAATAAATGAGGAAATGAAAAAAAAAAAAAAAAACATTTTACAGTATAATTAAGATTTTTTTAGTAAACATAATATACAGAACTGTATCTTTCAATTTCAGATTTTTTCCATCCCTAAATATCACACTAAAAGTGACCTTTTATAGACCAGATTTTGTGCCTATCAGCAGTCAGGTGGTGTGATGCTATGAAAAAATACATGATTCAGTTTTTACTATGAACAGTTTTGTGGCATCAACTTTAAATCCATTGAGGAGTGATAATAGAACGAATATGTTTGTCGTGTTCCTCGATGTAATCTGTAAAACCCAGACATTTTAAGAAATTGTATAGGAAGTGATATACTCTGCTTGACTGAAACCTGGCTAAAACCAAATGATTATTTTGGTCTAAATGAGTCTACTCCACCAAAATACTGTTGCAGTATAAGCATGAGCACCGTCAGACTGGTTGTGGGGGAGGTGTTGCAACAATATAACCGTATTTTTTGGACTGTAAGTCGCACCTGAGTATAAGTCACATCAGTCCAAAAATACGTCATGATAAGGAAAAAAACATATTTAAGTCGCATTTATTTAGAACCAAGAATCAAGAGAAAACATTACCGTCTCCAGCCGCGAGAGGGCGCTGTATGTCTTCAGTGTAGACTACAGGAGCACCGAGCAGCATAGAGTGCCCTCTAGCGGCTGGAGAAGGTAATGTTTTCTCTTGGTTCATTTCTCTTGGTTCATGTCAAATTGTTTTTTTATAAATAAGTCACACCTGACTATAAGTCGCAGGACCAGCCAAAAGTGTGACTTATAGTCCAGAAAATATGGTAGTGATATTCTCAATGCTACCCAGAAAACAGAATACAGGTTTAACTCATTCGAAATATTTCTGCTTAATGTTACGCTGTCAGATATGCAAAATAAACCTATTGTATCTCTTGCTCTATACTGTGTATAGACCACCAGGGACGAAATGACTGGTAACATGGGCACTATTTCTCTAATACATCAGAAGCTGTTGCCCCCATCTATCTGAAAAAGGTTAGAGAAAAACATACTGTACCATGGTATAACAGTAATACTCACTCCTTCAAGAAAGTAACTCGTAGTCTTGAAGGCAAATGGAGAAAAACTAACTTAGTAGTCTTTAGAATTGCATGGAAAAACAGTATGTCCAGCTATAGACAGGCTCTAAAAACTGTTAGGGCAGAAAATATACACAAACTCATAGCACAGAAACTGCACTTGTTAAAATTAAGAAATGAGCTGCTTCTTGCGTCAGATCAATGCTGCATCTCATTGCTGGTTTTACTTGATCTTAGTGCTGCGTTCGACACCATAGATCATGACATACTCATAGATAGATTACAAAACTATACAGGTATTTAAGGGCAGGCTCTAAGATGGTTTAGATCCTACCTGTCCAATCGCTACCATTTTGTTTATTTAAAGGGGGGGTGAAATGCTCGTTTTCACTCAATATCCTGTTAATCTTGAGTACCTATAGAGTAGTACTGCATCCTTCATAACTCCAAAAAGTCTTTAGTTTTATTATATTCATAAGAGAAAGATAGTCTGTACCGTTTTTCCCTGGAAAAACACGAGCGCCTGGAGGCGTGACGTGTGGGCGGAGCTAAAGAATCACGAGCGCGAGTAGGCTTTTGCGTTGAGAGCGTTTGGAAGTTGTGACATTACCGTGAGGAAAAAAACATCATCCAAAACAAACCATGGCTAACAGTCAGATTCAGCCGTATATTTATGATCCAGAATCAGATCCAGAGGCTAAAATTTAACAAGAGCAGCATCAGCAATGACTACAGCAGGACGTCTCTATGTAGTATGTATTGAAACTGTTGAAACTGTATATATTTGCTTAGCAGTTTTGGAAAATGACTAAGTTCCACTTTATGTCGTCTTTTTATTTTATTTTTTTTTTTTTAAGCTGTACATGTGGAAAGTGCAGTTTGATGACAACATCGCATGTTGTTTACTTGATGTGCTTACACCCCGATAGCTAAGTTAACAACACAGAGATATTTGAAGAAGTTTTACTCAACGCCTGCGGTTCCAACACACGATCGTGACCCTTTTTTGTTGGGACTGCATTATCCTTAAGAAATAAACGATATGCAAATCCAGCGTCAAACTGGGCCTTGTTTGTAAAACAAGCATCTTCGAAATGCAGGGAACAAACAAAAACACTTGCACAACTCCGTTGATGCTCTGTAAAAATAAACTCCATCCACTGGTCCCTTAATGCTGTTTTTTTTTTTTTTTTTTTGGTAATCTGTGCAGGGTTGTCTTGCCCTGGCAACCAAAAACACACTTCTTTTGTGACATTATGCTCTCGCTCTGATCCGTGAATTGTCTGTGCTCAGCCTCTCAGTGCTCTGCTCTACGGGAGCGTGCGCTCTTCTGGAAGAAGTGCCCTTAGGACCCATATAAGGAAATTCCGCTCCATCTAACGTCACACAGACCCATACTCGAAAAAAACTTTCTGAAACTTGTGACAAACCGGAAACGTACAAACGTACAACTTAATTTTTTAAACTTTGTCCATGTTTAGCATGGGAATCCAACTCTTTAACCGTGTAAAAAATTCAGTATGCATGAAATAGCATTTCACCCCCCCCCCCCCCCCCTTTAAATGGGGAGTCATCTCATTTATCACCAGTAAAATATGAAGTGCCACAAGGATCTGTCCTAGGTCCCCTTTTATTTTCAATATACATGTTCCCCCTTGGTAATATTATAAGAAAGTACGGGATTAGTTTCCACTGTTATGCTGATAATACTCAGCTATATATCTCAACAAGACCAGGTGGATCTTCTAAATTATCTAAGCTAAGAGTGTCTTAAAAATTTTAAAAATTGGATAACAAATAATTGTCTCCTATTAAATTCGGATAAGATAGCGATATTAATTTTCGGACCAAAAAACAGTACACATAATCTTGTAGATTACAACTAGACAGATCTGTCATCTGGTGTTATATAAGACAGCAATTTGTCTTTTGAAAACCATATTTCCCATGTTACAAAAACTGCATTCTTCCATCTTAGAAACATTACCAAGCTACGAAACATGTTACCTGAAACACTAGTTTTCAGGAGATTCATGTTACCCAAAACACTAGTTCATGCATTCATGACCTCTAGACTGGACTATTGTAACGCACTTCTAGGAGGTTGTCCTGCATCTTCAATAAACAAGCTACAAGTAGTCCAACATGCAGCAGCTAGAGTCCTTACCAGGTCAAGAAAATATGATCATATTACCCCAATTTTGCAGTCTCTGCACTGGCTACCTATTAAGCTCCATATCAGTTACAAATTATCATTACTTACCTATAAGGCCCTAAATGGTTTAGCTCCTGCGTACCTAACTAGCCTTCTACCACGCTACAACCCATCACGCTCCCTAAGGTCTCAAAACACTGGACTTTTGGTAGTTCCAGGGATAGCAAAGTCCACTAAATGAGGTAGAGCTTTTTCACATTTGGCTCCCAAACTCTGGAATAGCCTTCCTGATAATGTTCGGGGTTCAGACACACTCACTCTGTTTAAATCTAGATTAAAAATGCATCTCTTTCGCCAAGAATTCCAATAATGCATCTCTTAAATTGTGACTGCATTTGCATCTGATCAAATTTGCATTCCTATTCTTTAGTTTGGGTGAAACTAATTAATTTTACTTTGTTGGAACAGCAACTATGCTAATGATGTCTCTATTTGTATCTATTTTTTGTAACTAGGATTTACACAAGCTCCAGTCTGGATCCAGAACACGTGAGTTGATGCTGACCCTCAGAGGACCTCAGATGGTGCCAACTGATGATGACAACTAACAAATATTGCTACAACTGTGATTGCAACATATAATAATTGCTATCAATTCACGAGTTCACCCTTACATCTAATCTGAAGCCAAATAGTAGGCATATTTTGGCGTGCTGTCCTGGGGGAGGGGTCCGGGCCCGGAGCATAGCCCGAACCCAAATAACTCCCCCTATCCCAATTTGGGATAAATAGATTAGAAGTGAGGAGTTGGGGTGGAGGAGGGTTGCCGAAAAACTGTCGTGGGACAGGAGGTAGGAAGACTGGATATATATACGCGTGCGTGCTATAAGATGATTAGCTAAACGAGATGCACCTGTACCAAATTGGATGATTATCTGATCGTGCTTCTCCCGAACTTTGTTAATAAAACCACATTTCACGAGTTCACCCTTACATCTAATCTGAAGGCAAATAGTAGGCATATTTTGGCGTGCTGTCCTGGGGGAGGGGTCCGGGCCCGGAGCATAGCCCGAACCCAAATAACTCCCCAAAAGAAGCTTAAAGCCATAGGACAGCAGCCAGAGAGATAAAATTTAGTTGCCCCCCAAAATATGCGTGTTGGGAAGAAAATGCAGAGCGACCTGGAGAGCCCGTGCAGTGTTCGACGAGAGCTGCGGCTCGCAACGTCTTACCAGCGAGCCCTCCATGCCGCTTATGGGAGGAGCACAATGCCAGATATCAAGAAATGAGGGACTCTTGCTGCCTCCGAAGGGAGCTGCGGCTCTGCTGCACCGGAAGGGAGAGTCCCTCTTGCGGCTGAGTACGAGGCGCGGTTTGTTGCATCTGATGGAGGGCTCTCACTGCGACTGAAGGGAGCCAGCGACTGTATCCCATCGGGAGGGAGATCCCTGGCCGCCATAGAGTATGCAACATAACTCGGACGGGGGGTTCACACTGCGACCGAAGGGAGCCGTGGGTCTGCTGCACCAGAAGGGAGAGCCCCGTCAGATGCTAAATAGGCAATGAGATTCGAGCCGCGGTTTGGCGCGTCGGATGAAGGGCTCCTAATGCAACCGAAGGGAGCCAGCGGCTGTACCCCATCGGGAGGGAGATCCCTAGCCATCGTGGAGCATGCAACATAACTCAGATGGGGGGTTCACACTGCGACCGAAGGGAGCTGTGGGTCTGCTGCACCGGAAGAGGAGCCCTAGTCCGATGCTGAGAAGGCAAAGAGACGCGACTGTTGGAGGGACTCCCGCTGCATCCGAAGGGAGCTGCGGCTCTGCTGCACCGGAAGGGGGAGTCCCCCATTGCGGGTTTATGGAGGCACGGTTTTTTGCCTCTGAGGGTTCTCCCAGCCTCCGTAGGGGGTTCGCAACTCTGCAGCAGGAGTGCTGCCCCGGAGGGGAGAGCCCTGATTGACGCTAACTAGAATACGACTGTTGGAGGGACTTTTGCTGCGTCCGAAGGGAGCTGCGGCTCTGCTGCACCGGAAAGGCGAGTCCCCCTTGCGATGCGAGGCATGGCTTGATGCGTCTGATGGAGGGCTCTCACTGCGACCGAAGGGAGCCAGCAGCTCTATTCCCCCGGGAGGGAGAACCCTATCCGCCCTTGAGCATGCAACATAACTCAGACGGGGGGTTCACCCTGCGACCGAAGGGAGCCGTGGGTCTGCTGCACCGGAAGGGAGAGCCCCATCAGATGCAGAATAGGCAAGAAGATTCGAGGAACGGTTTGATGCATCGGATGGAGGGCTCCTGCTGCGACCGAAGGGAGCCAGCGGCTGTGTTCCCCCGGGAGGGAGATCCCGGTCCGCCCTTGAGCATGCAACATAACTCAGACGGGGGGTTCACCCTGCGACCGAAGGGAGCCGTGGGTCTGCTGCACCGGTAGGGGAGCCCCGTCCGATACGGAGTAGGCAAGAAAACGCGACTGATGGAGGGACTCTCGCTGCGTCCGAAGGGAGCTGCGGCTCTGCTGCACCGGAAGGGAGAGTCCCCCTTGCGACTGTATAAGCGGCTTAATTTGATGCATCGGATGGAGGGCTGTCACAACGACCGAAGGGGGCCTGTGGCTCTGCTGCACCGGGAGGGATAACCCCGTCTGCCGCTGAGCGCGCAGCGCAACTCAATGACAGATGAAAGGCTCACACTGCGACCGAAGGGAGCCACTGCCCAGCTGCACCGGAAGGGAGAGCCCTGTCCGATGCTGAAATAGGCAAGGAGATTGTAACGATGGCTGGAGGGCCCTTACTTTGGCCGAAGAAACGATAACTGAGAGGCTTCTATTATTCAAGTACACAACATGATTTAAGGAGGAATATATAAATTTTTTTTTTTTTTTTTTTTTTTTTATTTTTTTTTTGAATGAATTAATCAAAATAGGTAATTGCACTTACATCCGATTCACGAATTAATATCTCTAAATATTAAGACGGAACAGTGTTTAAATGTAAATCCTGCATGTTCTGTGTGTCTCTGTTAATGAATGGAGCAGGAGCGCGACTTCCTTTTTCACACACACACACACTGAAGCGCGCATTACTCTCACGGTAATTTCTGCGTCTGCTGTCTCACTAAATGAGGACTTGAACACATGAACAACATCTCCAGAACTGCTCTGACAGTCAGTTCATGAGCATTTGACTTTAAGTAAAACTAGCGTCACATCACATACACAGAACTGAAAAGGTACGTCAACCCGACTAAATAAAGGTCCGGGGTCCTGACATTTTATCCTACCCATCAGATTTACTGTGCATGCGCACATCAGTATAATTAAGCAACAACACACTTTGTTACTCGATAATTTTTTTTTTTTTTTTTTTTTTTTTTTTTTTTAAACCAGAGTCGTTGATGAAATGAGGGTCCATCGTGAATTTAGATTGGGCGTTCCGGAGTTAGACAAAAGCGAGCCTGATGAGGTTGAATTGGAGAATGGACATAAAATATATATTTTTATTTATTTATTTATTTATTTATTTATTTATTTTTGAGGCTCTTGCGGCAGCGAGAATTGCGGCAGTAGGGAAGGATGGAAAGGGCTCCTGCGGGAGCAGACACTGCTATGGCAGTGGTGAAATATAGGTAGAGGCTCCTGCGGGAGAAGACACTGCTGCGGCAGTGGTGAAATATAGGTAGAGGCTCCTGCGGGAGCAGACACTGCTATGGCAGTGGTGAAATATAGGTAGAGGCTCCTGCGGGAGCAGACACTGCTGCGGCAGTGGTGAAATATAGGTAGAGGCTCCTGCGGGAGAAGACACTGCTGCGGCAGTGGTGAAATATAGGTAGAGGCTCCTGCGGGAGCAGACACTGCTGCGGCAGTGGTGAAATATAGGTAGAGGCTCCTGCGGAAGCGGAGACTGCTGCGGCAGTGAGGAAAAAACAGAAAAGGCTCCTGCAGGAGCGGACAATACTGCGGCGGTGGGGAGATATAGAGAAGGCTCCTGCGGGAGCGGACAATGCAGCGGCGGTGGGGAGATACAGAGAAAGCTCCTGCGGAAGGATGGCTGAAGTGAGGATTGACCGTTACAGATAGATAGGGCATGTTAGGAGAGTTAGCTATGGTAGATTAGGAGTTTTAGTGAAAGGGGATGAGCTGGCGTTAGAGGGGTTGGCTGAAGAGGGTTCGAGATAGATATATAAATAAATAAAATAATCGGCCTGACCAATAATAGGTCTTGGTACCCTCTGCCTTCTGGCAAATCTGGAGCTGGAGGCCACTGAACAGAAAAATGGTTAGTAGCATGAGGGAGCGGAAGAGTTGAGGGCGCGTTTACGAATGGAGGCGGCCTCACGTTTTCTTCAGCTGCTGTAGCTGTGGGTCGTGGGAAGGGGCTGGGGTGTGTGATGTCTTGAAGAACCTGTGTAGCCTGCACTGCTAGCAGAAGTAACAGGATGGAAATACTGAGATGTGCAGGCCCGTGTTGCAAGTAAAAGTAGCTTCATGCTTGCTTTGGCTGCTGTAGTTGTTGGCTGATTTGACAATTGCTCAAACCTTGTCTGAATTAATACAGTCCTGTTGGAAAAGCATCTTTTCCTCTTGTTTTGGCCTTCGGGCCCTTTTAAACAGCCTCCGGAGCAGATAAATTTGGGATGCTGTTTTCCTGTTGTAGTATGGACTGTGAAAATAGAGGCTTTGAAACAATGTAGCATGTTTAGTTTTATAAACCATTGTACCAATAGACATGTCTATAGCAGTAACGTTAATTGCAGTAATTCAAATTCAAGCCGTTTCTAAAGACATTTACTTTGCATGCTTTTCATATAACAGTCCTAAAAAGACGATAGAAAATTTACTCACACTTGTTGTTCTGCAGCCAAACACGAGGCAGTAGCGTGAAAAATTCTGAATAATCATGCCAGTAAATGGTGAAATATGTCCCTAAATAATTGATCCTGCCGGAATAATTGCATGAAACTTATGTCTGTATCATCTCAGTGAGGTTTAAACATGCACAGTAAAGCAAATGTAATGTCTTTAGACATTTCGGTGTGGATGACAACTCTGCAAAAAGCCTTTGCTTCGTGGTTAAAAAGTGGCATCGTCATCGGACAGAGTTAAGTCATAACGCCGTTTAACAAATTTTGGCGTCTTCATAAGCGCATTCTATATATAACGTCTATTTAAATTGTTCAGATGAGCAAATCACGAGGTTTTCTTGCATGATTAGCATTTTAATTGTTTGGTCAGACGGTTCATATATTGATCTATATATTCACGTTCATAAATCGGGGATTAAACGTGGAATTTATCTTTTGTATGCTAAATATGTAAACAATATGTGCACAGTACCTATAACTGCGCTTTACATTTTGCAAGATTGACATGCTAAATGGCTAACTGACCCGGTTTACTCTCATCTTAACAAAATTGATAAGAGTTCCTTGCGTTTACGAACGACATGTATCTGTTTAATCAACTCGACATGTATACCGGTTTAGTCCTTTCGTTCACGAATGAGAGCTCTCGATCTCTGAGACTCATATGAAACTCGCTCATTGTGGATGACAACTCTGAAAAATTCTTCATGAATGAGTGTAAACCGAGAACGATTCGTTCGCCTAGAAGATTCATTCGAAAAAACGATTCTTTCACGAACGACATGCCACTACAACAACGCACGGTCTTCGCCGCTAGTGGAGGCAGCATCGAACTGCGACACGGCAGAAAAAGCGAGAGAGGTTTACTGCGGGGAGAACTGGAGCACGGCTGCGATCCAGCATTATAAGAGAGCCCGGTCCTGGTGAGAAAATCGTGTTGCCGAGTGAGGCGAGCTCAAGGATTTGCACGAGCTTTTGGCCACAACGTGTGGCTTGGCGAGAAGAGCAGCTGACCGATGACGCTTGTTGGTGTTCGGCGGATAGATATCTTCGTCGGAAGGAAGATTGGGCCTGTGATAAGATGACGGACAGCGCGAACCGAATGCTGACAGACGGTCTATGCCGAAAAACTGTCGTGGGACAGGAGGTAGGAAGACTGGATATATATACGCGTGCGTGCTATAAGATGATTAGCTAAACGAGATGCACCTGTACCAAATTGGATGATTATCTGATCGTGCTTCTCCCGAACTTTGTTAATAAAACCACATTAAGGTTCATCATCTGGTTGACTATGTCTTGTATACATTTTTCTGAAAAATCCTGTCATATGCACACAAACTGTTTTACACAAGAAAACATTGCATAATGCTACATTTTGTTAGTGTTTTTTAGGTCATTGTTTTGGGGATGACTAAGTGTGTTTGTCGGTTGTTGATCTTTGCTAGTGTTCTGGAAGAATGTGATGATTTGAGACCTGAAGAATGTGTGTTGGTAGTTGTAGTGCATTTTAAATGTGTAATGAACTGCTTTGCCAAGCTGAGAGTTGGTGAGGAGAACTGTGTGGGGAGTTTTGCGGGAGTGGCCTGGGTGTTGGGAGGTGTCCTAGTGTAATTTAATTAGGTAAACCGGAACCGGGAACATTTCCCATAACACCCGATGTACTTGCTACTTAGTTGGGGTCACTTCATCTACAGTGATATAGTTGACTTGATTGCAAATACACAGACACTGTTTAAACTGAACAGAGATGACATCACTGAATTCAATGATGAACTGCCTTTAACTATCATTTTGCATTACTGACACACTGTTTTCCTAATGAATGTTGTTCAATTGCTTTGACGGAATGTATTTTGTTTAAAGTGCTATATAAATAAAGGTGACTTGACTGGACTTGACAAACTGACAGTCACCACTTATAAGCTACTACTAAATATTGTATAAACGTAATTTTCTGCAAAGCTGCTTTGTAATGATTTGTATCGTAAAAAGCGCTATACAGATAAACTTGAATTTAATTTAATTGAATAGTATACCAGGTGGTTTTTGTCTACTAAGCTACACTGCACAAGAAAAGAAGAGACACTGGTATGTTTGAGCTACTTACTTAATTATTGTACCTTATGTGTTTGTTTCTGATGAGATCTGAGTGGAATTAATTGTGCATTATTTTCTTGCCTTGCCACATCATAGAGCTGCCACTAGGCATGGCCCCTTATGAAGCACTGAACCTTAATTGTTAAAATAATGTGTTCTCATCAGGTGAGGCACTGCAGTTTCCTCTTGTTAATGTGAAGTTTAGTCAATAGCTCTTTTGTCAAACAAGCCTTGACATTTCAAAATATCACAATACAAACCAGATTCAGTTGGAGTGCTCCTCGCCTTGCGTCGCTTGGCATATTTGCATCTGATGGTTTACTTTTAGGTAAAGTTCTCTCTTCAACTGAGGGAAATGCTGAGTATGAAAATCTGTGGACTGGGGAAGTTCCCTGAGTTTCTATGGCATGCAAGATCACCTTTCATGACAGCAATAGCACAATCTGTCTTATAAGCAGAAATAACTAATTTACACTGACCCCCTTGCAACCCCTCCGCTGCCTCTGTTGTGTGATGACTAATTACTGCATTTCAACTAAATGAGAGAGTTGTGAAATTATATCATAACTGAATGAAGCAGAATTTTTTATGTGTTTGTCCAACAAGTCACAAATTATTTGGTCTCTGGTTTGGTCTCAAATTTAAAGCAGGGTAAGAATAATCACCAAGTTTGTCTGAAGATCCCTTTAAAAGCACAGGGTTGTCCAGTTGTACTGCTGGGGGTCCAGTGTCCTGACAATAGTGGACACCCCTGCAATTCACACACACATTATCTCCAGCACAGCTCTCAAATCATATATGATGCCTGAAGATGAAGAAGTTTAAAAGTTATTCCTTGTCTCATGACCGAACATTACTGAAATTAAAACTTGTGACTCCAACAACCAATGGAAGGAAAGACAGGGATTCATCGCCTGATACAGCTGGACACACACAAACACTTAACAAACATCTACGAACATTGTTTGTGACTTGAATTCATTTGTCCTGCACATATTGTGGGTGAAAGCCACTCCAAGAAAGCCTCATGGCACAGCCAGGAATCAAACTCGGGATACTTTGTGTCGAGAGGAGAGAGCACTACCCAGTGTGACATCTTGCATTAGGACAATCCGGCCTCAGTCTCAGACCAGGCTTTCCCCAGAAAAAAATGTCTGCTCTCTCTGTGCTTTCAATGCAAAATAGCTGAAAAAGGAGAATAATTCCAGAACGTGAATTCAGAAGAAGAGAATTCCCTGGAAATTGCACATTTCTAGATGACTAGACAGCCTAAAGGGGTGCCTGCTAGGATCTCTTAACCAACAATTACTAGTGTGTCGTACCAGTGGCCCCTGATAAGATCACAGAGCAAAGGCTTCTACCAAAGCCCATTTGAGCTGGAGAAAGACAGTCAATCAATACTAAGGCCTGTGCAGATACTACCTGTCAACAGGCTTGAGGAAAATGGATGCCTGAGAAAGCCATAACTATGATAAATCTACTCCCCTGGTTTGGCAACTGGCCCCCTCTCTCTTTTTCACGCTCTCTCTCTCCTGCCTTTTCCTTCCATTTTGCCGTCTGTCTTTGACTAATGTATGCGGTAAAGCTCCTTCCAACCACTCCGCACCCCGGCGTTCCACTGTCCTGATTGGCCAATCAATCTCTGCGTCGATGTGGAAGGAGCATTACAATAAATTTGTCACTGTAAGTTTATGAAATATTGATACCTGAGATAAGAGGAAAAGGTGTTGTGGGCTTGGGTAAGGATAAAGAGGTGTAGAGGTAAAGTAGCTTTTGAATGGGGTCTGTTCAGATTTGGTGGTTGGTGGGTTAGTTTGAGAATGGGTGTTGGACTTGGAGTCTTGAAGGAATCTTGGATCCTCTCTACAGTCTTCCATATGACTGGGACAAGCTATCCAGTTTTCTGTAGCACCACTGTAGATGTGATTGGGATATGGTGAATGAATGTGCATGCATCATATATTAATGATGTCATACATCAGCAGAGCCATTAGGTCTGCTGAGGCAGATCAATCGATGTGAAATACCAAGCTGAAAGTTCTGCTGTCTGTCTCTGGCATGTATCACGTGTTTCATAGTAGTTCAGCACATTTATATTTCACAAGTTCACCTCCGCATCTTCTCCTACAGGGTGAAGGAGAACAATTATCAGGGTATAGGTAAAATATATTTTGCTTGCTATCTGAAATGGGATGAGAACAGCGGCTTGCCCTTATTTATTTTTGCCCTGGATTTTAGAAAAGTGGAGCTGGGGTGGAAGAGGGATGACAGGAGCGGTGAGCTCCAAGAGAGGGGTAAACTACGCTGATATATTCTTTCTTAATTGATTAAATTTGCAGGCTTTCCTCAAACCTTAATTTTCTATGAAACTTTTATGTCAGCCATAAATCTCACCAGTCTAATACTATGGCAGCAGGAAGTAACTCGTTACTCTAAATGTGGTTAGTTTGTTTAACATGTTTAATTGACTGTAGAAGACAATTTATGTTGATGTCTTCCATAGCACCTCTTCAAGTGTTGTTTATGAATTGTGTTGGCAATAAAGCATAAAAATGTAGCTTGCATAGCTAGAAGCAAAGCAAATGTTTCACTTGAGATGAACCCTTGAAGGGATCTTGGTTCTAGTCTACAATCCATGAACACGCTGGGCAGGTGTGCTGTTGAAACTGAAGGAATGACTGTGCACATCTCATTTGTCAATGACAACATGTATCAGCAGATTCTGGTGAGGTTTATCAATCAGTATGAAATTACATGTCTCAGTTTATCAACGGGTGTTTCAAGTATTTTTTCACATTTCTAGGTATGGAACAGAAGTAAATTATTGCAGAATAAACAGCGCAGCTGGCATATAGCAGTAAGTGAGAGACCATACAAAAGCGCATTGCAGCAAAAGTAAAATACAAAGAAAAAAATAATTATTAAAAAAGAGATGAATTACAGTTAAAATGACAGTATTTTAAAGGAAAATAACAATTTATCAAATAAGTTCATAAGTTCAAGTTCCTACTTGTTCGTAAAGATGTAGTTACGTGAATAATACTGTGTAACACAAACAGTTACCAAAAGTGAGTTGTTCAAAACTTCTGATCTGTTAGTTGGATCATTTTTGTCTTTTATGACTAGTCCTACAGTCTTCTGGATTGTTCAAGAAAGCACTGGAATATTACAGAATGCTACAGAAACTTCTAGAATGTTTTCATCCGTGCAAATGCAAATGCACCCCCCCCCCCCCCCCCCAAAAAAAAAAAAAAAAACTATATATGTATTTGTACTAAACCAATGTTTCATCATTTATGATAGAAGTTCAAAAATTTAACTGACCTAAATAATTATCAAAATGTTGATGCTACATGAAAATAAATAGTAAAATACTTAACACCACATAATTACAGAAGCATAAAAGAAAAGTGAAACTCATTTTTGTTACATTTTGTGCAATTTTTCTTGTTATGTTAGCATGTCACATTTCTCACACACTATAAAAAAAAATCATTAAATAAACTATAGCTATCTAGCTAACAGATGGTTCTATTTCCTTTTGACTTTCGTGATTTAAATGTTAACTGCAATCACACAGATGTAGTGAAAGTTCATTCAAGGGCACTGTAAACTCCATCACAACAATGTTCACTGTTTTATTCATTTGTATTATTATTATTATTATTATTATTATTATTATCATCATTATTAGTTTATTACCCATAATGCCAGGGTAAAATACAGTAACACAACTCTGTGAAAAGGTTCCAACAGTAACAGGAAGTTGACATTTTAGACAGAGTTTGACACACAGTATAATCCTCAAGAATAGGTACTTTTATATTTTTCCAACACTTTTGTCTAGAGGTATTGTGCATTCCGAAACATTTATACTTTAGAGATGCAATCATCGCAAGACACAAGTTAGATTTGAACTGCACAGACGGTAGGCTCTGTGAATGGCTGCCGTAGACCACTGGAGTGTAAGATGAACTAATTTAGATAATAAGCACCTTTATAGCTGTACGAGAGAGAGAGAGAGAGAGAGAGAGAGACAGAGAACGAGTGCATGGAGGTTAATGACAGTCTATTCACCATCTCCTCTCTCCTTCCTAAGTGCCAATCTCAGTCTCATTGTTCTCGCTCTTTCTTTAAATGTATGTACTAATGTGAAACATGGTGCTCTATTCAGTTTCAGAGAAATGCAGCCTTCAGTAAATTTCCAAACTCTTCGTTTAACCTCTGGAGTGTGAGGGTTTGTACTGCATCCCTACTGAGTCTGGAAGATACTGAATTGGTTGTAAAGCGGAAGGGCGTATTTTATGAATTTACATTTTGACCCATTTTCATTTACATTCGAAAGTCCTTTAGAGTTTAATTTCATTTATTTTCTCACTGATGCCTTAATTATCAAACTACATAAGTGAAGATGGTGTGACTGTAGTATCTTAGTTTGGTCATGTAAATATCAGAGGTGTGATCCCGTGCTGGGAGTCTCCTGCCGGAGCGACTGGAATCTCCCATCAGCACACTGGATCACTGTAGAGGGAATTTCCCTGCAGTTAGTGTACAGTGAGTCACTTTGGGGAAAAGACCTGATCCAGTTAGGAGAATTTGGGTGAATACAAACTAAATTCAAATAAAAGTGAGATGTAGAAATGTTTCAGCTTATCATAATATATCTGGAAAACATTTCCTAAAAAGCAAAATATACATCATCAATATATAATATATATAAGAGGTACTGTATATTTCACCAAAAATGGAAGCTTTGGCATTATTTGTTCTCTTTCATGTCATTCTAGCCCTGCTGTGTTATGATCTTGCTTCAAATATATCAAACTTTGAACTGTCTCCATTCAATACTAAAATTTGAGTTTAAAGTTCCATGTTTGAGAATGTTCTGTCCTTTATATTAGTGGAAACAAGAAAATCTGACCATCTGTATGGAGACACTTATTAACTTACATTAACATCATTTTACACTATGCTTCTAATGTTTTTAACAAGTCTCTTATGCTCACAAAGTATGCATCTATCTGTTTTAAAATATAGTTATATTGTGAAATATTATTAAAATATGAATGAACTGTTTCCTATTTTGATGTGTTTTTTTATGTATTTAATTTCTGTGATCTCCAGACATTTTCCACATAGTCTCTCTCCCCTTGATCTCAAATCACATAAAGACATATAACAGCCAATAACCAATAACAGTTTTGTAAAAACAGGAGAGGGATTACAGCTAAGTTTGGTGCTTAACATGCTAATCGTTGTCATCTCTATTATATACTGTATAATGTTAGTAACTACTGCAATGTTCAATCACCAATTCTCATTCAAGTAAGAATTAAGAATAATGCATGCATGATTGCACAAATAAACACATTCACTATGGAGATGCATGCAGTTGCATGGATCGATTATTCTGAGAGCAAGAGAGGAAAGTTAAGCAAGAAGAAGACATTAATTAGACGAACAGAGAGTGTGCTCACAGGATCACTAACACACAAGTGAACATATGACAGTCAGGACACACAAACAACTGGGTATGCAGCACCCTCTATTGACCAACAGTTATTTCAGCCTCCATGAACAAAAACCTAGAAAGAATAAATAATGACCCAAAGGCTTCACTTAGGACAAGAAAATGTAGAGGGGAAAATCATTCTGAAAAATTATTTTATTTTATTTTATTTTATTTTATTTTATTTTATTTTATTTTATTTTATTTTATTTTATTTTATTTTATTATTTGAAAACGATTTTGTTCTGAATGTAATTAATAAAATGCATCTTATTATATAAATGTGGTATATATAAGAATAATTGCAAAATAAATAAAAAGGATACAAATGTTGTTGTTTATATCAAAGGTCACATCTAATTAAACTTAACAACAAATAAATACATAATACATTCATACATATAAAATGTGTTTTTATGTTCAGTCTGTTTCATGTCAGTAATTTGTCATAATTTGTTGGCCACATGCAGTTAATGTAAGGGGAAAATTTATATTAATACATTTCTCTATTTTAAGACTGTTTTTGTTTACTTTTTGTTTACATCAAAGGTCACGATTAATTAAACAAACAAACATAAATAAATTAATTTTTATGTTTAGTCTGTGTAGAATTAAAAAAAAAAAAATGTTGCTGTATTGACTCTCTGATTTAAATCCAGTGTACAAACTGGGTCCTGAAGCGAAATCAGTTGCTGTAGATGGGATGTAAGCAATTCATGAGATCATAAGAGAGAAAAAGAAAAAGGAGAGAGAGAACGAGTGCAGCCACACTTCCTGGCCAGATTGCTTGCTCCCCTCACACCTTTGTTTGTGCTGATGGGAGGACTGCGGCCGACGGGTGTGAAAGTCACACACACACACACACACACATACACTGCTGTTTTGTTTGTTTCGACTTATCGGTGGAACAGATTGAGCATCTAGGCGTCGATGAGTTCGTTTTGAGAAAATCACACCCCTGAGAGCTAAGGACCAGAGCCGTTGACAGTGCAACTTTGATTTGTGTGTGCGTGTGTTTGTCACAACCCCTCCTTCTCCAGCTCACCCCCGGCTCTGTCTCATACACCCTCAACACCTCAGAGTTGGTCAACATATGTCAGATACGGGAGGAAATGAGGCAGAGGGCTGAGAATACCATGTGAGAGAGAAGAGGATGCTGTCGTCTTTTACACTCCAACACTGATCACAACAGTCAAGCTACAAATTACTGAGGACTTCTGACATCTAACCCTCTTAGAATGTCAAAACGAAAGTTTGGGATTTGTCAAAGTAAATATACTAATGCTTATATAATACATTTATATAACCACAAAGATGGTTGAGTGAAAACAGATGAATCAGATAATGATTTAAAGGTTAAAAAATCAGAATGAATCCATTATAGATCAGGACTCAGAATCCTTGTTGTAAATACTAGATGAACTTTATATGCATTTTATTTCATTTTATTTAAGTAAAGTGGATTAAATATCAAAGCTACAAAAGCTACTAGTAATGAGTGTATTTTAAGTGTGTAAAAAAGAAAAAAAAGAAAATAAATGAATAAAAGCAACCATTAACTATAAATCAAAATGAAACAAAACAAAAATAAAAAATAAAATAAAATAAAAATAACGCAATCTACAAAACACAAAATAAAGAAAAACAACAAAACAAAACACAGGCATTAAACACAAAACAGAAGCAAAACTTCAAAACAAAACAAACACAGACACCAAACACAAAACAAAACCAAATAACAGTGGAACATAATAAAAAAAAATGTGTTTTAAATAAACAAACAAAACAAAGTATATCACAGTATATGTTATTTAAAACAGTCATTAAGATTTATTAAGCATTCCTTAGTGTTGTCAAAAGATGATTACCCTGGTACCCTGTGTGTGTGTGTGTGTGTGTGTGTGTGGGTGTGTGTGTGTGTGTGTGTGTGTGTGTGTGCGTGCGTGCGTGCGTGGGTGTGTGTGTGTGTGTGTGTGTGTGTGTGTGTGTGTGCGTGCGTGCGTGCGTGTGTGTGTGTGTGCAGCAGTCATGTCTGCATGGAGGAGGGTGTATTCCAGATTTGTGTCGTCCACAGCCTTTTCCAGCTCAGCAGCTGAGAAAGTGCCAATTGCACAGTTTAAAAGCCCCCACTGGTGCGGGCATGATAGATAGTTAAAAAATTAGGACATGTTTATAAAAGGAGAGGAGTGAAAGAAAGTAAAGAGGAAATTATACACAGCACAGCAGAGATACCACTGCTCTCCTACATCACAGTGAGTGTGTCGTCTCCTTACTTTCTCCTTTTCACTTATCATTTCAACAAGTCATTTCATATTTCTGTTTACAGTTAAGGCTGATATGACAAAAGAGGACAATAATCCATTAAAAGTACTAAATTATTTAAACAACCTGAGGCAGAACTGACAACACATTTAACCTCCATTTTATGAAGTCCTTTCTATGGAAAACAAAAACATTCAGAAGGACATGATGGATTTGATTGGATCAGGAAAAATGAGCTGTATAATGTTCTATATAATTTGTTAATTTGTTAAAAGGTAGAGAGGTGGAGAAAGTTATATGTTTATGAAAGATGATGAGGATTTTTCTTTAATCTTCACTGATAAATGATGCACATCACAACATTTATTAAGAAAAAGTCCTCAGTGTATCAGTGTAAAAACACTTGGACACTTTTCTCACTGTGAACTGTTTATTCATGTCTTTCTTTGCAATAATTATAATGCATTACGAAGATCAAACATCTGGATGCATTTCTTCAAAAATGGTCTTATATCTCTATACACATAATTCAGGACTGTTGTATAACATTACAAAAAGTCCTAAAATTGCATTAATCTTTATTAAACCTTGATATTAGCATTCACTGTGTTTCAAAATCTAGTGAGCTGCAAAAGCATTTACATTTTCAATATAATTAAGTTTTTATATTGTTTTATCCACCCATGTATTTCATGTATATATATATATATATATATATATATATATATATATATTATAAATATAAGTTATAGTCTAGCCCAAATCCCCCAAAAAACTTTACCATATATAAAATAATAATAATAATAATAATAATAATAATATAAAAGTATAAATAAATAAATAAATAAATAAATAAATACACTTAAAAATCATTTTAATGGCAAAATACTGTAAAATTGCTATGAAAAAAATATGTTCATTGTTAAAATTAAGTTTCCATATTTAAAACACTGAATAACTGTAATGGATCTAACTCTACATTTTTTGTCATTACATCATGGATATTAATACTTTAATAGGTTGGTATATTAAATTTTCTTTTTATTTGTATTTCAATTTTATTTTTTATTTTTTTACTGTATATTCAATATTTAATATTACTGTGAATTTGTACAACCTAAAAAGTGTTTTTTTTACAGACACGCACAGATTAATCCGGAGAGATCCTGATTCCCTCATGAGAAGTACACTGTAAAAAGTTTAACTATTATCTACTCAATTTTTTTGGTGAAACATTTTTACACTCAAAAAAATTGAGTAAATTTTAAAGCTGTGAAATCAATGAAATATACTGTTTAAATTGAGTAATTGTCAGTAAAAAAATTAAGTAAATCTGAGTAACTGAATTACTTTATATGAGAAATAAAATTAATTGGATATGATCAAAATTATAAAACACCACAACTGTAATTCTATGTAAAATAAACAAAAAATATTGAGTAGATATAATTGAAATATTGGATGAAATTTTACCAAGAAAAATGTGCTACATTTACTACATGTAAAAGTGAATTTAACTTAATATTGGACTATAAATTATGAAAATGCAGCATTCACTTTTTTTTTTTTTTTTTTTTACACCATTTACCCTTTATAATTAATATAATAAAACCAAATAAAGAAACACATTTTTTATTGAAAATTTATTTGTCAATTAAACATAAGACAAAGTCTAAAATCAACCTTTGAAACATTGTATCCATTTTAATATTCCAGTAGATTGCAAAAATTAAAAACTGTAAAGTAGCCATAAGGGAAATGATTAAACCTTATGAAACATTTCATCCATCTTAGTATTCAAGTAGATTACATGTAAAATACGATAGCCGTAAGAGAAATGACATCTTTGTTCCTGGTGCATACCAGCCATTTGCAGTCACACTCAACATTAAACCATAAAAAAATATAAAAGCAACACTTACATCAATATTAAAGGGATAGTTCACCCAAAAAGATGATGTTGTCATAATGTACTCGCCCCCCCGGGGTGTCCCAAATCTGTATGAATTTCTTTCTTCTGTTGAACACAAAATATATTTTAATGAATGTTGGTTAACAGATAGTTGAAAGTTGCCATTGACTTCCATGATAGGAAAAAAAAAAAAAGGTATACTATGCAAAGTCAATGGCAACCTTTAACTGCGTTAACCAACACTCTTTAATACTTGGCTGAATGTCACGTCACTTCACTTAAAATATCTTTTGTGTTCAACAGAAGAAAGAAACTCGTACAGGTTTGGGACAAATTGAGGGAGAGTAAATTATGACAACATCATCTTTTAGGGTGAACTATGTCTTCAACAGAATTAATCAGATAACAGAAACACTTCCATCAGGAATACCCATTCTGTGGGATGACCATGAACCACTACTATGCAAGAAGATAATTTTTTAACCTCTGAACATTAACAGAGTTTTGGAGGATCCAGCTCAAGAAACAGTTTTTGGAACAACTCAAGTGAGTACAGGGTCCTTCTCAAAATATTAGCATATTGTGATGAAGTTCATTATTTTCCGTAATGTAATGATAAAAATTTAACTTTCATATATTCTAGATTCATTGCACACCAACTGAAATATTTCAGGTCTTTTATTGTTTTAATACTGATGATTTTGGCATACAGCTCATGAAAACCCAAAATTCCTATCTCAAAAAATTAGCATATCATGAAAAGGTTCTCTAAACGAGCTATTAGCCTAATCATCTGAATCAACGAATTAACTCTAAACACCTGCAAAAGATTCCTGAGGCTTTTAAAAACTCCCAGCCTGGTTCATTACTCAAAACCGCAATCATGGATAAGACTGCCGACCTGACTGCTGTCCAGAAGGCCATCATTGACACCCTCAAGCGAGAGGGTAAGACACAGAGAGAAATTTCTGAACGAATAGGCTGTTCCCAGAGTGCTGTATCAAGGCACCTCAGTGGGAAAACTGTGGGAAGGAAAAAGTGTGGCAAAAAACGCTTCACAACGAGAAGAGGTGACCGGACCCCGAGGAAGATTGTGGACTGAGTCTGGAGTAGAAACATCCAGAGCCACCGTGCACAGGCATGTGCAGGAAATGGGCTACAGAGAAGCAGCACTGGACTGTTGCTCAGTGGTCCAAAGTACTTTTTTCGGATGAAAGCTAATTTTGCATGTCATTTGGAAATCAAGGTGTCAGAGTTTGGAGGAAGACTGGGGAGAAGGAAATGACAAAATGCCAGAAGTCCAGTATCAAGTACCCACAGTCAGTGATGGTCTGGGGTGCCATGTCAGCTGCTGGTGTTGGTCCACTGTGTTTTATCAAGGGCAGGGTCAATGCAGCTAGTTATCAGGAGATTTGGGAGCACTTCATGTTTCCATCTGTTGAAAAGCTTTATGGAGATGAAGATTTCGCTTTTCAGCACGACCTGGCACCTGCTCACACTGGTAAATGGTTTACTGACCATGGTATTACTGTGCTCAATTGGCCTACCAACTCTCCTGACCTGAACCCCATAGTGAATCTGTGGGATATTGTGAAGAGAAAGTTAAGAGACGCAAGACAAAACACTCTGGATGAGCTTAAGGCCGCTATCGAAGCAGCGCCACAGGCTGATTGCCTTCATGCCACGCCGCATTGAAGCAGTCATTTCTGCAAAAGGATTCCCCACCAAGTATTGAGTGCATAACTGAACAATTATTTGAAGGTTGACTTTTTTTTGTATTAAAAACACTTTTCTTTTATTGGTCAGATGAAATAAGCTATTTTTTTTTGAGATAGGAATTTATGGTTTTCATGAGCTGTATGCCAAAAGCATCAGTATTTAAACAATAAAAGACCTGAAATATTTCAGTTGGTGTGCAATGAATCTAAAATATATGAAAGTTAAATTTTTATCATTACATTATGGAAAATAATGAACTTTATCACAATATGCTAATTTTTGGAGAAGGACCTGTATTTGTGGGTCTTGGGATATCTCAAATCCAATGTGACTCCTGAAAGATGGCAACAGGCTCTGCTGA
Source organism: Carassius auratus (assembly GCF_003368295.1). Taxonomy (NCBI): domain Eukaryota; kingdom Metazoa; phylum Chordata; class Actinopteri; order Cypriniformes; family Cyprinidae; genus Carassius; species Carassius auratus. The sequence goes on along the minus strand of NC_039300.1, from coordinate 1,777,416 downwards.
GATTCCCAAGATTACATCGCTGACTGCCCCATCGTTGTTCCGAAGGATGTAGATTTTTATGACCTCCTCTGCCAACTCTGCTTGTACGAAGACGGGTAGATCAGCTGAACCCTACAGGCAAATTTTAAAGATAACTGGTTAGAGCTAACATTCAAAACTGAATGTTACAAGAAAGTGACAAATACACAAAACAAATAGCACCTGAAGAAGCAAACAATCTGTTGGACCATATGATAGGTAAAATCTCAAACAAAGTTTACTAGGGGGAGGAGTTGCAAAAATTAACAGCATTCTTCTTAACAAGAGGACAGGTTAATTTTCTACATAGGGACATTTATTTTTAACAATAAACCTAAAAGAAAAACGAAGAGAGACCAACTGCGAGCTTCTATGCTGTAAATCAATGCTATAGGCTTTTATTGAGGTCTGCATTATTTCAACCAATTTCTTTATAAACATGTTTAATATTTAAGTAAAATGACTAATGGTTTTGAAACAAAAAAGCTTGTTTAATTGCACTACTTGAAAAAAATATGCATTGCATTAACCCTCACACTCAACCCTTAACCCTCTAAATAATTCTGTGGCTTAGTAAATATTACAGTAATATTTAATTTTATTAACTTAATAAAATCTCTGAATATAGTTCACTTGATTATACGAAAGATGGCTTTCCTGTAGCTCAAACAGTAGAGCGTCGGCGCTAGCAAAAATTGATTAAATTGTAAATGTGTACCTTGAAATGCAATGTAAGTTACTTTGGATAAAAGTGTCTGCCAAATGCATAAATGTAAACATTAATGGACTAAAAATACAACAGTTTATTTTATCTAAAATGTACAGTTATATTTTATTTTTTCCACTAAAACAATTTAGTATTAGACTAACAAATTGTTTATTTATAATACACATAATATATTTGTGAAATTTCTATCAATTTATTTAAGGATGGAAAATTAAACTGATCTGTTTCAGGGAACAAAAATATTACAAATAATTTGAAATCAAAATGAATATATTTAAACACACTCTTAAGAAATTTAGTAAGTTTACTCAATTAAAACAACGTACCCCTCCCCCAGCCTCCGCTCTCCTTCAATACCCACCAGGTCTGGATTTGTTACATTAAAAAGCTTAAGGTTTTCAAACTTTTGACCGATATTGTATGTGATCTAGGTTTCAGTGCACTAGAATGATTTTACAATGGAGCAGGCCTTAAACTGTCCGACTCCCTATAGTGGGAGCTGATTAAAACGCACCAGTCTATGTTATGTCCACGCCATTTTAAATACTTTTGCATGGCGTATTTGTAGTGGTGATTTAAGAGCTCATACTTGAGTTCGTGTAGTAATTATGACGTTTTACAACAACGTGACAGCTTTTTACAAGAAAGAATGTTGTCATTTGAAAGTTCATAAATGATGTGTTCCCTTTTGACAAGCCACTGACCCCAATGGGGAACCTGTACAAAATCGTTTTCCATTGGGCATGTATAGTTATAGTTGCTGGACCACGGTACACTTATCGTTAGACTTTCAAATGGCGGTTGAAATAAACGGTGATCCAAATAGTCAAACGTTAACCCACTCCAAAAACAAAACAAAAACTAACATACATATGGCTGCCCCACTAACTAACTTCGAAAACTACACTGTTATGTACACGTACACACGGTCAATGTTTAATCAACTTTTGAAAACATTTTTGCAAATATACATAGTTATAAAAGGACTACGTTACTTACAGGAAATTCGAGTAATGCTGTTCACGTCGTTGCTGAGAAAAGCAGTCCTTCAGTGACAGGTGCCTCTTGTTTGAGCCGCGAAACTTGTTAAACTTCTTAAGATAACGCAAAATACAAACACAATTGTTAGGAAATCCTTAATAATTAACTTCTGAATTAAACATTACAAACATAATTAGTATTAGCTGGCTAAATTACATAACGTACCACGATTATGAGAGGAGTGCGGGTCTTGCCGTTGCTGAGGAAAGCCGTCCTTCAGGTGACTTCGATTAAGCTACGAAACTTGTTGAATATGACGTAAAATACAAAGACAATTGTTAGAAAATGCTTAATAATTATTAACTTTTTAATAAAGTGTTACAAACGTAAGTAGGATTAGCTGACTAACGTTACTTACCAGGAGCTGTGAGGTATGGCTAGTCGACGTCGCTGCTGAGGAAAGCAGATTTTTTTTTTTCCTGCGGAGCTGCACACGTGATCACTTTAGCCGCGAAATTTACTCAATTTATTTAAACTGTCATTTATTAAGCTGGAACTTTATTTAGGAAAATTGGTTGGAAATACTTAATAATTTTAGTTTCTAAAACAGATCAGTACAAGTAAATAATTATCAAATATTTCTATTAGAATTCACCAGAAATATTGAAGGTATATTAAAAATATAATTAGTTAGTTAAATACTTATTTATTTTCATTACATAAACTTAAATAATATATGTAAATTTTAGAGAAATTATTTGTTGGATTTTTAATTATTCTTTTTAATCTGACCCACTCAAAATATCACTTAAATGATTTCAAAAGATTTTATTAAGTTAATATAGCTCTTTATTTTTGTGAAATTTACTAAGCCACTGAATTATTTTTTACAGTGTAGGTGTAGTGTAGATCAGTGAGAGTGTATCAGCTGTAGGCCGAGCGTTTGAGCCCAGCGCTGTGTTATCTTGCATGTAATGCATGAGTGAACGTGTGTAAAGACGAGCGGATCACAGATGTAAGTTTCACGGCCCCGGTGCCTGCATGGCCCCGATGAGAGCTGCTGTATTAATCTTCCCTCTGTCTCTCCCAGGCGGGGCCGTTGTTGGTCCGATGAGAGGCCCCTGGGGGCCCAGGCCGAGTGATGCGTGTGCAGGCTGTCAGTGATGAATGGAGAGCCGCGTGAAATCATTTTAATAACCTGAGAAAAGAGTCCAGAGACCACATATACATACCTGCAAATGGAGGACTCTCACCAGATAGTGTATTACAGTCCGCTTGACTACGCTTTAAGAGCCAAAAGTGTGGGAGGAATTATTATCTCTAGAGAGGAAGAGAGAGAGAGCGAGATACACACACAGACACACCAGCTTAAATTCAACAGGTAAATCTAGTTCAAAACTAGCACAAAACGGGAGTCTGCAGTCAAATAGCAGCTTTGCAAAGAATCGGGGTGACTCCTTCAAAAAGAAAATATGGCTTATATTTCACCCCAAAATCAAAAGTAAAATAAAAATGTATTTTGATGATAACTATTACACTGTGAAATAAATATATATATATATATATATATATATATATATATATATATATATATATATATATATATATATAATAAATAAATAAATAAAAAACTTTTCATGTACTGAAAGTTAAAGTACAAGTAAATGAGAAATGAAAAAGAAGCAGATAAATATGTATTTTTAAAAAAAAAATATGTCATACACAGTAGCAAGATTTATGCTGCGGGGCCCGGGGAGCAGTTGGGGGTCCGATGCCTTGCTCAAGGGCACCTAAGTCGTGGTATTGAAGGTGGAGAGAGAACTGTACATGCACTCCCCCCACCCACAATTCCTGTCAGCCCAGGACTTGAACTCACAACCTTTCGATTGGGAGTCCAACCCTCTAACCATTAGGCCACGACTTCTGCTAAATGCATACATGTACATGTATAAAATGTAAACTCCAGTTATAGTTTTTAGTTACAGCTACAGTTACAGCTCCAGTTTTTAACATAAAATAATGAATTTGATATCTGAAATATTTAAACATGGAAAAAAAAAAATGTTGAAATGTGAAATTAATACCAGCAGAAGATGGCAGCAAGTGAAAGTTAATGAGTGAGTCATTGAGCTTCAACAGATTCATTAATGAATAAACCATTACAGTTTTTGCCCCTTGCTTGAACACTATAGACCCATGCTTAGACTAAAGTAACACAACTTGAAGCTTTTGTTACCATACCTCAAACACATGTACCCATACCTTAACAAAAGCACTGCTTTGCACTCTGCAACACACTTATTCCTTTATGCAACACACTTGGTCCTGCATACTACACTCTATTTCATACATAAGACACTTCGTTCAAAAATAAAATCTCAGAGTGCCATTTGGAAAACACATGTATCCAAAATACAAAACACATCGGGTAATTGCTACCACTCAAATACACAACTGAAGACACTTACTAGCAAAACTGAACACACATCAGACAGCTACAAAAAACCCTCAGTTTAGCCATTTCAAGAACTTTGCAAGCATGGATGGAGGGAGAGCAAGAGCAAGAGGAAGAGGAGGAGGAAGAGGAGGAGGAAGATGAAGAAGATGAGGAAGAAGAGGAGGAAGAGGAGGAGGAAGATGAAGAAGATGAGGAAGAGGAGGATGAGGAAGAGCAAGATGAAGAGGATGAGGAGAAGGAAGAGGAAGAGGAGGAGGAGGAGGAAGAGGAAGAGGAAGAGGAGGAGGAGGTCGAAGAGGCCATGCACGGACCCCTATTTCTAATGATATAAGAGCAACTTTGGTGGAGCATGACATCAACCATGGCCTGACTGTGAGGGAAGCTGGGCAGAGAGTCCACCCACACGCCGCATGTCTCACTATAGACAGGTGACAGCAATCCATGGATGGTTTCGACATGCAAGGGGATATTTTCCCTGGTGCTTAGCGGGAGAAGACATTGCTTGCGATGTCGATGAGGCCAACAGATGGCGGGATCCATGAGCCCACGAATGCACAATTGCCATGATTTTCTTTGTTTACAGTATAGTGTATAGTATATATATATATATATATATATATATATATATATATATTGTTGCTTTATCTGAATTCATGTTACTTCAATGTACAGTGCTGCTATGTACAATATTGAGTAGGCCTAAACAGTGAAAATCAAAGACTGCAGTGTTTTATATAAAGTAGACTAGTGTGTTCCCCCTGATCTGAAAGTGTATGCATAAGATGCAAGTGTGTGTCATTTAGTCATCAGAGTTACACTTTGACAAAGGAATGTTAGGTTTTGATATCAGTGTTTAGGTTTTGATAGTAAAGCTTCAATTTGACACAATTTGATGTGAATGGTATATTTCCCAGTGTTGTGTCATGTTTACGTTGTTAGAGTTTTGGCACAATGAGCGAAGTTTTGCAAAATATGTTCAAGCAACGGGCAAAAACTGTAATACTGTCACCACACCAAAATAAACTTTTTTCACCAGTGTGAACTGATGTAATGTTTTCACAATAAAATGCAAAAATGTTACAAATTCAATTTATATTACATGTGATATTTAAATGTTCTTTAATGTACTTTTGATAAAAATTAGTAAGTCGTGTATTTAAATATATTGGTAATTACTCATTTGTTATGACATTGTATTTTAATACGCTTTTAATATCCAAATCCGTTTGGATTGCATTAATTAGGTAAACCGGAACCGGAAACACTTCACATAACACCCTATGTGCTTGCTACATCATTAGAAGAATGGCATCTACGCTAATATTTGTCTGTTTCTCTCTTATTCCGAGGTCACCGTAGCCACCAGATCCAGTCTGTGTCCAGATCAGAGGGTTACTGCAGTCACCCGGATCCAGTACGTATCCAGACCAGATGGTGGATCAGCACCTAGAAAGGACCTCTACTGCCCTGAAAGACAGCGGAGACCAGGACAACTAGAGCCCCAGATACAGATCCCCTGTAAAGACCTTGTCTCAGAGGACCACCAGGACAAGACCACAGGAAACAGATGATTCTTCTGCTCAATCTGACTTTGCTGCAGCCTGGAATTGAACTACTGGTTTCGTCTGGCCCCCAACTGAGCCTGGTTTCTCCCAAGGTGTTTTTCTCCATTCTGTCACCGATGGAGTTTCGGTTCCTTGCCGCTGTCGCCTCTGGCTTGCTTAGTTTCACTTCATCTACAGCGATAACGTTGACTTACATTACACAGATCTAGATTATTGTCACTGTATCTAAGTGAAGACTCTTTTTTTTTCAATAATGTAGTAGTGTAATTATTGCCTGATACTGTATATTGATGCAGATCTAAAAGCTCTGGGTGAGCCACCAGTAATTTCACAGACAAGCATATGGTTTGGTGAAAATGGACTTTGGCTGCTCTTCTCACTTCCATGCGCTCAGGGTGAAAGGCAACCTGTCAGAGTGTCATAATTACCCATGAGCACTCACAGAGCAGTGTATTTGATAGCCATGGCTGCTTTGACAACCTGCTGAGACACTTGTGAAAGAAGACGCTCAGTTCAGTGACACACAGCCACTTAGGCAGCAGATAAAACACTTCACAACGGCACTGTTCTGACATGACACTCACCCGCTCTTCCTTTATTACTGTCATCTGTCTTTTGCCTCAGTCTCTGTGGGCATCTCGCCGTCTGCTGCGCTTCGACCCGCGTGCCTGTCACACACACACACACACACACACACACACACACACTGGCAAGCTGATGATGGCAGTTTGGAAACACAAGAATGAGGAATCTGATGACACTATTAGAGAGGTGAGACTGTGCAAAAGTGGCATTATTCTGCAGTTTCTCCTTTTCTTTCTTTCACTTTGGTGCAAAGATTTGTCTAGTATTATGTCGTAGTCATATACAAGTATTATGTAGTAGCATTTATATATATATATATATAAATGTTGGTCATATAATTAGAATATTATCAAAAAGTTTATTTATTTCACAAATTTCATTAAAAATGTGAAACTTGTGTGTTCATTCATTACACACAGACTGATATATTTCAAATGTTTATTTATTTAAATTTTGATGATTATAACTGACAACTATGGAAAATCCTAAATTCAGTATCTCAGAAAATTAGAATATTGTGAAAAGATTAAATACTGAATACACCTGGTGCCACCCTCTAATCAGCTAATTAACTCAAAACACCTGCAAAGGCCTTTAAATGTTCTCTCAGTCTAGTTCTGTATTTATTCATTTATGTTCAAATTCACTACCGTTACAAAGTTAATGATAAATGATTTACTTTTGAACTCTTCTTTTCATCAGAGAATCCTGAAGAAAATGTCACAGTTTACAAAATACATACATACATACATGCATACCAGAAACAATAAAAATCCTATACTTTCTGAATAACAGTACTCAATAATTTTTGATTTTACAGTAACAATAGATGTGATTTTGTTTTTGTTGTTATTTATTAATGTTTTATTTTTATTTATTTATTTATTTATTTTTGCCAGTGACACATACATGACTTTTGACGATGAAAGTGAAAGTGAAAAAGTTTAAGTGACTTTTCATGTATCCAAGTACGGTGACCCATACTCCGAATTCATGATCTGAATTTAACCCATCCTGAGTGCGCACACACACAGCAGTGAACACACACACACCGTGAACACACACTTGGAGCAGTGGGCAGCCATTTATGCTGTGGCACCATGGGGGGCAGTTGGGTTCAGTGCCTTGCTCAAGAGCACCTCATTCATGGGACTGAAGGCGGAAAAGAGTGCTGTGCAACCAGAATTTTTTCAGAAGTGTATTCATTTGTAATAAAAAAATGAAATGGTACACTGTTAGTGACTGTACTATGTTTTAGAAGAAAATACTACTGCAGTCTTTCTAATTCAACATGTCATGTTTAATTCAATGTGTTACTTGTGTTTCTTAATTATTTGTGAAATGTACTAGCAATTTCTGAGTGAAAATTGTTTCAAAGTATTCTAATACATTTTTTTCTGTGTGTGTGTGTGTGTGTGTGTAGAAATTAATTGGGTCACCCAGCAATTTGTTTCATATAAATCTCATTAATTATTCTCATTCTATCAGTTACAGGACGTTATTTATCCCCCTTCTTTCACCTAAACTCCTCCCTTCTTTCTACAAGAAAAACATGTTTTCCAAAGTGTCTTGTTTTCGTAAAGCATAAAAAGCTGTGTGTGTGTGTCTGTGCTTATGTATGTGCATGTTTGGCAGGTAGAAGGCTGTGGGCGCAGGCTGTCGGAGAGCACTCCTGATTACACACTGCCATTCATCAAAGTGTCACGCCACTGACAGCTGCTAATAAATATACTGCCACAGGAGCCCCACCCCCAACACCCCCTCCCCACCCCTCCACCCAGCTCCAGCCACCCTCTCTTCACACCCGCCTCTGACACCGCTGCTGAGGTCCACAGCACCTGCACAAAACTGCAAACCTCATTTGCTAATTGCTGCTCTCGTCATCAATCTGGGTTCTGTCATATGGCTTGTCCATAGGAAAAATGAAATAAATATGTGCAAGTCGATGGCAGGGAAAATATGTTCAAACGTTAACAGCGAGTTGCATACGGTCATTTTATTATTTTTATTTTTTTGTCACTTTTACTGTGATAAAAGTAATTATAGTTCTCCAAAAAACTTTTTACAAATATTTAATATTTTTACCCAAACTTTGTTCCAAACTTTCTTTCTTCTGCAGAACACAAAAGTTTTGGGTTTTTCAATGAAGTCTAACAGCTATTAACTCCAAAGTGATGTTATCCAAGCCTTCTAAAGCAATATGAATATTTTGTATATTAAACAGAGCAAAATGTAAGTGGTTAATGACTCAAAATTAAAGTGATTACTGATCAGCTCATATTTACAGAGCCCAAATAAAATATGACCATGCAGCAGTAACATCAAACTTCACTGGTTCTTGTCTGTTGCATAACGTCAAGATCTTCTTAGACTGTATAAAAACATGGTCGTATTGTCTGTGACATCACCCATAGACTCCTGAAGAGCATTTTTGAAGCTCAAAGTGGGGGAAGCTTGACGTCGCCATCTTGGCAGTACGTCACTCCAAGTAATCGAAAATGGTCAAAGAGGTGGGAGCTGGTTGCTGAAACCACGCCCACCTAGCTCATAGCAGTGACAGCAGCGGGCAATCTACTTGTCACTCAAGTGGTCACGCACTTAATTATGCAGATTTTCAAGCTTAACATAATTTAAACGGATGAATTATACAAATTTTACAAAAATCACCACCTAATAGTTGTCAAGAAAGACAAAATTATATATATAGACCAAAACCACTTTTTGTACCAGTCTGTAAATAGTTTTTTTTTTTTTTTTTTTTTTTTTTTTTTTTTTTTTTCTGCTGTAAAGTTGGATATTTTAACCCTTTAGGCGCCAGAGGTTTTTTCCTTAAACGTTCGATTTTGACATCTTAATTTCAAAAGGCTATTTCTTAAAATTGATAAAAGATAGAGACTTTCTGTCAATTATAAAAATATTAAGGATGACCCAATGTTTATGTAGGGATTTTATTTTCCCATCTAATTTGCATATTATGACGTCATATGGGGGTGGTCATCTTGAATTATAGAATTTTAAAGAAAAGTCACGTTTAAATAATAAAATGCAGCACTTCTTTCCCCCAAAAAATTGTCCCTCACCCTCTGTGTGCTATATGTAAATCATTATTAATAAATGTTAGAAACAAACCGAATGCATGTAGCGGTTAGGATTTTCAATTTACTACATACAGCAGGCACTCTGATTCCATGTATGGGGCACATATATATTATTCATATGACACACAAACACAAGTAGACAAGACCTGTTTAGTTCAAAAGCTATGGCCCGTGTCACATCACCTCTGCTTTTGGTACGAGCAGCATGGCCAGATCTGCCTTACGCACGCGCCGAGTGTGCACAGCTCGGACTACTGTCAGTGTCATCGCGACTCCCCACCTTGCCTCCTAACTGTCCTATGAATACTTCGACCTCATATAACATGCCCAGTGGAATTAGACAAAGTCTCCAGTACTAAACTGTCACCGCGAATGCGGAGTGGTGCGGTCAGAAGACAAATATAAATGTCTAGTGCGGTAAAAAAAATCTCCCGCCTCGTCCCTGCAACAATAACACGCCTGCTAATTTCGCGATGAACACTCTAACCCCGGCAAACATTCTACAGACTTCTGACATGTAGCAAAGGATTTACCGTTTGTGCTTGGTGTAGGGCTATACTTTCACTTTCAGTATCACCGTCATCTTCTGAATGCAGATATTCCCCTTCAGAATCAGTGTCCGCGAAAAGAAGTCCCAACACCTCATTGCGGCTTTATTGAAGCTTTTTTGATGCCATTAGATAATAATAATAATAATGATAATAATAATAATCTAATGCCAATACTCGCTGACGTTGACAATATTGGTCAGATAAAATGGCTCACTCTCACACTAGCTCCGCTTTTTTTCACACTGATACAATGCGCTCTAGCTCAAAGATTTTGTATGGGAGCATGACGTTTTTTTGAGTCAGAGATGAAGTATTACATGTCTGCTATCTGGTGCAGGTAGGTTGCATGAAATTTGACACCCTATTTGAAAAAATCGTCCGTTTTATTCAGTGCCGCATCTTGTCGAGTAAACTCGACCGTGGCACCAAGAGGGTTAATATAGGGAGTCTATGGCACTCTCACTGAACTATTATGAATGCTTCATGGCAGGGGTGTCAAAACTCCCTGCAGAGTTTTGTTCCAACGCTGCTCCAACACACTTTCAAATAAGATTAAATGTGTCTACAGATCAGTGGCTTATAAGGGCCATCTGTACTGGACAGCAGGTCCCCTGACCCCTCTGTCAAGGTTAAGTGTTCCTCAATAAGGCCAGGGCCTCAGAGGTGGAAGATGTAGAGGCACATCAAGAGGTGGTCTATGAAGACATCCCCTCTCTGCTGGGTCAGCAACATCAATGACCACTTCTAAAAAAGAAGTCCAGACTCAGTGAATGAGGACTGTCTAATTCTGCTTCTAGAGGGACAATGCCCTGCTGAGTTAACCTCCTCTAACCTGCTTAAAACACACTTGCCTGGAAGTTTCTAGTAATCCTGAAGACCTTGATTATATGGTTAAAGTGTGTTTGATCAGCATTGGAGCCAAACTCTGCAGGACAGTGGCCTGATAGAGCATGTTTGTACACACTTGCCATAAATAATGCCCTTCAGGCCAGGAAAGCACATGGGCTCAAGTGGGACAAGTCCTATCATCTCTGCTGCTTCCAAGACTTATACTTCTCTGTTGGATCTGTGACACGCAAGTTTGAGCTTTCAAACTGAGAATCCGTATAATACACGGGTAATGTGGCCCGGCAATCATTCACGGATCATTAGATTTTGGTTATTTCACACTGCCAGTGATTTCCCAGAATCTGTGCGTGCGTTCAAACACAACCCGTAAAGGACCCGTAGTGACACGTGACATCAGGATGTGTCTAGTAGTGTACGAGTGAAAACGCTAGGCATGTTAACTTTCACTAAATCTGGCGAACGATCTGAGCTTCAGTGTGCATAGTGAGGAGCTAACTGATCTCTACTTCATCAAAGTTTGCACATATTTTTTCGTTGCGAACATTGATCAAAACGCCTTCAAAACACCCGGTAAAAGAGTTGCATGATAACATGTTTTTGTATCATTTCACCATGACATGATATTGGTTCTGGCTTTTGTTTACACAGAGCTCGTTCCAGGCCTGAACCCGGAAATGTTACTAGGTCCCCAACCTGGGATCGAGACTGGAATCAATCCCGAGACATTTTTGTGTTCACACAGAAGGCACTCAAGTAAATTGTAAAAGCTGATGTCTTAAGGATTTTTCCTTTTAGCATAAAACCCCAGTTTAGCAATAGTATTTGAAGTAAAACTGTCATGATCAAAATCCATTAAAAAAAAAATAAAAAAAAAAATAAATATGAACTATGTGTCATGTTCAGTGATACAAGAAACACGGAGAGATCCAAGTGCAGGTAAGATATTTATTAGGGGGAATTCAAAAGGGTAAACAGTCCAGGCAGGATCAAAACCAGAGAATCCAAATAAACAAGAACAGACAAAACACAAGGCAGGATCAAAACTACGGAATGACAAGACATTAGACAAGGACTCCGTGACACATACTCAGACAGACCGGGTATAAATACACAGAAGGTAATGAGGGAAATGGAGACAGGTGGGGAATAATCAATTAACCCAAACAAGGAGGAAGGTGACCAAATAAGGGATCAGACAGTTAATAAAGTGACAGACACTGTGGGAAAGGATGAAAACATGTAGTGGAAACCCAGGGACACAACCCAGACACTGTGACAGTACCATCCCCCCCCCCCCTCTACGGAGAGGCTCCCAGACACTCCACGACAGACACAAAACAGAGACCAGGAGGGAAGCGGACAGGTGGAGGCTCAGGGGGAGGGACGGAGGGCCAGAAATGAAAAACATGGGGAACAGACACCAGAAGTGTGACCACAAAACAGGGAGACCAGGAGGGAGGAGGACCGGAGGAGGTTCAGGGGGAGGGACGGAGGGCCAGACTAACAGAGAGGAACAGGGACAGGAGTGAACACAAAAACAAAAGGCAAAAAACAACATGAAGCCCCCCAGGGCAGAGCAGAAGACCACCACATCCTTGTGGTCGAGGCCAGAGTACTCCAGGGCGGATCGGAAGACCACCACAACTGTTTAGCCAGGGCGAAAGCCCCCCAGGGAGGAGCAGAGGACCACCACGTCCTTGTGGTCGAAGCCAGAGCCCTCCAGGGCGGAGCGCTGTGGTCAGGGCGGAAGGGCGGAAGCCCCCCAAGGCAGAGCAGAAGACCACCACAGCCATGTGGTCAGGACGAGAGCCCCCAAAGGTGGAGCAGACCTCCGTGCGGCCAGACCAACGGAACGACAAAACTCTGGTAATCCCCTGGTGTCTTTACTGGACTCCAGAAGATCGGTGCTGGCCTGACTCTGCTCGCGATAGATCATTGGTGACTGGCATTTGTTCATGAAGACCATCGGTGACTTGCACTTGTACATGAAGATCAATGGTGACTTGACTCAGTCCTAGAAGATCACCCGTGACTTGACTCAGTCCTAGAAGATCACCCGTGACTTGACACAGTCCTTGAAGATCACCCGTGACTTGACTTGACTCTGAAAGGTCAACGGTGACCAGCCTTGTCTCTGGAAAGTCCATGGTACCTAGCCCTGGCTCTGGAGGGTCATCGGTCACTAGCCCTGACTCTGGAAGGTCAGCGGTGACTAGCCCTGACTCTGGAAGGTCATCGGTGACTAGCCCTGACTCTGGAGGGTCATCGGTGACTAGCCCTGATTCAGGAGGGTCCATGAACACCTGACTCGACTATGGAGAGTTCACTGGAACCTGACTCGACTCTGGGGGGTCAACAGGAACCTGACTCAACTCTGGGAGGTCAACAGGAACCTGACTCGACTCTGGGAGGCCAACAGGAACCTGACTCGACTCTGGAGGGTTCACTGGAACCTGACTCGACTCTGGAGGGTTCACTGGAACCTGACTCAACTCTGGAGGGTTCACTGGAACCTGACTCGACTCCAGGGGGTCAGCTGTGACTGTCATCCTGTGCAGTGGCGTTGGGCAAGCAGCCATCTTGGGCCATGACTCTGGACTGGTGGCCAACTTGGGCATTGGCGCTGGCTGAGTGGCCATCTTGCGCTGTGGCACTGGACCAGCAGCCATCTTGTGCTGTGGCGCTGGATTGGCGGCCATCTTGGGTTGTGATGCTGGCTATGCAGCCGCGACGTGAACCGTCTTGGGAAATTCTAGGATCCTTGACAGCATGGAGAAATACTCCAAGAATGAGTCAGCGGCCATCTTGGGCGTTGGCGATGAGCTGGCGGCCATCCTGCATCGTGGCACTGGATTGGTGACCACCTTGTGCTGTGGCGTTGTGCTGGCGTCCATATTGCTTCGTGGCACTGGGTTGGGGGCAATCTTGTGCTGTGGCGCTGGGCTGGCGGCCATCTTGTTTTGTGGTGCTGGGTTGGCGGCCATGTTGCCTCTTGGCGCTGAGCTGGCGGCCATCTTTTACTGTGGTGTGAGGCTGGCTTCCATCTTGCCTCATGGTGTGGGGTTGGTGGCCATGCACCGCAACGGCACTGGGTTGGCGGTCATCTTGTGCTGTGGCGCGGGGCTGGCATCCATCTTGCCTTGTGGCGCTGGGCTGGCGGCCATCTTGTGCAGTGGCCCTGGACCGGCGGCCATCATGGGTTGGGCGCTGTCTTTCTCCATCCGCCATGGTGAGACGGCGGCTCTGGTCCCTCCCGCATGAGCCCCGAGTCGAAGGGGGGCCATGGTGGAGATCAATGCTGAGCCTCCTCTCGCCCACTCCCTCCTCGGTGACCTCCTCTGGTCCCGCGAAACACGACCAGGCGGGTTCCCTCAAACCGATTGCTTCTCTCCCGCTCGGTGGCTGGGGAAGAAACATCACTCGACATACTGCTGGATCTCGTGTTGACGTTCGGTGAAACTAGACACACGGAAAGATCCAATTGCAGGTAAGATATTTATTAAGGGGCAATCCAAAAGGGTAAACAGTCCAGGCAGGGTCAAAACCAGAGAATCCAAATAAACAAGAACAGACAAAGCACAAGGCAGGATCAAGACTACGGAATGACAAGACATTAGACAAGGACTCCATGACACATACTCATACACAGAAGGTAATGAGGGAAATGGAGACAGTTGGGGAATAATCAATTAACCCAAACAAGGAGGAAGGTGACCAAATAAGGGAACAGACAGTTAATAAAGTGACAGACACCGTGGGAAAGGAGGACATCTAGTGGAAACCCAGGGACACAACCCAGACACTGTGACACTATGAATATGACTTATGAACATTAGAAGGTAAGAATATATATGAAAATGTATGTGAAAAAACACCTGCTTTGAATGCAGCATAATTATGCCATGAATCTACAACTGCACATAATTAAATTATGAAATCAGGACAGTGGTTGTCATTTGGTTTAGTTTATTTCAACGATAAAAAAGATTTTTCACAAAAATACTGTATAATTATTGTATTTTGGTAAATTATTCTAGCATGCAATTCCTGTAACTAGCATACATATTGGCAGTTCATTAGTACTTGTAAAACACATTTTAATATTAATTATATTCTTATTCTACATGACCATATTTTAGATCCCTTAATCTTTCTCTTTACCTAAACTTAACAACTACCTGACTAACTTAACTGAGTCTATTGTGGCAAAAAGCATAGTAAATAGTTAGTTAATAGTGAGAATTGCTCCTTAAAATAAAGTGTGACCATTTTTTATTTAGAAAAAATTACTCTAACTAGGTCATTTATTAAGATTTTTACTATTATTATTATTTTATTTATTTTTTAAATCACTTTGTCTTTATAATCTTGCTTTAATTGTCATTGATCTGGATCGTAGAGATCTCCTCTCAGTGCAGATCTGAGAATCACACGGGGCATCTAAAAAGCTAACTTGGCTCCTCCTGGTTCCACGTTGTGTTCTAATGTTATTGAAGAATCATGCCCCTGGCGACGCATCCACATCAGATGGTCCCTCAAGCAGGACCAGCTGCGCTCTCAGAGGGCTGTGATGACCACGGATGCCCGCACAGTTAATAAGGATGGTGTGATTAATGGGGGAAAGGTGGAGGAACCTCTGGGTTTGGAATAGGTACAGAGGGAGGGGGAATGGTTGAGTTGGTGGTCTAACCTAACAGCTAATGCTCCAGCTTCTTCATCTCCCTCTTAGGCCTGAGAGAGAGTTTGAGAGATTGTGAGACAGGAGGATATGGCAGCCATTGTCAGCTGAGTATCATGGAACTGAAAGAGTGGATCATCAATCACACTGTGGTTGTTTCCTTTGATTATCACATAGCTGTCTTACATTTGATCTCTTATACCTCATAAGAGTGTCTCAGGGCTGTCAAGGGAGCAGATTGATGGAGCCAGAATGCATAAACTAGTGTTTTTCATATGGTGTTTCACAGCTTGAAGATTGTTTACTGGTTTGTTCTGTCAAGTGCAACAATACTAAATATGCATTCAAATTAGAACTCTTAATATAAATTGTTCATTTAGTGTGATTAATTATGTGGCAATAGTGTGAAATGGGATGATAAGAAAACTGATCAGAAACTAACAATCAATATAACTAATTGGAAACACTACTCCACTTTTGCTCCATGACGACAGTATGTCCGTATGTTTTTGAAATATCACAAAGTTTTCCTCAGAACTTATAAACAAAAAATAAATATACAATATTAGAAGAATAGTTTTAATGTGGTTGATTAGACTACTACAATTTGTGCGTAAGTCAGTGGTGGAGTCAGAGGTTTCCAGGGTGGCATTGGACACCCCTTACATCTGATTGGCAACCCCTGGTGCTAAATAGAATGCACTCCTGCTTCGATTGAACTGAGGCAAACCAGGAGTGCACGTGAACCATCTAAAAAGAGCCACTAAAGAGCTCCAAAACTGTATTTATCATTTGACCAATTGTCACTATTAATTAGTTGCTTATTACTACTTTATAAAGCATGTTTAATTCTGCATGGCCATATTTTAGATTCCTACACATATCTAAACTTAACAACTACATTACTAACTATTAATAAGCAGCTAGTTAGGAATTTATTAAGGCATTATTAACAAGAAATGCTTCCCAATTTAAAGTGTGACTGGGAATACTCATAAATGTTGGGACTTATTAACCCATGTTGAACTAATAAAATATCAAATTGACACTGATATATACGAAATAAGACTTTGAAGATATGAGATATCAAAACAAAATTCAACAGCAAATAAACATTGAAATGCCAGCTAGGAAGTGTCATTTTGAATTGTTTATTCAATAGTCTGCAACAATATGTGATATGATTATTGTTCATATTAAACAACATTGATTTACTATAGGATAGCAACATAAATAGATCTGGGAAGTTGAAAAGGCTTCCAATGTCTTGAATCATCAACAAACTACTTCTGTAATACAACACAGACCACAATTAAAATATTTTAAGGGTTTGGTGTTGTCAAATTGCCATTTGTCAAAAGTAACATCATTGTTCTGATGTAAAACCATTTGAGAAACAGATACGTGACACATAAATATGATGTTACAAACTTTGTGCTTTTATATCATCACAGCACACCATTCACACAAAAGCCAGTGTGAGGCGTGAACACCTGGGATTTGCTGAGAAAGAGAGGGACTGTGGTGCGTCTCGATTGTTCTGGTGGCAGCATGGCATAGTGAGACTGTGCTCGTCTGGGAGAATGAGTCCGTGTGTCTTTGTCTATCTGAGGAGCCAGGGCTTTATTGAAATGTAAGAAGCCACATTGTAACAAAGTTCCCTCGAGGGATGCAGTGTGTAAACACGAGTCATTTGGCAGATGCACGGCAAGCAAATTGGCAGCACATTCCCTTGGTGAAGACACACACACTATTATCTGGATTGAGACTAATCGCATGTCGCATCCCATATGATGAGCAATTAATTTGCACAGAATCAAATGCCATGCCAGCAGAAGGGAGGAAACACAGGACTGAGGAGGAGCGAGAGGATGAAAATAAATATTAAGATACTTAAAAAGTAAAAAACTGCACAAGAGATTTCTGCAAATTGTGCAGGGACAGAGATAAACATTACATACTAGACAAGAAATTCTTAAAATGTTCTGAATCCAATTCCACATCATAATCCCATTGTTTCAGCAATTTTTGTAAGAAGTGCCGCTGTAGAATAATTGCTCTTTGCTAAAAAATATTGTAATTTTAACACACACACACACACACACACACACACACACATATATATATATATATATATATATATATATATATATATATATATATATATATATATATATATATATATGCATCTCAGTTAATTAGAATGTCGTATAAAAAGATCATTTATTTTGGTAATTCAACTCAAATTGTGAAAATCAAAATTCAACGCACAATTTTGTTTTTTTAATTGAGATGATTTTGGCTAACATTTAACAAAAACACACCAATTCACAACATCTCAACAAATTAGAATATGGTGACATGCCAATCAGCTTAAAACACCTGCAAATGTTTCCTGAGCCTTCAAAATGGTCTCTCAGTTTGGTTCACTGTGCTACACAATCATGCTGATCTGACAGCTGTCCAGAAGACAATCATTGACACCCTTCACAAGGACGGTAAGCCACAAACATTCATTGCTAAAGAAGCTGGCTGTTCCCAGAGTGCTGTATCCAAGTATGTTAACAGAAAGTTGAGTAGAAGGAAAAAGTGTGGAAGAAAAAGATACACAACCAACCGAAAGAACTGAAGCCTTATGAGGATTGTCAAGCAAAATCAGTTCAAGAATTTGAGTGAACTTCACAAGGAATGGACTGAGACTGAGGTCAAGGCATCAAGAGCCTCCACACACAGACATCATTGAATTTGCTGAACCACAGACAACATCAGAGGCGTCTTACCTGGGCTCAGGAGAAGAAGAACTGGACTGTTGCCCAGTGATCCAAAGTCGTCTTTTCAGATGAGAGCAAGCTTTGTATTTCATTTGGAAACCAAGGAGAAGCTCATATCCCATGTTTCTTGAAGTCCAGTGTTAAGTTTCCACAGTCTGTGATGATTTGGAGCACAATGTCATCTGCTGGTGTTGGACAGTTGTGTTTTTTGGAAACCAAAGTCATTGCACCCGTTTCCCAAGAAATTGTGGAGCACTTCATGCTTCCTTCTGCTGACCAGCTTTCTGAAGATGCTGATTTCATTTTCCAGCGGGATTTGGCACCTGCACACACTGCCAAATGCACCAAAAGTTGGTTAAATGACCAGCAAACTCACCAGACCTGAACCCCAGAGAGAATCTGTGGGGTATTGTCAAGAGGAAGATGAGAAACAAGAGACCAAACAATGCAGATGAGCTAAAGTAGGGCTGGGCGATATATATCTAACAATATGATCATGCACATCTAGTCAGTAAATCTGGTTCCGTGATTAGTGCTAAATCACCATCACCTGCTTTCAATTGGAGTGGCATTAGATTGAGCCGTAGATCAGTGACAAACTACGCAATATCGCGTACATTATCAAAGGCGATTCATCTGCGATAATGAATGCAATATTCACTATGGGGAACACCTCGTCGTGACCCATGTCTGAAGCATACATTGAATCATGCATCTGAAAGAACTGGTAAGAGCGATCTTTCTCTGTCTATCATGGCGACTACTAGCAAGCATTTAGACAATGTGTGCATCCGTGTCGGCGTTATTTGACACCCCATGACACACGCACTTTGCGTCATTTGTTTGGGTGAAGAGCATGACATTAAATGTCTTTAAAGAGGCAATCTGTGTACATTGTGAACATTTTTTAAATGAAAAAGCTCCACTCTTGTTCGTCTCTCTTTCCTAGGAAAAAAGGCAGCCATCTGCTTCCCGCTGTTCAAGACCCGCCACTGTATATATATATATATATATATATATACATATATACAGGTGCTGATCATCTAATTAGAATATCATCAAAAAGTTGATTTATTTCACTAATTCCATTCAAAAAGTTAAACATGTATATAATATTCATTCATTACACACAGACTGATATATTTCAAATGTTCTTTAATTTTGATTATTATAACTGACAACTAAGGAAAGTCCCAAATTCATTATCTCAGAAAATTAGAATATAACTTAAGACCAATACAAAGAAAGGATTTTTAGAAATCTTGGCCAAAGAAAAAGTATGAACATGAAAAGCATGTACAGCACTCCATACTTAGTTGGGGCTCCTTTTGCCTGAATGACTGCAGCAATGCGGCGTGGCATGGAGTCGATCAGTCTGTGTCACTGCTCAGGTGTTATGAGAGCCCAGGTTGCTCTGATAGTGGCCTTCTGCATTCTTGGGATATTGCATCATCCTCTTCACAATACTCCATACATTTTCTATGGGGTATTGTGAACGAGTTTGCTGGCCAATTAAGAACAGAGATACCATGGTCCTTAAACCAGGTACTGGAAGCTTTGGCAGTGTGTGCAGGTGCCAGGTCCTGTTGGAAAATGAAATCTGTATCTCCATAAAGTTGGTCAGCAGCAGGAAGCATGAAGTGCTCTAAAACTTCTAAAACGTCACGTTTGATGTGGTAATTTCACAGTAGGCATACACACAGGTTCGAAGACTCATTCTCGCCCCCTACAGTGCAATTCAGCTAGGTATACATCTGTGCTAAAATATGAAGGTGAAAGTCATCATAGCTCGCGTAAATAGACCCAGCTCTCAACCCAACTTTGAGAATAGATTAACGGCAATATTTTTTTTTTCGCCCGATAAGAGTCTCCCATTAACACAGCACGTTAACGCCGATAACAGCCCACCACTACATAAAACCCAAGTGTACTTAATAATGGTTGAGAATAAAAGAAGACAGTTACTTCAATGAAAAGTACATAGAACATAGAAGATTCTGGGAGTGTCAATGTACGTTTTTTTTTTTTTTTTTTTACTCTTTTTCTATATTGTAAACTGTACATTTTAAAATACAACATAATTTTTTACTGTACAATTACATGAAATATCCAATTAGATCTATTACATTTTTTTAAACTGTAAATTTACCTTAGCTCTGTAAAACCTACAATGTTGATGCTGTATTTTTACGATAAACTTTTGGTATGCACATCTACCTTACATTTTTGTAATGTCTGTTCTGGGTTTAATTTGATATTCTTGTTTTCATATATTTTATATTGTAATTTGATTCATGATGTTGGTGTCACGCTTCCCTTGCCCTCGTGTAATTCTGCCCTGTGTATGTGTCATGTTGTGATTGATTGTTCAAGTCATGTGTCTTGTTCCTAATTGGTTATTGTCCTGTCATATGATTTTCAGTTCTGTTTGCCATGTGACCCTTAGTGTTTGCTATGAGAAGCCCTCTTGTTGCCATTGTCTCTGGTTGTGTATTGATGTTGTAATCTGCTGTTAGTGAGTTGTGTTTCTGTTCTTGGTCTTATCATGTGAAGTCTGTTAATGCCATGCCATGCCATGCCAAGTCAAGTTTGTTTGGATTTTAAATTGTTTATCCAATTAAGTGAAAGTGAAGTGACATTCAGCCAAGTATGGTGACCCATACTCAGAATTTGTGCTCTGCATTTAACCCATCCGAAATGCGCGCGCGCGCGCACGCACGCACGCACACACACACACACACACACACACACCCGGAGCAGTGGGCAGCCATTTATGCTGCGGCGCCCGGGGAGCAGTTGGGGGTTCGATGCCTTGCTCAAGGGCACCAAGTCATGGTATTGAAGGTGGAGAGAGAACTGTACATGCACTCCCCCCCACCCACAATTCCTGCCGGCCCGAGACTAGAACTCACAACCCTTCGATTGGGAGTCCAACCCTCTAACCATTAGGCCACGACTTCCCCTAGATCAGTTGGATTTTTTAACTGTAAACTTAATTTAGATCTGTAAAACCTACGTTGATGTTGTATTTTAAGTTTATCATCTCAACTTGCAGTTCAGTGGATTACTCGTTACATTTTTTTATTTTTATTTTTTTACAGTGTATATTTATTTGACTACATATACTAATCAACTTGGTGCCCGCATATTTTAATGTTATTTTTTCATAAAATACTTCTGTACATGACAAAACTATTCTGAATGTGTATTTTAATGACGAATGGTCATATAAACAATCAGTCAGAAATTATGCTGATATATGTCCCATGGGTATTAGTACATGTACGTTACCACCAAATCAATAAATATAGGGTAAGAATTGCTTTGACTGATTCAGTCAGTAAATGAATTGCTTGTACACAGCTTGTATCATTTCATAGCACCCAGTGTTTCTCATCACATTCAATGCAAATTCACATCTAAAACCTTAATTGGCACATAGATTCAGAAGAAATGGAGATCATTCAGCATATTTATGTACTCGAAAACCATTTGTTTCTAGTATTTTATCTTATTGTTTATCTTAATTTTTTTATTATTATTATTATTTTTTTTTATGGAATTGGTTCTGAATTAGAAACGGGTTGGTTACATTAATTAATTCAAATGTTCAAAAACTGATCTGTTTTACAGATGTATATTTTCACTCTGAGCTGGAGAGAGATGAAAAGGCTAAATTTGAATTTGCACAGACAGAGACAAGTGTGAAGCAGCGATTACGAGGGCAAACTAGTGCACTGGTGTCTACGGCTGCCAAATTAATCACACGATCTGATGACCTTTTAGATTAGATAAGCTGCATTATAATAGATACAGTCATATAACACCAAAGAAAAACTGAGAGTGGCGAGGGACCAGGTTTTAACGGCTTAATTTTTCCCTCACAGAACAGCCTTGCACTTTGAACTTTTCATGTAGATATGAATATAATGACTTAATTTGAGTGTGTCAGTGGATGGGAATACTGCATACTTTAGCAAGAGAAAAAAGCAGGAGAATTACCCTGTGACTGTGTTGTGTCACGGATGAGACAGGAGGCAGACAGATGGTCAGTTTGATAGTTTTATTTACAGAATGCTCCGAACCAGACGGGGAATATTAGAGTGAGAGCGAGTATGGACCAATGTCGACTTAACTGAACGGTCTCTGATCACAGGAAGTGGAAGTGGGATCACCGAAGGAGGACTGAAGGCAGAAGAAGACTGGCCGATCTTTGAGGGTTCTCAGAAGATTCGCAGATTCTCAGGTGAGTGTCGAGATAGAGTCTGTAAGCCATGAAATGATGAGATCAGACGGAGACTGAAGGTTGAGAGTGGGTATATAAAGGTGAGCAGTGATGAAGGATAGCAGGTGACGGTGATGAGGATGAAGAGATGCAGGTGATGACAATTAATATTCAGGGGATGACGAGCGAGTGGGTGGAGGGAGAGATGATGACGGTGTTGATGGTGGAATCCTGACATGTTGTGTGCCATCAGTCTTATTACAAGTAAATCATCAAACGGGACAAATTCATTAACATTTGATTTCTGACACTAATTTAATTCACAGTTCAATAATTAACACTGAACTATAATTAGTATTAGCAAATGTATCTAATATAAGGAATTTCCCCTATAAATGAAAGCTCGTCAATTTCAGTGTCAGTGCTAATCCTTCATTTGAAATCTTTTTGAGTTTCGATTAGTCAGCCTAGCATAAAGTTGCAAATTACAGTGAATCAATTCCATAGCTAAATAATAAATAAATAAAATAAGATGGAGTAATGAACTGCTATTATTTTAAAACATAAAATATGTGTGGCATTTTTAGACTGTGGCACAACTGTATAACTGGGAATTTCTAACAATTACAAAGTTGTAGAATTAATTTATGAATAAATAAACATTTCTCATCATAAGATAATTTATCTTATGATGGCAAATGTTTATGAAATTTAGTTCATACTTTGTAATAAGTGTGTAATAACAATATACTGGTATATAACATTAGTTCATAGTTATTAGTTTTGTTTTGAAGAAATATGCATTTTTTTAAGAATTCTGAAGAAAAAAAGCACTTCACTGGATCACTGATAATCCATTGTAAAGAATACAAGTTGTAATAAGAATAAACTCATTACGTTCACATTTCAAGCTTGATAGTTTATTATTCTTAACAGTAGGTTAATTATTGTAACACGACATACACATGAACATGTTTAGTTCTTGTGTTCTAGTGATTTATGTTGTTATTATTTACATTATTTCAGACTTCAGCTACTGTAGCAGGTGCATTTATTCAAGGCTCCTATCTAAACTAATGGCAGGAGAGAGCATTGCTGACTGTACATACTGTATAATGCTAAAAGATGACAGAACCAGCATGTTCGGCTTCGTCTATGAGTCAGAAATACTGATTAAATGTTTTGTATTTGAATCTATATCTTTGCTTATATGGTTCAGACAAGAAAATGACTGTTTTTGCAGTAATCAACCTTGATGTAAAGAAGGACAGATGATAAATAAAGCCATAAGTTTTAAACATTTTACACATCAACGTTAAAGATTTAGTTTAGTCTTATATTATTCATGAGATGTCTCAAAATGAAGTACTTTTCTAGGTCTAGCTTAAAATTATTTTATAATACAATCTAAATTGATTTGTAATTAATCCTTCCTGCAAGGAACCAAAACTCCTTACATATGGGCAAATTAAACAATAACACTTTGTTAATTACCGTTACAATGAATGAAGAACTCATTATCTGTATAGAGTATATTAATATAAAATAATATAGTTTCTAAATTACTTACTATAAACTATTAGTTTGCAGATGATTTGTAAGTACTTTATTACCAACCCAAAGTTATCTGTTCTTTTCACTTTACAATACCGTTCTTATCAATTCCTTCTGCAGGATTTCTTCAAACTTGAGTCATTACCACAACCTTGACTTTAGAATTGATTGTGTAGGCTATCTGTATTCATTTGGAAACTTTATTTAACAAAATAGTAGTCCCAGTTACGATTAGCTAATAATGAATGCTATCATTTGAGTTTCTTGTTGGTTAATATTGCATTAGTCTTTAGTTCCTGTGAAGTTATCCGTTAATGAAGGAACAGTTTTGTAAAGCATCCCCTAATAAACAGCTTTCATGAAAAAACACAGCAGATTATTTAGCAGTTCTCCGCCATATGTGAGAGCAGCTTGGCCTCTACAAGTCTGGCTGCTTTTCTTGCAAAATGAGGTACAAACAGAGACAAATCGCTACCGTCCCAGCCGAGTTCAGATGCTTCAGAGCTTCACACATCAGCAGGAGCGGACGCACATGTGCTGGTGAGGACGTCCCGCGGCTCAGGATCTGTCGACCCGTGCATGGTATCTTAAACTCTGCGATGCGTCCTTCCGTCAGACACCTGCGGAGCAACATATCTGACCTTCTGTTGTGCGTGGCTTGCGTTTGGACGCGTGTTGATACGTCTTGTAAACAGCGTGCGCGTTGGAGTGGCTGTAGAGCATCACACATCGACTTAATTGTGACTACTGGGCTTTGTTAAAGGGCCCCTTCTGCCCCTTCATTAGCTAATTTGCTGTGTTTGGTCTCATATGATCTCTCTTTTACTGGCAACGGTGAAATCTGAGCAAACCCATCCAGATACACACACACACACACACAGAGAAGAGTGCTGAGTCCAGCTCTGTGCTTCTAGCGGAGCTCTTTACATCTGTGCTGGTGTGACAAGCAAGATTAATACTTCACCCTCACAGCGCTGCACACACACTTAAACACACTCATAACACTCCTCCAGCAGACTGAATATTTGAGAGGAGACGGAGAGGGAGAAAATGAGCCCAACTTCACACACTCATCATATAGTTCAATCTCACACACGCACAACAGCATCTCCAGAAAAATCTCTTTCTGCTGATGTCTGACTTTTTCCTCCCTCGGTCTTTTTCTTTCTCAGATCTATTCTTCTCCTCCGCCGCTCAGTTGTTCTGGGACTGAATGACGTTTAAAGCACTGAAAGGCTCCGCTCCTATCTGTCCTTGGAGAACGAAGCTGTTCTCCTATCAAATCACATCTTTCACATACAAAAGATTAGATTATATAAGTGTCTGGAACACAGTTGAGGCAGCTCAGGTAATTATTTCACTGGTTTGCATTTGTGAAGACATAAAAAAATGAATAAAAGTAAATGAAGCACTTTTTAAGATAATTCAAAGAATACTGTAGGTAGAAATACTGTAACTAGAATGGTGGTACAG
This sequence comes from Carassius auratus, assembly GCF_003368295.1. Classification (NCBI taxonomy): domain Eukaryota; kingdom Metazoa; phylum Chordata; class Actinopteri; order Cypriniformes; family Cyprinidae; genus Carassius; species Carassius auratus. Next base: position 1,751,883 of record NC_039300.1, on the reverse strand, counting down.
TGCGTCTTTGGTCTTTATTTTGCCATAAAAAGTGCATTTTGTTACCTTAAATGTACACATTTGTACTTAAAGTAAGCATATTATTACATACTATAAATGGTATATTAGTACCTTTTCAAAGAGTACCACAGTGACAGCTTTTGTACCTTTTTTCCTGAGATTGTATATCGATATCAGAAAGCGTGGTACTGAATGATTAACATATTGCTTTTGTAGTATTTCAAGGTACAACACCATGGTACTGTGAGCAGCCCAGCACATATTATTAAACATTAATGTTTGGGCATTTGAGTTTGAATCCAGCTCATTTTTCATCTGCCCCTCGTCTGTTTTGCTTACGATTGATAAGAGAGAGAGAGAGAGAGAGAGAGAGAGAGAGGGATAACTTTTGTTACTTTTTTGTTAGTGGGGAAAAAAAATCACATCGCCAGATGTTTAACTTTCCTTTTTTTATTTTAGGGGAACACTACAGAAAGTTCCATTCAAGATGGACTGGAGAGATGCAGGGTTTTTTGTTTGTTTGTTTGGTTGGTTTTTGTGCATATTAACAAAACACAGGCACAATCAGTGTGTGTTGTCCAGTTAACACATGCAACATTATTTTAAATTGCCTTCAAATGTAAGATTTTATATATATACGTATTACATATTATATTTATTAATTAGAAAATTGAAGTGACCCCAAACTTTTGAGCATATAACAAATAGAATGTTATCAATATTACAAAGTTAGACTGCTGTATTTCTAATAATGGAGCAAATGCAGTATTTTATGTAATAAAGGAATAATATATTTTAAAGTTATATTTATGTTATTTCCACTTATTTTCTGAAAGGACAAATTACTGTATGTAATGGTAAAATACCAGAACAGGCAACTGAGATACACAGTAATTATTTTTTATTTTCTGCACAAATGAACAGACTGAATCTGTCTAGAAAGAATGAATGACTTATTTTGCTTAGGACATTCAAATCACTTTTAATCATCAATTACTCCGTAATTCTGTATTTCCTAATTACTAACAACACACATCAATCTTTTTTTTTTTTTTTTTTTTTTTTTGTTGCTTGCGGTATAGACAAATTGCAAGACAAACATTAACCTGCATCTTCGGCTGATGTCCAGTGGGTCATGAGCGCATGTGATCAAACCCATTCTAATGTCTTCAAGGTGACTGGTAGTTTTGTGTATAAGTTTTCAATTGAGGTTGCAGCTCCTCATTGCTGCAGTCATAATGTGTGTGTGTGTGTGTGTGTGTGTGTGTGTGTGTGTGTGTGTGTGTGTGTGTGTGTGTGTGTGTGTGTGTGTGTGAAGTGAAGCTGAGCAGCAGAGCACCTGCCTCTGACTGACACACACACGTCAGCGTCAAGAAACACACACCGCTTTCTGTCTATACTGTCACTCACAGCTTAAAACCACTCAGGAAGTATCTAAAAAAATAAGAACAGTGTTTCACCATTTCCATTTATTAGCAATTTCATTCATTAACAATTGCGCATGTTGTTTCCCGGTCTGATCAAAAATAACTTGAGAGGTCAAATTCCCATTCATAAAATAATGAGGCTGATCATTGTAAGATGAGAACATCACCACATTCTAAGACTTTGAGCTATTTTGTTTTCTTAAGTTTGTAGATTTTGAATGATTATGTTTTGTTACCTTTTATAATAACTATATGACATGGCTATGAAACATCATTAAATTATCTTGGATGCGTAGCTTATTGAACATTTTCTTCTTTCATAAGAACAAAGAGAGAATAAAATTCATATTTGTAAGGTCATATACTCTAGCTCATTCGTCTCAGCCTCATCATGGACAACACTATTCATGTCGAAACATTACTATATCCTAAAAATAAAGCTCTCACCCATTAATTCATGTTGCTGACACACACATGTACAGTATGAAAACGTGTATGAAATTACAGAATATACCAAAGTGTTTAGATGCAGTATAGAGAAGTGAAACATCTGCAGGTGTTCTTATAATATTTACAGTTTCAAAACAGCACTATGTAATGTAAACCTAAGAACACAGATGAGAGGCGTAGTCAGATATATGATTAAAGCCATGATATTACACTGTACACAGAATCAAAACAAACCAAACATTTTCACAGAATGATCACAAAAGCATCTACTGCACATTTTACACATGAATGATGTGACTGAATTGAGAAACTAAATGTTTAGTTTTATTTGAATGTGATATGATACAACTGAAATCCTTGTTTAATGTTGGAAAGAGAGAGAAGAGGAAGGAAGCGAATCTCTCCAGGAACGCTGCGCTCAGATGCTCACACACGGAGCTGGATGATTTTATTGAGGTTGTTGGGAACGAACTTTATTCACACCACGCAGGAAATCTTTCTGCTGATCAATGATTCATTCTCTCCTGCTGGAGTTTGTTCATGTGAAACATGATTTCACACCGCAGGAACACACGTCTTTAGTGCAGTTTTCATTTCAATACAGTTTTACATTCATATATTAGTTTAATCTTAATTTAAAGTTTTTTTCACAGTAAAACCGAGGGTTTGCTCCACAAATAAACAGAAATATGACATTAAAGAAACAGATCAAAGGAGAATTCAGCCAGTCATAAATATGATACTTATGTATGGATGTGAAATACAGGAACATCTGGAATCAGCAAAAACATTTTGCTTCAAATAAGGTTTGAACTTTACAGCAAATATACAGCATTAAGTGACACAAACATACCTGAAGCTAAAATTCATTTCAAATGTATTCTGACAGAATCTGTGGAAACTGAATAAATAAATAAATAACATCCAAGATAAATTAGACGTCTAAAAATGTATCAGTCACTAGGCATTATATAGAACAACAAAATGATCATGTTACATTCATGTATCTGTATATTTGGATTCGTTATATCTTTATAATTGTATTCATAATTAATTATTATAATATATAATTATTGAAAAACAAATCCAACCTATAGAAAAGAGGAATATGTTTAAAGAAATGTAAAATACAAATAATGTTAAAATGTTAAATAACAAAGAAGGTAGTAGGGGGATTTGGTTCTGTTCATATTTATTTTAATACTTTTTGATTCACATAAATTGAGGTCTCCAAAATTTGGAGGAAAAAAGTAATTAAAATGGGGAAAGGTTGGATGTTATACAGTGCAGAATACAGGTAACACATGCACAGATTATTACTGTGTTAATTGTTTCTTTTATGTTCATTTTTAGGAATGTAATTAGTAAGTTTTTGTTGTTGTTGTTGTTGTTGTTTGTTTTGTTTTGTTTGTTTGTTTGTTTTTTTTGGGGGGGGGGCAATGCTACTGCTTCTGTAGCTGTCTACAGTTTTTGGTTTGGTTTATAAATTATCACTTATGAGAATACAGTATTTTAATAATGATGAACAATCTGTCCAGTTTTGTTCTTTATGTTCACTGATCTCTCTCTCTCTCTCTCTCTCTCTCTCTCTCTCTCTCTCTCTCTCTCTCTCTCTCTACATTCAGCTTGACATCACTCTATTTGTCTCTAAAATTTTACAAATCAACTTCTTCCCTGAATTGGGAGTGACATGTTCTAGATATGTCTCTTGTGCAAATGCAGAGTTATCAAATGACCTTCAAAATATAATTTTATAGAAAGAGCTTATTGTGTATATTTCACAGGACTATTATAAATACTGAGGGAGTTGAGATGACAGCATGTGAATATATGATGAGCGAGTAACATCAGTAATGGTGTAAAAGTGTGTGTGTGTGGCTCATTGAATCGAATGGGAGCTGTTATATAGGCATCATGAAAACAGAAGTACAGAATACTGTCTGTGATTTTCTATAAAAGAAGAACTTCCCATGAAAAACAAAAAAGATCACCGGGAAAAAATGGTGTTTAATGCTGTTACAAAATGTGTCCTTTTCTGTCTCTGTCAAATTATGTGTCTCAAACTGATGGCATGTATATTTAGAGAGAAAAAAATGAATACATAAATAATGAAAAATATTAATGCAAAATGCTTCAACTAATCAGGTGTTTCACTACTGAATTACTAAACCAAAAGTACTGCGTAGTCCAACCAGCTTTCACACCTGAGCTTTCTTTTTCAGTAGGATCTTTGAGGGAGAAATCCATCAGACACAACAGCCTCTGCTGCCCCCTAGTGTCACTGCCGCAAGAACCAGTTCAGCTCAAAGTGACTATTATCTCATTGGTTAGAAACCTGTGTTATTTTAATCTGCAGAGCACAACTCATTTCATAAGATTTACTAAAAGTACCACACAGTCCAAAAAAAGTCCAAACCCTGGCGATGGCGGTATATGAGATGGGAAGATCAAATATTTCAGTGCATTTCTTCAACAAACTTTGCATAGACTTTTAAAAGTAGTGAACTAGAGCTACTAGTCTTTCTTCCCACCTCATATCATTCCCATTACAAACATTTTGCGAGTGAATGCAAATGTTTCAGGGGAACCCTAGAGTTGTATAGGGGATGAATGCAAGGTTTCTTGAGGGGAACACAAAAGTTGTGCAAGAGAACACAGTCTCTTGGGGGAATGCAAAAGGAACCCAAAGGTTTTGTAAGAGAACACAAAAACGTTTAAATGTAACGTTTCCTCAAACCTCATTTTTTTAATCATTACCGTGTCCCTTTAAGGGCTCCATCATTTTGAAACCCATAGTGGAGTAGAACGCTTTCAGTGAATTAGAAGAACAAATTTCATTTTGTTCTCACATAAGCTTTCATAAATGGTGTTGGTTGAGGAATTCCTATAAATTCTCAAATGGAAATCAAACTCTCCTTCAAACTCCACCAAGTTCTTGAAGTTTCATGCACTTGAAACGTTTGAGGCATGATGGAAGCCGCTTCTGAATCAAATGAGCACTTTTACGAACTCAGAAGCTCTCCTGAACAACGCTGTTCAATTGCAAGTCACTCATCAAATGCAGATGCATCTCTTCAGAGAAGTGCAGAAGTGTGGGTTTAGTCATTAGATGTTTACACACAGAGACTGAGGGTCATGCTCTTCTTCAGGTGCAGGGTCTCACAGCCAGCTGATACTTTACCCAGGGTTTTTTGAGCAAAACCACTCTGCCCTCCCTAGCTATTAACATCTCCATCACCTCTGATATCATTTCTAATTATCCTGAGTTACGATGAAAAAAAAAAAAAAAAACACTTTCTGCAAATCTTGCAGGTCCTAATTTGGAGTGGTGGGAGTTAACGCACCTGCCATATTCCTGCTGACAGCGTGATTTGAGCAGGGGGTGTTTTGTTGAGAACGCTCCAGAGAACTTTGAGAGTTGCCAATACTGGGACGGCCGCACCATGTGAAAATGTTGACTGCCGGATGATTGATGGTGGTTATTTGTGGCTTCCTAACCCTCATCCCTTCTCCACCACTTCTACCCATCCCTGCCTGCATCTCTCGCTCCTGTTTTCAGAGGGTTCCAGCTCGGAGGCAGTGAAAGGGTGATTAATAACGTGTAATGCCGTGTGAGCTGCTCCCCGTGACATTTGGAGAGGGCGTTCTCCGTCTGTTACACAGCATGGGAATTAGCCAATGGAGAGAGAGCTTCCCAAAAGCCCTGCAGTGAGCGAGCATTCATTATATATCAAAAAACAATCATTTATGTCCAAAACATCTGATTTTTTATGTTCAATGTTTTGTCTCAACACTTAACAGAAGCTGTTGTCCATATTATACCCATATTATATTTGATCCTTTTTGTCATCATGCACTGAATGAACAGAAATGTTTGTAGTGTTAGTCCTTTCCCATAAATTGATAGGGACATACATAAATATAAACAATTAATTTGCTTATTATTTTAATCAGTGAAGCTTGTGTGAAAGATTATACTGTACGCAGGGTAATTCTCATCAAAACTTCTGTCATATTTGACCACATAATCAAAAGATAAACAAGTTATATTTTGCATACAGTAAACAAAGTGGTTTTTTATTATGCATTATGATTTTTTTGTGCATTGTGACATTGTATTCTCAATATGATTGATCTTTTTCTCAATTAATTAATACTTAGTTTCATTACAAGCCCCAAAGACCACTACAAGGTCTTTGTTTTGTTTTGTTTTGTTTTGATTATTATTACAGTATGACAATAAAATGTTAACATAAAATGTGATAACTATTAATATATATTTTATCATATAATTCAGCACAAATAAGGCTGCATTAGGTTAATGTGCTTAATCCCCAATAAAAACTGGTACTGAAAATATTTTTTAAATCGAAAAACACAGTTTCTTATTGCTAAAGTCCTGATATAATTTCTAAATTATTGTTTCTAAATCATTAATTTCATTAGCATTTATTATTATTATTATTATTATTATTATTATCATCATCATCATTAGTCAGGATTGTATCAACTGAAAGTGGTGCTAAAGCTATATGATTTTTATTAAATTAAAACTCTGTGTAGTTGTGCCTGTATGGAAATAAATATTCACACTAAATCCTGCATGTCACATTCTCTTCTATGAGTGCAAAATAAAAAATAAATAAATAAATAAAACATTTAAAAACAATGTATCCTGGTGGAAATACCTGGTGGAAATACACACACACATATATATATATATATATATATATATATATATATATATATATATATATATATATATATATATATATACACAAACTATAAAAACCTGCTATAACACAGATGTATTTGAATTAAAGAATGGTCTTATGTCATCGTCAGCTCTGTATAAACTGTGCATATGAATCCATTTTCACAATGAATGTAGTGAATATAAAAATGCAAGAGCAGTTAGAAGGACAAGACAGACAGAGCGTTATGGGGGAGATAATATGTTTCATTAAATGGTCAATATATCTTGTGTTTTCTGGATCATTTAAGCCACATTACAGTGCAGTGAAACTCTTTTAATTTCTAAAGTACATTTCAACAGCTTTACCTTCAGGCCGTACACACACATTATACACACACATGTATGGTATCAAGTTCATTAAAGATTCTACACGAAGTATTATCAAATCTCTTGATTGTTTAAAACTAGCCACGGTACGGCTGCAGGTTCAGGGTTGGGTTGTCATGCAGGTCCTGAAGCAGCACGAGCAGGGAACAGAGTGAACAGAGAGTTTAAGAAAGACTGGGCTGGCCTGCACACAATCTACAATAAAACAGTTTGAGAAATCATCAAATGACGAGTGAGGGTGTACAGGAAAGTGTATTTGTTGCTAATGCATACAAAATTTAGCTGGCCTCTCTTTCTGGGGGCATTTAGTTCAGGATATGAGCGCTGCTGGAAATTCACTACATCAGTGTTATGGGCTAATAATCTCAGTTTCTTATATACAAAAATGATCATAAATGGATCTGAAGCCTCTTGCTTCTCAGATGTTCATCCTGGGAAAAAAAGGACCAAATTAATCACACGAGTCTTAGAGCTCTGTAATTTTACATCATATTTTAAACTTTGCATGCAGTCTATTGATCTTTGCATTAGGAAGTGATTATTAAATGACTTATGAGATGGATGTGGTACCATCTGAGCAATTCAATCTTGAAGTACCATCTTCATGTTCACAAATATTCAGCACCAAAAATGTGGTACTCTTAGCTTAAGATGCTGAAAAGTCATCAGTCTACACTAGGCAACCTCTGACCTCTGACCTCTGACAGATCGATTATTGTGCTGGACTGTAAGCCAGTCACAGACTTCAATTCAATTATGGAAATTAATAAATAAAACAAACAATATATTGACTTTTATAGCCACTTTTTCTCTGTTGAATGCTATATTTGTCTCCTACAATAATGTAATGCCTAAAATTATACTATATCTAAATTCATTCAATATTCATAAAATATTTTTTAGCTCTCTTTCATTTCTTATTCTCATGATTTAAAATTGCTTATTAATCATGCGTGCCAAATAGTATAGGATATTGTCCATATGTATCACATTTAACTGCGATCAGTTTAACCCCTAATACTGTATGTGACAGATCAGATCAATCTTTCATTTACTTATTTAACATGAAATCATCAAATTGCTACTCAACATCAATTGCATACAACGAAAATACTGAATAACAGAAACATCATTAACGGGCAATAAATAACAGAGTGTCCATTTTCCCCAGAAGGTTCTTGTGACCCGTAGGCCAATAGCAGGGTTCCTCAAATCTTGTCCTGGAGGGCCAATGCACTGCAGTTTAGCTCGAACCTTGATCAAACTCACCTACCTGTGATCGTCTAATGATCCTGAAGATACTGATTAGCCTGCTCAGGTGTGTTTGATTACGGTAAGAGCTCAACTCTGCAGGAAAGTGGATCTCATGGGCCACATTTTTTTTTTTTTTTTAAACAGGTCCATTAATTTAGACAATGAATGATAGGCCTATAATTAAAATGGTCAGCACTGTAGTCATCAATGAAAAGAGCACCTTTATTTCATGCACTGATTTTCAAAAACAACCTGTTTAACTCGAATTCAATTTCTTCTCATGTTTATCACTATACCGGCCACAAGATAAATATTAATGGAATAATTTAAGACAGATATATACCTTTATCAGCTTCTGCTGAAGTGATTTCGTCTCTCGTTATCAGCGCCATCAGTTTTTTACTTTCACTTTCTCTGTAGTGAACTTCCCCAGGAATAACTCGTGCACACAGTTTGCGCGTTGCTTGCTTGTGTGGCTTGACCCCTCCCCCATAATATCAAATGTTTATAGGCACTTCTTTATTTTTCAGTGTTAATGAAAGTGTGTCCAAAAAACAAGAACTTCATGAGAATAGGGGCAGTGCCGGGGCTAAGCAGATTTCTGATGGGGTTATAGTCCCGCCCACTGCCCTTATTCCATTATTCCATTCCATTTATAATAAATTAAACCTATATTTTATATAATAATTTTTTTATCAGTTTTATGCATAATTGCATAATAGTTTCATAAGTATCATAAAAAACAGTAACACTTAACAGCTCATTAACACATATTTTTTCACATCTTATTTTCATGCATTTTACTAGCATATTGCTGTTTATTAGTACTTATAAAGCACATATTAATGCCTTAATCTGCATGAGCATCTTTTAGATTCCTTAATGCTACACCATACCTGAACTTAACAGCTGCCTTACTAACTATTTATAAGAAGCAAATTAGGGGAGATTAACTAGCAGCAAATTAATTAATAGTGAATACGTTTTCCCTATTCTAAAGTGTTACAAAAAATATATATATAAAAATAATTGTCACAAACAAAATGACAAAAATAAAAATGATCAGTGTATTTTATTGCTTTAAGTGAAAGCAAACCAGATTCAGTATGCTAACACTTTGTTCAGATCTTTTCTTCTCAAAACACCAGTTTGAGCTGCAACTTATTGTGCAAAAAAAATAGAGAAAAGCACAATCGTCCATCATGATGCATAAAAACAGCCTGCAGCGCAGAAACTGCAGCCACGCAGAGGGAAATATTTGCACAGGCCCGCTGGGCCTCTTCATATGTAAAACACAAAAAACATAAATGTTTCAAAAATGTTCTCTTTTTATTAGCTGAGTTGCACCATTAAATAACATTATACAATGTGAAAATGCACCATTAATTTTCCCCAAAACAGACATAAATATGAGGCAGCGGCGGGAGGGTAACTCTTGTCTCAATCTTCAGTGAGCCCCACAGGACCACATTTCAGAGCCATTCTATCCCATTATGCAAATAGACACAACTGAGGAGAGGGAGATCTATAAAGGCGCGTTTGGGGCTCATCACTTTGAAATGTGAAAATAAATGACTTTCTAATTGTTTTGCCTGAAACACAGAAACGGACTAATCGAGCAAGCAGCCCAGTGGTAGATCACAAAATATTCACTGAAGAAATTATACATAGTCGCGGTGCTTATATAATCAATCACAAGCTATTTTTAAAGAGATTTAAGTGAACAGAAAGTATAGGTACTGTATGTTACTAAAACGTGACTTCATAATGCTTACATTTATTTATGTCAAGAAATGTAACGTCTACAAATGTTTCAAGCACAATTTGTTCCATGTGTAAATAAGCAGATGTTGTAAAGTTTACTTGCAAATTGTAGTCTGTTACTGATTACAGATTGTATGATGAAAACTGTAGTTATTAATGTAATCTAGGTTACTAATTTTAGGTAACGTATTCTAACTACTATTAGATTATTTTTTCAATCAAACTTGTTTTAAACTTAACATTAAGTGTACCATATTAACACACGCGCAAGAAAAGAAAATACGTTCCATTTATTGAGTAAACATTATAAAAATGCATTAAACATTACATAAGTGAGTTCATAGTGAGTGAATAGTAAGCCAGTTAAAAGCTAATAATTAAATCACAAAATAATAATAATTTATCTATCACCAGTGTTTAGTATCTTTCATAATTATTTGTTTCATGTATGGTCTAATTGCATGAGAGACTAATTCCCTCATATTGGATTGCAAATTTATTTACAAATTTATTCACAAATTAACATTTATTTAATTGAAATTACACAGAGTAGGATATTTAGAGAGGAAAATTTAAAAGAGGATTTAGGAAGAAATATGAATAATTTACTGCCCCTGTTTGAATAATATGTAACCATATAATCTACAGAAAACTGTAATCTGATTATAAGCATTTTAAAATGAAATATACTGTAATTACAAGAAATCCGCTATTACTGGTTCAGATCATCCCATGACTCGCCTAACAAACAAAAATCATCTCATCCACTCCTCCAATCTCCCGACCCAAGGCAACCCCTAACCTTTCACAAATACACACGCTCCCCACATGACGAATGAATTCTAAAGGTTTACCAATTCATCAATGCAGATCTGTTGGGGAATTTCATTTCTTTTTCACTAGCAGCACAGGAATAGCTAATTAATCCATGTTCTTCGTGGTGGCATGGCGTGTTTGTTGTTTATTTTTACTACTGAACGGAGAAATGCAGAAGCCGGACGTTTTTTTCTCCTTCACTCCATGGCAACAACAGGGAAGGTGATTAATTTTAATACTGCGGGAGGAGATTTTGACCCTAAACAGGAAAGTCTTGTTGAGGTTCTGATTTATTTTTGGAAGGTGACAATGGCATTAATTACGCCGCCGCAGGTGTAGGCCCTAATTTTTCTTCTCCACCCCAGCCTCCGCTAGCCTCGTGTTCGAGACGTGACAACAGCGCAGCAACAGCAGCAGCAGGATGGGAACATTTTGTGGCTGTGGTAAATCAGACCCACTACAGATTTCTGGGTGGCTGTCTTCTCACAGCTGAAGATTATACTTCAACTTTTAAAAGAATCGCAGGTAATTTCAGTAGATAAGGTATAAACTTCAGCTATTTAACTAAATATTTATTTCCCTACTAAAAAGAAGAAGTATAATGACAAATGGGGTCTCTTGGGAACACAGTGCAGTGACTCATATGAATAAGCAAAGCTATTTTTGGACAAGTTCATCTATACAAGCCGAATGAAACAACCGATTCGTTAGAACCAAGGGAATTTGCTTGGTTAGCATGACCCAGTTAGCCACTGCTGGTACATGCTATAACTACCCTATTCCTGGCGGTATATATATATATATATATTGTTCGCTAGAAGTTGTTACAGATGGCTTTTTTTAGAAGAGTCAAGCTGACTGATATTTCTCTTTTACGTCACAACTTGTGTATTTCCATGGGGTCCTCATGAGCAGAGCTTTGAGATGAATAGTAACTCCCCAACACACCTGTAAAGATTAATTAAATTACAAAGTGCGAAGAGTTTAAAAAAATTAAATACCTGGGTTACACTTTATTTCAATAGTCCTTTTTAGTAACTATAAATGACTTTGCCCCTATGTGTCAACTAGAAGTCATTAGAGTATTAGTAGACTGTTAGGTTAGGATTAGTGGTTAGTAGAATAAACTGACACATACTTGCAAAGTTATTTATAGTCAGTAGAATGTCTTTTGGAGGACCATCAAAATCCCGTTCGCACTTTTAGATTGTATGTGGACAGGACACAAAGCTTCAGGATTTCAGAGCAGCTCTTTGTTTGTTATGGAGGTTGGCAATGCCTTCTCCAAACAGAGGATGGCCCACTGGATTATCAGGCACAGGGCAAGCCCTGCCCACTCACTCGAATAGAAATTTTGCATCCAGTCACTGGCTCCTGGCACCTCGCTGACAGATATTGTTGAGCTGTGGGTTGGGTGACCCCCATCACGTTCACTAGGTTCTACAACCTTTGTTTTGAGCCGGTATCCTTCTGTGTTCTCCCATCAAATGGGTGGAAGCTCTGAGTGGCCCCGGCTTAGTGTCGGCTTTCTGTGTCACAAATAGTGACACTTGATTCAGAGAGTACTGTAGACCCTTGTCGAGCTCCTCCATACCCTTGGCAGCCAGATGTGGCTGAACGTCTGGCGCCAGGCCCTCATTCATGGAATATGTGAGAACCGTTAGAGGACTGGGTTCCATATGTAGTGACCCAAGTGGATCCCATATGTGTAAATTCCATGGTATAGCTCAGAGTCTGTGTTTCCCCGGCAGACTTTCTGCCATATCCCAAGAGGGTTAAATCAGCATATGTGGCACTTTGGTAGGGATTCCCAATTCATCGGTCACTGACATAACGTTGAAAGTGACCAATTGAAAGGGAATGTCTCAGTTACATATTCTAACCCTCGTTCCCTGAAGGAGGAAACAGAGACATCATGTCCCATCGCCACGGCTGCTGTACCACTGCTGAGTGACTGGGTTACCAGCTTGGCTCCTCAGCTAAAACCTTAGTATGAGTTGCATTTATACTTACGCTGCGATCAGCAGTAGCAGGATGCAATCATCACATGCCAATGTGCATTGGCTTGTTTAGTTTACATTCAAAGTAGATTGGTCTCTCTAATGAGATTCCCAATTCTCCGGTCACCATCTTGACATCTTCATTGCCTCCTTCAGGGACCAAGGGTTACAATACGTAACTGAGACATTTTGTTCCAACCCTGCTCCAACACACATACCATGTAGTTTTCAAATAATCCTGAAGGATGTTATTAGTTGGTTCAGGTGTGTTTAGTTAGAGTTGAATCTAAACTCTGCAAGGCTCCCGCCCTCCAGGAATTGAGTTTGACACCCTTGGTCCAGGGCAAGCAGCAACCCTCTGGTCTCTCTCTTGAAAACAACATGAAAGTGACTTAAACTGCATTTGATCGACTGGCCACTAGAGACTGGCTCCAAAAGTTTCAGCAATTTGCTCCGCTCAAATCCCGCCTCTTTCCCCTTTTTCCATTATCTGAGAGAGACGCGCTGCCAAGATGGGGATGGCTGGCTCCACCCACTTCAGATTAAAAAATGCTCTTCAGAGACCTACGGGTGACATCAAGGACACTACATCCATGTTTTTAAACAGTCTATGGTTCAGAGTCACCCTGAAGTTATGCATCTTCGGAAGCGGAGCTGTGCACAGTTCCAAAAAATGCAGTGCACACCGCCAAGCAAAATGGAGCTCTGCACACTCAACACACATGGCCGCCCACTCCACAATGACCTAATTTTTGCCATGTGGACATTTGCACTCATGCAGACATGGCAAGTATAAACCAGGCTTAATACTCTAATGACAGTAGTTGCAAAGTCACTTATAGTTAGTAGAATGTGGACCACCATTCATACTGATACAGCCAGGTAAGATATAGAGTTCACATCCCAACTGCCTGATTCAGCTTTGCTTCTGTAAATAGTTTGGTGTTAACTATGTAGTAAAGGGTAGAAAGTGCAACATTTTGTTTAAAAAGAAGATTCTGAGAGATTATTTGCAATTGTTAAAGTGCTTGAAACAACTATCTGACAGTAGGGAATTCAATCTTGTGTTTGACAGACAGATGAACAAGAGGAAAACCAGAAGTGTCAAGGGTAGATCAAGAACAGCCTTGACTGAGACAACCAGACAACATTTATCCTGCTCTGAATGAGCTAACAGTGTGTGATATGAACATTTGACTCATAGCAAATCATGCACACTGTATACTGACAGTTTAATCTCTGTGAACTTCTGCTACGATATACAAGACCTGAGTCTCTATAGTCAACTCAAGAGGACTATCGTCAAAATGGTTCAGGATGAGAAATATATTCTTTGGTGCTTTAAAGAGCAAAATTATTTGTAAGAGTGTTGGGATTGATGGTATAGCTAAATAAATATTCATTAAGAACGCCAACAGTATATTGAAACACAGATTCCAGTCTGAATGTTTTCCACTGGTGATGTGAAGAGGCACGGCTGCGTGTCTGATTTTGACAGCACTTACCAAGGGATTTAAGTGTGATGACTCTTGTTCACAGGCACTGCTAATAAATTATCACCTCTGACTTCTTGTATGAGCATTTGACAGTGACAGACGAAGAGGGAACGGGCCACACTTCCCCCAGCTCTCTGAATGTAAACTCAATTTCTTTTTTAAGTATTTCTGTGTTGATAGTCTTTAGTTCTTCTCAGCAGCCACTGAACTCAAGATATGTGAAGTCCAACAGCCTTTGAGATAAATACAAAAGGCATACAGTAGACCAAATTGCTAAATCAAGTTAAATTAATACTTTTTTTACATTTATTCATTCATTCCTTAGATAATGTTATATTTTTTATGTAGTACTGCCGTGATGAAGCTATTTGACTATTTTAACAGACAAAATATTTTACACAAATCACACGCAGACTAGATACTTAAGGTCTGAAGAGACAATACACACTATTTGTTTGTTTTCACAAAACTTCAACAAAATTTAGCATTTAAAAAAATAGGTCCATTGACTATTGTAAATAGGGTAGTGATGTATGAAGCACAACTCACTCAGAAGTCTTCCTGCGAAATTCCAGACCAAATTCCATTTCTATTGAAATAACTGTATTTAACCTGCAAAAAATATTGAACAATTGTAATTAAGACTGCACCTCAAAACTTAAAATTATCAAACTTAAAATTATATAATTCAAAAATTATTTTTCTTATCTTGTGAAAATTATATGTTAATAATCATTATGTTGTTCAGGATGGTATAAATAATGTGTTTTTATCTCCTTTACAAAAAAATCTAAATCACTGCAAATGTAAATGCTGCAAGGGTTGTGCAAACTTTGCACACAACTGTATATCTTTCCTGGGATGCTGCTTTTGTGCTGCATTTGCTTTGTAAAAACAGCTTATGACAGGTAAATCCGAATTTAATTGGCTCAAAATCCAGCTGTGGGAGCTATTGGGGCATCTCATCTTCCTCCTCTGCCACTACACTTAAATTGAAACATTCAGTCCAGTGAATTAACCCCCTTGTCTTAAGATACACACATGAAAGGTCCTCTGCACATTATGTAGTTCTCCTCACACTGATTGGTGTGACAGCGAGTCTCATTATGGGGTGAATTAACACCCCGTGTAGCCCTTATTACCCCCCTGGTGAGCGGACACACAGAGTGGTGGCTGGCCCCCACCAGCTAGTCCTGTTCTTCCTCTCCCGAGTGTTGTCTCTTCATTCCTCTGACAGCTCCCTCATTTCTCCATTACAAATTGCCGGCGGCTTCCCTCGGCATGCATCACAGCGTGAGGAGCCAGCCTCAATACCGCCGCTCGGGCCGGTTCATTTATTACCGAGTTTGTTTGCACTCTTATCTGCGGCCTTGCCTGGCCAGACCATCCATCACACACACATCTGCCTGCTGCCCATCCCACCCCCAAAACCCCAGCACTAGCAATATCTCTGTCTCTCTCCCGCTCTGTCTTTCTCACTTACACAGCCATCTGTCTGCCCGCTCTACTCCTCCTTCTGAATTCTTATTTTTTAGTTTCCACTTCACCCTTTTTTGAGAACTGATGTGCTCATTTTTTCCTCATAAGCTGTTATCACTGGCCATGTAGGCTAGCTCTTTTTTTCACTTTTCTTCATTTACACATGGAATTTCAGCTAAGTAATAAACATCTTCCTCCCCTGGAAAGTCAAGTTAAGGGCCTAACAATGTTGTCCCTCGCAAAAGTACTCTGATAAATGACAAAATTTCTAATTACAACTTTAATTTATGACTTCAACTCTCCATACCAGTAGGTGGTAGTAATTTGTATATGTCATGCAAAAAGGGAAACTGGAAAAGCTAACACTGTGGATGTAAGTAAAGCAGTGATAAGCCCCTTTCCGGCAAATTGCCAGAACATTGCCGGGTCGCCTTCTGTGTGAAAGCAAACACGTCCCGGGAACGATTTCGGCATTGAACCCAGGTCGGGGACCTAGTAACATCGGCGGGTTCAATCCTGGGACAAGCGCTGTGTGAACAAAAGCCAGATCTAATGCCGAGTCGAAGTGATGACGCGCAACTCTTTTACCGGCTGTTTTGAAGGAAGATCAACATTCGCGACACAAATATATGTGCAAACAGTAATGAAGCAGAGATCAGTTAGTTCCTCACTTTCCGCGCTGACGCCGAGATCGTTCGCCAGCTTCAGTGAAAGTATAACATGCCTTACGTTTTCGACTCGTACATTACACGTCACACCCTGATGTCACGTGACGTTACGGGAAAGCACGCACATATCCCTGGTAATCACTGGCAGTGTGAAAGTGCAAAATCTAGTGACCCAGGAACAATTGACGGAACACTTTACCCCTCTATTTGCCGGAAACGCAGTGTGAAAGGGGCTCAAGTTGACCGATTTTTTAACTCCCCACAAACTAGGGTTGGCACAATATCAGATTTTTCACTACACGATTATTGTGGCCACAAAAATATAAAGTAACTATATATTGTGATATCCATAGAAATCTTGAAAAATTAAATAATAAATCATGTGTTGTGGGGATGTCGTGGTCTAGTGGTTAGAGAGTTTGACTCCTAACACCCCGATTGTGGGTTTGAGTCTCAGGCAGACAATACCACAATTTAGGTGCCCTTTTCTAGTATTCTCTACAGTTATAAAGGTTGTCAATTTGCATTACATTATAAATTATATGTTGTCCTTATGAAAACACCTGAGATTGCTTGAAAAACACAGACATTGATTGACGGCTAACCATTTAGTGTATGATGGACCATTTTCACTTTGTTACTGTTTACAAAGTTGGTTAGTGTATGATGTCTAGTGTTTCAATATCTGTTCAGATGTAGTGTATTCCAGCTTTAAGAGTAAAATAGAAGTAGTCCAGCAACTTTTAAATCCATTCAGTAGGTGTGTGAGGAAAAGATAATAATCTCATAATCACTGATAATCCTTTACATTTTAAACAAACACTATGTACTAAATCCAATATTCAGAATGAATAGTTTAGGAATTCCTGTTAAAATTTGTGATTTATGTGTATGGTTTTTCAGAAAATTAGAGCTGAATTATGAACCAGGCAAAGGATTCTTACTGCCAGAGTTCTGCTAAACCTCAGGCTGTGTGGCCCGAGATTGAGGCCCTGTCCCAAAACACACACCTCACGTGTACATGCGGTCTTAAAACATTCAAAATGAAAAACAATGATCATACTGCCTCCTGTTTTTGAGTCCTAGTGAAAGGAATGGTTATAATGCATTGTTTGGGGCTCTTCATTGACTTTTTCTACAATTTAGCCAGCCTGTCCTGAATTTGAGGAAATGCTACAGGCGGTTAGGGGTGGGTATTCTTCAAAATTTTGATCCGGTGCCAATTTTGATACCTCAATTTCGATACCAGTTCCTAACTATACTTCTTACCATATGTTTTAAAATCTATTTCAACATCCACACAAAATACACAAATTGTATTTCATGCATACTGAGTTTTTTACACTGTTAAAGAGTTGGATTCCCATGCTAAACATGGACAAAGTTTCAAAAATACTCCTTCCGGTTTGTCACAAGTTTCGGAAAGTTTTTTTTTTCGAGTATGGCTCTGTGTGACGTTAGATGGAGCGAAATTTCCTTATATGGGTCCTGAGGGCACGTCTGCCGGAAGAGCGCGCGCTCCCGTATAGCAGAGCAATTCACTGATCAGAGCGAGAGACCGAATTGTCACAAAAGCATTAAGGGACCAGTGGATGGAGTTTATTTTTACAGAGCATCAACGGAGTTGTGCAAGTGTTTTTGTTTGTTCCCTGCATTTCGAAGATGCTTGTTTTACAAACAAGGTCCAGTTTGACGACGGATTTGCATATCGTTTATTTCTTAAGGATGATGCAATCCCAACGAAAAAGGGTCACGATCGTGTGTTGGAACCGCAGGCGGTGAGTAAAACTGCTTCAAATATATCAGCCTCCTTGTTAGTGCGTCCGCCTCCCATGCCGAGACCCGGGCTCGAGCCCCGTTCGGAGCGAGTGCGAGGAGCGTCAGAAAGGACCCGGGGCTGAATCTGACTGTTAGCCATGGTTTGTTTTGGATGATGGGTTTTCCCTCACGGTAATGTCACAGCTTCCACATGCTCTCAACGCAAAAGCCTACTGGCGCTCGTGATTCTTTAGCTCCGCCCACATGTCACGCCTCCAGCGGATCGTGTTTTTTCGAAAAAAAACGGCACAGACTATTTTTCTCTTATAAATATAATAAAACTTAAGACCTTTTGGAGTTATGAAGGATGCAGTACTACTCTATAGGTACTCAAGATTAACAGGATATTGAGTGAAAATGAGCATTTCACCCACCCTTTAATTAAAACAAATTCTGGTAACACTTCACACTCAGGATGACATTAATACAACTGGTTGTGCTTTTTGGATAGGGGTGTGCCAGCAGACACTCAGGATTGGTATCAATCCTAACTTAGTACATCTGAACTTTATTTTTAATATTATAATATGTCTTTTTTTACATTCACTTATTGTATACATACACTATATTTTATATTTGATCTAGATTTTTAGGTTTTAATGTTATCTGTATGCAACGGGGTCTGAGAGTAATGCAATTTCGATTCTCTGTATGTATGTACTGTACATGTGGAAATTGACAATAATGCAGACTTGACTTGAACTACATCAGGTGTTATGGGAAGTGTTCCCGGTTCCGGTTTACCTAATTAATGCAGCCTAAAGTCCTTTAACGGATTTGGATATTAAAAGCACATTAGTATGTTATTAGTATGTTATGTTCATTGACTTTTTCTACAATTTAGCCAGCCTGTCCTTTTGAGGACAGAATTTGAGGAAATGCTACAGGCGGTTAGGGGTGGGTATTCTTCAAAAGTTTTATCCGGTGTACTGTATCAATTAAATGCCAAAATCATCAGTATTAAAACAATAAAAGACCTGAAATATTTCAGTTGGTGTGCAATGAATCAAAAATATATGAAAGTTTAATTTTTATCATTACATTATGGAAAATAATCACCTTTTATCACAATATGCTAATTTTTTTAGAAGGACCTGTACTAAGGAATTCGGATAAATCAGGAAGATAACTTAAAAAGCAGTCTTTTGTGGTAGAAGTGGTCATTCTACCATACTTGTAACAAGTAGTAGACTTTACAATTTTGGCTATATGAAGTTTGCACAAAACTAAATAATGATCTGAGATATCATCACTTGGCTGCATAATTTCAACACTATCAACATCTATTCCATGTGACAGTATTAAATCTAGAGTATGATTTCAACAATGAGTAGGTCCTGAAACGTGTTGTCTAACCCCAATAGAGTGCAGAATGTCTATAAATGCTGATCCCATTGCATCATGCTAGCAACGCTTAGATATGTGCAAAAGCAGTACTAATGCAGAGATAAAGGAAGTTACTGTAATACATGCATAAAATGTCCAATCTGCCACAAACTTCACATGTTTGATTAGACTCCTGGCATGAAGATATTTGATTTTGCACTAAAAAGTTTATTTTTACATTCCTTTGCATTTTAGTTCAATATTAGCCTGTACACAATATCATTTGTTTATTTATATATTTATAATATATTCATGATTCTTTTTTAATTTTGGCCAAGTTAGGATTGATCCTGACTGTCTGCTGGCACACCCCTATCCAAAAGGCATTTGTATTTGTAATTTGTATTAATAATGTTATCCTGAGAGTGAAGTGTTACCAGAATTTGTTTTAATTAAAGTGAAAAATAAAAGTTTTGTGTTTAATGTATTTGTGTTGATGTTGAAATGGATTTTAGGAACTGGTATAGAAACTGAGGTATTGAAATTGGCACCAGATCAAAAGATTTTGAACAATACCCAGCCCTAACCGTAACTTGTGCATACAATGTCCAATCTGCCTCAAACTTCACAAGTTTGATTAGAGTCCTGGCCTGAAGATATCTACATGATCATATTTGGTTATAGTTAAAGCGCCACCTACTGGCAACAGGAAGTGACATGTTTTACACTGTTATGCACTATTAGCAACCCAGTAAAATATGCCATTGTGTGCTAAACATGCTAGAAATATTCTCAAACAAGCTAGCAACAATTACTTTGTGCTAAAGTTTAATACTATAAAACAGGAAGTTGTTGTAACTCATGCATACAATGCCCAATCTGCCCCAAACTTCACACTTTTTATAAAAGTCCTTGCCTCGACACATCTAAAGGCCAGTTTTCAATTATAATTATAGCACCACCTGCTGACAACAGGAAATTCCTTGTTTTAAACTAACTTAAACATGCAATGTCCGGTCTGCCCCAAACTTCACATGTTTGATATGAGTTCTGGCCTGAACTCATCTTAAGGTCATTATTGATTTGTAGTCATAGTGCCACCTGCTGGCAACAGGAAATTGCTTGTTTTACGCTAACTTAAACATGTAATGTCCGATCTGCCCCAAACTCCACGTTTGGTAAGAGTCTTGGTCTGAAAACATTTACATGCCAATATTCAGTTACAAAGTATAATCATAACGCCACCTGTTGGCAGCAGGAAATGTGGCAAAAATATTTACAATTTTATAAGCATATGGCCCAACATTCACTGTACTCTAATGGCCACCGAGTGGTGGTGAGCCCGGGTGCAAGGGCCCTTTCATCACTGCTTACAGCTTTTATTTAAATTGTTCTCTGATGTCCCCAGAGTGTCTATGTGAAGTTTATGTAAAAATACCTAGCAGATAATTTTTTATGGCTTCTTGAAATTGCCTCTTTTAGGGTATGAGCCAAAATGGTCTGTTTATGTGTATGTCCTCCTTAAGTTAAAATGAGCTGGGGCTCCTGCACATTGCTTCAAAACGCAATTTTGAACTACCACATTCCTATTCACAATCATCCTGGTAGCACATGAAGGCAGCATTATTGAAAACATGCACAGACAATGGTAGCTTTAGCAACGTTAGCCTTACAGAGAGCCAAGAATCTTTTGGAAAACAAAATATGATGCATGATGTTTACTTTGTCTGGAGTCTGGACGTTTGCACACGAAGCACTAGAATCGATCAGTCTTTCAGAAGCAATCTTTGCACAGCTCCAGCGCTGAACTGACTCTTGTGTGTGAGGCAGTCGAGTCCAGTGTAAAATGTTAACACAATGTACAAAAAAAGGACTTTTCAATGTACAAAAAGGGGGGGGGGGGCATTTCCTTCGTAAAAATAAATGTAACCAGCGTGTCCTCAGCGGTGTATAGAGACTCTTTTGTTTGTTGGTGCATCCCAACACACAACACTTATAATGGCTCTTTGGTGCTCACATTGTTCCTCCAGTAGCCAGAGCAAGATAACAGTAATGATGGACCGCTGCATCTCACTCAGGACTGTGTATATGCTAACAGTGCAGATAGCGTCACAAATGGGCGGTCCTTTCACAGAATATGTCGTCATAGTCTGGAATTGCTTGTGTAGAAAGACTGTTTTTGATTTTTTGGAATTATAAAAACAATGAGTGAGTGGATTTTTACCATTATAGGCTGGAGGTTTGCACACACTGTGGCCACACAACTGTATTCAAACACCTTTTACATGTCCATATCCACTTTTGCTAGTTCAATGATGGGAAATTGGTTGCCGCGCCCGAGGGTCCCTATTCTCTGAATGAGAATGTTTTTTTTTTTTTTTTTTTTTTTTTTTTGGCGTAATGTGCAATAAACCAATCAGAGTCATTCCCTTTTAGAGCCAGTTGTGCCAGGACGCACCTTCAGAGAGCACCTTCAGAACGCACCTTCTCACCTTTCATAACAAAGAAAAAACATTGCGCCGGACTTTAGACCAGGTTTGAGTTGGTCTATGGTGGTCTATTTTCACTTCCTCAAAATAGTAATGCGCCATCAATGTGCCTGAATAAACCTTGTTTTCAGACCAGAACGCCCATGAGTGTACAAATATTGTACAGTATTTTTGAATAAATATTTATTGAAAACAAGTTATGACAGCCACTTTTTAAATGTTTATATTTCAACAACGAATTGAAGTAGAAACGTCATTGTATAATTAAAATGTTGATGGGAGCAAGTCACTCAACACAGGTCTTATATCTGGCCGTGGAGTTTGTTTTATGCCTACCTGATACATCTACATCCATAGAACGCGTGTTCTCGTTAATGAATGCATCATGGACAGCAGAAAAATCTCCGCCAATAGCAATGAAGTCAATGCTTTTCATTTTCCATTCCATTTCTTATATACAGTAGTGGCAAAAAGTGATGTCCGGAGAGGATATTTCTCGATATTTGCTTTAATGTTTTATTTGGTTTAATATTTTGTTGGTTCTCCCTTATTTTTGATCTTAGCAATAATACAATATTTAAATAAAGGGCAAAAATATAAATTATCCTAGGCTGGACATCACTTTTGGCCACTACTGTATCTGCCCATCCCGCATCTACCCTAGATAAGACAGACATTCAAATATGACAATTGTGTACTGTTTGGGGTACTCCGAAAACAGGGTTGGAAAAAAACTGTTAGGCTACCTTAGTCATGTTTCTTTTCTTTTCTTTTTTTTTTGTGCCAAATTCCATTTTTCACATGCCATTTTTCCTGGAGTCCTGGAGCAGTGCATCTCAGAGCTGTCCTAGGAACCATTACCACTGCACTCACCCTCATCTGATCAACTCAACAGCTCATTAGCAGAGACTGCATAACTTGAATTGGGTGTCTCTGATGAGAAAGCCACACAAAAATGTGCAGTAGTGGGAGTCCTCCATGACAGGTTTTTTAGAAGTGCTAGGTCTCATAGTTGGGGTGCTCCAAAGATGCGTGCCCAAAGGCCTCGACAGACCATGACCTGTAAGTACTACTAATAAAAATGTAAAAACATCTTTGCTGTAGTGTACTGGTGGCAAATCCCTGCCTGGTAGAACAATGTGTCTGACTGATTTAAGATGTTCGTATTACAGGGGATAAAATTGGTTTCTACGCTGATGTTTTACCATCAAAATTGTGGTGGGGCAAAACTGATGGGGCATCTGATTTTCTCAGTGCTATGCGTTTGGTTTATGTGTTTCCAGATGCACTTCATGATTCCCTTTAGCTGGAGCTCCACGCAGATGCTTATAGGCCAGCTGTCAACTGATGAAAGATCTTCCTTCCAATCCACTTGTTATTGTGCTGTCCAGGTGACAAGTATACCTATAGAGTGAGTATTTATATCAGGAATGTTTTCTTCCATTTTTCTGTCATGATGAATGTTTCTTTTATAAATCCATCGGCGAGGCTTTTAAACCATAAACAATATTTCTTGGGCAAAAGATTCCTTGTGCAGCACTCTTGAGGAACCTTGAGATTTCCTGGTCGTGATTTAATGGCTCATAACTCTTGAAAGGCAATCCTTCTTGCTTTTTTTTCACCTTCTCCACTTCTAGCTACTACGATCCCTTTAGCCAACTGGCCGGCGAACCGAGGACAGTGGGTGAAAATACTACCCACAATTCACTGTATCACTGCAGACCACATGTGCTACAGCGGCTCTCATCAATGGTGTATGCCACATAGATTTAATTTGAACACGAGGTAACACTGTATTTTAAGGACCAATTCTCACCATTAACTAGTTGCTCATTAACATGCATATTACTGCATCCATATCATAACCTAAATTGTTACCAAAATATTTATATAAACAGATTTTAAAGTTCAGATTGACAATAATTAGGCTGATATCACTAATTGTGTTTTCCTTTCTCTTTGCGCATAATCCTAAACTTCTCACTGCAGTCTTCATTAATAATGCATGGATTAATTAAAGCTTTCATAGGATTTCTACACATTGAATCGGCCAGATAAAAAGCATCCCGTTTCTCATTGCTGACATACGTCTAGACCATTTTTTTTTCTTTTTCTCATTCTCTTAATTGTATGGTTTCCGTGTTTTATCGATAGCAGGATTAATTTCACAATAGCTCGAGCTTATTGATCCTCACCATCAATGTTATTTAATTTTTAAGGCGCTAATTACCTCCAACAGTTAAGCGCAAATTGCATTGTAACTTGTCTAGGTGTTCTCCAATGAAAACAGCCTCGAGAGGAAACATAAACACTAAATCATTACTTAGAGGTTAGAATATTAAAGATCTCGTATTAAAGATCCAAACTTACAGTAGTGCAAGTCTGTTGAGACACACCACCCAGATCAGTTTGATCTCATTGCCCTTTCTTCAACCAAAAAGCTCCAGCCCAAAAAAGATACAAAATTAAACAAAAAGAACATTTTGCCAATATGCTGTCTGACGCTATTGTCACGGGGTGACGAAAGGGAAGCGGAACTAAGTCCCGCCGGAATTTTGTGTTCCCCTCGGGACGGTGTCGCGGTAACACCGGTCCACTTCCGGGTTGCGCCCGATGTCGCAATAACAACGCTAATGACAGATTGACATCTGGTGTGGGGAGTTTGATGTGGCGATCTGTGAGAGGATTATGGAGGCGGAGTAACCACATAAAAAGAGAAGTGCAGAGACCATGAGGGGAGTTGTGGATTCTATTTGGTCGTTTGTTCTCCCGGCTATTCTTCCTGGTTGGCTTGCCCCCGTGTGTGGTTCTTCTCTTTGGACGTGTTCCCCTAGGAGAGGTGAATTCCTGGGACGTTTGGGCTGGCGTGTGGAGGTATTTGAAGACTATTGTGGGGTTTCGGTTATCTGGCTGTGTAACAGATATATCAGCGATCGAGTGGAGATATTCAGGACAGAAAGAGTGTGAGCTCTGGAAAGTAAGTGAAGACCAGGCCGCGCCATCACTATCGGAGGGAAGTTAAGAGACCTGATCTGGGACTTCGATCAATTGTATACATCTGGACTGGGAGTGATAACGTTGTGAAGTGGACGGAGTCATCGTTGGGTGAGTGCTGGCTCTATTTGCACTAAGAGTGGGTGTGCCGTGTCTGAAGTGGTGTGTTGCACAATAAATCGTTTGAAGTGAAGTTACAGAGTGTGGGGAAGATATATAGAGTTAATGCCGGACGCTCACCACCCCGAGAGCCCACCACCGTCACCGTAATCCACACCCAGGCACTCAACTGAAGCATCCCCCAGCCGTAAGCCCCATTGCTTATTCAAGAACACATACATGCTGTTGATTACTTACCCCGCTGTGTAGATCGCAGGATCCTCTGGGCCGAACGCCGCATGTGATGTCCCTATGAAAGGAGGTGGACACAAGAATTATTCCTTTCCCGGTCACAACCGAAGCATCTCCCAGCCGTAAGCCCCACTACTTATTCAAGAACACATACTTACTGTTGATTACTTACTCTGCTGTGCAGATCGCAGGATCCTCTGGGCCGAATGCCGCATGTGATGTCCCTATGAAAGGAGGTGGACACAAGAATTATTCCTTTCCCGGTCACAACCGAATCCTCTCCCAGCCGTAAGCCCCACTACTTATTCAAGAACGCATACTTGCTGTTGATTACCTACTCTGCTGTGCAGATCGCAGGATCCTCTGGGCCGAATGCTGCATGTGATGTCCCTGTAGAAAGAGGTGGACACACGAATTATTCCTTTCCCGGTCTTAACCGAAGCCTCTCCCAGCCGTAAGCCCCACTACTTATTCAAGAACGCATACTTGCTGTTGATTAACTACTCTGCTGTGCAGATCACAGGATCCTCTGGGCCGAATGCTGCATGTGATGTCCCTGTAGAAAGAGGTGGACACACGAATTATTCCTTTCCCGGTCTTAACCGAAGCATCTCCTAGCCGTAAGCCCCATTACTTATTCAAGGACACATACTTACTGTTGATTACTTACCCCGCTGTGCAGACCACAGGATTCTCTGGGCCGAATGCTGCATGTGATGTCCCTGTAGAAGGAGGTGGACACGAGAATCATTCCTTTTCCCGGTCTCGACCGAAACATCCACGAGCTCTACTTACCCGGATACCCCCTCTCACTCCGGGACGGGTGACAGACTACCCTGGCTCTTGCTGGCCCCGTACAGGCACAAACTGCCGACGACTCCACGCCTTCCCGGCGTCCGAGGTCTGGCTCCGTTCTGGTCGGGAGACACGGAAGGAACACTGAACTTTTAAATTGCTTTTAATCAAATAAAACCTTGTTCATTTTTTATACTCTCGTCCGTCTGGTTCTTTTGGTACGCTCCCCGAGGTGATCCTGGGTTTCAGGGGTGGGTGCAGTCCAGCTTGGCCCCCCGACCTGTGACAGATTTGGCGTAGTCGGCAGGGTTTCACCTCGGGTTGAGCGACCAGGGATTCTCAGATGGCCGACGACGAGGCACTGGGGGCCCCACCCCGAGTCATGCCAGTGTTCATGGGAAACCCCTGGGTCCAGAAATATGGAGGAAATGAGTCAGAGGTGCGCCTCTCCGAATGGCGGGCTCAGATCGAATATCTGGCCGGGCTACAGGGACTGAGCGCGACCCAACAGCTACAGTTTGCCCTCAACTCCCTTGACGGGGAAGCGCGGCGGGAAGTCCAAGCCGCCCCCGAAGCTGTCCGAACCACCGCCCAGTCTGTGTTCAGATTCCTGACGGAAAGGTATGGTGACGCCACTCCAACTGCGGTTCTCCGGGCCCAGTTCTTCAGCAGCAAGCAGGGCCCCCGCCAATCCGTCAGAGCTTTCGCCCTCCAACTACGGGAGCGAGTTACCAGGCTGCAGGGACGCCCAGACCATGGTCTCGGAGATAGCGAGACTCTGTTGAGGGACCAATTCCTGTTGGGGCTAAGAGAAGGCCCGGTACGCCAGGGACTTAGAGTCCATTTCAGAAGGGAGCCGGAACTCACCTTCGAAGACCTAAAGAAGGAAGCGGTGGCATTGGAGAACGATCAGGTTGAGGTGCAAGAACCCCCTGTGTGTGCGGCCGTAAGTAGCTCCGCAGTGGCTGTCCCCGACATGGCAGAGTGGAAACAGACTCTGAAGCTCGAACTCCTAAAGGATGTCCGGGAGCAGATGGCGGAGCTAACCAAGACGCTCGTGGACGAGCTGCGTTCTGGGGCTACCAGGCCAGAGGTGAGGCCCATCTCGCGGGACCGGGTGTACTCGGACGGGAACAGGGACGCAGGGAGGCGACCTAACCGGCCCAACCGGCCCAACCGGCCCCAGTTTGAATGGGACGAGCAAGGACGACCTATCTGCAACCGCTGTGGCCAACCAGGCCATTACAGCCGACAGTGTGGTCCTCGAAGAGGTTCGGAGGGGGGTTTTTAGGTCGACCGGCCACAGTGGGTCGTGTGGTCGGGACCCCCTTAGATGACCCACCCATCGGAGCAGGCTCCAAGGACAGGCTGGTCGGGCATAGCCCAGTGGTGGAGGTCCAGGTGTGTGGTGTGAAGGTGCCCTGTCTCGTCGACACCGGATCACAGGTGACCCTATTCGCGGAGAGCCTGTCGCAAGAGCTGTTTGGAGATCAGAGGATGCATGGGACGGAGGCTCCCTGGCTCTCCCTGAAAGGAGCAAATGGTCTGGACATCCCCTACATTGGCTACAGGCTGACGGACTTGGAGATCCACGGAGTGATCGTGCCCCAGAAGGGAGTGATCATCGTAAAGGACCACTGTCTGGGGAGTCACCGGGCCTTGCTAGGTATGAATGTATTATCTGCATGTTGGGAAGAATTGTTTCGGGCAACGCCCGCTCGAGGGATCTCGCTGGCCGAGCAACAGGAATGGGAACGTGTCGCAGCTGACTGCAGACGGATCCAGATGTCCCGGGCCCGGCAAGGCCGCGAAGGGACAGGTCGGGTAGCGTGCCGTTATGCCCTGTCCGTGCCAGCGAACAGCGAGGCCCTAGTATGGGTGCGAGTCCCCCAGCGGGACGTGGGAGTGGAGGAATGGGTGTTGGTGGAGCCCCACTGGGATGGCCAGCAGGTAGAAGTCGCCAGAGGTTTGGCCGTGGCACGAAGAGGACGGATCCCGGTGAGAGTTCGGAACGGGACGCCCCATGTTGTGCACCTACATAAACATCAGCGGCTGGTCAAGTTAACGCCGGTAGAATCCCATCAGGTGCGGGAGGACCAGGACGTGAGCTTTCGCCAAGTACACCCCGCGGTGGTGGAAGTGGCCCTTACCCAAGCGAGCTCGTCGCCCCAGAGTCTAGGGGAGGAGGTGCCCGGCCACTTGAAGGGAAGTTCCCTGCAAGGGGAGGAGCTGGGACCGACACAGGCCAGGAAGCTGCGAGACCTGCTGAGCAAGTGGCAACATGTCTTCTCGGCACACGAAGAGGACTACGGCTGCACCAACGTCGTGCAACATCGGATCCCCACCGGAGATGCAGAGCCCAGTAGAGAAAGGTACCGACCCGTCCCACCTACCCTGTACACGGAGGTCCGTACACTGCTGCAAGGTATGCTCAATCGAGGGGTTGTTAGAGAGAGCAGCAGCCCGTGGGCAGCTCCCATCGTGTTGGTACAGAAGAAGACTGGCGCATGGAGGTTTTGCGTCGACTACCGCAAGCTGAACCTGGTCACTAGGAAGGACGCGTTCCCCCTACCCCGGATCGAGGACTCCCTGGCTGGCTTGACACGCTCGGCATGGTACTCCACGCTGGACTTGGCAAGTGGATACTGGCAGGTACAAGTGGCCGAGGCCGACCGGGAGAAGACCGCCTTTACCACCCCGTTCGGTCTCTTTGAGTGGGACCGGATGCCCTTCGGCCTCTGCAACGCTCCTGCCACCTTCCAGAGGCTGATGCAGCGGTGCCTGGGAGGTCAGTTGATGGAGTCCGCCTTGGTATACCTGGACGATGTGATTGTCTATTCCCCAGATTTCGACTCCCACTTACAACACCTTGAGCAGGTCTTCGGAGCCATGGAGAAATATGGGCTGGACAAATGCCATCTGTTACGGCGGGAGGTCAAATTCTTGGGACACTGTGTGGGCGCGGCGGGAGTTTCGGTCGACCCGGAGAAGGTGTCGGCGGTGCGAGAGTGGGCTGCCCCGCAGACGGTGAAGCAGGTCCGGTCATTCCTGGGCTTCGTGGGGTACTACCGCCGCTTTATCAAGGACTTCTCCAAGATCGCAAAGCCCCTAAATCAGTTGCTGGCTGGGACAGGACGCCCCCGAGGTCGCGGATCGCCGGCTATCCTATGGAGCCCCGAGTGTGAGGCTGCGTTCCGGCGACTGAAAGACGAGTTGCTGCGGGCGCCGATTCTGGCGTATGCTGACTTCTCCAAGCCCTTTGTCTTATACACGGACGCTAGCAACCTGGGTTTGGGGGCCGTGTTGGCCCAGCAACAGGACGGTGTAGAGCGGGTCGTAGCCTACGCAAGCCGGAGCCTTCATCCAGCAGAGAGGAACGACGCCAATTACAGCTCCTTCAAGTTGGAACTGCTGGCGCTGAAATGGGCACTCAGCGAAAAGTTTAAAGATTACTTGTGGGGTGCCCAGGTGACGGTAGTAACTGATAGCAACCCCCTAGTACATCTACAGACGGCGAAGTTGGGGGCAGTGGAACAGCGCTGGGTGGCCCAGTTGGCCAATTACAACTACCAGCTCCGATACCGGCCAGGACGGGAGAATACCAACGCTGACGCCCTGTCCCGACTCCCGGAAGCTCAAGGTCCGAGGGACCCACCGGAACCCACACCAGACCCCGAAGGAGAGGAGTATATGGTGGGCATTGTGGAGGCGCCGGGGACTCAACATGAGGGGATGCCTGTGAGTTGGGGATGGGACCCCTGCCGCTGGAAAGAGCGACAGCAGGCCGACAGGGAGATCAGTGGCTTGATGCGATGGCTGGAACGGGGCCGAAAACCGACGTTGGCCGAACAACGGGCCCAAGGGGGAACAGGAAGGAAGCTGTTGGGACAATGGGCCAGACTACAGGTGAAGGAGGGAGTACTCTGTAGGTCTGTCCGAGATCCGGGGCTGGACGAGGAACTCCGACAGATCGTTGTCCCCGAAGGCCAAGTACAAGAGCTCTTGATAGCGTACCATGATCAGCTGGGCCACCAAGGGCACGAGAAAACGGTCTCTCTCTTGAGGCGACACTTCTACTGGCCCAACCTAGAAGCAACGGTACGTACCTTCGTTCAGGCCTGTCCTCGTTGCACCTTGTTCAAAGCCAGGAAGGAGGCACGAGCACCGATGGTCCCCATCCAGGCAAAGGCTCCTCTCCACATAGTCGCAATGGACTTCTTGACTTTGGGTCGGCCGGCAGACCGCTATCAGAACATCCTTGTCATTACCGACTTGTTCACCAAGTACTCCTGGGCCATTCCTACTTTGGACCAGACGGCGAACACCACCGCCACTGCTCTGTGGAGAGCTGTCTTCCAGCCGTTCGGTTGCCCCGAGTTCCTACACTCGGACCAAGGGCCAAACTTCGAGTCTCGGGTAATCAGAGAGCTGTGTAAAGTGTACGGCTGCACCAAGACCCATACCACTACTTACCACCCCCAGGGAAATGGCGGATGCGAGCGGTTCAATCAGACCCTATTGAACTTACTCGGCACGCTAGACCAAGAACATCAGAGCGACTGGGTGAGTGCGCTACCAAATCTGGTTCAGGCCTACAATAATAGTACGCACAGTACCACGGGCTACGCCCCCACTTATTTGATGTTTGGCAGGCATGTGCGGATGCCTACCGACTTGTTGCTGGGGACGGCAGCAACCGAGGAGGAGGGGAACGTAACTGAATGGGTAAGGCGCCACCACCAACGCCTCCATTTTGCATACGAGCAAGTCTCGGGACGGATCCGAGCGGCTGGGAAGAAAAACAAGAGGCTGTACGACCGGACGGCTCGGGAAGCCCCCCTTCTCCCAGGAGAAAGGGTCCTGGTAAGGGACAACCGGCGACAAGGGAAGGGGAAGCTCAGTGACCGATGGGAGAATGCACCATACGTGGTCGAGGGCCAGCAGCGGCCTGGACAGCCAGTATATTTAGTATAAATATACAGCCAGTATAATTCGACACACGAATTATTCCTTTCCCGGTCTTAACCGAAGCATCTCCTAGCCGTAAGCCCCATTACTTATTCAAGGACACATACTTACTGTTGATTACTTACCCCGCTGTGCAGACCACAGGATTCTCTGGGCCGAATGCTGCATGTGATGTCCCTGTAGAAGGAGGTGGACACGAGAATCATTCCTTTTCCCGGTCTCGACCGAAACATCCACGAGCTCTACTTACCCGGATACCCCCTCTCACTCCGGGACGGGTGACAGACTACCCTGGCTCTTGCTGGCCCCGTACAGGCACAAACTGCCGACGACTCCACGCCTTCCCGGCGTCCGAGGTCTGGCTCCGTTCTGGTCGGGAGACACGGAAGGAACACTGAACTTTTAAATTGCTTTTAATCAAATAAAACCTTGTTCATTTTTTATACTCTCGTCCGTCTGGTTCTTTTGGTACGCTCCCCGAGGTGATCCTGGGTTTCAGGGGTGGGTGCAGTCCAGCTTGGCCCCCCGACCTGTGACACTATCATAATGGCTCATGCATTGGGCACAAAAACAAAATGAAGTAGATTTAGCATGAATTATTACTAATAATAACTAATGGTATTAAGTATTGCCATCAGTATTACCTTCGCCAATTAGAATATGTTTTTCAAATCCTTTTTTTTTTTTTAAACGGTCATGATTCTGTGGTTGTGCATTGTTTTATTTTGTATATATGTGTAGGTCACGGTCAGATTGTTTGTATCACCAGTCAGAAGGCCAGTTAATCATTTTGCACATTCTCAGTGAGTAGTCCAGACATGGGACGCCGGAAGCTGAGAGTGTGAGAAAAAAGAAATAAGAATAACTATGGTTGAGAGTTTCAAAGTGTTTGAAACAGACGCTTTGCTTTGCTTCTGCTTGACAGGTAAATATGTTGCTAGAGAAAGAGGTAGCATGTCTAATTCAGTTTCTAAGGGTTTGGACACACCAAACGGACACCAAAGAGCTAGCGCTGAGGAAGTCGCATTGCATCACATCGCCTGCATCAAGGCAAAAAAAGCTATTCAAACTACAGCTGATGACCAGCTAGTGTGAATGCTCTGAGCTTGCATGAGAGAATGTAACTCTTCCATACCTGCAGGTGACAGTAGTCTGTATTTGGCATTCAAAAGCTAGAACAAAACAAGCAGCACTTGCTTTTACCTGTTTACATCAGCCACAGCTCATTACAGATGGATTTGTGTTGCTTTTTCAGTCATGTCTGCCAAGTTGCAAATGGCACTGGCATTTTCAGTCCTTGCTCTTCTTCTTGTAGATAAAGACATAAACGGATAGAAAGAAGACAAGTGTCCCTCTTTACTCCATCATTGGTTTGCTTTCATCAGTTCTGGTGTTTTTTGTTTGTTTGTTTGTTTTGTTTGCTCTGATTCGTTAAGCTGAATAGTCAATCAGTTCTCTTTCTCTCTTCTCTTTCAACATACAGAATCAACCAAAACTAAGCTGACACCATCTGACTAGAGCCAACAGTGCAGAACACACCAAATAAATTAATCCGACCAACACTCAAAAACCACCCAACATTTCCCAACGCCCAACTGTCGTCTTGGTGTGTCCCAGGTTTAGGTCTGGCAGAACTTTTGCTTTCCATCCCTGAAGTGACTTAATGGGGTCTAAAACATCTTTTTTTATCATCTCACACACACAGGTCTTCACAATTAAGATAACGTCTTGCGACATCTGTGCAACCCGGGACTCACAGTGCCGTAATCCTGCGTGTTAAACACTCGTCTCTCACCTTCCTCTTTCTTTTTCTCCCCTATCAACCCATCTAATGAACTGAAAGGTCAAAGCACTAATAAAACTATTAGCAGAAATTAAACTCCCCAATGTGTTAATGCACTTTTAATTCCTGTTAGCAAATTTCATCCCCCAGCAGTTTGCCTCACGCTAATGAGAAATAAAATACCGTGTGTGCAAGGGGAAAGGGATTTCCAGGCGGCATTTGTGAGGGGGACAGTCCGATAACTCTCCTGCCAGTGCGCTGCTGCACAACGCAGGCTGTTATTCATGGGCTGAGGCCTGGTTCCAGCCTCCTGATTCTGTCGGGTTAATTAAAGAGCACATCTCCATCTGTTCTCATTCAGACGGCCCATCTCTCTTCCTCAGACACCAACCAGTATCATCTCTGTTTTATCTGCGCTCTCCTTCTCGTGGTTTTTTGCTAGCTAAATTTTTGAACAATTGTTTGAATGCCACTTGAATGACTTTGTTTTTGTAAGTTGCGGTTAGCAAACATTCAAATGAAACTTTAATAACAAAATCAACACAAAGCCTCCTTTTATCCTTCCAGTGTTCCTCCGTGGGACTCCAGACCGGTGAGTGGTGCAGGTGTTGTGCATTCTTATTAACTCCATCGGCAACAACAATGTATTAGAATTTTAATTGATTTTTAAATGCAGTTAGCAGAACTTTAGAGTGCTTTAGTAAGTACATCTTTATATATAATTTCAGAATTAATTCCATTCTTTTTTTAAATGCAGCTAAACTCTACTGCAACTGTACTGACAAGCATTTATTGTGAACCACAATATAGCTTTATGTATTTTCTATTGTAACATGTATGTCATGTAGTTAAATGTATTTGTAATCACACATTTGTAATGATGAGGCTGCAATTAAGTACATTTATATTATATTAGCATTAAATATAACATTAAATAACATACGCCAGTTGATAATCAAGAACAAGTGTACTTCTTAAAAGCGTGACAAGATTATTATTTTTTAAAGTGAATTTAAGTGTGTTGAGAAACAATCATGAAAATGTACTGTCTTTAAGTACACTTAAATGGCCTTTTAAGTGTGATATCTGCAAGTACATTTAAATAATAATAATAATAATAATAATTACAGCAATTTTTTTGCCAATAATTGAATGAATGAGAAAGAATCAAACTTTTTTTTTTTTCACAAAAAATAAGTACTTTGCAGCCTTTATAAGGTGGAACTGAATTTCCACAGAAGCATTTCTGAACCATCAGCAAAAAGCTAAACAAGCAAAACATGGCACTGGTGAGAGACTGCTGCAGTATTTTAACTAAACTTCAAGCACTACAAAGCTCAAAAAGACATGTTTGGCGTATGGTGCACAAGATACTGTAAAGCTAAGAAGCACTCCCTTCCAGTAGAGATAAAACCAATTAGAAAAGAAAAAAACAACTATAATAAAAACACAGGATCCAGAAGGAGGGGCAGACACACTCTATTACTAAACTGTGCCTTTTAATCAATAAAAAGATAAAAGATATTTTAATCAAAGGCATATTTCCTTGTTTGTGTAATGCCTTTGCAGTGCACATGTAATCTTTAAGCGAGTGAGAGTGATGCATAATGCACTCCCAGAGAGCCACTCATCCGTGGAAATTGCCAAAGCAGATAGTCAGCAGAAACATACACTCGGCAAGTGCTCGGAGCTAAAGCGTGCGCCTGCCGCTAAATTAGATTAGGACGTTTATATTAAAGAAAATTGCATCCTGTAAACTCAAATAATATGCCTCCCTTTCACACACACACACATTCAAAAGAGCGCATTACTTATACACACACATACACACACAGACACATCACCACCACTGGCTATTAGGGTAAATAGCACAGGCTATTTGTCCAACACGCTAACATCCGCTGCATGGCTTTGATGTTAGCGGTGAAATAACATTAGCACAGTAACTAGAGCCACACTCTCGCAGACCAATTCAACGTATTTCAGGTTAATGAGCTGGAGGCCCGGGGTGGATCGGGTTCCAGTTGAGCGGGTTAAATGGCTGTTGACATGGACAGAGGAGACGCACCGAGCCCGGGAGACTAGCCTAGCGTCACTCACTTTACCACCGCTTGCTTCGTTGTGGTGAGTGTGATTGTTTTGCTGGATTTAAATGCATGCATTAACTGAAATTCATCTCCCATCTAGTCGGTGAGGTACAATACTCGCTGTCAGAGGGATGTAGCAGGTGTTTGGGAAAAACATATCAGATTAGCAACAAACAGCTTGGCTAGGCTGATGAAACCTTGTTGAAATTACATTGAGGTCTACTTAAAAGCAAGGCCATCATAAAAAAAAATAGGCTGCAGCCACTGGCCTGTTTTAAAGCATTGTTTCCTCTCATTGTAGGGATAATTTACACCGTATAATTATGTTTTTATCCAGCTACTTGTCCATAGCAATCTTTCCATCCTGGTTTTGACCAAGTCAGCTGAGTTGATGGCATCTTTGTACAGAGTTTGTATATACTTTTTCAGAGTAGTACTTCTCAAAATTGGAAATACAACTCAAGCTCATTGGAAATATGTACTTGAGGTGACGCTTCTGCAACAACGATAATACATACCTTACTGCACGTTTGGCAGAAATGTCCAGTGCATGGTGCTAAAAACATGCATTCACTACATAGAAATCTGTAGAAAATTGCTTTAGGTACGAATTGCAGCAGTTCAGAATTCAAATGCTCTATTGTGCTGTAAAATAACAAACCCCCTTAAACTAAACCCAACCCAAAACCTACACGATAGTGTTAACCAAAGCAAAAGTGATATGAAAACACATTGGCTGATGCAGCCCTGCTCTTTTAACTCACTTCTCTGCAGGTTTGATCTGTTTTGTTGAATCCTAGTTTCACAGGAGCAATTCCTCTCACAAGTGTATCGCTGTATCATATGAGCTATACGTGATTTCTATTGCTATACAGCTATTTCATACTGCAGCGATTTGTATGCACATGTACATGTACATGTTTTTTTTTTTTTTTTTTTTTTTTGCTGTTGTAGGGGAATATAGTAGGAAGGAATTCCTCATGGTCAAGCAGCTAGACTAGTATCTGATGAGTCCGCAGTCAGCGGTGGACCATCTCATCCAAGCTGGTTAGAGCCAGAAGTCCACCTTGGCCTACAAGCAACAAATAAGCTTGACCTATATGTACTCGGCTCACTGATTGGTTTTCCACTCTTCATGACAGAAGACTAGTTTACCTCTTACCAATCCAAACAGTTCAATTCATTTATTTTGATTTGAACCAATACGACCCATCCTCAGAAGAAAAGCACAGTAGGATATATCTACAAAAAGCTACATTTGACAACCTTCATCTTGTCAATGAATGCTGTAGATTTGAAGAATTATTGGACACTGTGTACAGGATAGTGGACAGCAAAGTCAAACTGAGCCTTGGTTCACATGCTTATAACAACAACGTGTCTGCATTGACCTACAGAAAGACTGTTTTTATCAGCTCTAGCTCTGCGTATAGTATTATAACACTAGAGTTCTCACAGACCTTGTTCAGCTGCATCTACTTTGGATTTTGGCAGTGAAGCAGGAGGGAGACCAGCAAATGTCCTGGTGCACCTGCAACAGCCTAGAGCCAAAGACTCTGAGGACCACGGAGAGGAGTCTTCTGGTTAGTGACCACCACAGGTCATGGAGTTTCTACAGTCTAGAGTTGCACATGATAAACACGGCTAGGAGAACAGCTGACTCTATACGGTTCCTCTATACAGTAACAGTTTCATTCAGTCATGCTCAGCCATTGAGAGCAGGAATGTGGCAAAGCAACTCTTAACTCAAGTCTCTCAAAAACAGACACATAATGCACATAAAAAGGGACTCTTCTCTAATTCATTCATAGAAAAACCTTTCTTTGAATGAACACACATATACTTTAGGGGTTTTCTTTCAGTCTGTAGATCTGCTGAATATCAAATTGCATGATAGCTTCATGTCTTTATTTCTCTTCTCTTCACTGCTCAAGCTTTAACCCTTTTTTTCCTATGCCAACTGTATGCATGTGTGTGGTGTGTGTGT
This sequence comes from Carassius auratus, assembly GCF_003368295.1. Lineage (NCBI taxonomy): Eukaryota > Metazoa > Chordata > Actinopteri > Cypriniformes > Cyprinidae > Carassius > Carassius auratus. The sequence goes on along the minus strand of NC_039300.1, from coordinate 1,714,848 downwards.
GTGTGTGTGTGTGTGTGTGTTAGACTAGTTTAAGTGTTTAAGTAGTTAATAAAGTCTTATGTGTATCACACTTGAGGTTGTTCATTGTTTGCTCATAACTGCAGTCCCTAATCATGCAGATTTTTGCTACATGCTCTTTGAGTAGGTAAATAAAGTAAGAAAGTTATTTTCCTTAACCAGGAAATTAACATTCTTAGAATTGACAGACAGTTTACACTGAGAGGTCAAGTAAGTACACCAGATCTAAATATTCATAATTACTCTAGTTATGATTGATTATTCATATTTCCCCTTTGAGCTGAATCGCTACACTTGGTCGCCTCTCTGACAAGTTTCCTCCGGCTCTTTCATCCAGTTTGGAGTGACATCCTGATCCAGAGAGGGTCTGTATTGTACCAAATACCTTGCATTTCTTAATAATAGACTCCTAAATTCCTCCAGGAAAGCTCTTTTGATTCTGAGCTGGTCAAAATGAGCGCAGCTGATCACAGTTGAAAAGGTGAGAAGGTGATTCCTGATTGAGTTTTCAAGTCGTTTTTAGGAGGGGGGTGATCCTTTTTCCGACTCAGAGACTCTGTTTTTTATTTATTGATTGATTGATAGATTTCTTCGGACATGTTGGTGTTACAAATTTGACTTGGATGTTATATAAGTACAGTAAATAGAATAAATTGAGTAAATAGAGCTGGCTAAAACAAAACCGAGTCTGTCTTCATTGTAGGCAGCGAAGCAACAAAATGTGATTATTTTAAAGGGGTTGATTATTTTCTTCCCCCACTGTATATATAAAAAATTGCATGTATATATTCAGACTAACAACTATATATTCAGATTTATATCTATATATTTATAATCCATATTCAGATTCTATATAATGTTTCAGTGTTTGGCACTTTATAGAGCAGGAGTGTGTTATTAAGCATGTACAAAGTCAATTTTTACTTCATGCTGACGAGTATTTGAGTGGTAAATTATGCAATATCCAAGAATATTTAGATGGATATTTTGGAGTGTTTCTTGTAAATGTTGCATTTCATTCCCATGCAGAAAACAGAAGGGGACAGAAAGAGATTGAGGGGGAAACACAGCCACTCTAACAGTGATTCATGCTTTTTGTCAGCCCTTTTGACAGCTCAGGTTCGATCCTCTGCTCACTGCTCTGTAACGCGATCACCGCCAACATTATCATAACAGCATGTTCCTGGTGTTTGGGTACTGACATATTGATCTGCCTGCCACTGAGGAGACATGATAGATTGGGCTTCCGGAGCCAATGCTAAAAAACAAGTGCTCCAAAAAGCGGGAATACAGGAAAAGCTGTTTATGTAAGAGTTGCCCACAGGACACGGGGGGGGAATTCCCCTTATTACATGTTTGGGAGAAGACAACCAAATAGATTAAGACTTCATCAAATACAAAAGTTGTCGCCAAGAGAATTCCAACACAGCCTCGGTTCCCAACCAGCATGCCAGACAATGGTGTTTCTTGGAAGACTTGTTTCATCCCTGTAATGCGGTCTGGACTGCTCGGGAATCCTTCTTGCCCAGAAGCCTGTCCTGGCAGTCATCCCGGGAGGCAGCGTTCAGGGCACACAGCCAGCCTGAGCTACGTATTTCTGCGCTAACACCGGAGGAAACAGCAGCCGACGGAGGTGACAGTGCTGCATTGTTCCCTAAACCAGCTGACAGGAAGTGATTTAGCACCGTAGCAGCTCAGGGATTCGGGGTCAGGAGAGGAGTGCCACAGGCTGAGCCTCCAGCTCACCACCCATAAGATGCTAGTATGAATCACTTCTGACCGAGACCTGACCCGGGCCTAGTAGCCCCTATACCCCTTTCCACTGACATGCACATGACAAATCTGGTGTTTATTTACTCGAAAAAGAAAAAGAGTAAGGAGCAGAAGGGTGGAAGAGGAAAAAGTCCCAAAAATCAATACAGGAGTTATAAAGACATGGTCCCTGATCAGAGTTTTTCCACAGGCTTTTAGGGAGGGTCTTCTAGTGTGCTTGAAGAAACTGATACTCAAGCATCTTTTGTGCAACTTGGTGCTGATGAGGAAGATTGTCAAATGAAAAACAAAAAAGGAAAGACAAATGAAATCTACTGAACATTTCAATTGTTTTTTTTTCTAGGTAGCAGTGAGATCAGATGGAGACTTTCCTGCTTCTCAGATGTTTCTCCACCAATCCTGGAGCAGTGTTTCCCAATCAAGTTCCTGGAGTCCCCCAACACTGCATATTTGGCATGTTTCCTTTATCAAACACCTGATTCAGGATTGATGGAAGCTGAGTTTCTGGAGAGATCTTAAGAATCTCTCAAACTGTTCACTGAGATTTCAATATTAAACACTGGGTGAAGGTCTCAAGTACCGCGGAGATGTTTGGTGGTCTGCGCTGACTCACTCATGTCATCTGACCTGTGCCATATCTGTGTGTCTGGACTGCTGAGGTCTGCAAGACACTGACATGATACTGGACTTCATTCACCCCAAAGGAAAGCTTATTTACACTGTCTGAAATGTTCAGACTCTCCTCTGATCTCAGTCACCTACTCAGATCTTGACCTGGACTCGAAAGAGCCGTCCTCAACCACAGAATACATATCTCAATACTGCACGTCAGCTAATGTCTTTCAAAATGTATTTTAACTTTTATGGATTGGCTCCACTGTAAGTGTTTCATATATATATATATATATATATATATATATATATATATATATATATATATATATATATATATGAAATATTAATCTACAACTGTAAAATATTTAGGAAGCTTTAAACTATAAAAACAATCATGACGTTTTTTAAAAAGGTCAAATAAACAGAGAACTAAAAATAAATTGACTGAGCACTCAAGGTGATGGGCTGGTACTATTGATTTTACCTGTCTCTGATGGACAGCTCTGACAAAATACACAGACGTCCTGTCTTGTCCTGGCCTCCGTGTCAAATCAACAGATCAGAGCATTCTTGACTGACAAAGACATAAACAGTCCTGTCTGGGGAAGAAGAAAGAGCAGCCGTCAAGGCTCCTGTCATATTTTACATCACTCTGCCATCGCCGCACTAAAATTGTGGCGGAGGAGAGTGTAAAGTGCCGTAAAATGGGAAGAAATCTTAAACTATTTTCTGCTCAGGAGCACCAAATGCTACACACCCCTCACCCCCCGGCCCACTCTCCTCTGCCTCCCCCGGCCTCAACAAGACAAATGGGCACGAGTGGATGACAGAGAGCCTGGCCCACAAATCACCCTGTACTGGCCCGTCCAGTGCTCCCCCCTGCCGGCCCGCTCCATTACTCATCAGCATGCAGGGAGCAGCAGCCCGCTGCCGTAATTAGACAAGGACAAATAGCCAGCCGCGGACACCATGGGTCCGTCCACTAAAAACAGGGCCCTTCTCCATGCAGGCCGCTGTATAGAGGGCATCAGGGACGGGGACGCCGACCGTCCGTGACTGGTTTAATGTCTGGTTCTTGCCCTGAACATGGCCTGCTGCATGTCGGGACGACCCTGGCATGACCTGAGATTTGAGGGCCAGACTCGACAGAACAAGGTTTGCATTGTACATCTGCCGCGACCAGCTTTGTTAATGTCAGCTTTGTTAATGTATATTCAAAATATAGAAAAGTATTAATATAAGTTTAGATGCCCCTCATATGTCTTAACCATAGTCATGAAATCTCAACACATTTACCAAACAAAAGTTTCACCTAATCATCAACATTTGCAAGATTAATACAAGATTTATTCCATCATGTGATTTTATTTTATTTGAACATCTTGATGTCTGTTTGTCCAGTTGCAGAGCCAGTCATTTGTTTAGATTTGTCAAGTAACAAATATTGTTTCATTTTAAACTGAAAAATTGTAGCCTCAGAATTGGGATAGAGAGCCTCCAGTGGCATGTTGTTGCTAGTGCTTTTATAAAATTTAATAGTTATGATAACTAATGGCATCGTTTTTATATGATCATTCAGTCTGACTTCAGTCTGTTGGTATCATGACATCCCTTCATTAAACATTTGGGCTTGTAATTTTATGTTACAGATCAAATTTATAATTTTATCTTCTGGAAATGTGTTATTTGATTTCAGTTACACGTATCTGCATGGTCTATTTGATTTAGTGCTAAAGGAAATGATTTGTCATTTCCCCCTCCCCCTGCTTTATTAATAATTGGGGATTGGAGTATTTAAGGACTCTGAGAACTCATCTGAAGACACACTCTCTGTGTTCACAATTCTCAGGATTGGCTCTTGATCAGAATGTGACATCTTACTGATCTCTTTTCTTATAGACTTGCACCATGTTCTGAGTTCTGAGATTTTGTTATAAATATTTTGATTCGTTATTCTTGTTTTTTTTTTCCGCTCATTCTGATTTTCACTGGAGTTATGTTTGTTATTCGTGGTAGCTGTTACATTTGTTTGTCAAAACAAAAAAGCTGAATGTAACATAAAACGGGGGCTCGTCCGGGATTAGTCCATATTTTTCCTCTGTATTTTTACGAGGGACTTTCCCTATATCGTTACTGAAAAAAAAACTAAATTTCAAAAAAAAAAAAAACACATGCCTCCTTTTGATTATAAAAAATCCATAATGTAACAAAATTGATGATGGTCCTGAAAAGTCACAGAAGCACCAGGTCCCACTGGACTGATCTGTAATGTGTCCTTTCAATACCATGAGAAGGACCATTGAAATAGTGACAATAAATAATGATGTTCTCTTGTCAAAACATATTTGCATCCTTCATGAAAACATTGACTGCATTTATGGTGTTCAGCACAAAACAACATCTTCCAGATTACAATGTCTGGTAGAATATCACTAGTTCCTCACAGAAATATATGGCTGTACAGTATGTGTCAGATCATTTTATTGTAAATTACTTGTGAAATCCATGAGTGTTACCTTGTCAGTCCGCAGGAACTACTAGTGATCTGGACCATTATTTTAAAGTGTTACCCAAGCATTCAACAACAACAACAACTACAACAGAAAAGGTGTATTATTTTGGGCCCCTGTCCATAAAATATTGTCCCAGGCCCTGTGTATTCAAGTAACAGGCCTGCCATAAACATCATAATTAAAAAAATATACAACATAAATTTAAATTTTTATTCCAAGTCATAATTAAGAGGGGTAAAAGTCAAAATTGTGAGACTTCTTATCTCATAATTGTAATTTTCAATAACTATTCCAACTTTTTGTGTCATAACTGTATTTTGTTATCATTTAATTTTATCTCACAGTTATAACTTTTAGTCTCATGATTCAAAAAGGGTGTTCATTCAACATTCACCAGTGTTCATCTTTTCACGTCAGTTTTGACCTCATAGTTATGGCCTTTTTTACTTATAATTGTGAATTATGACATATTATTTATAGTCATAATTCTAACTTTTTGTCATAATTTAGCATTTGTTTGCCATTATTTGTTTTTAATGTCATAATTTCAACATTCTGACTTTATCTCAAAATCATGACTTTTAATCTTAATTTTTTTTATTCTTAATTTTTTTTTTATCATATAATTATTACATAATTATTTCATAATTATGATTGACTATGATTTAGTTTCTTACTGTATGTGGCAGAAATGTGCTTCCATAAATCAATGTTCACACATACAGTAGTCAGTCTTTTACAAAAGATGGACATCATTCCTGTGACTAAACATCACGTCCATTAAAAAAAATAAAATAAATAAACTGTATCAATATGCAGACAAAGCAATCAAAGCTTTCTGAATGTATTAGAAAGATAGAGAATTAGCAAAACTAGAGAAGGCCAGAGAGAGCAGAAGGAAACAGTCATGGCCAGAGCCGTCAACCAAATATAAAGTACTATTTCTGTCCCAGCTAAATCCACAGAGGAGGTGACACAGATTGCTCTGAGAGACCCAACTCAATATGTGACATTAGGGATGAGGAACTAACCAGCAAACACACGTTACACTGGAGCAAACACTATCGATCCTGCCTTCATTTCCTCATTATTTTCCTATTGGATTTCTGATTTCATAATCGTCATCAGGACGCATTACCAGAAACCCAAAACCCAAGCAGGATTTTTTTGCCACGGTAAACATTTTCAGTAAAGTAAAAAAGAAAAGCTGTGGCATGAAGCTGTATATTCAATTTCTGCGGCCAGCTGGTGGACTCGACCCCCTCACGCACCCCACCCGTCCATATTTCTGTTTCTGCAAACACAGAACTCTTGAAAAGCATATACTGCACAACAGTTGTGCTTAAGGAAATGTAAAAAAGCTGTTTCTTGTGCTGACGGCTTCGCTAATGTAGATGTTTAGCGTTGCACATTTTCTGCTTGATCTGATCCTGTGTGGGATTATCACAACAGTTCGCGCGCTGCGTTTTGTTAACTTTTGGAGGGATAACTCAGTGTGGGGCGGTGGAGAAACACCGGGCCATCCATCTTGAACATCTTGTTTTTGTGGCCTGTGGCTGTGGATGAGCTGGTGTAGCTCCAGCGGGACAGGAACACACTGACGCTCCTTCCTCACAACTATCATTTCCTCACACTGTCCCATAACACACAGCGTTTCAACACCTTGTTGACTGCTCCTCACTTCCCAGAACTCAAGTGTGCAGAAAGACGCGGTTCGTGGTTGTTATTTGCATCACTTCTGTTGACGTAAATGAGTGTGTGTGACTGATTGATGCATGCAAACATGATTACACTGATGCCAAACGGCTTCCTCTGACGGCCTGAGAGACACCTGACAGGACGTTTTCTCTTCCGGCTGGGAACCTGGAACTCCAGGAAATTCCGATGAATCTATAGAGGAATTCTGGGAAGTGTAGCTGTGCTGTAGTGTAATCCTGACAGCCCATGAGAGAGTTCCTCTCTGGATCTGATCCAGGGGAAGGAGAGCGCAGATCTCTGTGTGATGGTCTGATGATGAACACATAAACCACGCGTAAAAATCAAAAAAGCAAATCATTTGAATGAAATTTAGCACAATCACACTTCTCAAACATTAAGAGTCTGTTTTTTGTCTTTTGTGTTTTTTGGAAAATAAATTATAGAAATGAATACTTTTATTTAAAAAAGTACAAAAAAAGTTACAAAAGTAATGATAAAGACATCATTTTACAAAAGATTTCTATTTCAGATAGAAATTTTCTATTCATCAAAGAAACCTTAAAAAATTATACTCCGTTCTTTTCAAAATTATCATAAGTGTTTTTTTAGCAGCAAATTAGAATATCAGAATTATTTCTGAAGGATCATGTGACTGGAGTACTGATGCTAAAAAACTCGAAAAAATTTCAATAAATTACATTTTGAAATATATTCAAATAGAAAAGTTATTTTAATTAGGCTAGTAAAAATGTTTCAAAATTTTACTGTTTTACTGTACTTTGGCTCAAATAAATGCAGGCCTGGTGAACAGAAGAGATTTCTAAAAACTGTTACTGTTCAAAAACGTATTTTCTCTAATGTCTAGCTTTTAATTGGCATAGAAATATGTAGCTGCTGGACAACAACAAATAATAATGATTTGTTGATATACAACAAACGCTTTTTTCATCACATAATAATAAGGCAGAATAGATTTTATACTGCAATAAAAGCAGTTAGCACTGCATTGTTCATATACTTTATCACCTGCTGAAGATGACTCAAAAAAACATATATTGTAGCAATTGTATGTTTAATGTGTTCGTGTTTCCAAAAGTGTCTGTTTTTCTGTAAAAACAACTATTTTTATATAGCAATAGCTGGATGCTTTTGGCCATATTAGGAATTTCCTGGTATGACTTTCTGCGTGAGAGCGCGCTCCGTCTTCGAGTGTGAATGAGTGTGTTTAGCGCTCCTTGATGGTTATCTCACCTTCTGGGTCCGAATAATATCATGTCATGCGCAGACTATCCTGTCTCGTTGCGTTTAAATCTAGATTTATTCACGCTAGTTCTTGAAAACCTCTATTCGAACACACTTGACCGAAAAAGTGCAGGGGACAAATTTATGTAATATAAAGTGGTGGGACATGTCCCCCGCATAATCTAAGCCCCTGGAGACGTGTTAAAATTATTTTGTAAATCTTTTTTTATTGTAAATCCCATTGAATTTGCACTTTCCCGGCATTGAGGATGATAGGTTAAGTATAACTGCTTCTCCATAGGTTAATGCGCTGGACTTTGGGATTGGGTTCCCGCAGGACGCAAAACTCGCGGTTAGGGTATGTGCGCGATCACATCAGAAATCAAACAGACCTCCCGTGTTTAGTTCTGTTTTTGACAGAAGCACATATCGGACAATTTAAAAAATAGCAGCACAAACAAAACTGATTTCATATAAATAATTCAAGCACTTTCAAGGACCTATGTTGGTTTTCAAGTACTTTCCAGGCCTTGAATCCATATGTCTGAAATTCAAGTACTTTCAAGTATTTTCAAGAAGCGTGGGAACCCTGTATTAAAAACAATAAGGTCCCAGTTGTTGACAATAGTTAATGAACATGAACAAACAATGAGCAATATCTTACACTATTTATTAATCTGTGTTAATGTGAGTTATAAAATACACTTATAGTTTCCTCATGTTAGTTCACAGTGCTTTAACTAATGTTCACTGATACAACAATGTTGAAATGAATTAACAAAGATATTACGAATGCTAAAGTTTTGTTCACAGGTTCTTCGTGTTTAGTTGTTAACTAATATTAAAAATGAAAACTTATTGTGGAGTGTTCCCTGACTATTGCCACTGCACTGTGAAAAAGTGTTAATTCGACAGACTTACACTTAGTAAATACATTATTATATATGTCCTAACTATAATCATTTCACTAAACACCAACCAACAGAACCATAGTAACTGCAGCTAATAATTTGAAAGACTTATTATGCATTATCGTTATCCCCTCTTCACTGAGACTGTTAAATATAAACTGCTTTTCTGTCCTGTTTTACATTTGCTCAATTGAAATCTCTTCTTTAAACAAGGCACAACAGTCATAAAGCATGGAGAGAGGTGCTGAATGAAGCCGTTAAATCAGAGCGTGAAGCTCTTAGGTAATGAAGCAGAGACTGAACACAGTCGAACAGCACTGTCACCCAAGCATTCAGTCTGTCCCAGCTTTTAGATATGACCAGGAATCAAGCTCTTAGTTAAGCAGGAGTGATGCTGGTCCATCTGAAGAGGAAGTTTCACTGGGTTCGTCAGGGTAACTTGCATTACTTATTTGTAAAAAAATAACTTTATTTAAATGTAAAAGTAATGCGTAACTTCACTAGTTACTTGGAAAACATAATCTGATTACATAACTTGCTTTACTTGTAATGCATTTCCCCAACACCGCTCATTCATGCTTGAATACAATCTGCTAATGCCTTACACCGCTAAAGCAGTGGAAATGTGTCCCATCACACAGACTGATCAGAGAGCACCACCTCGTGAAGTACCTGTGTTTCCAGTCATTCAGGCTGACTCACTGTTGAGTGCTGTTTCAACTCTGCAAACTAAATCAAGGTTGAGATCGCAATGTTGTTCGAACATCTCTTTATACAGATCTTTAAAAAAATAATAATAAATACATTTAAAAGTGCCTTTTCACAATAAAGTTAAAACGAAGCAACTGGTCTTGTTTTTGTATTGTGACATACATCTGATACTCATATATATATATATGCACGGCTGAATCATTCACAGTAAGATCTATAACATCAGGTCAAGAAGTGTATGTCCTGTGTATACAGAGTATCAGGGTTTAAATCCCAGAGAAGATGTTTTTGGCATTGATCACCGCCCCGATCGATTGCTGGCTGATTCACTCTCAGATATGTCTTGTTTTATTAGTAGCTTCACCCTTCCATCGCCCCATTCACGCCTGATCAATACATTGGCCGGGACGGGACATATTTGTATCATTTTTAGTGCCTTAATGCTATTTAACCGTGTCATCTGATCAATGAGGGGCGTTCCCAAAACACTGATTTTCAATTGATTTCTCCCTCAATCTCAACACCCTTTGCCCCGTCACTCCTACATTGTTTGTATGTCCAGATATCACCTTTAAAAGACCGCGTGTCTGCTTCCTTTACCCACTAACCCCTTCAGAGTCAGACCAGAGTGAAGGATTAGTGGACGAGCTTTCTTCTAAAAGTTAACGCCTTTGACTTCTTAATGTTAAGAACTCTTTAATACTTCTGATCAATTACATTTGAATGTGCAATGTCTGATATCTATGATCCGTTATACTGCGTTTCTGGATATCTCATAGCTCAAATCACAGCGGATAAACACTCACACAAACACACACTCAACTCAGTCTGATCCTGCATTATTAATGCTAAATTAAAGCCGCCGCTGTCTCCTGTCTTGAGCACAGTAATACATATTGATCCTTTCATTACCAAAGAGCCTCCATAAAGTTCTTTACATGATGCTGAGGCATTCTGGGTAAAGCTGCAAATAAACAGATCTAATCACACTTGATGCATGCCGTGCGTTCCCCGAGTCAGAGTGCCACTGATCAATTTGTGCATCATGTAAGAGGAACAAAACTGAACCCGATCAGTTTTAAAGAAAATGCATTTGCCAAATGAATAAACCTCTTTTAATGCTCATCAGGAGAAGAATTTCATCGCTTCTCCAGCGGTTCATGAGTGAATATCTCTGATTACCTGCAGCAGAGCCATAAACACACATTATGTAGTCCAATAACAGCACCTCGCGTGGGTTTTATTAGACCTTTCAACCCTTATATAATGGGTTAAGTGATAAAGTGACATTTACTGCCCACTCGCCAGGTTTGAGCAATAGAGCAATAACACGCTGGCGGTGGGGCAGACTTTCCATTTACACCGACTGCAGAACAAAGTGGAGTTAGCTTTCAAACTAGTACTGCACCAGACTGACCAGAGCTGAGAGCAGAAAACCAGCTTACCATCAACTGTTTGCTCTGTTTTAGTCTATGTGTGTGTAAAAGAAACCAATGTGTGGCCAGATTTTGTTCTGTCTTTTGGTTGTGGACTGAATTCTGAAATGTGAGCATGGTGCTCAAAAACAGAGGCAGGTGAAAGTCCAGCAAACGTCACCAGTGAGAAGAGTTATGACATTAAAAAATAAAAATGCATGGATGAAGGATGATTAATACACAATAAGAGTAATAATATGCATTTAGAAAAGAGATTTAATTTGATGTTGTATTTTGGCTATTTGTGTAATTCACTTATATTGGATGTCACTCCACACAGTGCTTCTCAACCAGAGGCTTCAGCAAACCTCCAAGCAATACATTTTATATAGATAAATATGTATATATAGACATTTTTATTTACTACAATAATAGACCGCTAAATGCTAAACACCAAATCAAAATAACTATTTACACTTACACATTGTATACACATTATTTTATACACATTACACAAAATGAAAATTATATTTTAAATGTGTTTTTTATACTGTAAGAAGTTGTTAATATGAATATGAAGAGATTTTGTGTATTGATTTGTCACAAATGTTTTCCTCATATTTTGAATCATGCATTGTATTGTGGGGTTTTATTTTTTTCAGTTTTAGTTAACTATAACAACCCTGATGACTCTTATGACACTGGTGGGGGTCCTTGAGACACATTGTGTGTAGTGGCAGTGTACTTCAGCTGAGGAAGCCCCCTGAACAGTGAAAGGGTTGTTTGTCCTCCTCGTGCACAGCACAGACGCTTGTGGATTACCAGCGCCACCTTGCGACGCTTTCCCGCCACTACAGCCATCACATACGGGCATTAATCATAACCAGGGGGCTGTAAAATTCAATTGCCTCCCTCTATCCATTTGGAGTGTAGAAGCCTGAAGGCCAGCCTTGTACTTCACCTGAGAGAGAAAATAAATAAATAGTGCAGAAGAAGCCTCTGTCTAGTGCCTACACTTCATCAGAAGCGCCTGCTCCGTAACAAATGCAGTGTCCCTGCGGTGGAGCCCTCTCTCTATCTGTTTAGTTCAGCGGCGAGGGAAGGGTCAGGGTGGGAGCGCCTGCTTCCCTCAGTCACGCTGTAAACTATCTTTTAGGAATTGTTTCTCAATAAGAAATGATCAGTCCATTTATCTGCAGCAGACGGATCTGTCTCTTCGCCCAGACCTCCAATATTTTACATTTGACCTGATCAGAGCAATAAACTAGAGCCAGACACTCTCGGTTTGTCACCCACTGTTTACAGCCTGCTCTCCACGTGGAGGAATTCATTCAACTCCAGCTCCTCTCATCCACACACACACACACACACACACACACACACACACACACACACACACACACACACACACACACAGGTACATTAATAAATAATAATCTCATTTAAATGTCTCTCATGTGCAGTTCAGGAACGTTAAACCTCTCAGTGAGGTAAAGTGGTAAAGGCCATAGGACAAAAACTATTTCAAACTGTTTTCTGTTTGAAAGCAAAATGTGTATACACTGAAATCAAAAGTATTTGTGAGGTAGATAGTGTAGTTGTATCAGACGAGGGCATTATAATTGTGTCGAGTGAAGTGGACACCTCTGTGGTGAGTTCTGGCAGTGTTGTCCTCTGTTAAACACAGGTGTGCCACACACACACGACGAGATTCACCAAGATCACATTTAGATAAATTCAGCTAAACATCACTGCAATAAAACAACTAAGAATTCAACATTTTATAGACAGTGTGTGTGTGTGTGTGTGTGTGTGTGTGTGTGTGTGTGTGTGTGTGTGTGTGTGCGTGTGCCTATATTTTTCTCCCGGTGGGGACTTTATTATATGTATTTAATTATGAATCATAATTTATAATTTAGGCTATCGATTAAAAATTGAGCATTGTGGGTTTTCTGATAAAAAAAAAAATAATAATAATTATCTGTTAGTTTTTGACTGTCTTATAGTTATTTTAATTTCATTCAAATTCAGATTATCTTTATTTTGTTTATTGTTACATATGTGTATGAAAATGATGTTCAAAGTCACAAAATCAAACGCATGTGTTTATTCATTAAGTCACATCAGAGATAAGAGCAGCTTGAATGACTACATTTCAAGCAAACCTTCCAACAAAGAACCATTAATAACTACATAAAACTAACGCTGCAGCTGTAACACATGAGCATACAGCACCACTCAGTCTGGGGTCAGTCATTATTATTATTATTTTATAGAAATGAATATTTCATTCACCAAGGATGCATTACAAATCTCCATTAACCTGTTCTTCTATTTATCAGAAGAATCTAGAGAGAAATGTATATGATGATGAAATGTAAATTCAGCTTTGATCACATTAATATATTACATTATTGATATGTTTAATATATTCAAATAGAAGAGTTGTTTTTTTAAATGTAATGATAGGTAGCAATATTACTGTTTTTATCTAAAATAATAATAATAATAATAATAATAATAATATACATAAGTGCAGCCTTAGTGAGCATAACCGACTCATTTTAAAGTCCTGAGTGTCTCTCAGAGCCGGTCTGTCTGCACACTTCAGATGTACAGATGCTCATAATCATGAATGTACTGCTCTGACCAACACTGACACCTTCTGGTCAATCTCACATGTACATATCTTTGCTGTTATTGCTATATTTGAGTATCAAGTCCTAAACCTCTGTAATCATCTCCAACAGTGCTGCACATTCACTCTTATGATGCATCAACACGAAGACTTCTGTGACACTGCTCGAGATCTGTGTTGTTTAAAGACATGCAGGAGTGTTAAACCTGCTCATGTTCAGCTCATGACAGCATCAGAGTGTGTGAGCAGATAAATCTACACGCCTGAAGGACTACATACTGTATAACATGTGTGTTGTCTTGAAGACGTCTGGTTATACTGTTACAGAAGTAACCTTGGAGGTAGATTTAAACTACATTGCTTTTAAAGTTGTTTGGACATAATAAAGATTTAGAGATCAAAGTTATACCATAATGTCACAGTAAAACTAAACCATTACATCACAAACACTACCAAAACATCATAGTCAAACAATCAAACAATAGTGTTATTATCTTTCAAATTTTAATAAACTAATATACAACTGAATGGCACAAAAAAAGTGCAATAACTGTGGCAACTTTATCATTCGAAAGAATATTATGAAAAGTTATTGCTCTCCTTATTCAAACTGATTTTTGTTCTTCTTCTTTCATGAATATATTATTGACCTGAAGAATGAAAGCTGTATCATACTCTTGAGAAATGATGGGTAATCAATCCAAAGATATAAAAGTTTAATAAGAGAATGACAAATAAAAAAAGATGAGACAAATACATTATCCTGAAATAAATGAATGTTTTTAACTCTGTTAACTAGTTTGAATAATCTACCCTGGGGTCAAACTCAGTTCCTGGAGCCCTGCAGAGATCAGATTCAACCCTAATTAAACACACCTGATCCAGCTAATCAAGTCTGAACTACACAATGTGTGTGTGTGTGTGTGTGTGTGTGTGTGTGTGTGTGTGTGAGACTCTCCGGTCCTCCAGGAATTGAGTTTGACCGCCCTGATCTCTCACATCTGCATATTATAGCCACAGCTTTAAAGTATGTTAACTATGTCTGCAACAAAACATGTTCTAGTAAATAACAAGCACAGAAGTCTGCTTGGTTTGAAAGTGTCTTGTGTGCGAGTGGCTCTTCAGTTCTTCACACTACTGACAGACCGTTGACCCGTTCTGCCTGAGAGATGTCAGATGTCCTGCACCATTACAGGTCGACAGAAACCCAGCACAGAGTCCATCAGACGCAGAGCAGGCGCCCGTTCAAAAGTGTGGGGCAGACAAAGCCCAGTTTTATTTCATTCTCCAAAACATTTGAGCCAGAAAATAGTCTCTCTACAGCCTCGGGTGCAACTCGTTACTCATAACATTAGCATTTCCATCAATACACTATAAAATACTGAGCAGTATGTTACATCAACAAGACTTAAGAAATACTTTAATACGTTATGGATTCAATCAAATGAATGGTACAGGATTTACACACTCCTATTTCATCTTTACCATCTGTGTTGGAACGATTAGGTGAACGGATATTAAATGAAGTCAATTCCTGCTTGATTCGGCTGCAGTCAGACAAGAAGAAGCAGAGAGGACAAACAGAAACAACAGTTTTTAACCCATGAGTCATGGCAGTGCGCTGGACGACATCAGCTTCCTGGCCTCCAGACAGTTATTAACATGTGTTGTACCCACGATGCACCTCTTCTTCTGGAGCACACATGCTGCTGGTAACACATACAGACGCCTTGGAAAGTAGCTCCATCCTGATCACATTAAATAAGAGTCCGTCTCTGTCTCTCCTGCAGTCCTCAGTCGTAGTGTAGCGCCGTGTAGAAGATGATCCAGACCACCTGCGCACACACACACACACACACAGCGCTATCACAAAAGTATTAGGCTGTTTTTAACACTGATGTTTCAGCACATCTGAACGATATCGTGTGATAACAGGAAAAAGCCTGAGTGTGTTTACCAGGAACAGGGCGAATGAAGTCATGAAGCCCTCTTTGGTGAGCTCCCATGTTCCTCCGTACTCCTCCTCGTCCACCTGCTGGAAACTGCTGATGTACACGTACAGGACGCCTGCGTTGATGATACAGAATCTGCGGGAAACACAGTCACAGCTCATGGAGGATGAAGACTTCAGGAGCTCAGGTGGAGGTCTCGGCTATACTCACATGGCTATTCCCAGAAACCCCTTCAGAGGTGCCACCCCCCATATTACCCCCAACAGCACAGCGATGATCTGACGGAGCCAGTACACCACATCTAAAAACTCATCCTGCAGGAAAACACAACACACTCACGTATAAACACATCCATGAGACAGCATAATGACAACACATGTGTGATAATAGACAGGGAGCAGCACATGCAGTAATGACCCTACACAACGACCCCTGAACCCTACACAGTGAACATCACTCAACATGTCTGCATCTGCTAGGACATATTATATTATTAAACACATTGAATAATGGTGGTCTGGATTTAACTGATTTTGATTCCCTCAACTATGCATTCATTGGCTGAACCAATATCTATCCAAACCATCTTCTATGTGGCATGTCTTCCCTCAACTTGGAGGCATTCATTTTCTCTTAATGTGTAATTATGATATATCCAAACTCCCTAGGTTCTCTTAGCATGAGCGCTCCTTTATAAGCATAAATAAGTTCATCAAGTGTAGTATTATGCCAGGCTTCTCAGTGCATATGAAAAACATTATATTTGGGTATTATGACTCACAAACGAAACTGAATCTGCATTAGCGAGTCTGTGGGAGACACTGGGGTCTGTCAGCAAACACAAACTAAAGGCATGCTTCAGAGCTGTTCTGAGAAGGTGCTTTGAGACGTGTATGATTATATTAAGAGGGGATTATATCAGTATATTAAGGGGACACTCAATATCTAGTGATACTGTAGACTTGATTGCACAGATACTGTTTAAACTAAACTGAGCTGGACGATAACATCACTGTATCCAATGAACTGCCTTTAACTGAAAGTTGAGTGTTTATTATTGTCCTTTTGCATCATTGACACAATTTCCTTTTTAATACTGTTATGTGCTTTGACACAATCTGTATTGTTAAAAGCACTGTGGTAAAGATGTATTATTACTATGAATTAGGTTACTACTACTATTAACATCTTATGCCCTGCAATAATCATTTACTCAAACTCGCTTTTATGAGATAAAGAGGGAAAAATCGGCCAAACATATCGACCAAAAAATAAATAAACCTCCTCATCATATATCGGCCATCATCTGCCCTGATTTATTAATATCGGCTTCGGACAGAGAAAAGCCCTGTTGCTTGTTATTAATATATGTTGAAAGCAAAGTGCACTTTATTTTTTCTAAATAAAAGAAGTAACGTTAATGTTTATTTGTTGTGCATGTTATGTAGGTTCATTAAAAACAAGTTTTGGAATAGCCAGTTGTTCCGGTCATGACCTTTGACACTGATGAATATTCAGATTTGGACCTTTAAATGAAGACTTTGTTTATGACACATATTGTAACGGATCCGTGTAGTTCATGCATGGCCTGACTAGAGTAAGAGATGAGTGTAAATCAGACCTTCTCGTCCCACACTGCTCTGCAGCTGATGGCTTTGCTCCATGTGGACTGCTTCAGTCCTCCGTTCAGCACATGAAGCTCTTCTTTCCGCTTCGAGCTGCTCGTCATGATGCACACACAACTAAACACGCGCTCCGAGGTCTGAACACTTGATCCGGGTGCTGAAGTCTTCTGTAAGCGATCAGATGTGCGGTTTCTCGTCCCACATTGACACGGCTCGGGGAATTGGCTCTGCGCATGCGCGACGAAGTCACGACCTTGTGATCCCGTCCAATGAGCGAATGCGACGTCTGCACGGTCAGCCAATGAGAGCGCAGTATTGGCCTCAGACGCGCGCGCGCGCCCTCTAGAGGCGAGCGATAATCGCTGCATTACCAGAGCGTTATTCAATAAATCAAATGAATGAGCTCAGAGGAAGAGATAATTTGCATAAATTTTGTTTCCTTCATTACAAAGTAAATGTGCATAAGAAATCATTGTATTTACATGAACTGGTGGCAAAACATCGCGACGAGAATGAATAAAACACTTAATCAATATGCTGTCATTTTTCTTGTTTTTCTTTCCCCCAGTTTTGAGTTTCTTCTTTTTTTTTTTCTTTTTTTTTTCAGTGTGGGCCTAATAGTGTGAGACAACAGGCTATGTCTTGTTGAAAATTGTGTCTTAAATATTTTATAATATGTTGAAAATATTATAAAAGGCAAAAAAGTATATCTGGCTTTGCGTTGTGTCTTGGTCAGCAAAATTATGAGGATTTTAGGAGTTATGCATTTCATGCAATTTGTAGCACTTCATTTCGCTGTCAAAGTTGGGCTGTTGACCTCGGATACAAAAACAGAAATTAAATATGAATAAATAAATAAATTCAAAACATCTAGTAGTAGAGAATTTGTCATTCTGCTTTCCTAGAGAATTTAGGAGCGTCCCAATTCGAGTACTTGTGGACTATTCTCTATCATAGTGTAGTGTATAGTGTGAGTAGCGCGTTCACACTGAAGACTCCACGCAGAAAAAGCGCACTTTAAATACCCGGATGATGCACTTAAATAACCGACTGAAGAGTGGGAAGTTGGAGACTTTTTTTTTTTATCGTAAAATATGCACGTACAAATATTTGTAAAAGTGTTTATTTTTTATTTCAGCAAAAGTTTATATTACACAAGTACAATAAATTTTGCATAATGTCTCATTCCCACATTAACCAAAAAGTTAGGAACAAAACAAAAAGAAGGGGAGAGAAAAAAAAAAAAAAAACATGGCACAGTAGTACAGATTTCAATCATGCTACATATAAGAGGTCATCATATGTCTTAAAAAAGAAGTAGATTTTTATTAATAATCATTCTTAGTGATTTGATTAAATATTCTACTTCACATAATCAATCTATAAGATTAGGTATTTTCTTAAGAAATGTTTGTTTCTGAAAATAACATTTTACCACAAGGATAAGACAATATATTAACAATTATTCATGAAGAATAACAATATATCATAAAGATTTGTTTTGGTTTTCAAAAAAAAAAAAAAAAAAAACATACTAAATGTGTAAATTACAGTTCATATTAACTTTTGAAAAACAATAGGAACTTAGATCAGTCCAGAACAGTGATGAAACATAACACAGAAAAAAAAAATATGTTGGAAACGTGATGCACTCGACTGTCGCAGCTTTGATAACGTAGAAATGGGGGCGGGCTATGAGTGTTGACAAAATAACCTAATAGAATTCCCACACTACACGACAGAGCACTTATAATGCATAGTGCGTCAGACGTTCTGCCATTTAAATACTGTCCGGTAACATAAAGACTATTATTATTAACGATTATTTTAAAATCACCATTATTTGATTGCTTTACATCCCTAGTTTTGTTTTAAAAGTATATTATATACAGTGAAATGCACTTAACAAACACATTTGAACTGAATTAAAGGCATTTTTTTTCCCAGGGTTATGTAACTATGTTAGAAAAATGATGTTAACTTAATACAAACTAATTTTTATAAAATCGTCAGCTAGATGTAGAAATGTTTTCTTATTAGTTTTTTTTTACAGTGAAAAATAAAAGCCAAAAAAAGCTTTCTACAGTAGCACACATGTTATTGTTCATGCACAGTATATATATATATATATATATTGCAATATATAGCCTCTTTATATTAAATATGGTGCACTCATAGTGATTCTAGGCATCAGTCATTTTCAGAAGCTCTTGTTATTTCTCCAGCATGCAGACCACCTCTTGAGCTTGTAGCAGGAAGTTTTAACCACAGTAACATTGTAGTTACACAAATTACACTAGCTCAATTGCTCGGGTACATCACTAATTCAACTTCACTCAAACTTTCCCCTGTGTCTCTTCCGTTTGCTCTGAGCAGAAATAACTGCTCATGCATGGCAACAAGTGCTGCAGTCGTAACTTTGAGTATTTGACTTATCAGTATATTCACGAGCCGATCATCATCATCATCATCATCATCATCATCATCAGGTCCTCGGGGTGCAGTGACGCACGCGGTCACGTGACCCTGCCGCTGGTGACGCGCGGCGTGAGTTTCTTTCCCCGTCTGTGTTTAACACACACTCACACACACTCGACTGGACATAAACACGAGAGAAGGGCTTTGTGCTGCTCTCATCCCTGTCCTCCGGAGCCGAGCTGTGTAAGCGTGCGGGTGAGTTTGGCTTTGACTTGTTTCGTTACGCATCGACTTCACAATCTATCATTTCAGCCGCGAGACTTCACTGATGCGTTACAGTGTGTGTGTGTGTGTGTGTGTGTGTGTGTGTGTAATGGCGACAGGAAGAAGGGGTGGATTTATAGTGTGTGGTTTTTAATATCCGATCATATTTCATAATATTAGTATTGCCAGAAACAGTTGTTGGTCAGAACAATGGCACACGTGTGTGATCAGACGTGCACAACATGTATGTGAATGACTGAGATCACTCACATGCTCAAAAGTTCATTCATATGGCACATCAGTTGGTGGATTATCTATTTTTGCATATTTCCAGACTGTCCATCTAGTCAGTGATCACAGTTTTTCTTATTTCTTCAGAATCACAGCTCTGAATGTTGTTGAGCGTGGACTCATTGTAGTCCCTTGTTTCTGTGAGGGACCCTTAGATCAACAACTGGGACCATATTCACTCAGTTTGAGATTATAGCATTGGCCGATAAACAAAACTTTTTAATTTCCCCATGTGTCAGATTGATTAATTCATCGGTTAATGGATAGTGCACAATATCCAGTTTTTAGATTAATATTTATTTCAAGATTTTCCAGTGTTTATTTAAACCTGCCATTTTTAATAGATCTGATTTTAATTGCATTAAACTGTATGGTTTCAGTGGCCGCCCCGCGCTGTAGCATCATCTATCAGTATCTGTCATTAATAAAAGGGTCCGCTTTGAGCTGGTAGATGGTTTTCAATCATTAAAGTGTAGTAGTGAAGTGTGAAAGGGATAAACCTCTAAACCATGGTGTTACACTCACCATGAAGCCGGTTGTGTCCCGGAGCTCAAGGCTGTCTGAGGTGACCGTGCAGGGCCCGCGTCTGATTCGAGGAAACCTCAATCTAACGGATCTGCCAGCTTCACGGGCCTCTCCTCAGCTAAAGGTCATGGTGATGTTACAATGCTCTTTTACATCTCAAAACCACTGCGATTTCAGAGCTGTTGCCTTGAAAACAGGTCTGTATGTTAATATTTGATTACGTTGTTGGACCTTTGGTGGAAATATTTTTCTTTTTTGGTTTTAATGCTATATCATAAAACCCTGTATCATCAGTTAAAGTCACAAACCAGTGTAGTGGCTCTGTAAAAGTGATTTTACACTCAGTCAGAGGTTCTGTAAGTATGTCTTACTGGTTTTACTTTCCTTCTTCCCAGCTTCCAGGTGGGATTATTGCAAATATATCCCCTAACAAAACCTGGAAGCGTTCCCTTGGCTTGGTCACGAGCATGAAGCCGTCTGAAATCGGGACAAGGGCTGCGGGTCCCTGCGCTGTGTTCTAGCGGCTCTGGTCAGCTCGAGCTGGCATTGCTCTGCCTCGCTGGTTTGGAGACTGTGATGTCAGCCATTTTAGGTTGGACAGCAGAGCGTGTGGTGTGCCGCCATTTTTTTTCTCCCCTCACTCTTCCATTTTTAACTGAGCCTTAACACCTTAGTTGCTGGTCACATCGAATCTGTGCCACTCTCCATTGAAAAACCCAAATGCTCTTAGGTATCTTTTAACAAGTTGGAGTTGCATTTTCAATAATAACCCAACTGACCAATGCATACAAAAAAGCCATGCATAAAATAGCTCATGCCACTGGCCTGTTTGATGAGGAGCTCTTGTTATTCTCACTGTTTAAAAAATACATTTCTTACCCGTTTAAAATAATGCATGCAAAGTTGAACACATTTTTGCCTGAGAGAGTCAACGTGCATGAGTGTGTGACTGAGACCGAGGGCTTTGACAAGGGAACGATTGGACAGCATGCTATTGACAATGAGTGAGAACAACCACACCTATCCAGCTCGGTGTGAAATAGGATCAGGGACTGCTCTCGCCACTCACAGAGTCCCGAAAAACAAGCCAAGGAGAGCCAGGAGCCGAACGCTGTCTGTGTGTATGAGTGTGTTAACTCTCTGTGTGTGTGTGTGTGTGTGTGTGTGGTGGGGGGGTTGCCATGGGGACAGTAACACACCAGTGGTGCTGACGACCCGTCTCCCTGCAGACTGGGCTGAACTTGTGAGGGACGGGGGGAGGGGAGGCTAAGGAGAGCTGGGAAAGCGACGGTGGGGTACATGTGTTTTCGCCAAAGCAAACGTAATGGAGAGAGAACAGATTTTAACCCCAACTACACAAAGCCATGTTTATCGTGTTTACGGCTGCTGGTCGCGTTCTTACAAAACATCCACGTGGTTCAGTTTAGGCACTCTTGTACCCTTGTTTATTTACGTGTACTCCAGAGAGACAAAGATGTTCTGTTGGTCCGTAGTGAGCCCACTGTCTGACTGTATAGGCCTCAGATTATTGATACGGTACACACTCATTTATTTGTACCTTTTAACATTGTATTTCAGTATTACTAAACAAGTGAGCGTGACCTTTCTGTCTCAGTCAGACCTCAGTCGAGTAGTGGTTGATCAGTGTCTGTTTTTCAATTCCAAATTCGCAAACTTTTACACATGGCCCTATTGTAGAGGTGAAGCGTTAGCTAATTTTTAAGCTAACAAACTGGCAGACGATCCACAGGCTCATTCAGGTTTTCGCAGCTTAATCAAGAGCTGCTCAACGCAAACAGCAGCTTGGCTCCGAGGATGACCACTCGCTAAACCGCTCATGGTGGAACATTCCAGAGCCTCAGGAGCGAGCCAGAGATGTGGGGGGGGATTGTTGGATGAGGGGGTGTGTGTGTGTGTGTGTGTGTGTGTGTGTGTGTGGGGGGGGGTAGGGACGGGGAATTGGTATCAAGGCAAAAATTCCTTGCTGAAACACCTCACTGCTTCCTGCAACAGTTAATGGCCCCTTCCCGGTTATCCAACACATGTGTACACACACACACACACACACACTCGCACCTCGGCCCAGCCCCCACTCGTCTTCTCATCTTCTCGTCCTCAGGGTCTGACCAGTGTGATGGATGTCAGGCCCGCCCACCACGCAGCCTCTTTGTGTTGGTTATGTGACCCAGCAGCGTTGGCAGGGCCTTGCCCCCTTTTCTGAAAGGCAAAGCTGCAATGAAGCCCATTTCCACTTCCTGGGAAAAGAGGATATCGTGGCAGTGTGTTATGTTTGCAAGGGTGAAGCCCCACTTACTCATGACAAGCACATGATCGCCTACAAATACTTGTTTAGAATCGTCCGTCTTTGCTTCTGGGCCAACCGAACCGTTTGTGGCAATCACCTGAGCCGTAAATGCAATGACTAATCACTCTGAAGCTGCAGGGAAATTATATTATGACAATGCCACCACGAGGACATGCACAGCTCACGATAGCTGCTAGTTTTAAAGTTTGGATACTATAACATTAACAGCAACAGACAAACAAAACTAAAAAAAAAATCTGTTTTGCATATTTAAGTGCCATCCAAAAGTTGGGCACCGGAGATTATCAAGACAATAGAGATTAATATGTGTTTTGCAAAAAGTTTTATGTAGTCAGAATGTTTATTTTTGGCTACTTATGGAGAATAATGTTTAGGTCAGAATCAGATAGTGTAATTACAGCATCTACCAGCAGGAGCTAACTAGACCATGTTAACAGACCAACGCTTTCCTTTGTCCCTGTGTGACATGGTAGAACTGGAGAAAGCTGGACTGTTCCCATATGACTTATATATTACTAAAATATATATAAAATCCCCAAAATCCCTATTATTTAGAGTGCTAACCTGCAGATAAGAAACTGTGCTGCCTTGTTCCTGGGTGTGTTTGCGGTCTAAGATTAGTGAAGGTGACCTATATTTCTAGTAGGCCTTGGCAGTTGTAGCCATTTGAATTCGAAATGAACTGCAGTGCTTTTGTCTTGTGTGTTGTTGTTGTTGTTTACTGAATACACTGCTGAACTTAAGGATGTATGTACACTCCTGATGGAGAAACATTAGAAGTACTCTCATTACGCGCTGGTGGATCTTATCCAGGTTGTAACTAAGTACTGCTTCAAAATGCCAAAAGAAGAAACATGAGCAAGAGAGAAAAAATAGAGAGTAGTCAATTTATGGAAAGCTTCGTTGAAACTCAAAGAAGATACAGGTCGATCTTCAACCTAAATTAAGATCCTTATTAATGCTGACTTCAGACCAATAACCATAAGACAGCATCTGCAAGAGAAGAGTTTAATGAACAAACACGTCTTGAAAGGCCACGTCTCCTCCCACACCACAAACTTGCCTGTTTGGGACATTTAAAGGTGGAAGAGAGCTGATGGCTTCCAGTGTTTCTGGCATGACAAGGAGATCGCACTGGAGATGTTTTCTACTCGGCACAGTGGAGGAGGCTCCATCATGACCTGGGGTACTCTTTTCTTTAAAAAAAATTAAAATAAAATGGTGCTTCAGGTTGTGCAGGGTCGTCAAACGGCAGCTGGGTATTTTGTTCTTTAAGCCCTTCTCTCCCTGATGCCGTCTCATGGTTATTGGGCTGCAGTCAGCATCAGGAAGGGCCTTAATTTGGGTCGAGGATCGGCCTGTGTCTTCATGGACAGCCCGACTGATCCTCCGACTCAGTGCAGGTGAAATTGTTTTGGATATACCACTTGACTTTTTTTTTGTTCCATAACTCTCAGGATCTATTAAGAAATGTACATGGACATAAAAGCCATATATTTGCGCAGATTTTAACTAGTTAAGGCTATGGTCTTAAACTTTTGATCAACTTATGAACAGCCTGTTTGAGTTTCAATGCAGTTTTCATTAAATTGCCTACTTTTTTTTTTTTTTTTTTTTTTGGTCTCTTGCTCCTGTTTCTTCTTTTGCCATTTTGAAGCAGTACTTAGCCCCCAGGTTGTGTTTCATAAAACAAGTTTACCAAATAAGCCAGACAGCAAAAGGATATATTTGCATGACTTTCTAACATTTACAGATGAAAAATATACCTGTGACATGTCAGTTATGCTCTGAGGAAAACACAAAATTTCAAATTCATTAAACAGCACAGATATTTGCTATTTGCCATGCTGGATCAATTTGATCCATGATCAACATTAAAGGCTGCTTAAGAATAAGCGTGCACATCACATTATCCCGACTCATTGTACCTGGATCGAATTAGTGAGATTGCATGAGCTAAAAATTGTAATTCATGAAACTGATTTGTTAGGTTATTTCAGGTAAGGTTTTGGACTTTAATCCCCACTTTTCTTAGCGTGTTTTATGGAACAGCCCCTTGGATACAATCCACAAGTGTGAAATGATTGTACTTGTAATGTTTCCCCAGGTTTTAAGATTTTTATCAGGAGTGTATATTGAAATTAGTTTTCTCACATTTTCGGTTTAGTAAAATCAATCGGGTTTGATGGATAGCATTAGGGCTGCACGATATTGGGAAAAAATGACATTGCGATATTTTATTTTTCTGCGATATATATTGCGATTATTTTTTTCTTACAAACAAAAATGGGGTGAGCACACTTACATTCTCGTTTTAAATTATTTAAACATCGACACCATCGTGTCAATTGATTAATATGTGCGAGGGAGAGAGAGCAAGACAGCGCTCGTGTTGTTTGAAGACGGCTCTCTCTCTCTCTCTCTCTCTCTCTCTCTCTCTCTCTCTCTCTCTCTTTCTCTCTCTCTCTCTCTCTCTCTGTGTCTCTCTCTTGCGCGCGCTCTCTCTCTCTCTCTCGTCTCTGTCTCTCCGTGGATTCGTACATTGCGATATCGATGCTTAAACGACACATCGTGCAGCCCTAGATAGCATGTCATTGATCTAAACTATAAAAGTTTAACTTTTTCAGAGAGGGGATGGGGTGTGAGAAAGCTCCGTAAACAGAATGAGAGGCTGTAAAAGGTTCTTTGAAAGTTGCTCAGTCGTCAAAGACAGACATAAAAGCAGCTCTTCTCTCTTTTACTGTAGCGTAAGTGTAAGACATTTAAAGAAAGGTCAGTAGGGAGCTTTTTGTTATTTTAGTTTAATAACTAAATTGAGCTTGATTTCTTTCAGTTCTTAAAAGCTGTTGTTTTTTTGTATTTACAGATGATCTGATGCCTGAAACCATTAAGGACATGGGACACTTATAATGACTTGATGATAATGTCCATCAACAAGTTCTATAAGAGTGGATAACCATTATAATTAATTGGGATTCTCACTGGAGACTAAGTAGACAGAACCATGGCTAGCAAGAGGAAGTCCACCGTTCCGTGCATGATTCCTGTAAAAGCCATGCATCTGCAGGATGACTTTGAACGGGGCAGACTTTTTCCTCCAGCCAAGGACATTGGCTTTTCCCTTACAGAGGAAGCAAGTGGAAAAAGCAGTCAAAGTTTGGATGAGTCCTCTGGGCAAGAAGCAGGTGATACCTATAAAGATGATGGCATTTACACTTGCAGGCCATGTAACTTTGAGACCCAGGACCTAAATCTTTTCCTCGATCATGTCTACAGTGGGCACCCAGATTTCCGCATTGATCCCTGTTTTCGTTGTGTGGACTGCGGGACAAGTGCTGCAAAATTTGAGGGCTTAGCACTGCACAATGCCCGTGTCCATCCAAGTACAATAACCACCACACTTCAGCTCAGAAAGAAGGACAATAGAATCATAGTAGAGCAGAGTCTTTGTGTGGAACCTTGTGAAAGCACTAGCTCTAAAGAATATGAGATCTCCATCACCAAGACACCAATCATGAAAATGCTGAAGGGTAAATCAGAACCCAAAAGGATTGTAGTTTCTCACCCTGGTACTGATGACCCTCTCCCCTCTATTACCAAAGTGGTGGAGAAAAATGACACCCCTGCAGTTACTGTCACTCATGTACCCACTATTGTACACAATGGAGCAGCCAGCAAAGTCACTCTGCCGTCGGCCATACAGATCGTTAATGGCTCTGGGGCTTTGCCCATGCTGAAGACAGCTGTTACACAAGTCATATCCGTCGTGCAGAACAGAAGTCTCAATCAACAATCTGCTCCAATCACGGTCTCCTCATCCCACTCCTCTTCGGCATCCTCCTCATCAAGTACTAAGACTCTTCCAAAAGTAATGATCCCCCTCAGCAGCATTCCTACCTACAACTCATCCATGGACAGTAGCAGTTTCCTAAAGACATCCTTTAGCAAGTTCCCTTATCCAACCAAAGCTGAGCTTTGCTACCTTACTGTAGTCACCAAGTACCCAGAGGAGCAGATCAAGATCTGGTTCACAGCACAGAGGCTGAAACAAGGAATCAGCTGGTCTCCAGAGGAAATAGAAGATGCCCGCAGAAAAATGTTCAATACAATCATACAGGCAGCACCCTCAAACAGCCAACAGCAGAGGCACATCCACCACACCACTACTCAGCCAACTATCACAGTTCTGGGCACAACTGGAATCCCGCACTTCTTACAAGGTAGCCTGGTTGGCCAAGGAGGGGTGATTGTCACCCAGCCGATGATGGCTAATGGAATTCAGGTCAGCAGTGCCCCTGTTGCATTAGCAGTTACACCTAAACCTCAGGCTGCTGCAAAGCCGATGATGCAGGCCAGACCCGCCGCAGCCCTGGTAGCTGATAAAGGAACCAGCATGGTTTTAGGCACTGTTGGTAGCAGCAGTAGTGGAAATTGCAGTAGTAGCAGCAGCAATGCTAGCAGCAGTTCAAGCAGTATTAGCAGTACTAGCAGCTTATGTAGCCAGGCTAGCGTAATCAGTATTGGTAGCAGCGGCACTGTTAAGTCAAATAGCAACAGCAATTTTAAGGTCAATAAACCAAGTACTGACGCCACTTGCATTCAAAGCAACGGTACTATTGTGAAAAGTGAGGGTAAAGGCAATTCTGAGGCTAAAAGCAACCTTAACAGCAAGATCAATGTTTCAAATGCCAGTACCACTCCAGCCACGACCTCTGCATCTACGACTATAACAGATAGCACCGTACCAAGTAAGTCAGACTCTCCTGTCTCTGTGAACTCTCGTATATTCTCCACCACCAACTTCCTGGACCCCAGCTTTAACAAAACCAAAAAGTCCCAGGAACAGCTGGCAGCCTTAAAGGAGAGCTTCCTTGTTAGCCAGTTTCCTAATCAAGAGGAAGTAGACCGACTTATAAGCCTAACTGGTCTGTCTGTACGTGAAGTGCGGAAATGGTTCAGCGACCGCCGCTACCACTTCCGGAATCTGAAGGGTTCAAGGTCAAGTGGCGGAGGTCAGACTGTTACAGCTAGTGGTGGCATTTCCCAACTGGATACCCTTGCTGCTGTAGACCTGTCCGAAAACAGTACACCCCCAGAGAGGCCCAAAACCCCCCAGCAGTCACCTCTCAGCCCCTCACAGACATCATCCCCACCAACTCCAACACGGCGTCCTCCACGACCCCCGTCGCCAGATTTCACCGCTATACGCTACAAAGAGCGAGAGCCCCACCAGGTTCGCACTTTGGAGGCCAGCTTTGCACAGGACCCAGTTCCATCTAGTGAAGAAGTTGACCGGTTAAGAGCAGAAACAAAGATGACTCGCCGAGAGATCCACGGTTGGTTTTCTGAGCGACGGAGGAGGGTAGCAGCAGAGAAGAAGAAAGAAGAAGCTGAGAGGGCAGAGAGGGAAGATGATGATGCAGTGGGAGAGGGAGAGGAGCATGTAATAAAAATGGGAAAAAGCACCAATGAGGAGACCCATGAAGCTGAGGAAACACAACAACAAGGCAAAGAGGACCAACAGAAGGATGAAAGTGGTACTGAGCCGAAAGTTAACCCAATCAAAATCAATCTCAAAATGCTGAAAGTTACTGAATCTAATGGAAAAGGTGAGCCAGAGGGCAGTCAACTGAATGAGGCTACCAAGGTGGCACAATCTATCTCTCAGACAGCTGTTCCTCAGACCTCCCCATACCGAGGAAAGAAGACGCCGGAACAGCTCCACCTGCTGAAGCAAGTCTTTGCACGCACCCACTGGCCCAGTAGTCCCCAGTACAATGAGCTGATAACTAAAACAGGCCTGTCACGACCAGAGGTGGTACGCTGGTTTGGAGATTGCCGCTATGTCCTGAAGAACGGTCAGCTCAAGTGGCTTGAGAGTTACCAGACCATGGTAGATGAGGAAGACTTCCAGAAAGCCAACATTAGCATCCTAAAGGACCACCTAGACAAGCATGGTAAACTAGATGAGACTAAATTGGATGAGATTGTCAAATCAAGTGGATTAGGTGAGGAATCAATCCGGCGGTGGTTTGCCAATAAAATGCCACTTTTATTGGAGGAAAGCAACTCTGAGAGCACAGGAGGTGTGATGACTGGATCATCATCTGCAAGCCCATCTGAAGCTGCTCCAGCGTCCCAACATTCAGACCACGAAGAGGCGGAGCAGTCAGGAAGCAGCCTAATCTCTAAGAATCAAACCACAGGAGTTGACATATCAACAAGTACTAAACAAGGTGATTCATTTTCTGCCATCTTAGCCATGAATTATATCGTATCTTATTTAAGGATAGGATTAGCCCTTAGATTGTGTCCGGTATGAGGTAAGTTGTGTTTAATACTTGTGTGTTCATTTTCACAGAATCTGACTGAAGAGGAGAGTGGATGCATGAATTAATGTGAAGCGATATCAACCCATGGGATTACAGCACATGTGGCCTTGAATTGAAGGCTTTTTTTTTTTTTTTTTTTTTTTTAAACACAAAGATTAAACTTTAACAGGAGCACTGGAGAACACCTCTGCAAAAAAAAAAAAAAAAAAAGGAAACTCTCCCCAAATAAATATTTTCTTTACTAGCTGTCAGACATGGTGTGGATTATCAAAAATCAGGACGCACCCCTTCACCAGCCGAGCTGCTTTTTTGATTTGGATGGGATAGAGGGGAAAACTGACCTTAACTTCGTGAAGTGAGAGACCCAAGTTGAAGTTGACTGAAGTTTTTCTTATATGTGAATTTCCTTTCTTTTTCTTCTGGGGAGGAATTAGCATTTTTAGGGGATTATGATGGAATGAAGCGCAAACTGCACAGCTCTTATTGAGCCCTTTTGTAATTCTTAAAATATGACGGACATAATTGCACCTCAGAGAGGTTGAGTTGTAAGCTGTAGATGAGCATCCATACCATAGCAAGTTTTTTTTCCCCCTGAAATGTCAAAGGGAAATATTCCCTAAAGTCATGATTATTTGTGTCAAAACAGATTCACCAGTGTGAACGCTTCAGCTTGTATGATTTTTACAAATACTATTTGCAGAATAAATTTAATATTACAAAAACAATGGTCATGGTTTTTCAGGCTTGGTAAAAAACATCACAGCTCATTGTTGAATAAGTAGTTTATTCTCAGGCTTGATTATGTTTCATATGAAAAGCAAAATTAAAATGTATACTTCCTCCAATATAGCATAGGCACATTACAGAAAAGGCTTGGGTTGTAAATAAGAACATTGGTAACAAAACGCTGATGCAAGAAAGCATTGAAAAAGGCATACATGTCCAACAGGGAAATCTTTCGTTGATGTATACATGTATACATACACCAAGGCACATGAATGATGAGGCAAGAGAATAGCAGAAACTCATTTACAGACTACAGAAGGGCTCCAGGGATTAACACTGAACACATTGAGGGAATGTTGGCTAATTAGGAATAAATGTAAGGGAACTTGAACAAATTCCCTGTGAAGGCATCTGGCCGCGTCTTTTCCTCTCAAAGCTCAGGAAGTGATTATGGTCCCTGTGTTTTCTGTAATATTTCTAGATTGCGTAATGCAATTGCTATACACTAACTGTTGCGAAAGAATAGAAAAAAAAAGAGGAATGACAATTTATGCATGCATCCAAAGGCACAAGCCAGTTGCTTGAATTGCACGTCCCTCCGTGTTAAAATGCCCCTCGTTCACAATTTTCAAATTAATTAGCTTGATTCAACAACGTGATTAATTCAACAACGTAACATTATAATTTGAGGAGTAAATTCTGGAGCATCTTTTTAGACTCTGAGCTGTCATGCACAGAACCAAATAAATACTCGACAATGGTGACCAACCTAGTAGCATCCACAAGGAAAAAAGGGGGGAAAAAGGCAAACAAGCTCTCCGTAAAAACACACCTGGGATCCCATGATCAAACAGAGGCAGGTAAAGCATCAGTGATTGAAAAGCAATGCGACAGCATCACAATGGCTTCTGTATATGGCTGTTAGACACGAAATGATTCCCAGAACTACATGGCTTGTGTATGCGTGCGGTTCAGTGACATCTCAACCTCTACTGGCTAAACAAGAGGACTGTGAAACTTACCAGAGCTACAATAAATATGGCCTTGTTTTTACTGTACATCAACTGTAAATACTGAGGTTTAGCAGTCTCAGCCTGTTTATCAATCAATGACGTATGATCTGTATTAGGGCAATACTTTGACAACACAAAACTAGACAGCTTGGCACAAGAAAGACTGACCAAAATGCCCTTACTTCAAAAATACTCAGGGTGTTCTACTATAACCCAATGAAATGAGACAGACTTATTTGGTCCCAATTACCAGTCTACCTTTGGCTTTCTTGAAACACACATGGTTAACGTGCTACTAAATCATACATTAAATGTCCTCCCTATTTTATCTGATAAGACAATACATAATAAAGAGCCTTCAGGAACAAGACGTGGAGGAACAGTAAACGATAGAATCACAGAAATGGTTTTAGACGGATAAAACGGTCTGAAATGAGATGGTCCAAGTTCTGTTCTGTAAACTAAATACACAATGTTTCCACAAATCTCTCATAGCCCAAAACCCCCAGCGGAGCGCTTTGTGAATTCAAGACCTCCCGTGCAGACTGGCAAAACAAAACACTCTCTGGTCACTTGATAACTTCATAATTTCATTTGAAAGCAAAATAGAGGTTGTTAAATGTTGAAGAATGTCTTCCTGAAGCTCAGAGAGATCTCTCATACTGGCACCTGCCCGTCACAAAAACACAAGCACATCCTGGGACGTGTCCAACACTTTAGTCCGTCCACTCGGACAGCAGGAAGAGAAAGAGCAAGAATGAAAGACACGCAATTAAAAAGGCCAAGCCCTCATGTGAAAAACATACTCGTATAGAAAAAAAATGACATTATGAAAGATTAAAACAGAGGTTTAAATAATAAAAATAATCTGAAATGAATTCAAAATCTGGAGTGAGAGGCTCTTTGAGAGCAGATCAGCTGCAACGTTTTTCTAACCACACACACACACACATTTATATATTTATATATAAGCCAGAGAGACAGAGTAAATAAAAAGTATTATTACTCCATAAATGTTAACCTGGAATCGGTTTCAAAGTGATGAATGATACAACCCCCAATTTCAATTTTTAAAGACTGTCTTTTTGGCGTCCACCCAAACGCTGTCCTTGAGATCAGAGCACCCCCGTCCCGTCCCGTCCGCCGCAGGTTCAGATTGTAGCGAAGCAGATAATTGTTCATTTCTGTCGATGAGCCGCAGCTCCGTTCACGCTCCACAAGTCCCCTCTGCCACTCGTCACAGAGAGAGGACACCTGTCCGAAAACACTGGCGATGACCACTTCCACAGAAACGGGTTTCACGGCAGTCCCTGACATCATCAGCTCTGTAGGAAGCTTGTCGCTGGCCTTGCGTCCGCTCCGTCCATCTGTCGTGCGCTCAGCCGCTCGTTTACACACGGTTGTCTGCGCTGACACGAGCCCTGCGAAGCCTGCCAGAGAACACAAACACCACACACACATCACACAACCATCTAGTCTGACTTCTGATCATGATGTTACTGTAGATCTAGACTCAGTGTGAACATGCATTTACTCATCTCACTCACACAAAAACAGATTCAGTTTTCCTCAGAATTAAAAATGGCGCAAAGCAAACTCAGAATATGATGCAAACCTGCAATAGTTAAATGTGTGAAATAACACTAATATCCTTTATGTATTCAATCCCTTTTTACTAACCAATGTCTTTGTTGCTGACCTTCGATTATCCAATTCAACCACATAAATAACAAAAATGTCTTTTTATTTGCTGAAAAGAGTTGAACTTTCTTATTCTTCATGCAATCCAGATCAGCAGCAGAGCAGAAAGGCTTGTTTGAGCCAACATTTACCAAAAATAGATTTTTTATTTATTTTGTATATTAAAAACAAGCAAGCCCAGCACAGATGAGAAAAGTTAGTGCAAAAGTAATAATGCACTCCTTTTCATAAAAAATATCGCAATTATTCAAAAATAATTTGAGTAGTAACGCAATATTGTAATTTTATACTTTCAATAGTAACTTTCCCCCACACTGTCAACCAGTAATTTTACTTCCGGTGAAAGACAGTAGAAGATACAGGAAAGAAAGTGATTTATTAATATATTCCCATCACTAGATCTTTGTTTCCCGTGCAGTATATTTAGTGGCAACCAGTCGGTTGGATTTCAAGTGACTGGAAAAGTACAATATACATCTGAAAATCGGCATGCACATTTCTGAACAGGAAGCATCAGCAGTGAACAAAACTAGTCAAAGCTAGTCGACAGTCCAGTAAATGCTGGCAACCTCTAGAAGTTATTCACGACCGATGAACAGCACTACACTGTGCGAGAGAAAGTTTTCTTGCTTGTGCCAACTGAAAGCCTACACGAGAAACACCAAGAGCCAGGAGAGACTCGGGCGTTTCAGTCCTGAACATTAAACGAGTCATTCATGTAGATTAAGAGAAGTTAATTTCAGTTAATCGCTCTGATGCCGTGTCTGGTGGAAGCCATTTAGCCCTTAACTAAGTTAGGACATTTTGATACTTAAGCAGTTTTTGTAAAAGTGCCCCATTATGCCATTTCCAGTACTGACTTTAATGCAGTGTGTAATGTAACTGTATATGAATATAAACGATCTGCAAAGCCGACAGTGCAAGATAAATAAAGTTATTGTCTCCCAAAAGAAAGAATCGATTCTCTACAGCCTAAACGCTAGTTATTCAAATCCCTTTCCACACATTTGCATAATGCGCGCCTATGTCCTACGTTGGCCAGCCGTGAACAACTTGACCCCGCCCACAAACACATCATTCTACCGCGAGAGTCACAAAACACTTGCTGTTGAAAGATCGATCAGTATCCTGCTCCACTGAACCACAAACTGTAATTATGATAAATAATACATGTTTATATTTTC
Source organism: Carassius auratus (assembly GCF_003368295.1). Classification (NCBI taxonomy): domain Eukaryota; kingdom Metazoa; phylum Chordata; class Actinopteri; order Cypriniformes; family Cyprinidae; genus Carassius; species Carassius auratus. Next base: position 1,680,957 of record NC_039300.1, on the reverse strand, counting down.
TATTGAGCTTTCAAAATATAAAATATTGAAATAGGCGTAGCGTTTCTGATCACAACAGACTGGGCCAGCTGACCAATCAGAGCAGAGCAGGCTCACAGACGGGAGCGGTTTAGAGACTGAATCCCAGAACTACTTCAAACTAATTGTTTCAGAATCGCTGGAAAATGAAGTGATATTAAATGCATATTTTGAGAAAACGAAAGCGTTTTTTGACCTTGCATGCATGTAATCTATTGTAATCTGACTCCCAAAACAATATTAGGAACTGTAAAAATGGCATAATAGGGCACTTTCAAACTAAAAATTCATAAAAAAAAAGTAAACTTAACATCTTTAAACCAAGCGTACCTCCTGCTCTCTTGGTCCAACAGCGTCTCCTGTGACACTCTGAAGTCCTCCAGCGTGGACTGGTATCGGGCCTCGATCGAGCCCTCCCTCCCGCGGTATCCCAGCGCCTGGCCCGGAGACGAGGGCAGGGGGGACATGGAGGACATGGAGGACACGGAGCTGGAGTCCCCCATCCGCTCCCGACCCACCTGCATGGCCACGGCCCCCGCCGACGTCTCGCCGTTCTCCTGCTGCAGAACAAACCAGGTTACCATCACAATACAGTCGATTAACCAAGGTGCGTTTCTACATGCTCTGATGCGCACCCTTCCTCTGGCGATGTCCATGTGCACCAGCAGGGACGCCAACTCCAGATCCTCGCTGTAGCTGTTCTTGAGCGGGACCGACCGGTAGCCTACAGACAGACACAGACAGGGTTTTTTACATTCCTTAAAGGATGACGTCCTACGGAGTTCAGCTCCAACTCATCCTGGAAGCTTCTAGTATTCCCAGGAACCTTGATTAGCTGCTAATCAGAAACCTTCAGGTGTGTTGGGAGGAGCTGGAGCTGAACTCTGCAGGTCCGAGTGTGGACGGCCCAAGTCAACGTTCCCTAGGAAAGCACAAAGGTGAGCCGTACCCGTTTTGAGGCAGTTGATGGGGAACGTTGCCTGGGCGAGAAAGTTCTGGTCGTTGAACATGTCGATTTCATAGACCACGAAGCGCAGGAAGGCAAAGGAGGGATTGCACACGGTGAATCGGAAGGGTTTCCTGGGCCAGGTGGGGTTCAGCCCGTTGTCCGCTGGGAGTAAAACATGGAAATCTTTTAGTGATGCCTCTTACCCCTAAAGCAGTTGTTCTTCGGTGGTGGTATGCACCTCACCTTCAGAGTCCGTCCTCTGCTTGGCGTTGTCATACTCTGCTCCACAAACTTCGATCTCGATCAGAGGGCACACGATACCTCGACCGTGTTTGGGCAGGTGGCGTGCTCCCAAAACCTTAAAACACACCAGCGTTCAGTGTCTGTCATTTGCAACTATTTGGTCACTTTCACACGATCAATATTTGCTAATCAGCCGTTTCCACTCGGACGCTGTATGTGTCTAATAAAACGCTGGGAACAGCATGGATTCCCTTCTGGTGGACTTTCTTTACCCCCACTTTTTATTATGGATGGATGCACTTTATTGGACTTCTTTTGGACTACTGAAAAATAACACCCATTCACGGCCATTATAAAGCTGGGAAGAGCCAGGATGTTTTGTTATATATTTTTGATTGGATTCGTCTGAAAGAAGAAAGTCAAATACACCTAGGATGGCTTGAGGGTGATTGGCTAATTTTCATTTTTCGGTGGACTGTCCCTCTTATTCGAAGGGAAAACCCTACTGACAAATATTTTTCTTTAAAGCATAATCTCACTTAATTGTCTTTAACTTCTCAGAAAACAAGACTTCACATGTTCAGATTGCATCTCAAGTAAATGTATCTCGAAAACGAGACATTTTTTGTTGTGCATACAGCATTCAATGCCATGATTTTATGAATTTAAGTCTTTCTGCTCTGATATTTTTAGGCCTTAACTTGTAGAAGGGCGAATGAGGACCAGAGAGCCCCGTGTAGCGGTTGTGTACCTCGATGCAGAGCGTGATGGGCTCCACTGCTCTCAGAGAGAGCCGGTCGAAGGGGTCGAAGCTGTCGTCTCTCATGATGGACGGCTGCAGCACGTAACCGCTCCTGGCGTTCAGCATGAAGAGCGCCTGGTTCATCTGCATCGGCTTATCTGCAGACAAACAGTCAGACTGTGAAATGCCAGGATGCAGACGGAGCAGAAGAGAGAGCTGTGGCCCCGTGCGCACCTGCGGTCTGGAAGTTGAGGGCCACCAGCTGACTGCCGCACAGCCACATGGGCAGCGGGTCGTAGTTGGACGAGTCCAGGCGCTGGCCGCGAGGGTAGATCCGCGAGAGCTGCAGACGGTTGTACTGCAGGAACTTCTTTCCCTTGATGCGGTTCACATACTTCTCCGCTTTGGTCTCGGGAAACGAGGACATGTCCCGGAAACAGGCCCGCTCCGTCCCGATTTCTGTGAGAGACACAGGATCTTTTCAGGGTTTATGTTGAGGAGCTACATAAGCAGGGTTTTATTTGCCCCATCGTCTGAGGGACACAAATGTGTACGGTTGGTGCGTCTGTAGGAACAGGTTTGGGAAACACTGCGTTTAAGACCCCCATGAGAAGAGGGTTTTCTTGGGACAGACAGCGAGTGTGATGCCAGTACACTGAACTTAACTTGAAGTTGAGCATCAGCAGGTTTATAAAAACAGACAAATAAAACCGTTGTAGTCCTGCACTCATTCAATAATGAGAGCTGGTGTGATTTTATATAAAGTGTTCAAGTTTATATAAAGTCTGAATCAGTCATGTTGAGTTCGTGAGGTCTTACTGTCTTCATCAAAAGGAACGGGTCTGCAGTAGATGACCAGGTCTGACAGCTCTAGAGCAATCTTCTTTCTTCTTTCCATCATTTTACCCTCCTCAAGCTGACGGAGAACAAATAATCATTAGTCATAAACAATATCATACAGTCTACATGTCCGAAAGCAAAGAACGGCATGCATTTTAGATCTCTTTGATCACATGATCTGTAAACGCAGGCATTCAAGAAAGCGGTGCAGAGGTTTAACAGCTGGTGACGCGGAGCAGGAGAGATCAGCTGACCTTCGCTTCAGAGGTCATGGTGACCTCTCGGATCTTCATCACCCAGTCCTTCAGCTCCTCCTGTGAACTGGCTGCGATGTCCAGCACCGGGCCGGTGCGAGGAGAAGCCACGGGCACCAGAGAGAAGACGAACGGTCTGCTGCCCTTCCCTTCTGCCCTGACCACTGCAACAGAGACACACACACACACACACACCAACCATCAGACCGCATGCCAGGTCTGGGGAACTAAACCAGCCCTCTGCTGGGGATCCCCTTTGTTAAAATAGTGATCCGGGGAGTGGGGCGAGATCACTTTAACCCACAGCAACAGTGTAAGAGCAACACCCAACTCTGCCTAAACTAGCAAACCTGATACAACTCCTGCAATCAACATACTTCTGTTCTGACACATGGCAGCACAGTGAATTAACTCAATCCATGGGCAAACAAAGGCCTCAATATGAAAGTTAACTGAAGAGTGGAAAAATAAGAGGGTTTGGCGATGCTAGCCAAAAAATAAACCTGTTTCAGTTTTTTTAAATGCACTAAATTGGAAGATTAGATCGATAAATAAAATATTAACATAAAAAAATAAAATCTAAATAAAATACATTCATATAATTAACATTATCATTTTTATTTAGAAAAAACTTTGCAAAGTCATATAGAAATGACAAAAACAACAAAATTACTAAAACTTTCACTATAATTAAAATGAAATGAAACATTAAAAATTACCAAAAACTTGAATAGTAAATAAATTATACTGAACAAATTGTATATATATATATATATATATATATATATATATATATATATATATATATATATATATATGAGAGAGAGATTTATATTTATTCCTGAAATATTAGGTAAATAGCTAAAAAAATTAAATTAAATACAGCAAAAACAAAAAACAAAAAAAAACAACAACTCATGATTATTTTATTTATGTTTCCTCTAATTTCAAACATAATGTGTTTGTGTGAGAGAGAGAGAGTCTCTGTTAGGGACAGTGATGTGATGAGTGTGTACCAGGGAAGAGGAGCGCTCACACACACACACACACACACACACACACAGTCACTCACTGATCTGACAGGAAGACACGTCCACACTTCCTCTCAGGAGGTCTCCGAGAGGACTGTTCTCTGTGGCCTGCGGGGCAAGAGCGAGAGAGAAGAGGGGTAAAGGTTGGAGCCCAGCACGCACACACACACACACACACACACACACGCACACGCACACGCTCCACTCACAGCTCTGTCAGGCTCCACGGCCGTCGGGCTGATCTCCTCTACGTAATTCGCAGGGAACCACAGTTGCTTCTTGCCGCCATAGTCTCCCTTCCACCTGAGCGGGAAAACACAAACACACGGTTATTTACAGGCTCCTCCAGACTGGACGACAGAGAAGTAAAACTAGGCTTTGACAAGGAAATCAGCCTCGAGGGAGATGTTAATGTTAGAGAATCAAACAGCGCATGGCATTGATCACAGTGTTGGAAAATATTGTGTTGATCCTTCAGTCCTCAACATAAAGCTGTGTGTTCTCCACCCATCAGATCTTCCCTCAGGAGTGTGCACACTACCATCTGCACATCAAGACACTCGCTGTGACCCGCATCAACACTATTCAGTCTGGTGAACGCCACATCAGGGCTCTTATAGTTAGCTTTGGTGTGTTTTTATGTTTTGTTGACTCGTGTAGCTTCTGAACAAACCTTGAAAAAACACTGCACCAAATAAAGTCCAAATATATATATATGTGTGTGTGTGTGTGTGTGTGTGTGTATTGACTGCTGAACTGGCAGCTGTATACTGAGAGTGTGTTGTACTCACCAGCCTCCTTCCTGTTTGTCCACGTTCTGAATGATGGCGTTCTTACTGAAGGACAGCTCATCATCACGCTGGGCTTTATATTCATACATGGCTCGTACTGTGCACTGCTCACACACACACACACACACACACACAGGACCGTCACACACTGAACCCAGCAGCATGAGGAAGTCGTTCTGCAGCTGGAGAGCAGAGGTACCTTAAACGTGGGCATCTGATTGGCCTCCACGTAGAATCCAGGGTTACGTCCCTCATACAGAGACCCATAATCAGGCTCCTGCAAGACAGACAGAGAAGGAGCGTTCACTTGATCGGTCCACACAAACACCTGACAGGAAGAGCAGCGGAGCCACAGAGAACAGGTACATCTGAAAACCACAAGCTCAATTACTGCACTATTTCTGTCACAAATTATGGTCCAACTCTCAACTATCTATCTAAGACCTTTCCCTCTATAAACTCCAAATCTGCTGCTTATTAATAGTCAGTAAGATAGATGTTAAGTTTCAGTATGGGGTAGAGATTAAGGGAACTAAAATATGATCGTGCTGAATAAGGCATTAATATGTGCTTTATAAGAACTAATAAACACCCACTATACCTATAATATACATGAAAGTAAGCTACTAGTTAATAATAAGAATTGGTCCTAAAAAGAAAGTGTTATCTAAATGTGAAGCTATATTTAGGGATGAACTTCTTTCGTGTGGTGAACTGATATAGACCTGTACACTCCCGGAAACTACATCAACCCAAGCGATCCCAGCTCGATATGTAAGATCGGTAAGCATCGATATTGCGACGTATGAATTCACCAATATCATGCAGCCCTATGTGGGGGTTTCAGCTAGATTCACTCATGTCTGTGTGCAGTGAGCATCTTCTGTAGGGGTGTTCTCCAGATACTGGTTACAGGCTAACCGCATACTAAAACCTATCCGCACCAGTCAAACCAAACAGCTGAAGGAAGTTAACTAAACACAGGATGATTTATTGATTAGCTAAATTAGTCCTCTGTTATCAGTGGAGTTACTGGTGCATCCTTAAAGGGACAGTTCACCCCAACATGACAATCCTGTCCTTCTGTTCTCCTTTCAAACCAGAACTGAACACCTGACGTTCTTCTGTGGAACATAAATTATATTTAGAGAAATGCACAGAAGTGCTTTTTTTTTTGTCAGTGGTTTACAAATCCTCTTTTACCATATCGGTAACACTTCATAATAACTGCACACTATTAATCATTAATTAAGCATTAGTAAACAGATAATTCATAATTTATAAAGCATTAATAGACAGTAATAAGCAGTTTATAAATACAGATGTAAATGCTTTATTCTTGATTTAAAAGCATATCTATAATGTGTAATTTCATGCTTTATTCATGATCAATTTATCATTTCTCAATGACGTATAGCATTTTTTACAAACCAATTATTTAAGAGTTGCCAGTGATTCATAAGATCACAAGAAATGTAGTAAATTCAGGTAGTTATAAAGCATTTAGTAGTGGTCAGTTAACCATTTATGTGAGCTCATCTAAAGTGAGGACTAGTTATGCCTTGTAAAGCATTTATAAAGGATATTTAAAGGCTCAGTTATCTTCTAAACAAAAAACGGAAACAAACACAACACAGTGATACAGAACATAGGAATATTAACAGCCTTTAAATCTCATTTGTAAAAGCTTTACAAGGCATAAATAGTCCTTACTTTAGATGAGCTCACAAAAATAGTTAACTAACAACTACATATGTTTAATGACTACATGAATTAACCCTGACTTACAGTAGAAATACATGTTAATAAACCATTTATTAACACTATAAGTAATTATTACTATATGTCTGAATAAAAAGATGTATGAATGCACATTTAAATAGATTATTAATCATTTACTTACAATTTCTAAGTGATCTATCTTATGAACTACTGACAACTCCTTAATAACTGGTGTGTAAATAATGCTATACTTAATTTAGAAATGATAAATTGATCATCAATAAAGTATGAAAAAACTATTATTAAATACATTATAGATATGCTTTTAAATCAGGTATAAAGCATTTATATCTGTATTTATAAACTGCTTATAAATGTCTATTAATGCTTTATAAATGATGAATTTACTGTTTCCTAATGCTTAATTAATGATTAATAGCATGCAGTTATTATAAAGTGTTACCGAAATATCTTGTTTTCTGAAAGTCCCTGAGGGCTGGAACACCGTGAAGGTGAGGAAGTGAGGACAGACTTCTGCTGAATCACAGATTGGATGTGAGCTCTCATGTAGTGCAGGTGACTCACAGCAGTGCCGATCTTCTCCAGTGTTTCCTCGTTGATGGGGTAGCGCAGCTTCATCTTACGGTACAGTGGATGTTTCTCGTAGTAACTGATTAAATCTACTAAACTGTCAAACTCCGAGGTGCCCAAAACCACCGTCTGTCCCTCCTGCTGCACGCGGCAGTGCTTTATCTTGCCCTCCGCCCTGAGAGACACAGAAGAGAGTGAGAAGAGCTGCAGAGACACAGAGACACATGAGAGCAGGAGTCTGGATCTCACCGGAAGGAAATGGCGAAAGAGTTGACTTCAGTTCTCTTCCTAACGAGGAAAGCCCCGTCACGCGGGACTCTCATCAGCATGTTCTCCGCCTGACTGCGGGACAGACTCGCGTGATACCACCTGCACAGAAGATAAAACACAGATAGATAACAACAGACTTGATTTAATACTTTTATTCAGCAAGGATGAATTAAAAAGATCAAAAATGACCGTAAAGGCATTTCTAATGATGCTGAAAATACAGCTGTGCATCACAGGAATAAATAACAGTTTATGGAGCCTCTATTATGCCTTTTTGACTATTTTCTTTCATGCAGTGTGTCATGTAGCATGTGAACATAAACTATCTGCAGAGTTGTGAAGCCAACAAAGTTATTGTCTGTAAAAAAAAAAAAAAAAGATTTTGTCGAACCGAGTCATCAGGGATTTCAATCTTATTCTGTTGTGGCTCTATGTCACAAAGTTACACATCTGAATAATGTCTGCACACGTTCTACGTCCCCAACTTGCCTGCCCACAAAAGATGTGTGTGGTTAACATCATGCCGAGACGCGGTCTCCTACGCTGTGAGAAACTTGTCAACACTTGACACTTACGACTGAGAAACGTCCTGCTTCGTACAGTTCAACCGTTTCATCATTAGGGATGGGCGATACCACTTACCACTTTGTTTTTGATACGATACCGATACTTTTAGTGGCCAGTATCATCGATATCGATACTAATAAAATTATCTAAAATTATTACATTTATAAAATTATTATATTACTGAGAGTACAATGGGAAATAATATCCACTTAACTTTATATTTAAAACACATTTTAACATTCAGTACGCCTCAATTGAAACTTATTAGGTCTTATTTTGTTTACACACAGTTAAAACATGTTTACTGTAGTGGTAACCAACAAATACTGTAGTTAAACTATATTCACTTTACCTTGGTTCATTGTCAGGGACTGCCAGTAATAGGATGTTGCATGCATAAAATGCAACCTTTCTACAATTTAAATGTACTGCACAAACTAGGGTACAATTTCAATAGGTTTATTGTGAAATAACTCAAACATATGTTTTTTCTGCATTGTTCTGGGCTGCCGTTCCTAAAAACATAAATCAACAGTACTGTATATTATAATTTTCTGATGCATGATTCATTGTAGGTCACATCAGAAATAAAAGTCTGAGATCATTTTGAGTAAAACTCTCATATCATCCCTATTCTTAAAGGGACAGTTCACCCCAAAAATGTCAATTCTTGTCAATTCATTTACCAGTCCTACAGAGAGATTCAACTATTTAACAATCTGAAATCTGAGGGTGCAAAAAAAAAAGTCCAAATGTCTTTCTTAGCAATGCATATTACTAATCAAAAATTTTGTTTTGATATATTTTCAGTAGTACATTTACTAAATATTTTCGTGGAACATGATCTTTACTTAATATCCTAATGATTTTTGCCATAAAAGAAAAATCTATCATTCTGACCCATACAATGCATTTTTGACTATTGCTACGAATATATATTGCTGGTTTTGTGCTCCAGGGTCACATTTACAGAAATGTCTTTTTTTTTTTTTTTTTTGTCTATGCATTGGAAGTCAATGGCAGTCAAAACGGTCTGGTTATCAATATCCTTTAACCAAAGAAAATCAGTCAGTTAGAAGGACATGAGGGTGAGTAAATGAAAGGGTGCTTTCGGCCATCAGCAGGCCAGATGTGCGGTGGATGCAGGACTCACTCTTTGCTCTCGTGAGCGTTGGTCTGTGGCACTGGCTCGGTCAGCTTCATCTCAAACTCGTTGCAGCGCAGAGGCACCTGCTGGTAATGTGTGATGAGTGCGAACAGCGTGTCGAACACCAGGTTATCCGTCAGGTAGAACTTGGGGCTGCCGGCCTCCTGCCGAGAGTGAATCCTGCAGTGCTGAACCCGTCCAGACCGCCTGAGCAGAGCAAACGGTCACAAAATCAAACAGGAGCGCTCTTATCTTACAGCCATTGCATGCTCTCCAGTACAAAGTCAGTCCACCGCTGCTCTGAGAGGAGGAGGATCAGCTGAAGTAGCTGCTGTTACCAGAAGGAGAGCGTGTAGTCTCCCACGAAGGTCTCGCTCTCCCGCACCAGGAAGGAGCCGTCCGGCGCACCGGTCTCCAGACAGTACTCCGACAGCAGACGCTCGGCGATCTGACGCCCGTCACGCCCCGCTCCCAGCTTCCCGTGAAACCACTTCTCCGTCACATGCTGGTCCATGCTGTTACAGACCTAAACAACACCAGGAGTCAACAGTAAGGGTCACCTGTCAGGCCGTGTGACTATTCTCCTGTCCTGTCAGCCGTTATACTGCGCTCATAGCCCATGCTCTTCAAATGCACGCACAAATGCAGTGGCGCACGCTGTATATCATTTCATATTAAAGCACAAAATAAACTACGAGCATGCAGTGTCCTAATTAGGTCGTCAGTTAAGTCATGAAGTTACCAAAAAGGCGATTAAAGCTGCCTTAAAACGGTGCATGCATGCATTTATTTCTTCTCTCTTACAGAAGAGAGAAAAAAAGAGCAAATCACTGATAATAAAGCACTTATTAGAAAGCAGCTGAATGAGCGTTACCCTACTGAAAACATGAGTTACATCAGCAGTGCCTCACCTCTCGGTGCTCCTCCTCATCCTCGTTCCCTTGATTACTCGACGTCTCTTCAGAGTAATAGATCTTATTGCTGGTCAGGACAAAGAAGTGAGGATACCACTCCTGTGAAGACAACAGTGAACATCCAGGATGAGCCTCAACAGCCTGCCATCAGCTTTAACTACGCAGTCTGTGTGCAATCGGATGCAGGTGCGCTCACGTGGTTGATGGGATCCTCCAGGTACAGGATGCCGTTCTTGATGGAGTTGCTGATGTCGTTCTCGGAGTAGGGCGTTGAAGACGAGACCTCCTCGTACGCACTTCCCTCGGCTAATTTCTTGTGCTGAACACATCAATCCAGGTGCTCAGTTGAGAAAATCTGATCATAAACCGCTACAAAATGGCATTTCCTGTCATGTGGCCAATGGGCTCTCACCTTGATCAGGATCTTCCTCTTGAGCTGATTGGGCGAGGGCAGGCCGTCGGCCGAGATGTCCACCGCTTTGGTCAGGAGCATCTCTCCAAACACTTTCTTAAAGTAAGTGGCCATGTTTCTCTGCTGGACAATACTGCAGTGGTCCTCGATGGAGAGGATGATGGGATAGCTGCGTGCAAACACATGTAACAATGAGTCCCTTATTAAAACATCACACACACACACACACACAGAAGTGCCACACTCACTCAGACGTAACGAAGGCATGTTCTTTGATGGTGTGAAGCACATCGCAGAACTTGATCTTGGTGGTGAGGGTGTGACCGTGGTAGATCACAGGCATCCCATCAGGACCGTCCCAGCAGTCCACTGCAAAAACAGCGCACACACACACACACACACACACACACACGTCACAGCCCGCTGCCAGACACACAACAACACTCTCACGTGCCACAGATACTATGCTACAGATAGTTCTAAAAAATAAATAGTTCAGCAAATTTCAGTTCCTAAAATAAATAAATATAACTTATACATTTCTGCACTTTTTGTTTGCTTGTTTGTTACTGTATGTTTGTTAAATAAAAAAATAATAAAAACCAAGATCAGCAAGCCAAAGGAAGAAAACTCATGAAAAAACTAAACAAAAAAACAAACAGAATTAAACCAATAAAACATACAACTGAAAAGCAGCAAATAAACCAAATAGAATTAAACACAAATGACACAAATGAGACAAACCAAAAGTAAACAAACACATGAAAAAAAAAAAGAATTAAACAAAAACCACAACAGCCAAGAAAATGAACCAAAAGAAACAAACGTACAAATAAAATGAATAAACCAAAAAAAAAAAAAAAAAAAAAAAGAAGCAAATAAACCAAACAAAAACCTAAAGAACCAACCAAACAAACCAGAATAAGCAAACAAGTATTTTAAATTCAGATTTGTTTTGTTTTATCCCAGAACCTAGAACTATAACAGCAGGAAATGCATGTTATTATTCACCAACTAAAACAAATAAAATGTGAATACACCGTGTCATACTAGTGCAGCCTGACAGTATTACTACTGGGAGAAAAAACTCTTACACATACATTACACATACATTGTTCAATATAAAATATCTTTATTATCACCATGCATGTTTGTGTGTGTGTAACATTAATAACGTCTGGCTGAGCGCACTCACACTCGATGCATCTGCAGCCCATCCGCAGACAGCGGGCGTACGCCTCCAGAGACGACTCACTGGAAAACTGGTCTCCCGTCAGATAGCTAAAAATACAAGCACACACACGTCAGGGCCCGTCTGAGCTCCTACATAACACACACCTTACACCTCTGACCGTTACTACAGTTCATGAACGCCACAAACATATTCTTTACAAACACGTTAAAGGATTCTTTCCATTCTGTCAGTCTTTAACCATTTCCCCTTAAAAGACCTAACAGCTTTATAATCTAGTAAAAATAATACTATTTTATAATCTTCACAAAAATCTACCCTAATTGTTCTGAAGTCACGAAAGAAACCAAAAGCTAGTATTTCAAATCAATTATGCACTGAATGCAAATAGTACACAATGTACCATAGTTACACGTCATCAGTCTTCAATGCCATACTGTATGAAAACATATAGAAATCTCTCAACTCCTCTGCCATTTTCAGGCTCAGACGCTCCCTTGCACATTTACAGGTCACTGACAGACACACAATACACTTTCATAGATGACTTATCTTGTTCAAGTTGCATATTCTGCTGGTTGTTCAACATTTTACTGTAGTTTTGAACATTAGGAAGCCAAAACTTCGACGTAAGCAAGACATCTATTTGATGGGTACATTTTGATATGGCAAGACATTCATGATTTAGAGTGTGTGTACACATATACTGTATTCATTATGTACACTATACACTATACACACACACACACACACACTATGTCTTTGGTTAATAAGATGTTTGTACACAAGAATAAGAATTTTGGAGTGCATGATGTGGAAATATATTCTTACAGGGAAGATTTTGTTAACGTGATTATTGTTTCTCTTAGAAATATGTCCGTTACTGAAACCGACTGCATGTTTCTGAAACCGACTGCATGTTTCTGAAACTGCATGTTACTGAAACCAACGGCATGTTACTGAAACTGCATGTTACTGAAACCGACGGCATGTTTCTGAAACTGCATGTTACTGAAACCGACTGCATGTTTCTGAAACCGACGGCATGTTTCTGAAACCGACGGCATGTTTCTGAAACCGACTGCATGTTTCTGAAACCGACGGCATGTTTCTGAAACCGACGGCATGTTTCTGAAACGACGCATGTTTCTGAAACCGACGGCATGTTTCTGAAACTGCATGTTTCTGAAACCGACGGCATGTTTCTGAAACTGCATGTTTCTGAAACCGACGGCATGTTTCTGAAACCGACGGCATGTTTCTGAACCGACGGCATGTTACTGAACCGACGGCATGTTTCTGAAACCGACGGCATGTTACTGAAACTGCATGTTACTGAAACCGACGGCATGTTTCTGAAACCGACGGCATGTTTCTGAAACCGACGGCATGTTTCTGAAACTGCATGTTTCTGAAACCGACGGCATGTTTCTGAAACTGCATGTTTCTGAAACCGACGGCATGTTTCTGAAACCGACGGCATGTTTCTGAAACTGCATGTTTCTGAAACCGACGGCACGTTTCTGAAACCGACTGCATGTTACTGAAACCGATGGCATGTTTCTGAAACTGACGGCATGTTACTGAACCGACGGCATGTTACTGAACCGACGGCATGTTTCTGAAACCGACGGCATGTTACTGAAACCGACGGCATGTTTCTGAACCGACGGCATGTTTCTGAAACTGACGGCATGTTACTGAACCGACGGCATGTTTCTGAAACCGACGGCATGTTTCTGAAACCGACGGCATGTTTCTGAAACCGACGGCATGTTTCTGAAACTGCATGTTTCTGAAACCGACGGCATGTTTCTGAAACCGACGGCATGTTACTGAAACCGACGGCATGTTTCTGAAACCGACGGCATGTTTCTGAAACTGCATGTTTCTGAAACCGACGGCATGTTTCTGAAACCGACGGCATGTTTCTGAAACCGACGGCATGTTTCTGAAACCGACGGCATGTTTCTGAAACCGACTGCATGTTACTGAAACCGACGGCACGTTTCTGAAACCGACGGCATGTTACTGAAACCGCATGTTTCTGAAACCGACGGCATGTTTCTGAAACCGACGGCATGTTACTGAAACCGACGGCATGTTTCTGAAACCGACGGCATGTTTCTGAAACTGCATGTTTCTGAAACTGCATGTTTCTGAAACCGACTGCATGTTACTGAAACCGACGGCATGTTACTGAAACCGACGGCATGTTACTGAACCGACGGCATGTTACTGAACCGACGGCACGTTTCTGAAACCGACGGCATGTTACTGAAACCGACGGCATGTTACTGAACCGACGGCATGTTACTGAACCGACGGCATGTTACTGAACCGAAGGCATGTTTCTGAAACCGACGGCATGTTACTGAACCGACGGCACGTTTCTGAAACCGACGGCATGTTACTGAAACCGACGGCATGTTACTGAAACCGACGGCATGTTACTGAACCGACGGCATGTTTCTGAAACCGACGGCATGTTACTGAACCGACGGCATGTTTCTGAAACCGACGGCATGTTTCTGAAACCGACGGCATGTTACTGAACCGACGGCATGTTTCTGAAACCGACGGCATGTTACTGAACCGACGGCATGTTTCTGAAACTGACGGCATGTTACTGAACCGACGGCATGTTTCTGAAACCGACGGCATGTTTCTGAAACTGCATGTTTCTGAAACCGACGGCATGTTTCTGAAACTGCATGTTTCTGAAACCGACGGCACGTTTCTGAAACCGACTGCATGTTACTGAAACCGATGGCATGTTTCTGAAACCGACGGCATGTTTCTGAAACCGACGGCATGTTACTGAAACCGATGGCATGTTTCTGAAACCGACGGCATGTTACTGAAACCGATGGCATGTTTCTGAAACCGACGGCACGTTTCTGAAACCGACTGCATGTTACTGAAACCGATGGCATGTTTCTGAAACCGACGGCATGTTTCTGAAACCGATGGCATGTTACTGAAACCGATGGCATGTTTCTGAAACCGACGGCATGTTTCTGAAACCGACGGCATGTTACTGAACCGACGGCATGTTTCTGAAACCGACGGCATGTTACTGAACCGACGGCATGTTACTGAACCGACGGCATGTTTCTGAAACCGACGGCATGTTTCTGAAACCGACGGCATGTTACTGAACCGACGGCATGTTTCTGAAACCGACGGCATGTTACTGAACCGACGGCATGTTTCTGAAACCGACGGCATGTTTCTGAAACCGACGGCATGTTACTGAACCGACGGCATGTTTCTGAAACCGACGGCATGTTACTGAACCGACGGCATGTTTCTGAAACCGACGGCATGTTTCTGAAACCGACGGCATGTTTCTGAAACCGACGGCATGTTTCTGAACCGACGGCATGTTTCTGAAACTGCATGTTTCTAAAACCGACGGCATGTTACTGAAACCGACGGCATGTTTCTGAAACTGCATGTTTCTAAAACCGACGGCATGTTTCTGAAACCGACGGCATGTTTCTGAAATGACATGTTTCTGAAAGGGACTGCATGTTACTCAAAATAAACAAGAGCAGCAGACGGACTCCAGCTGAACGGAGTCCATCTCTTTGTTTTGCTCACATCAGTGTGTAGTTTAGAGGGAGCACTGGTCATGCTTCTACTCACGTGTTGTGGGATGAGGAGATCCAGTAGTGGGACAGGGGGTTGTTCATGTCCTCTGGCCTCACCTGATCAAGCTTCACGTCCCAGATAGTGTTCTCTTTAGAGAACAGGTATGTGAGGAACTGAGAAAGACCACAAAACACAGAACATGATGTTCACGATTTAAAACAGCAAGTTATAGTTACAAACAGTTTAAAAGTAAGCTTTACAAAAACTGCAGTCAAATCTCAGTATGTGTGTAACAATTTCTACTCCAATTAGTAAAAAAGTGGAACACGTGTGAAACTCATTTATATAAACAGTTTGCTCAGGCAACCCTCAATATTAACCACATCTATTGAATCATGCAACATGAAAACAGTATAATACAATAAAAGCTCAGTCTTTTTCATGAAACTTCAATATGTGCATATACCTCATTTAAATATTTCTTTTTTAAAAGCATATGGAAATTGAAACCTAACTAATTAAGGTCAGATAGAAGCAGATTATGCATATCAAACAAAGATCTGAGGTCACACAGCACTGCTGTATAGCAGGAAGTTGTGATGTGGTTAAAGTGTGCAACTGCACAGTTATGGGTTTCATTCCCAGGGAACTTAAAAAATGTGTACCCAGAATGCATTAGTCACTTGGCACTCATGTTTATGTAAGCATCACCTCGTCTTGATGAAAGTATGGCTGCTCGATCTCTCGCAGAGGATCCTTCAGGTAGTGGAACATGAACTCCTGCACCTTGTTATTGTCTGTAGCCCAGAGCTCCTGAAGACACACACACACACACACACACAATTACACAAACCAGACGTCATTTACACGCCAAGTGTAATAACATGAGAAGTGAATGTCTAACCTTCTGATGTTCAGTTAGGAAGTTCTGGAAGTCCTCCAGTGAGATCTCCTGCTCAGGTCTCTCTATAAGTCTGTAAGAAACACACAGATCAGTGTTTCAGCATCACATACAGAAACCAGAGAGATGCTCTGGGATGGCAGATCAAATACAGTAAATGACCATTTACCAATAGATATAACTGTGCACAATCAGTAAAAAAATAAAATCAAATAAAATCAAAAAGTAATTTCATCTGACAATTTTAACCTTACAATTCTGACTCTTTACTTCAGAATAGCTTGATGTAACTCGCAGCTGACTATATGAATGATTACTTCCTGGTTTAAGAGAAGCCAGCTCAGTCATTTCCAGTCAAAATCAGCTGTGCTGTCAGGGGAGCGCCCTTCGCTCCGTTTCTCTACATCATCCATTCACAATTTGAAGAATAGTTTTGTTTGTCTAAGAGGGCCTAGCGTCCACACATACGGTTTCAGGAACGGCAAACACGAGTGTAAAAACTGCTGAAGTGTGCGGTGACTCACTGCTGTGAGTGAGAATGATAAAGCAACATCTGTGAGAAACAGAGCTGTGCATCCACTGATTCAGACTCACCTCAGAGTCACAAAACTACAGCAGTTAGAGAGAAGACTGAAAAATGCAGTTATTCAATTAAATCTGAAAAATATTTCCAAACATATAATGCATTATTATTTAATTAATTTAGTTATACCATGAATAATTAGCTTATTTAATTTGTAGTTACATACATTCAACCTTCTAGGCTGTTTGTGTCTGGGCTTATTTAATTATTTATTAATTTTTTTAAATGACATGAGACTTTGTGACTTCCTGTGACTTCCTGAACTTGCTATATTTTATACTCCAGCATTGTAAAAGCAGTAAAACCTGTTATAATAGTAATTTCATAAATACAAAGCAGGACATGGGGAAAAAAAAAATCTAGGGTGTTGAAATGGCAGCTAATGTTGATCCTCTCCTGCCATTTACTGGATATAATGCTAATTTCATATCATTTTCATCTTAAAAGTCTTAGTTTTTCGCCAGGAGACACATTTTTTCATGTTGTCTTCATGAATGAAAGTGATTTTTACTGCACAGCTGTAGAGTTGAGAAATAATAAAGGTTTTAATGTAATATCAGTGTTTACAAAACATATTCATGACTATAAAGGTCAGTTAGTGATTATCAAGAATATCATTATGATGTTGTTTACGAGATAGCACCACTAGCTACCTAGCGTTAGCTGAAACGCTTACAAAAGTGTTTAGTTGTCAGCATTTACACAGGCTCAGGATATTAAATTTTATGTCGTTATGTGTGGCTAAATAACAATAAACTGTATGCTAACGCCGTTATTATTATAATATTATTTTCATTATTTACGGTGTTGTAATGATTTTGTTTCTCAGTTTTCTAACCAGAACGAGGCAGGAGAGTTTTCTGTGAGCGTCTCAAGAGGCTCTACCTACACACACACACACACACACACACCACAAACACTAAATGAGCTTCACTGGACGTTTATGAGATGGCTTATCTTTAAACAGAAGCTCTAAAGAAAGCACATTTGGTCAAAGGTGAGACATGCTTTTTCACACATCTGTAAATACTTCAGCTTGAAAATAAGAGCGTGAGTAAATACCTCTGCAGCAGTGGAATCTCCATCTGTGAAAACAACACAGAACAAAACGCTGATTATGTGAATAATACAACTGTAACTGTACCTATTCCACAAGCACTACAGGAAAACACCTGGATTTACATCTGGAGCCGTATACAAGCCCTTCAGACGCTAATGAACTGATGTGATGAGATATCAAACATCCACACACACACACACACACACACACAGAGAGAGAGAGAGAGAGAGAGAGCGCCTCAAGTGCAGGGGTCATTAGTGCCGTGTGTGTGTGTGTGTGTGTGTGTGTGTGTGTGTGGCCTAATGGCTTTTAGCTCATGGATCTTGAGGCTTTTTAAAAGGCAGAGTATTGACGTGAAGGCCATTTGAGAAGCAGGGCAGTCAGGACGACTGATGGGGTCTAAGTGGCTCTGAGGAGAGCTTCACCTCTCGCCCTGCTCCATCTACAAATAACTAACACACACACACAAATAAATGTGTGAACACACAAATAAACGTGTGACTTACAGATTTCTGTGCGTCAAACATCAGGCTGCGGTACAACTGCGCAAAGTGACTATACGACACATCTCCGTTCCTCAGCTCTCCATCCTAACCAAGACATTACATGAATAATATGATTAATAATACATTTAAAACAAAGAGAAACATGCTGCCCTTTTCCTGTTAATACAGATGAACAAATTCACAGACAAAATAACTACAAAGGTCTCCTAAAGAAAGATTGTAAGATCAACTATTATCAGTGGGCCGTGTGTGTTACCGGGAGCTTCTCCCGTAAGAACCTCATGTTGGGAACTCTGTAGTTGACCTGGCACAGCATGCTCTTCAGATCCTTACAGGAAATACTGCAAAACAACACAAGAGGTTTGGGAACGAGGTTATTAATCACACCGTGACGTCAGCGACAGGTTTATGAGGAAGTTCAGTCCGGCCGTTTTCTTCATCTGTTTCTTCCAAGATAATAATAAATACATCTGCTAAAAAAAGAAAGAAAAAAACTTAAAAAAAAAAAAAAAAGAAAGAAAGCTTTCAGCGACTAACTTAACAGAAATAATTGTTGTATACTGTTCAAAAGTTTGGGATCAGTAAGGTTTAAGCTATTAATACTTTTATTCAGTGAGGAAGCATTAAATTCATAATAATCAGAAATGTTTCTCGAGCAGTAAATCAGTTTATTATTATGATTTCTGAAGATCAGGTGACACTGAAGACTGGAGGAATGATGCTGAAAATACAGCTGTGCATCACAGAAATAGCATTACAGTTTAAAGTATAAAAAAACTATTAAACAGCAATAATATTTTACAATATAAAATGTTTTTTCTGTAATTTTGATCAAATAAATGCACCCTTGATGAGCAGAAAAAAACTCATTACATTACTCAAACATTACAAATCTTACTGATCCCAAACTTTATTTACACACACACACACAGTATATACAAGTGAAGAGGCAACTTTCCATGGTGAATGGAAAAGATTATTAATTTCTACGGTGTATGTCCCTCATCTGATTTAGTCACATGTGTTCTGACAAGCTGAAAATGTCATGAGCCTCCAGAAGACCACCATTTCATCTGAATTCAACACCTCACACAAAGCTCATGTGTCTTTCAGCCGCCCTCACTGTATTTACCTTCAGTGTGTGTGCTTGTGTGTGTGTGTAGGAGTGCACACACACACACTCATGTTCTGAGCTTTGTTTCCTGCTGCAGGATGTGCCGTCTCTCTGCTCTATTTACCCAACAGGAGAGTAAGTGTGTGTGTGTGTGTGTGTGTGTGTTTGGTCCGGTACCTCTGAGTCAGCCATTTTAACACACACACCTTAACACACACACACATCTCACAAGGAAGAAGATTAAAACAACCAGGAAAATGGCTCAGGATCAGTGTGCTCGATCACACTGCTACGAAACCTACCGGTCTTCCCTGCTGCGATCCACTGCGTAAAACTGTTTTCTCAGCCACCTGATGTCAACAAAACAACAGAGAACATACGGGTCACTTTAACACGAGTACACGGCAGGGCTGATGTCAGGCACATTTACACTTGGCATGTGTGACCTCAGAGCTTAATGGTTTTCATCAATCAATATCTAGAGGGAGGGGTCAAAGGTCACCTCTCTATCTGCAGGGGTGTGGGGGAGCGAAGCGTATCGGACACCAGCCAGGTCAAACCCTTCACCCACATGGCCATCTCCTCGTCTGAGGTGGCTGGGGAGCACAGACAGGAGAACGTGTGTGAGATCTCATGAAGCTTGTATGGTAACACACAGGAGTCATGCCCTCATCTACCTGCCAGACTGAGCGCTTTGAGCCGAAACTCTGTCCCGTAGAGGATGACGAAGCAGTGGGCCTGGTCCGGCCGGGCCGTCGAGTCCTCCACATATCGCTCGAAGTCTCGTGACTTCTGGCCCATGCGGATCTCCTTAATCTCCCGAATATCAACTGAAGGAGACAGGAAGGAGGAAATCAGCCAACAAGCGTTAAAACACACCAAAATACAGGAAGAAAAGAAACTACATTTGGGTTTTTACTAATGTATCTTTTAACAAGTGTGAATCTTAGGGTTGACCGGGACCAATTTTTGGTCATTCAAAAAATTTACCTTTTAGATACGACTTTAATACATTTTACATTTATACTCCACATTCAGCAGACACTTTTATAAAAGCAACTTGTACTGTATTCAAGCTTTATATTCGAATCCTTTCCGGGAATCAAACCCATGACATCAGCATTATTAGAGCTCTTCTGTCTTCTATTCTTTCATTTTCATAATTACTACATATGTATTAAAAATAAAATAAAAAATTGAAGTTTCCAACTAAAAAATATGACAGAAATAAAAAGCATGGCAGTAGGGAAATTCTGATTATGACACATGTGTGACACATTTCTATGCTCCCAACACTGATATTTTTTTGTGCAATGGTAATTTCCCAATAGTACCTTAGAAGCATATTAATATGATAATTCAACACCACAGTATTACATCTGATACCATCTCTGTACATGATCCCACCACAGAACAGGAAGAAACAACGAACGCCTCGCATTACTGAGCCTCACATGCTGGACTCAAACCTGCTTCACTGACGCGAGCACCACAGCGCAACAAACCTCAGGATAATGAGAGGAAGACCATCAGATTCAGATTTTACAAAAGGAAATTAAAAGCTGTTTTCTGTTTTTTCCTTAATATTTCTCAAGGACTTCATAACAACAATTAACAATTATTAAGTCTATGACGTGCAAAACGAACATGAACAACGATGAACAACAATCGTTTTTTTTTTTTATCAGATTCTAGGGCTTTACACGAGTCTGTAAGTGAAAAAGTAATGTCCAAAACAAAACACAAATGTGTAGGGCTACACGAATAATTGAAATGGAATAGACATCGCAGTTCGACAGAATCGGTTCTGTGATCAGCAGTAAATCTCCAACTACAGGCCAGAGGGCGCTCACGCGCTCAAACTCTATAAACACGCCCCGAAGAAGAAACCCAGGGAAAGCCTGTAGCGGTAGCTGGATAAACAGAAGATTTAACTGCTTTCATTGATTCAACTTGACTAATAAACACACGACTACGACAATATATGGTTTATCTGAATTCTTCTTCTCAGTTATTTATATTAAAATAAAATATATTTATAATGCGTTATCACCGCTTAGAATACTATGATACATGTTGCGTGCCTTATTCTGTGTAAGAATCGGTCACATCTTCTCACAGAAGGGTTTATTTTAAACATTTGACAGACGTTATGAAGTGAGTTTGGAGTTAGGGCTGCACGATGTGTCGTTTAAGCATCGATATCGCGATGTACAAATCCGCAATTGTCGTAGTTGATCCGTTATTCATTAACTGTACGGGCAGCTGCTCCCCGGCCCTTGCCGAATATGATTTGCGGATTAATTGCACAGTTTAAGTCCTGTCAGTTTAACAGAGCGCATATAAGAACGAGCAGAGAGAGAGAGAGAGAGAGAGAGAGAGAGAGCATGAGACAGCGCGCAAGAGAGAGAGAGAGCATGTGAGAGAGATAGAGAGAGAGCCCCAGCCGCGCATGCACGCTCACCGTATTCAAACAATACAAGCGCTGTCTTGCTCTCTCCCTCGCGCATATTAATCAAAATCAATTGACACGATGGTGTCAAAAAATACAAATAAAAAAATTCTGTGATGACATGTTTTCTGTGTTGTCAAATCTTGTGCGGTATCCTAAACTGCAGAGACAATTACACAACGCATGCTGTACACTTCTGATTCGCGAACTAATGATTCCCTTGAACCGATTCAATTTAATGAATGGTTTAAACAACTGACCTGTCCAACACTGAACTCACGAGACATCTGAATTGGTGCTAAAGCCTAAGGCTAAAGCCTTCATTGTTGAAATCAAAAGTTGTACAGTATTTGTTAACATAGTTAATGCACTGTGAAGTAACATTACCAAACCATGAACAGCTGTGTTTTTATAAACCAAGATAAAAAAAGATTAAAAAATATAGTAACAAAAGTATTGCTCATGGTAAGATCATGTAAGTTAATATGTTAAAAACTCAAACCATATCCTAAAGTTACAAACAAATAATTTACTCTAATTTAAGTAATACTCTGATTTTTAAATCATTTAAAATGAGAATGTAAGTGTGCTCAAGTCATTTTTGTTTGTAAGAAAAAATAAGATTAGATTTCATATCGCAATATATATCGCAGAAAAATAAAATATCGCAATGTCATTTTTTCCCAATATCGTGCAGCCCTATGTTGATTTCATAATCATGCAATAAAATAGTCTGGGGGTTTTTTTTTCGTAGCATGTCAGTGAACTACTGCTCTGTGTAGTAAATGCTGCTCCATCTGAAAGCATGCGAGGATGATTTACTGTGGATCACAGAACCGAGAAAATGCGCATGACAATCACATTCGATTAATCGTGCAGCCCTACAAATGTGCAAAAAGTGGCTTTTGTGAGTACATAAAAAGTTTTCACTCATTGCCCTGAAAATTACAGCACTATTCACGATGAATTGGGAAGAATCTGAATTTCATAAGCAACATGACTGAACTGAATCAAAACCAGAAACAAAGCATCTGTCCCTACACAACTTCTGTCTCCATGAAATATTTATGGCTGCTAAACTCTCAATTAGACTATTTGCAGGTGTGGCAAAAGGTTAATTTCAAAGACACAGAGTCTCTCTCTCTGTGTGTGTGTGTGTGTGTGTGTGTGTGTGTGTGTGTGTGTGTATAAACACACTCGCTCCTGATTCTCCTCTTGCTCTTTAACCACACTCATCCTGTGTTACTCTGACAGAAACGTGTGAGAGAGACACACCATATGTAATTAAATAAAACACTCAACACCAGCTCCAGCTACCATTTTAGTAACATTCATCTGCTCATAAAGTCACGTAAACAGCAGATTCCAGCAGACCAGTGTCAAATGTTTACTATATTTGTATTACTCTGGATCTCTGTTAGTATAGTTCTGTAGGAACTACAGCGTTATTGTTTGAACTAGGGCTGCACGATGTGTCGTTTAAGCATCGATATCGCGATGTATGAATCCACGATAGTCACATCGCAGGATGTGCGATGTAGGTTGTCGCAGTTGACCCGTTATTCATTAACTGTATGGGCCAGTTGCTCCCCGGGCCTTGATGAATGTGATTCGCGGAGAGCGCGCGAGAGAGAGTGCGAGAGACAGAGCACGCGCGCGTGAGAGAGAGAGAGCATGAGCGAGCGAGCCCTGGCCGCCACTCACAGTCTTCAAACAACACGAGCGCTGTCTTGCTCTCTTTCCCTCGTGCATAAAAATCAATTGACATGATGGTGTCGATGTTTAAATAATTTAAAACGAGAATGTCAGTGTGCTCACCCCATTTTTGTAAGAAAAAATTCATATCGCAATATATATTCGCAGAAAAATAAAATAATTGCAATGTCATTTTTTCCCAATATCGTGCAGCCCTATTTTGAACTACTGTAGGTCTACCTAGTTTAGCAGGAAAACTTTAAGAGTGACACTTATGGAGCCTAATATACTGATTGTTAATAATATTATATTGATTAGGGTTTTCAATAGGTCAGAAAATCTAAAATAAGGCCATCTTTAAAAAT
The DNA here is from genome assembly GCF_003368295.1 of Carassius auratus. Taxonomy (NCBI): domain Eukaryota; kingdom Metazoa; phylum Chordata; class Actinopteri; order Cypriniformes; family Cyprinidae; genus Carassius; species Carassius auratus. Next base: position 1,657,001 of record NC_039300.1, on the reverse strand, counting down.
ATTCTTGTTTGCCGTAACCCTACCGGACCCTGTCAATTTAGTCCGACCAACTTGCCGGTTGTACATTTGCGTTAAGGGGTACATAACATACAGTTTCACCTAATCTCATGTTAATCTTGAGTACATATAGAGTAGAACTGCATCCTTCATTTATCCAAAAAGTCTTTAGTTTTACCATATTTGTAAAAGAAAAATACAGTTTTCCGATTCTTTCCGGAAAAGGCAGAGCTCCTGGAGGCATGCCGTGAAATTAATTAAAACAGCTCGACACCGCTTTAACTTAGCACGAAGTTCTGGAAAAGCTGTGCCCAGACCTTTGCCCATCCGTTATCCCATCTAGTCTAAAACCGTGACCGTGTCAACTGTCACTTTATGTTTGAAAATCTATTGCACGAATCAATTGGACCAACCAACACAAGTTTCGAAAACGAAAATAAGAAATTAATTTTAACGGGCTTTTCTCGGAGCATGTCCAGGTTTCTTTTTTTTTTTTTTTTAAGCGCGTCCAGGTTGTTTTGCATTATGGCGGTCCACTCTGCTTACGGTTTTTCGAGAATGTTGCACTCCTGTTTGTCATTGTGCATGAAACTGAAATATTCGTCTTTACCAATATATTGAATCTTAATATTCGCCTGCCTGTTGTCTGTGGATTTACCTATATTTGGTGTTATATACCATATAAAACATATTTAGACATGCAAAATCGATTTTACAATCGATTCAATAAACACTTCAAACAGGATTTTTTCACAAAAGTGACAACCCAAGAAAGCAAAGTAAACGGTCTCTCATTTGTAGGTTGCATTGATACCTACTGGTGGATGCAAGTATAACAGTACCTCATTTATTTTCTTCGCACTTGAAATTCATGCAATAAACATGTTTCTGACAAAGACTTCAATTTGTTTGTGGTTTATATAGCCTGCATCAAAATGAGGTTTGCAATTACCGTATGCGCCCGAAGGCACGGGATGCGCCCAGTCAGTGATGTTAAATTCATACCTACGTCATCACCATTTGTTTTTACATTGAAAAAAAAAAAAAAAAAAAAATAGATCTACCTACCGACCATTTTTAGTTTTTGATTTTTTACTGTTACTGCAAACCAAAATATTTTTAGTGATGGCCTAAAGCAGTGAAGTCATGGTGAAACATGAAATTCAACACATAAAACGTCCTTAATGATACCAGTGAAGAACCAATCCAATCAGATGTAGCATAATTCAGATCTAATGCCATAAAGTCCAAGACTTCCACCACTGGTACAGTATTCACTTCACAAACACCTGAACTAATTCACTTCCTAATTAAGTTACTAATCAAGTCAAGTAGAACTATAATGTTTCTTTTTCACTGCTCCTGCTAGAGTTTCTTAAAAGTGCTCACAAAAAGTGATCATGTTTACAGGGTGTTTTAAGAGCACAATGAGCTTTGAGTGTCAAAAGATCAAGGTACAATTGCTTTAAAGTGTTTATGATGTGAGAAATCAATCTGATCTTTTGGTTTACATTTCTCAAACGATTAAATCATTGGTAAAGTATCAGACTGAACCAACATGATTTTCTAATACATATACCATCCACCCCTAAATGAGAAATTATATATTTTTACCAGAACTTTTATTTGAACTCAAGTGCACTTCTTCAGGTCGAGGCTTTCTGACCCAAATCCACATGAATCCAGATCCTCCTCTGAATTCACCAGAACAAAAAAATATATGTTTAAATAGAAAGCAGTTATTTTAAATCATAAAAATATTGCACAATATTACTGCTTTTGCTGTATTTTATATCAAATAAATGCAGGCTTGGTGAGCAAAACTGTTGACTGGTAGAGTAATATCTCTTAAAATACCTTACTGGGTTATGATCATCGAAACAGTCCTGAGCTAGATAAGCCTTGATCGCTGCAAACCAAACTATAACTTTAATCAAATATTTAATAATAATAATGTTTAATACCATAAAGCTACTTGATTTAAGGCATTGCATAAAAATACTATAGACGTGACGTGAATGCTTTACTGAGCTCATGCAAACATCCACATCGATGTAATAAGATTCATTTTTAACTGCTGCTTTCACACTGCTGTGATTTTATGTTGTTGTTGTTTATTTAGTTATTGAGAGGAAATCGCACGTCATATATCGTCATATCCAAACGCCATTCTGTTCGGCTCGGGTGCGTTTCTCTTATAGACAGTAAAAGAAATGGACACAGCGACCCCATTGGAACTCAATTGAGATAAGTGAAGCCCATTTTCAGCGTTTTTTAGCACTTCTGTTTCTGACGCGCAGACTCAAACGAAGCTTGATGACGTCAGCAACCTGTCTGACAGATGTAAATCTTCTAGTGGCTGTGCGTGCAAACTGCCATCGTTAATCTTGCAGAGACGGCGAGCTTGAGCGGGGAGTTCTTTGGCGTGAGTGAGCAGGAGTAAGTATTCTGATTAATTATTTTGTATAGTATTTTAAAATGTAACGCCAGTACGCCATATTAAGTTAATTGTCTGCGAGCTTCTCCTCCTGTCTGTATGGTAATGCGACAGAGAGTCGAGTGGTTATGATGCAATCGTTAGCCTATTTTTACAAAAACTGTTTATACGGGGCCATAATGTAACATAGAAGGTATTGGAGCCCTTTATACATTGTCGTGTATCTTTAGAAATAAATAATGGACAAACAGAGTCTTTAAACGCCTCAGATGTAAAGTTATCTGCTGTCAAAGTGACGCCAAAATGAATGGGAGTCAATGGGATGCTAACGCAAGTGAAGTTCTGCTACAAGATGGCGGCACGCGGCCGACTTCAACTTCCGGTCGACTTCCTTCCCACCTGGTTTCTCTGAAGCAGCGCTGAATCTCTTCTTCTCTTGAATTTCATCGAGGAGGGCTGAATTACAGTCTTGCGCTACAGCGCCACACTGGTCAAACCGCATTAGTGCAGGCTCTAAATTAGGTCAAATTACATCAAACGACTACTCGACAACAAAAATATTTGTCAATAATGTCGACTTATCGTTTCAGCCCTAGTCCATACTGGCTCCATCGGTTTCTTTTTATATGATCAAGTTGGAGAGTACAAACACAACAGTGCGGAGGAAGCCCCTCTCTAACACACACACACACACACAGACAGGACAAAGGCAGTTGGATTGAGATAGGAGCCCAGGCTGGGTGCAAGAGAACCGCTTGACAATCCCAAACAGGGCAGCAGGAAACAAGACTGCACGGCACAACCAAGAGTCTTCCTGTCTCACACACACACACACACACACACACACATACACACACACGCACCTTAAGAGAGTTTTACCACAGGAACGTCCAGGAAAATCCATCAAAATGAAAATCTGAAAGCTCCCAGACACAATCAAATGTGCAGTTCGTCCAAACACGTGAGTATATATCTTTGGTCACGATATCTTTGGATGTGAAGTAGCGAGCAGTGGGAAAGTTTTGGTGTAGATCCATCTTGGCTTACAAACCAATCACACAATTCATAAGTGAGCTTTTCTGGCATGCTGATAAGGAGCGGCACACTGATTATCAGTCAAAATAAAGAAATGAATTAGCACGATCACTTGAGCGTGAAGACCGAACCAAGCGCGTCTGAACTCCATGTGCAGGTTGAGATTTATAAATCAGCTACGGACTAACATATACAGACTCAAAATACTGAAAATGGTTTTAAACAGCAGTACAACACAACTATTCTGTTATATTGTAAATATAGCAGTGCTTTCTGAAGACCTGTGTTCCTCATAGAAGCGCCTTTGAAAACATAAAGATGTGGGCCAAACATTATGTGAAATCTGGGAAGGGTCGGGATAATAATTCCACAAACTGGGAGTCACCATTAAAAACACACACACACACACACAATGTAAGCCATTTAAATGAACAGCAAACAAAACCAAAACTTTACTAACTAGAGGCTAACTAGCAGAAAATGTGAGTGGTTTGCTGGGAAGTTATATTTCCAATCAAACTTAACGTGCAAATCAAATACACCAATAAACTCCCTACTGTCAGCTGACTAGAAATGCAACGGATTTGGCAACCAACATCAAAATGTTAGCTGACGTTATTGATGAAAAAGCCAGATTTCATAAGCACTTCTCCTACAATGTATTTTGACTGGGTCTCCGTGAGGTAACACACATCAGATGAACGCCGGCCAGAAACATGAAAAATACCAGGATCAAGAAGTCATCCAACAATCAATCACTTCATCACTATTATGACCAGATTACTGTATATTTTTACCATTTGTTTGTAGAGACCACACTCACAGTAATTGGTTCCACACTGATGAAAGATTTAAACAGCACAACTAATGTGCTCTAAAGCCATGAATTTTCCCACGCTGTTTTAGGATTTTATTCATTTTCATGACTTGCTCATACCTGGGATTACAGTTTTGGAGTCTGGCGATATTTACAGATTTGTCAGTCGGATCTCTGTGCAAATTTCCTGTGAGCGTGAACGTTCTTATCAAGACAGGGGACAGGTTAACATACGATTCATAACACACAATTACAGTCCACACCTAAATATGGATTATTTCAACAACCTCACACGCCAAACACAAAATCTGTTTGTTAAATCCTTACGTTCAGCAGAGCGGCCCTGCTAAAGGTCTGAATTAAGAAAGTCACATTTAACTTCAGATGCACAATTACACCTCGCTGAGGCTCACTGCGTGTTTTTTTTCTTCTGTTTAGTGTGGCTGGTGCATCCGGAGCACAGCGCAGCTGTGTGTAAGACATCCCGCCGCAGGAAAACAGCAGCGCAGATGGGCCTGCCCCACGATCAGAGCCGAGGCGAGCAGTATACTGCTGCTAAACCTGGCCCAAAACACACGCTTTTACACTTAACAGACATTATCACAATTCAGTCCGCCAAACGAAATCACGGAGAACCCAGGGGCTAAAGACGCACGCATTTCGAGGCTGCAGAATCCAAAGTTGTTATACTTTACGCAAATGTCAAAATAAGTAAACCATACATAATGTGCACCAGTTATTTTCCACCAAGAAAACTAAAAATAAACTGCTTCATAAGTGAATGAACGTCTTTGACGGTGTAGGGCACCATCATTATGATTTGCAGTATAAACACAATATGCTTTTAGAAATATGAACTGCTTTACAGCTATTTTTATTTATTTATAGCTAATGGCACATCCAAAACCAAAACTGTGGTTATGAATTATGCAAATGTGATGCCAGCTGCCCTTCTCTGAACCCATAATGCCGAGCACTCATTTAACATCCACCAGCCTTACCTCAGACACCCAGAAACAAGGCAGAACTTACTCTCGCCCTCGATTTTATCCGTTCCTCTGGTCCAGATGATCTGCCGGGTCTCCAGCTTGACTTGAAACGTCCGTCTCTCCGGCCTCTGGGACTTCTTGGAGTAAAAGAGGGTCAGGACAGTGCCCAGCTCCAGATCCCGGTACAGATTGTTCACCTCGGTGTCGCTCAGCGGCACAGGGCCGTTGGAGGAGAAGCCCACGGTCGCAGCCATTTCCCCTGTTTGTTCTTCAGTTCCTTTCCGAATAATTCACAGCCTCCCAGGCCTGATGAGGACACCTACCAAAATAAGGAAGAAAAGGGCATTAGAAAAATCACAAAACACCACTATGACATAGTAGCAGTGTACCCAGCATTTACATCAGTTATGAAAACACACACACACACACACAGAGAGAGAGGGGGGCCTGCTGTAAGATGCATCCACATGTGTCTATTTAACTTGGATTTACTGCTGGTTATAAGGCAGATGGTTAATAGCTGAATGTCTGATTTGTATTGATAATCAACGCTTAAAATGCATGGATTATTATTATTATAACATATAAACAACACAGATCACAAGTATCCTTTCTTTAATGTAACGTTAACGTATACTATAATCTAAAGTCGAGTGCGTGTAAATCGAGTTGATCTACATAATAAGATTTAGTTAAACACAATCAATAAGATCACTTTATACAGATGCAACCATTGCAAACAACAACGAAAACATTGATGCTTAAATAATAAAATAAAAAGGACACATTCCTGAATTATTTAAATACACAGATCAGATCTGAAAGGCTATTACATGAGATGCAGTAGAAAGCTCGGAGCATCTAACGATGATAATAACAGGTTTGTTTTGTCTTGCCGTGTTTGGATGCAGCTGGCTCTCCGGGACTCAGTAAAAGCAGAAACTCAACGTCCAGTGTGTCCGCAATCTCAGCAGCGCTCATGTCGTCCTGAGCTCCGGGTCAGACGCGGGTTCGGCGGTGAGATCGAGCCGAGAGTGAGCTCTGTTCTCCGCCATGAGTGGATGTGTAGAGCCCTTCCCCCATCAGCCGATCCCTCGAGCGCTGCGCAGCGCGCGCCTCTTAAAGTCACAGCGCAGTGTGGACTGTGTGTGGAACAGTGTGCATGATAGCTGAATAGTGCACTACTACAATACCACTTACTAGTGTGTATACAGTATTTACATTTTTGTATGAAATGGACACCGAGGTGACAATGGCAGCATTTGGAATACATTACTAATGTACTGCTTACTATATAGGCTACTGCACAGTATACACTGTGTACTGCCAAGTGTTTTGTGTAAAAAATGTGGTTATTTTTAGAATGGAATACTAGTTGCTTACAGTTCAGTGTGTGCACTGCACACTATTTCCTAAACTGTGTGAAGCAGTACGCATTATGGCTGTTTGGAATAGCTTACTACTATAATACCACATTTATGCCTGCTGCATTATACAGTGTATAATATGCAAAGTATTTCATTTTTATTTCTGTATAAACTGGATACACAAGGTGACGGTCTGAAATCGCATACTGCCTTGTAGGTACTACATATAGTTTCAAATGTACTGCACAAATGTTAAAAAGTATGTGTGAATGAAATTTGGACACACTACACCTGCCATGTTGTTACTGTCATGTGACGACCAGCATCAGTGGCATTGCTAATTTGGGCAAAAATAAAACATTTGCCATAATGTTTTTGACATACTATTTAGTATGGAAATATGCCTATTCAGACACAGCATATTTTAGGAATACAACACTAGTGTACTGCTCTCTATATACTGCACATTATGTACCATGTACTGCCTATAATTTTGTGCATTCAAATAAGTATTTAGCATTTTTACTTTTTATTTCTTTCTTTTTCATTTTGGAAGTCTGATCAAGATATTTAAAGCTACTTTTGGTTCACTAGTTACACTGGAAATGAAATTGAGCAAAGTGCATTACATCATGGCATATTGTATTATACAATATGCCATGATGCAAGTATTGTCATACAGTGTGCTCTGTGCTCATACTAGCAAAAACACTGTACACATCAGAACAGCTCAGTTGCTCTCGAACCTCACATGTGTGCATGCAGCACACAATACAGTCTAGTTATGTGCACACACAGCACTGACTCTACCCATTTTCAGATTTATATAATATCAGGGTTTGAAATTAACACCCACCACTCAGGTGACAACCTTTTTTAACAGATGGCAATAGAGGAGGCTTCAATATGCCTTTCTACTATACTCTTCAACGTATTTATCATTAAACATTTATTTTGTTTGAGCTGTATCCTTATAAAAGTTTCTCTTTTCTCAGAGAACAGCATATTCTTCAAATCAAAACTGGCGTGCACCATAATGTGACAGCAGACATGCATGCAATTGCACAACGCCCTCATAGGAAGAGGTTATAAACCAAAGCCGCAGGAACAGATCGCTGCCCTCACGGCAAATTCACACGTACAAAGCAAAAGACACAGAGGATGTGGGTACGACCTTTATTCTAGACATATCATTTTAATAAACATTTTAACAAAAAAGCCCTCTTTAGATTAAGTTATTCAATATTTCTATATACTGCAAGTAAGTGTACGTTTTTTTTTCTCGAATATTGTCTCATAACAAGTACCGAGCGTTGTATTTTCACTCACTTCAGTTTCCCGCATGAATGACCCAATAACATTTAAATTACACACAAATATCTCTGTCATATAATTACTGTTAACAATGTCTATATGAATCAACATATTTAAAAATCAATATTAAACTAAGCTTGCTTACACTAAGAGTTGATGTAATAGTTTAACTGTCAATAATTACACTGAATACATAACCTTCACAAAAGGACTGTGTAACCTGATAATGTCCTACTACAGTAATGCAAAGCAAAATCAACATTGAAGCTTACATTGTTATACTGCCCAATAAATTACAGAAAAATGAAGGTTTAATGGTGTTATTAATCTTGCATATAACATTTTTATCAATGTACGATCTCTAACCAGGTACCATATGACTTATAAAATATACAAAAAAGCAGTCCAACACAACTGCCCTTTCCTCGGTTGGTATAAAAAGATTTTTCTTTAAGATAAGTTTCTTCTTACTTTTTGAAATAAAACATAGATGTGGACTTGATTGATTAAAATATTTGCTGCTTCACATCTCTATGCTCTTTTTAAAAACTGTGCACAAAACTTCAAATTAAAATGTACATTACCTATTAGATTTATATTAATACATCAAATACATCATATTTTTCTATTGACAGTGCATACGATGGACCTTTTCATTTATGAATTCATAATTTAAGTAGTTACCAACTGGAATAATCAAGCTTTCATATAAACTAGTGCTGTGCAACATTATTTCCTTTCATGAGAAACTGTTATACCAAAGCAAAGGCGCAGAAATTAAATTTCATAATAAAAATAAATGCTAAACAGGATACACAGAAATAATGGCTATACTTAAAATCATATTCATTTGATAAAAAACATTTCTTTGCACACATTAATAAAATGTACATCTCTGATAGAAACATTAAAAAAATGGAAAAGACTATATTAAAACATTTTTGCATCACCTCATCATGACATTAATGCCTCTGTTTGCTTTTTTCTATGAACAATTCATCAATATATCTAAAGGCTAAAATCAAAAGATACTAACAATCAAGGTATGATATGAAACAATTACATCCTTTCTTGAATAAAGACATGGTGTTCAGCAAGGCTCAGTATCAGGCCCTCTTCGGTTTTCTTAAAAAGGCCATTTGAGTTAAACAAATAACCACTGACAACTGATACAGACCCTCATTTTGAAAGAAACTCTTAGCTTGTTCTGTATTTTTTACATTACATTGTGCTAAATCTCCTTGATAAAGAATTCATCAAAAATAAAATAAAATAAATAAATAAATAAATAAATAAATAAAAGCTTTAAAACTCAAAATCCTAATTTTTCATGTCGATAGCCCCTTTTCTCACTGTGTTTTGTTGTAGATCTTCCCAATGGGATCTTTCCAATTTTGCACCTGTGGAGGGAAGAAAGTAGTAAACAAGATCTCATGGCTGGAGAAAGTCTCTTTCACAAACACACATTTAGCAGAGGTAAAGGTCAAAGAGATATTATTCCACGCTTTTCCAAAACAAGGGGTCCTCCCATTTAGAAACTGGTGAATGGGCCATTGTGTCATAGGATGGAGTTTGTCCAAAAATAAGCCGAGAGGTGGGCTGATGACAGTACACACAGAGGCAGGAGTCTGGTTCAGGCACAGACCCTTCTCTGGGCCTAAACCGCCACTACTCCCACCCACGGACATTACATACAAGAGGAAAACCGCCAGAGTCTATTGTTCCCGCCTGCATGTTTTTCCCCTCTTTACTTTGAAGGGACATATGCAACCTTAAAACTCCTTCCACAATAGTACTTTCTGCACTAATTCTACATTAAAAGTTAGACTACTAGAATGAAGTCCAACTTGCCAAAGTAAATGTGAAAACACAGATATCTCTTACCAGGCGACCCAGGTAGTTGAGTTTAGATGTGCCTAATGCAATCTGTTTATTCTCTTCACGATCTGTGGCCTGAACCTCCAGCTTCATCAGATGCTCAGATATCCTCTGCACTGCCGCCTTCTTCGTTTCCACTGCCCAACAAAAACACACACATTTATTAGAGAAAACATGTATGGCTCTGATATAACAATCTATTTGGATATACATACATATTAAATCAGTTTGTAGTTTTTCAGAGAATGAAAACTAAAGGATTAAATAAAAGATTGCTTACTTTTTACTCTTCTCATCGTGAAGCATCTTGGCGTCAGCTTTGGCTGCTTTAAGTTCCTTCTTGGCACCAGAGAGCTGTTTCTTTTTCTCGTCTATCTACAATACCGATACACAATGTTTGTTTATTGACGACAAAAAAAAAGTCCAGAATTCAAATTTCAGCTGGTGATTTTAATCTGTCTGTCAGTTGTGCATGGATTTCTCAAAGGTTTTTGGTGTCGCCCTCTGATGGTTGCAGAGAACAGCCACAGCACGGTTTGCTCTGTTATACGAGAGGATCTTCTCAGGGATGTTGTCATCAGCTGTAACAATTTATAACAATAACGGTTTTGGAGTCAAGTACCACCGGTAGATAGCAAAAGTGTACTTTTTAAGAAACTATGTTTAAATACGAGTATCAAATATGATCATCAGGGTTTTGAGCAAAATTTATTTGTTCATCTCTCATACAGTCATCACTGCATTGCATTACATTATGTTCCAAACATCAAACTAAGCAATTACATATCATCTTACTAAGATGTATTATTGGAGATATAGAGTGACAACTGATATATATAATTTTATGCAAGTAGCCTGTTATACTAATCTCACTTATTACATTACAAGCTGTCAAAGTTTCACCTTACATTCTGGTCATATAAAATATCAGCATCTGCACCAAATGGCATCATTGTGCTCAGTTTGGGTCTCTAAATAAGCCGAAGGGTTTGAGTATGAGCTCTGTATTCTCACTACATCATCCTATATGAGCCACAAAAACCTGATGTATCAACACAAAACACAAATGCTAATATTTCCTTTCTGAGTATCGTTTCACATGTCAGGGTTAAACAAGATGTGTTGTACGAAGGTCTTACGATGAGCCGGTCAAACAAATCATCTTTCGCCTGCTTGTTTTCAAGCAACAAACCACCGGCCCACCGTATCTGCCGTCTCCCCCTCATCCTTCTCATTCCCGGCCCTCATAACAGAGCTCATTTACATAGAAATCAGAGCAATAACATCTGTTTGACCAGTTTTGGTATTTATAAGTACACATCATAGATTATCATTATCGGTTCTCAACTAGTAGAGTCTGATAAGTAGCGCACAACTGGAAAAAAAAACAATGCTAAAAATAAACAATACAATGCAACTAAGCAACTAAGTGCATCAAGGAAACAGGATTTATTATAAATGTGCAACCATTCAACTCACCAGGGCGAAGTGATTAGGCAGATGTCAGCATGGCTAGCTTGTGTAACAAATATGACTCATAAATATATGTTTTCATGAATTATTGGCTGCAGATATTAATACAGTAAATTTGAAATCGTTTTAGCCTATATTAATCATTTTAATACATTTGTTAACATGAAATAAATGTTTGATTTGGTACACTTTTGTTTATATTTATTAATTCTGTAATAATAAAAGTATTGTGGTCCAATTAAGATCTGGGCCCTAGAGCTCAACCAGTTGAGGAGCACTGATATAGATTATATATTATTATAAGGAAAAAATTACCCGGCCACACTTTGAATTAGAGAACACATATTCACTTTTAACTAGGAGATTTTCCTCGATAAACTCCACATTTGCTGCTAATTAATAGTCAGTGAGGTAGTTGTTATGTTATTAAGGTATTGGGTAGCATTAAGGGATCTAAAATATGATCATGCAGAATAAGACATTAATATGTGCTTTATAAAGACTAATAAACAGTCAGTATGCTGGTAATATGTATGTTAATAAGCGACTAGTTAAAAGTGAATGATGTTTCCTAATCTAAAATGTTACCGATGACCTAATAAATGAGGGTAGATCATGACTTCACTACTGAAAGTTCACAAGATTAGACCGGTCCCAGAAAGCACATGTAGTGAGCTCAGGCCTGTGTGATGAAGTACATGATCCTCATCTCTTTACTCCTCCAGTCCTCCAAAAGCTTTTCAGTGTCACATGATCTTCAGAAATCAGTCTGATATGCTGACTCTCTGCTCAAGAAACATTTCTGATTGTTATCAGTGTTGGAAATTATGAGACATTTATTCCAGGATTCACTGAGGTACAGGAACTTCAGAAGAACTGCATTTATTTGAAACAGAATTATTTTGTAACATTATAGATTTAAATCACCCTTGCTGAATACCTGAATAAATCTTCTCCTTCTCTGTCAATTTGCCCAATTAATTAAGCAAACATTTTTGAAGAGAAATTGAAAATTGGACATGACTAGTATTAGAAGAAGTGACTGACCAACACATATTCTTATATCTGAAGGCGTTTCTCAATGTCAAGGATACTTCCTTGGTAGGACTGATCCTTCCAAGTCACTTCCTTCAGAGGCTAGGCGAGACTCTTCTTTAGCATTCGGAGAAAACGTAAATGGAACAGGCTAGCAAGTGCACGTAATTGCGTCATTACGTCAGTGAAAAGGTCAGTTTAAATAACGCTGTGAATGGTATCATTAAATTACTTTGGATAACTTAACTAGTTATTTATAAAAGAAATGCGATGACGCAACCAAGTTAACAATTGTTAAATGACAGGTCCGGTTCAGTTAACCATTTGTATTTGTATAATTTACAATATCAATATGGTAGTAATTTGTACTGGCATTTAAACGTCAAACTTTACTTATATTTACTACAGTTATAACAAATGTTTGGTAACGTAAATAAAAACCGTTAATGCTCCGACTCCACTAACGCTCGACATTTTTGAATTTTTGAATAAGATAGCAAAGCTGCGCGCATAGGATTGTGGGTGATTTGAGAGCACGAAGAGCATGAAGGATACACATGTGCATCCTTTCCTGTGTATGGGATATTTTTTGAACGAAGGAAATTCTGAGGATCCTCGACATTGGAACAGTCCTTCGACGGATGTCGATGATGTAGCATCCTCAAAATACTGGCTTCTGAGGATCCTTCCTTGACATTGAGAAACACCTTGAGTCTGCCATCAGTAAGTCCATGAACTCCAAACACTTTTAGAGGACTGCTGTACTCTAAACCAGGTGAATTCGGAAAGATGCTTCGATCTCTTTGTGGTACATGTCATATCATTCATGCTGGAAACGTTTTGTATTCGCTGTTTCTGACCTTGATTCTGGAGCTGGGGTTGAGCACGATGTATTTGATGGAGTCCTGGATGTTCTCCGTCCACGACACCAGCCACATGACTTTATTATTCTGACGAACCTCCTTCAACCTGGAGGCGCTTGAGGCTCAACTAATAATCTCTGAGCACAACAGACAATGGGTTTGAACAAGACAGTGAAATCTAATGTGGAAAGCCTGTTATTTTGGAGTTGACATTCCTTCTGTTGAAGATCTGTATGAAAGATGTTATCAGAGTCTGAACATGACACATCTGACGAATCACAACAGGAGCAGGCTGGTCACAACACACACAGGAAGCATCCCTCTGACACACACTCAGGATAAACATCTCCTCTATGAGCAATGAACAACAACAGCCAGCTGAAGATGTGAGGGGCTGTTGGACAGTGTTTTCTCTACTTCCTGTTGGCCTTCTGTAGCTAATCGTAGCTCTGTGTAGTTGTTTTTATTTTTTCTCTAGAATCTTTATCTTACTATCACTGTCTGTTTGTTTGTTTGTTTGTTTTTTTAAGTGGTAAAATATAACTTAATTCACACCATATTTCTGATATTATCGATCAATCTTATCAGATTAACTTTGATCGTTCACTTTTCCGTGAGTGCAGTACACCTGCAAAGCATTAGCACTCGCTAGCTTGTCATTAGCGTTTTCTTTTCTCCTCTCCTCTCTCTCGCTCCAGTTTTTCACAAGTTCATCAAACAACCGCAGTAAGAATATTTCATGAAGCACTGTGAGTAATGGCTTCTCCTGCTATTGTTATTTACACCTCTTGCCACATGTACAGTTTATCTATCTCTGTCGCTGATGAGGGATTCACATGTGATAAATGCAGGGAAATAGTTAGGCTGACGGAGAAGATTTCAGAATTAGAGACACGCATCCAAACTTTAATTGAGGACAGTAAGAATGTTAGGGCTCTAGATACGGCTTTGGATGCGTCTAGCTCAGGGATTCCTGTACATTGTCCGGTTCCAGCAGAGCCCCTGCAGCAGGGCAACTGGGTGACGGTGAGGAAGCGTAGTCATGGGTCAAAACACCGCTCTTCTGTTCCGATCAAAACATTAAACAGGTTCTCCCCACTCAGTGATGCACCCACTGAGAAACCTGATGAAAGTGCTCTAGTTATTGGAGATTCTATTGTACGGAACGTGAATATAGAGACACCAGTCATCACAGTCAAATGTTTACCGGGAGCCAGAGCGCCTAACATCTTGGCAAATTTAAAAGTGCTGGCTAATGCTAAACGTAAATACAGTAAGATTGTTATTCATGCCGGTGCTAATGATGTTCGTCTTCGCCAGTCGGAGATCACTAAAAAAGAGGTGTGTGAACTTGCAAGCACGATGTCAGACAGTGTAATATGCTCTGGTCCCCTCCCTGTTTACCGTGGTGATGAGATGCATAGCAGATTGTCATCACTCAATGGCTGGATGTCTAAGTGGTGCCCACAGAATAACATAGGTTTCATAGACAATTGGACGAGCTTTTGGGGCAGACCTGACCTGTTTAAAAGAGATGGTCTTCATCACTCCTGGGGTGGCGCCACTCTTCTCTCTAGAAATATGGCAAATAGTCTTAGTGTTTATACTTGACTAACTGGGGCCCAGGTCAGGTAGCAGACAGACTGGCTAAACCGACCGTCTGCTAGCTGCTCTCGTCACAGAGGACAGTTAATTCTCAGCACATAGAGACTCTTTCACCTAGATATCACACTATAGAGACTGTGTCTGTTCCCCCAACTAGAAAATATAAAAAACGTCCAAACCAAGTTAAGGTAAATAATTTAATTGAGGTTCAACAAATAAAAAACAAATGCAATATGGATAAAAAAATGATAAAGCTTGGCTTATTGAATATCAGATCCCTTTCTACGAAAACACTTTTTGTAAATAATATGATCACTGATCATAATATAGATGTGCTCTGTTTGACAGAAACCTGGCTAAGACCAGATGATTACTTTATTTTAAATGAGTCCACCCCCCAAGATTACTGTTATAAACACGAGCCACTTCTAAAAGGCAAAGGGGGAGGAGTTGCTTCAATTTATAACAACGTTTTCAGGATTTCTCAGAGGGCAGGCTTCAAGTATAACTCGTTTGAAGTAATGGTGCTACTTATAACATTATCCAGAGAAACAAATGTTAATGATAAATCCCCTGTTATGTTTGTACTGGCTACTGTATACAGGCCACCAGGCCACCATACAGACTTTATTAAAGAGTTTGGTGATTTTAATATCCATATCGATAATGAAAAATATGCATTGGGATCAGCATTTATAGACATTCTGAACTCTATTGGGGTTAGACAACATGTTTCAGGACCTACTCGTTGTCGAAATCATACTCTAGATTTAATACTGTCACATGGAATGAGGAAAACCTCAGAACAACTTGACAATGGAACAGAAACTATGGACTCTCTCTTTTCTAGCACTTTAAATACAGTTGCTCCTTTACGCCTAAGGAAGGTTAAGGAAAACAGTTTGACACCATGGTATAATGAGCATACTCGCACCCTAAAGAGAACAACCCGAAAAATGGAGCGCAGCTGGAGGAAAACAAAACTAGAGGTATTTCGTATTGCTTGGCAGGAAAGTAACATATCCTACAGAAAAGCATTAAAAACTGCTAGATCTGATTACTTTTCTTCTCTTTTAGAAGAAAACAAACATAACCCCATGTATTCGATACAGTGGCTAAATTAACAAAAAATAAAGCCTCAACAAGTGTTGACATTCCCCAACACCACAGCAGTAATGACTCTATGAACTACTTTACTTCTAAAATCGATACTATTAGAGATACAATTGCAACCATTCAGCCGTCAGCTACAGTATCACATCAGACAGTGCACTATAGACCCCCCGAGGAACAGTTCCACTCATTCTCTACTATAGGAGAGGAAGAATTGTATAAACTTGTTAAATCATCTAAACGAACAACATGTATGTTAGACCCTATACCATCTAAGCTCCTAAAAGAGGTGCTTCCAGAAGTCATAGGTCCTCTTTTGACTATTATTAATTCCTCATTGTCATTAGGATATTTCCCCAAAACTTTCAAACTGGCTGCTTTTTAAGCCTCTCATAAAAAAACACAACTTGACCCCAAAGAACTAGTTAATTATAGACCAATCTCGAATCTCCCTTTTCTGTCCAAGATACTAGAAAAGGTGGTATCCTCACAATTATATTCCTTCTTAGAGAAAAATGGTATATGTGAGGATTTCCAGTCAGGATTTAGACCGTATCATAGTACTGAGACTGCTCTCTTTATAGTTACAAATGATCTGCTCTTATCATCTGATCGAGGGTGTATCTCTCGATTAGTTTTATTGGATCTTAGTGCTGCGTTTGACACAATTGACCACAGCATTCTTTTGCATAGATTGAACACTTTGTTGACATCAGTGGTATCGATCACAAATGCAGTATGGAGTACCTCAAGGCTCAGTACTAGGGCCGCTACTCTTCACGCTTTATATGTTACCCTAGGGAGATATCATCAGGAAACATGGTGTTAGCTTTCACTGTTATGCTGATGATACTCAGCTCTATATTTCTTCGCAGCCCGGTGAAACACACCAATTTGAAAAACTAATGGAATGCATAGTCAGTATAAAAAATTGGATGATGAGTGATTTCTTACTGCTAAATTCAGAAAAATCAGAGGTGTTAATTATAGGACCAAAAACTCTGCTTGTAATAACCTAGAACACTGTCTAAGACTTGATGGTTGCTCTGTCAATTCTTCGTCATCAGTTAGGAACCTAGGTGTGCTATTTGAACGCAATCTTTCCTTAGAAAGCCACGTTTCTAGCATTTGTAAAACTGCATTTTTCCATCTCAAAAATATATCTAAATTACGGCCTATGCTCTCAATGGAAAATGCAGAAATGTTAATCCATGCATTTATGACTTCAAGGTTAGATTATTGTAATGCTTTATTGGGTGGTTGTTCTGCACGCTTAGTAAACAAACTACAGCTAGTCCTAAATGCAGCAGCAAGAGATCTTACTAGAACCAGGAAGTATGACCAAATAAGCCCGGTCCTGTCAACACTGCACTGGCTCCCTATCAAACATTGTATAGATTTTAAAATATTGCTTATTACTTATAAAACCCTGAATGGTTTAGCACCTCAGTATTTGAATGAGCTCCTTTTACATTATACTCCTCTACGTCCGTCACGTTCTCAAAGCTCAGGCAATTTGATAATACCTAGAATATCAAAATCAACTGCGGGCGGCAGGTCCTTTTCCTATTTGGCGCCTAAACTCTGGAATAACCTACCTAACATTGTTCGGGAGGCAGACACACTCTTGCAGTTTGAATCTAGATTAAAGACCCGTCTCTTTAACCTGGCATACACATAACATACTAATATGCTTTTAATATCCAAATCCGTTAATGATGTATCCGTTCTGCATCATTAGAAGAATGGCATCTACGCTAAAATTTGTCTGTTTCTCTCTTGTTCCGAGGTCACCGTAGTCACCAGATCCAGTCTGTGTCCAGAGCAGAGGGTCACTGCAGTCACCCGGATCCAGTACGTATCCTGACCAGATGGTGGATCAGCACCTAGAAAGGACCTCTACTGCCCTGAAAGACAGCGGAGACCAGGACAACTAGAGCCCCAGATACAGATCCCCTGTAAAGACCTTGTCTCAGAGGAGCACCAGGACAAGACCACAGGAAACAGATGATTCTTCTGCACAATCTGACTTTGCTGCAGCCTGGAATTGAACTACTGGTTTCGTCTGGTCAGAGGAGAACTGGCCCCCAACTGAGCCTGGTTTCTCCCAAGGTTTTTTTCTCCATTTTGTCACCAATGGAGTTTCGGTTCCTTGCCGCTGTCGCCTCTGGCTTGCTTAGTTGGGGTCACTTCATCTACAGCGATATCGTTGACTTGATTGCAAATAAATGCAAGCGCTTATTACAATACAAATCGTTACAAAGCAACTTTACAGAAAATTATGTTTCTACAATATTTAGTAGTAGCTAGTAGTTTGTGCACATTTGACAGGATTTTAGAAAAAATAAAAAGAATAATAATAATACAAGACGTAGTCAGCTAGACGATGAACTATCAATATTATTAAGTTATTATATGATTCAGTCACACATTTAGCAATATTTGTTAGTTCTGTTTGTTGATTCAGGGTTAGCATCCTCTGGGGTCCTCTGAGGGTCAGCATCATCTCTTCTCAGGTGTTCTGGATCCAGACTGGAGCTTGTGTGAATCCTAGTTACCACGGGATGTGAATCCCGTGGCGAAACATAGAAACAAAATACAGACATCATTAGCATAGCTGCTGATCCAACAAAGTAAAATTAGTTTAACCCAAGCTAATGAATAAAAATGCACCTTTGATCAGATGCAACTACACTCACAATTTAAAAGATACATTATTCGAATGCTTGGCGAAAGAGATGTGTTTTTAATCTAGATTTAAACAGAGAGAGTGTGTCTGAACCCCGAACATTATCAGGAAGGCTATTCCAGAGTTTGGGAGCCAAATGTGAGAAAGCTCTACCTCCTTTAGTGGACTTTGCTATCCTAGGAACGACCAAAAGTCCAGCGTTTTTTGACCTTAGGGTGCGTGATGGGTTGTAAAAACCCATAAAAGGTCACTTAAGTGTGCTTAACTTTCATGACACTTTACCCAAGTAAAAAGTTTTAGTTTTTAATTGATGTTTTAATAATCTTTCAGAGAAGTACACTTACTTTGATTTGTTGACTAACATGCTTAAACACATGTAAAGTGCTTGACCTCAGTGTGTTTTTTGATATTACTTTTCATTTAAAGTTAATGTATTACTAAATTGGGTCCCACTTTATATTAGGTGGGTTAAGGTGTAAAGTATGGGTCAACAGTGTAATTATAGATGTAATTACAGAAATTAAATACAGATGTAATTACATGTAGTTTTTTTTAAATATAAGTACAATGTAAAAACATGTATGTACACAATGAGTACATTGTACTAAATTATTAATTAAAATGTAAGTACATAATAGTTAAGGCGACTTAATATAAAGTGGGTCCCTAAATTGCACTACTGTTCATTTAAAGTTAATGTATTACTAAATTGCAACTTCATCATTACAATATAATTATTAAATATATTAAAATTCTTAGTTTCATTAGAAAAGTTTAGATCTTTAATTAAAAAAAAACATTTATAGTCCAGTTAAGCACATTTCTAAGGCAAAAGAAGTAATTGTGAAACGAGATATAATAATGTACTTGTGTTAATAAGTGCATCAAAAGTACTCTCAAGTTCAACTAATTGTATTTAACATGAGTTTAAACTATAATACATTTTCACGCAATTGCAATTAGCATGCAAAAAAAGTGCATTATTTCTGTAATAGTACAGAAACTGTAATCATACACTTAGCATACGTTTAAAAAATAAAAAAAGTATGCTAAGTGTACTTTGTTTTCACAAGGAACACAATGACTTTTATACAAATATTATACTACGCTGCAGAGTGAAAATGGTATAAGCAGACGGACGGACGGATAGAGAGAGAGATAGACAGATGTTGTGTTGATTAATGACCGACAGCAGCAGGTTTATTAGGGCGATTTACAGATCTAATATACTGATACACAACCCAACTGTTTATGATAATCTAACACAAACTAATCAACAACCAACTGTGGACTCGTTCAAACACACACACACACACTTGTGGTCTTTGCACTTGACCACTTGTCTATTACATGACGTATTTCCTGCATTTGGCCCAAGTCTTCATGTGAGTGTGAAGACCACAAGTATGTAGCACTTTTCATTTCCCAATGCAAGTGTTTACAGAGCTTTATTTAATTTGCAAGGCTTTTAGAGTGAACTTCTGCCTGTTCAGGGGTCTCCACAACAGATGTGTGATGATGCGACACTAACAACAGTCTCAGGTTGCTTTACATTTGTTAGTTATGGTCTGTGTTTCTGCTGACAGTAGTAGAGTTTACCAGACATGAGATACAATAATTTTTGATCTAGTCCATTATCCAGTGGCATTTATTGATAAAAAAAACAGTTTAAGACATCATGCGGTTTGTGTTGATTGCAGATTGCTGCACATATCAGCGATCACTGCAGCGAGTTACATCTACCACAGTGATATGTGTCCCCATAAACCACGCAGAGACGAGCTGAAGTTATGCATGCGGTATTAATCTCCTGACTGTGAATAGTGACCTGCGTGCCGTGTGCTCACCATCTCCTCAAAGTCCCCTCTTTCTTCTGTTGGGTTAAACCATCTTTTTTTAATAGGGGAGAGGAACACACTACACGTCCGTCATGCCGAATACGAAAGTAATTGGTCTTGACGACAGACCGGGTTTGCAGTCGGCAGAAAAATTGCATAATGTGTGGTGTCTAAAGATCATAATCTTATAATTCAAGACTTTTTTATAAACATGTTTAATATTTGCGACTGAGGCCAGCAGATGTATACGCAGCTATGCAGTGAAGATGTGTTCACTGTCAAACCTCACTGAAGGTTAAATTTGTAATTGTGTCAAATATTTTTCTTGGTTACACATCTTGTTATTTCTTGTCTTTATTTTATTTCATAAGTTAACATTGCAGGTTAAATTTAAAAGTCCTTAGTTTTTTCTGCAGTCCAATGAAGTAGGCTAATAATTTTTCATAACGAACATATACGAACATAAATAGCTATTGTTAAAAAATAATTTTACATTTAAAAAAAAAAAAATTACAAATATGACACAACATAAAATTGTTTTATATGCACAGTTTAACTATAGTAGTTTTGTGTCAAATTGATAAGGAACTGACAATGGCTTGAATTTCTCTGCAGCTCTTTCATCCGTCAAGTGCAGTGATGACTGCACAATAATGTTTGCTGTAGACTAATATAACTACACAAATATTACACAAACGGCATTTCATATTACTTTTGATTCTGAATAAATGGGGCAGTAATGTTTTATTTCGTAAAAAAATTGGCTATGGTTTTTAACCAGAACCAGTTCATTCTTAATGATGCCCCTGCAGTTGGTACAGACTTATATGCAATGAGACTGTTCCAGGTGATACAAACCACACTGAACCTTCAGAAGAGAGGTGTGAGCAAACTGCTGAAAGCTTGCTGAGGATTTTGCTGTCTGTAGTACAATACTTTATGTTTTACTACTCAATTAAATGTCTAATTATCATAAATATTCAACCTAAACTGGAAAGGTTTCTGTGACCTCTTGCAAGATCTCAGCAAAAAGCGCTATTGGAGATGGTGTGGATTCAGTGTGCATCAAGGGCACTGCACTTCTGTGTTTTTAAGACCTGGGATGGTTACTTTCTCTGTTGCATGCACGCTCTCTCAAGTGGCCAAGACCACAAGTGTGGGTATTTGGACAAGCCCTGCGTTTATGTCAAAACACCCTGCAGAAGTACAAAGTACTCCTGCAGAATGCGCTCGTTCTCTTCTTTGATTTTCTGTAGAAACATGGCCAAATGTGTGCATTATTCTCTGATCGACAGAACAAGAGTTGAAATAGTTTCAGCAAGTGACACTCTGTTTTCTGGCCTCGGATTGTGCTTTAAAGTACTTGTGCATCTCAGTGAAGTCACACTTCTTCAGCTCTGTGATCTTTGACTTCTCCGACGTCATGTCCTTATGAAGGAACATTTGCAGAGGTGGACAGTAGTGAAGTATTTTTATTAAGTATATTTAAAAAGTATCAGTGTTTTTCTTTGGAAAGCTTTACCTCAGTACATTTAGGGAGCGCTCGTCAGACTCAGGAAGCGCGGATTTCGAACGCCGTTGCCGTCTGTCTGTCCCAGCTGCCCCGTCTGTCTCACCTGCTCCTCGCCACGCAGAACCGCGACTTAATCCACCTGCTCCATACTCGGATGAACCCAACTCATGTCGGTCATTTCTGTCCCAGTGCTCGCTGACTTTCACTCTCCAGCCTTCCTGTTTACCCACGGAGCAATCCAGGGTGGCGTTCGTCATCACTCTCCTAGTAGGTCAAGCGAGAGTGGTTCTATTTTGGCTTGGAGCCCTTTCTGTTTAGCTCAGTGTTTGGGTGCTGCTTTTCCCCCTGTCTTGTCTCATTCTGATTTGCAGGAGGAGCTGGTTAACCTGGTGGATGTACTGTAGGCTTACCATGATTTTAGAGCGGTTTTTCAGTAGGTCCCGAGCTTCATCTCTGCCTCCACAACGCCCGTACGGCTGTGCGATTGACCTGCTGCCTGGCACTTCTCCACCTAAGGGGCACCTTTACTCTCTGTCGGGTCCGGAGCGGGAGGCCATGGAGAGGTTGTCGGTCCCTTCGCGGCCCTGGTCACACATAGCGATGGACTTTGTGACTGTCTTGCATCCATCTAGTGGCAAGATGGTAGCTCTCACTGTGGTGGACAGGTTCTCAAAGGCGGTTCATTTTATTCCCCTCCCCAAATTGCCGTCAGCGAAGGAGACAGTGACTACGGTCGTAGATCACGTTTTCCATATTCATGGCCTCCCGGTGAACATGGTTTCTGACAGAGGTCCCCAGTTTGTGTCTAAGTTTTGGATAGAGTTCTGTCGACAGCTGGGGGCGACTGCGAGCCTATCTTCCGGTTATCACCCACAGACTAATGGTCAGGCCGAGCGTGCAAACCAAGAATTGGAGAGAGTCCTGCACTGTGTGGCGTCTGCTGAACCATCATCTTGGAGTTCCAGGTTGACCATGGTAGAGTATGCGCATAACTCCCTCCCGGTCTCATCTATGGGTTTGTCTTCCTTCCAGTGCTGTTTAGGCTACCAGCCACCTTTATTCCCCTCTCAAGTAACTGATTCCGTTGTTCCCTCCGTGCATGCGTTTATTCAGAGATGCCTCCGTACTTGGAGGATCGCCAGAGAAGCCCTCACTCGGACTGGTGAAAGGAACAAGGCATCGGCGGACCGTCACCGTACTAAGCCCCCACTTAACGTGTGTGGTCAGAGAGTCTGGTTGTCTACTAAGGACATTAACTTCAGACTGCCCTCACGTAAATTGGGACCCAAATTTGTTGGATAGTTTATCATCGCCAAAGTGCTTAGTCCGGTGTCAGTACAGCTCAAATTGCCCCCTCAGTTTAGAAGGATCCACCCGGTTTTCCACGTTTCTAAGATTAAACCCGCCTTTTGCTCCCCCCTTCAGCCCCTGACCTCTGCCGCTACGCCTCCTAGGCTCATGGAGGGGTCGTCTGCCTATACTGTACGGCGGCTAATTGATGTTCGGCGTAGGGGTAGAGGTAGACGTCATCAATACCTGGTAGACTGGGAGGGTTATGGTCCGGAGGAGAGATGTTGGATTCCGGCTCGTGATATTCTGGATCGCGCTCTCATTAATCAATTTCATCAGCGTCATGGTAAGTCCTCCGGGGACACCAGGAGGCATCCCTGAGGGGGTTGCTGTCACGTTGAAGGGTGCCGTCTCAGCTTCCCCTGCGATCTGTGTTGTCCTTTCTGTTCGGTAGCTCTAGTAGCTGTAGGTTCTAGTAGCTGTAGTTCGGAGATCCAGCAGCTCGAGTGGTCCGCAGTGTGCCGGCCAGCTTGGAGATCTCTGTGTGCGCCAGAGCATTTTATTATTGTTTATGTTATTTTGTGTTTTGTGGTGAGAATAAAGGATTATCCTTTTCTCTACTCTGCTTCTGAGTCCTCTGTCTAGCACGCACCCTGACATAATCAACGGGGAAATCACGCGGTGGCGGGACATGCTTTTACATCAATGACAGCTGGTGTACAGATGTAACTGTAAAGAAGATGTGCTGTCCTGATCTAGAAATGCTGTTTGTCAACTGCAAGCAGATCTATTCGCCGCGGGAGTTTCACTCGTTCATTTTGGTGAGTGTTTACATCCCTCCACAAGCGCACGTAAGCCTGGCTTTCCAGAAACTCGCTGATGAGATCACAGACACAGAACAACAACACCCGGACTCTGCTTTAATAATTCTTGGGGACTTTAACAAAGCCAATCTCTCCGGTGAACTGCCAAAATACAGACAGCATGTTACATGTCCCACCAGAGACAGTAATATATTGGATCACTGCTACACCACAATAAAGGATGCATTTCACTCTGTTCCACGAGCAGCTTTGGGGCGTTCTGATCGCTATCTGATTCATTTTATACCGTCCTACAAGCAAAAACTTAAATCTGCTTGTTTTGACCTCACTGATTGGACTGTTTTTGACGCTGCTGCCACCAATCTGGATGAACTCACAGAGACCGTAACATCATATATCAGTTTCTGTGAGGATATGTGTATTCCCACCAGGACTCATCTAACTTACAACAATGACTAACCGTGGTTCACTGCAAAACTCAGACAGCTCCGTCAGGCCAAAGAAGATGCTTACAGGACAGGGGACAATGTCTTGTATAAACAGGCTAAAAACACACTGGAAAAGGAGATCAGAGTGGCAAAGAGGGATTATTCTGGAAAAATAAGGACTCAGTTCACTTCCAACGACTCCGCATCAGTGTGGAAAAGTCTAAAGAAGATCACCAATTACAAGACACCACCCCCCAGCACTGTGGAGAATCAACAGCTGGCAGACGATCTGAACGAGTTTTACTGCAGGTTTGAAAGAACACCCATCACCTGCCCTGAACGCCTCCCCACACAACCATTCACACCATTAACAGCTCCTGCAACCCATCCTGAACACCTCTCCAATCAAGCACTCTCACCATTCACACCTCCTGCATCCCCCCTCTCCCCCACACCTGCAATTCAGATCAGCGAGGATGCGGTGCACCAGGTCTTCTGGAAGCAGAAAAGAAAAAAAGCACCAGGCCCAGACTGTGTTACACCAGCCTGTCTGAAATCCTGTGCTGACCAACTGGCCCCCATCTTCACACAGATCTTCAACAGATCGCTGGAGCTGTGCGAAGTCCCTTCATGCTTCAAACACTCCACCATCATTCCCATCCCTAAGAAAACACAAAATTACAGGACCAAATGACTACAGGTCTGTGGCTTTAACATCTGTAGTCATGAAGTCATTTGAAAAAGTGGTGCTTGCCCACCTAAAGGACATCACTGGGCCCTTGCTGGAACTTCTTCAGTTTGCCTACAGAGCAAACAGGTCTGTGGACGATGCAGTAAACATTGGACTGCATTATGTTCTGCAACACCTAGACAGACTGGGGACTTATGTGAGGATCCTCTTTGTGGACTTCGGCTTGGCCTTTATCACTATCATTTAACACTATCATTCACAAACCTCCTCCTGCCCAAACTAACTCAGCTCTCCGTGCCCACCTCCGTCTGTCAGAGGATCAACAGCTTCCTGACAAACAGGCAGCAGCTAGTGAGGCTGGGAAAATACACATCTGGCACCCGTACAATCAGCACCGGAGCTCCCCAGGGCTGTGTTCTCTCCCCACTGCTCTTCTCCCTGTACACTAACGATTGCACATCTAAGGACCCCTCTGTCAAGCTCCTGAAGTTTGCAGATGAAACCACACTCATCAGCCTCATTCAGGACAGTGATGAGTCAGCTTACAGACAGGAGGTAAAAGAGCTGGCTGTCTGGTGCACTCTCAACAACCTGGAGCTTAACACCCTCAAAACAGTGGAGATGATCGTGGACTTCAGGAGAAACCCCCCTGCACTCCCCCCACTCACCATCATGAACAGCACTGTGACTGCAGTGGAGTCATTCAGATTTCTGGGCACCACTATCTCTCAGGACCTGAAGTGGGACATTCACATTAGCCGCATTTCCACTGTCGGGCCAGTGCGAGCTAGGGCTTAAAGCGGGCCGGGCGGGGCTCATAGCCCTGGGCCAGTAGCACCGAGGCCAGAATAGGGCAGGGTTTCCACAGTGGAGCTTGAAGCACCGCTGCACGTCACTAAAACACGCCCTTTACACGCCTCTCAGAACAACGTCATGCAACCTCAAAATTTCACCAACAAAGAGAAGTTATCAGAAAACTAATAAATAAGTCACTGGAACATGCGCGATCACAAAATGAAGATGATAAAAGCGGCCGTTTGTTTGCATGCTTTGTTATACATTCAAATTCAAAAGCATCGATGTTTTAACTATAGAATAAGTGACACATTGATCATATTGATTTAATTTATCAGGACTCAAAATTATTCACACATAAATACACATTTCTATTTTATTTATTTATTTTTAACGCTCATGAAAATAGCATGCTTGTTCAGTCAAGTCTGTTTCTGTTTATTAGCCACAATAGCTGTCATATTTAGAATGAATGATCATATCTCTATTTTTGTAAGCTCCTGAACAAAAAACATTATTAGGCTATATTCTGCATATCTTTTTCATAGCTTATAAATATTTCTGCCTTGTTTAGTGATTATAATCCACATCAGATCAAGTTATTTCAAACACTCGCTGCTGACTGAAAGAGAGTTTTGAGCTCGACCTATTTAAAAAAAAAAGTGTTTAATGCTGGTGTTAAAGCTGTTATCTTTCTGAAATGATCCGCAGTGCAGACTCGCTATTTTTATAAAAGCTCCCAAACAAAAATCATTATGATATTTTGATGATATGCAACGTGAAGCTAAACTCACGAAACGAGACGACAGATAAAATGTTACTTAATAAATACACGATTGTGATAGAGAATAAGAAGCTGACATCTGATTTATCCAAGCGGTCATTTTTACCATGTTTACTATAGTAACGTTATTGTTAAGTGTGCATAGTCTTTTACATCGCTTATAAATATTTCTGCCTTGTTTAATGATTATATTTAATTGTTTAATGATCCACATCGGATCAAGTTATTTCAAACACTTGCTGCTAACTAAGAGTGAGTTTTGAGCTCAACTTATTTTAAAACGTCTTTAATGCTGGTGTTAAAGCTGTTATCTTTCTGAAATGATCCGCGCTGACGCTCTCCAGACAAGGAGAAACTCCGCCTTTGTTCGTAACTCCTCCTCTAGCCCAAGCTGGCCCGCTTTGGCCCAAGGATTTCGTCGGGCCGAAAAACCTGGCCGTTGGCCCCGAGGAAGCCCCGGCAAGGCACGATCAAGTGGAAACGCAACTGGCCCTGGCACGCACTAGCACGCCCGGTCCTAGCTCGATAGTGGAAACACGGCTATTGACTCCATCCTGAAAAAGGCCCAGCAGAGGTTGTACTTCCTTCGCCAGCTGAGGAAGTTTAACCTGCCACAGGAGCTGCAGAAACAGTTCTACTCCACCATCATTGAATCCATCCTCTGCACTTCAGTAACTGTGTGGTTCAGCTCAGCTTCTAAATCTGACCTCAGAAGACTACAGAGAGTAGTCCGGACTGCTGAGCGAATCATCGGTTCAACTCTCCCATCTATTCAAGAACTGTACTTATCCAGAGTGAGAAAAAGGGCTGTCAAAATCACTCTGGACCCCTTACATCCAGCACACTCCCTCTTTGAAATCACTCTGGACCCCTCACATCCAGCACACTCCCTCTTTGAACTGTTGCCATCTGGTCGACGCTACAGAGCACTGAGCACTAGAACGACCAGACACAGAACCAGTTTCTTCCCTCAGGCAATCCATCTTATGAACAGCTGATAATAACTGTGAACACACTACACTTTATATTTATATACACATACACTTATTTATCTAACACACATACTTAGTGTACTTACATTTTGCACACAATATACCTGTACATACATATCTGCTTTTTGTAAAATACCTGCCTAAAATTGTCAACTTGTATATTGTCATTCCTTACCTACTTACTTGTATCTTTTGTATTTTATTCTTTTATTATGTGTTTTATGTTCTGTCTCTGTCATTCTGTTGCACTGCGGAGCTTCTGTCACGAAAACAAATTCCTCGTATGTGTGAACATACCTGGCAATAAAGCTCACTCTGAATCTGATTCTGATTCTGAATTCCAAAGCATAATGTAATACTTTTTACTACACTACATTTCATAAAGTAAAGTTGTTGTTGTTTCACCTGTAATACCAACATTTTAAAAAGATCATTTTGAATTACTTTTACTTTAGTAAAAGTAAGAAAGTAATAGATTTCTAAAGCAATTAAGTATTAAATTCTATTTAATATGTAACACGGTGCAGTAAAAAGTACAATATTATGCATTAAAGTTTCCTAAAGAAAAACACTTGCATAAATTACTGACACTTCAAAAGTACCCTTACTGTAGTAATTGTTACTGCAATAATTACCTGTCATATACACAAGAGCACACACACACACACACACACACCACACCTCAACACACACGCACAAGCACACACACACACACACACACACCACACCTCAACACACACGCACAGACACACAGTTTCGTATCACACTTACAGCTTTACTTTGTGAGATAATGTTTCTATAAAAACAATTAAACTTTTGCGTGTTTGCAGCTGCTGATAAAACTATTCCTGTGTATATAAGTGTATTATAAGTGTTGAAAAGCATGTTACCTTCCTCCAATCTTTAAAGAAGTTCTTTCTGAATATGTCTTTAGTTTTGTACTCGTGGTCAAGCATTTTAGCATAAAACATGGCCACTTCCTCTGCTGCAGGGCTCAGCTTCATGGCCTTTCCTGTGGACCACATGACAACTATCTCAATCATATCATCGGAAGATATCCTCATCATTATACACTCATTATTCAAGCTGACACAAGAAATGGACTCGGAATCCATTTTAACAATCATTTGGACTGCTATTAATGTTAGTATTTTCTAATTAATCAGTTATCTCTTTTAAAAGAGGCTTCTGGAGAAAATTGCCCCCAAAAAAGGCCTCAGTGCTAATCTTTTAACAGAAACAGCACTTTTTACAGGTAAATTATTGGATATAAAACAAAAAGCAATCTCTAGTTATTTTAGGATAGTATTGTGTGGTGTATTTGAGTAGAGTGTGATAGCGGGCAGGTGGCGGGGTCAAAGGTCAACCCTCCTCACCATCATAATAAAACCTGATATGGTTTGGCAGGGGTTCATATGGTGGGGGAAACACGGGCCCTTTGTGCTCCAGAAACCTCCATTTGGATCCATCTGTGTATTTCTCCTCTTCCCAGCTGAGAAACAGAGTAGGACACAGACAAACTGCAGAAAAGACCCGAAGGGCGCAACATTTGTACTTCTGTTTCCATTGTGTCTCACCATCTACACTTCTCCTGCGGCTCGTTCTTGGCTTTCTTCTTCCTCCAGTGGAGTCTTTCTTCACCTCCTTCGTCCTCTAGAGAGAGAGAGAGAGAGAGAGAGTGAGAGCTTTCTCATGTTTGATGGGCTGATGATAGCTCCTTGTGTGGCGACCAAAAATAAATTATATTTCTCTTATTTAAATTCAATGAACGTACTATATTTTAGTTCCATAATGTTTTTTTTTTTTGTTGTTGTTGTTGTTGTTTTTTTTTCATTTAATATTGTCAATTTTTAGGGGATATTATGGTACTATGGTATTAAATTATATTTGTGCAGTCATCCATTTAATGGAAATGAAATTGCCAACTTGAACAGGGGCACAGACTTAAGTTTGGAAAGAAAGAAAGAAAGAAAGAAAGAAAGAAAGAAAGAAAGAAAGAAAGAAAGAAAGAAAGAAAGAAAGAAAACACTATAGGCAGATTATTGCTTTATTGTAAAAGTTTTAAAAAGTGAAATAAAAAAAAGTTGTATAAGTTTATTGTTGTAAAAAAACTGTGACTATTTCTTTCAGAATCATTTAACCTTTCTTAAATCATGTCCATTATTATTATTATTGTTATATTTTTTTCCCCACATAATATGTGTCAAAGCCTTTTATAACATTCTAATGAAGTTAAACGTAACCAAAAACGAAAATGTAATTTATTTGTTCAAAAATGACTGGAGAGCACCAGAGGGTAAAAAAAAAGCATACTTTCCAAAAAAAAAAAAACAGAAAAAAAAGAAAGAAAGAAATACTAGAAATAGCTCCAATAGTCACTAAAATAAAAA
The DNA here is from genome assembly GCF_003368295.1 of Carassius auratus. Taxonomy (NCBI): domain Eukaryota; kingdom Metazoa; phylum Chordata; class Actinopteri; order Cypriniformes; family Cyprinidae; genus Carassius; species Carassius auratus. The sequence continues at coordinate 1,626,844 of NC_039300.1, read as the reverse complement.
TAGTCACTAAATTAGTTTTTTTTTTTTTTTTTTTTTTTTTTACTAAAAATAATGTAACTTCCTGTATAATGAGTGTTTAACTGCCCTAATTTAGCTAATCTAATAGGCTTGAAATTAAACAGGAACTCAACAGACAATTTCAGTGTTTTCAGCAAACAGTGATGATGTTTTTGTGGGCGGGGCCTCACTGGGGCAGGAAGTGACCGTTTAAGTGGTTTATGAAGGCCATGGAATAAAATAATTAAATAATTAATAATGTTGAGTTTATATTTAAAACTCCGACTCTTTTTACTCGTAATCCTGAGATTATATTACACAACTCTTTTCCCCTCGGCCCGGAAACATGACTTTATGATCCAACACTTCTGACTGTTTCCCTCAGAATCCCTCGCAATTCTGGAGTTAAATCGAGTTATAAAGTCCGAACTAGGAGATATAAACTCGCATTTGCAAGAAAAAAAGTCATAATTGTGAAATAAAACAGGTAAATGTTTTAGGTTTAAACAGTATTTCATGCTATAATTGCTGGGCTAATACTATGTCCCCTATGGGAATAATACATATTGTTTAAATCTAATTTATTGCTTTAAAAGTAGAGTAATCATAGCAGGTTCATCCATAGTCTGGCCATTTAAACGTCTGCGTTCAGCTTCAAAAAAACGACAGTATTCTATAAAAATGCACATCAATCAATTTTTTCTCTTATTCCACTGATTTTACCCGTTTCCCTCAATTAGCTCCCAGTGTTTTGTAGCTGTGACGTCTACTCCATATGTGTGACCTGACAGCATCACTGTGCCACCAGAATACATGTTTGTCAGTTAGAGAGTACATGAGCTCCAACTGTAAAGCACGATAAGAAGAAACCATAACGAATGCAGACAGAGCCAATGTTCAATAAACACTGCAATCCAACATTCTCCACTGAAAACATCTGCTTCAGTAGAACTGAATTACATAAAACCACTTACTATAGCGTTTTGTAATCTGTCATTTTCTCTCTCTCTCTCTCTCTCTCTATATATACAGTAAATTTCCTCCTCTTAGAATGATTACCATATTCATACATCCCAAACCACAGTACTACAATAGTGCAAGCGTAAATAGGACTTTGTATCTTTGTGTCTTGTATCATACTCATATAAAAATACATAGAGTAAGAAAATATATTCCCTTTGTTGTTATTAACACTAAACATTACAGTATGTCAGGTTTTCTCAAACTGGGTTTAATAGAGGAACTGCACGGGGTTCGTGAGCTTAATAAAATCTCAAATTTAACTAACTCATAAAAATGTCAAATGAAAATAATCATTTTGAAAAAACATCAATCAAAACAAAACACTTATTAAAGAAGTAAAATATTTAATTTGTTTACCTGCATGTGTTGTTAAGCTTTATGTCACAGAACTGCGAACATGCTAATGTGTTATTAACTTATTACCTCAAAATCTACTTCAAGATACTTCAAGTAAATATATTTGGTGAACGAGGCTTTGGTGATTTAAAGAAAAAAAAGTTTGTGAATCCCTGCATTACATGTAAATAAGAAATTATGTGAATTTGTGCAGTTTAATGTGTTTGAAAGACAAAAGCCTTCTCCAATGTTACAGTTTTGGCCAAAGCAGTTAGTTCCCACAGTTGCTGCTGACAGAAAGACAGAAAGTCAGCGAAAGCTTCTGTCACATTAATGCATGATGATTTGACAGTAACAGCTGGGCTGACTGTGGTGTTTGGTTGGGAACACATCTGCTCAGCACTGAGAGCTAGCAGTGAGAGTGTTTGTCTGTTTATGAGAGATATTAGATGCGGCTTGTGTTCAGAGAAAAGAAAATTGTGTACAGACTAAATTCTCACGCATACTCTACCCACTTTCAGAGGACAAGTTCACCCCATTACCCTTCAAAACCGACACAATGACCGTCGTGTTCCCCTCATCGGCCTACTTCTCAATCGGATATTGCGCTCGGTGTGGGGCCCTGGAGATGCGGAGGGTTATTCACAGTGCTGTTTCTGAACACTAAATAGCAGGGAGAGTCCACAGTGTCCACAGAGCCGGACAGCACCTGGAACATGCACTTACTGCGGTCTACAGAGCCGGACAGCACCTGAAACACGCACTTACCACGGTCCACAGACCCGGACAGCACCTGAAACACGCACTTACTGCGGTCCACAGAGCCGGACAGCACCTGAAACACACACTTACTGCGGTCCACAGAGCTGGACAGCACCTGAAACACGCACTTACTGCGGTCCACAGAGCCGGACAGCACCTGAAACACGCACTTACCACAGTCCACAGAGCCGGACAGCACCTGAAACACACACTTACTGCGGTCCACAGAGCTGGACAGCACCTGAAACACGCACTTACCGCGGTCCACAGAGCCGGACAGCACCTGAAACACACACTTACTGCGGTCCACAGAGCTGGACAGCACCTGAAACACGCACTTACTGTGGTCCACAGAGCCGGACAGCACCTGAAACACACGTTTACTGTGGTCTACAGAGCCGGACAGCACCTGAAACACGCACTTACCACGGTTTCACAGAGCCGGACAGCACCTGAAACACACACTTACCACGGTCCACAGAGCCGGACAGCACCTGAAACACGCACTTACTGCGGTCCACAGAGCCGGACAGCACCTGAAACACACACTTACTACACCACGGTCCACAGAGCCGGACAGCACCTGAAACACACACTTACTACACCACGGTCCACAGAGCCGGACAGCACCTGAAACACACACTTACTGCGGTCCACAGAGCCAGACAGCACCTGAAACACACACTTACTACACCACGGTCCACAGAGCCGGACAGCACCTGAAACACACACTTACTGCGGTCCACAGAGCCGGACAGCACCTGAAACACACACTTACTGCGGTCCACAGAGCCGGACAGCACCTGAAACACACGTTTACTGTGGTCTACAGAGCCGGACAGCACCTGAAACGCACACTTACTGCGGTCCACAGAGCCAGACAGCACCTGAAACACGCACTTACAGCGGTCCACAGAGCCAGACAGCACCTGAAACACACACTTACTGCGGTCCACAGAGCCGGACAGCACCTGAAACACACACTTACTGCGGTCCACAGAGCCGGACAGCACCTGAAACACACACTTACTACACCACGGTCCACAGAGCCGGACAGCACCTGAAACACACACTTACTACACCACGGTCCACAGAGCCGGACAGCACCTGAAACACACACTTACTACACCACGGTCCACAGAGCCGGACAGCACCTGAAACACACACTTACTGCGGTCCACAGAGCCGGACAGCACCTGAAACACACGTTTACTGCGGTCCACAGAGCCGGACAGCACCTGAAACACGCACTTACTGCGGTCCACAGAGCCGGACAGCACCTGAAACACACACTTACCACGGTCCACAGAGCCGGACAGCACCTGAAACACACACTTACCACGGTCCACAGAGCCGGACAGCACCTGAAACACACACTTACCACGGTCCACAGACCCGGACAGCACCTGAAACACGCACTTACTGCGGTCCACAGAGCCGGACAGCACCTGAAACACACACTTACTGCGGTCCACAGAGCCGGACAGCACCTGAAACACGCACTTACTGCGGTCCACAGAGCTGGACAGCACCTGAAACACGCACTTACCGCGGTCCACAGAGCCGGACAGCACCTGAAACACACACTTACTGCGGTCCACAGAGCCGGACAGCACCTGAAACACGCACTTACCACGGTTTCACAGAGCCGGACAGCACCTGAAACACACACTTACCACGGTCCACAGAGCCGGACAGCACCTGAAACACGCACTTACTGCGGTCCACAGAGCCGGACAGCACCTGAAACACACACTTACTGCGGTCCACAGAGCCAGACAGCACCTGAAACACACACTTACTACACCACGGTCCACAGAGCCGGACAGCACCTGAAACACACACTTACTGCGGTCCACAGAGCCGGACAGCACCTGAAACACACGTTTACTGTGGTCTACAGAGCCGGACAGCACCTGAAACGCACACTTACTGCGGTCCACAGAGCCAGACAGCACCTGAAACACGCACTTACAGCGGTCCACAGAGCCAGACAGCACCTGAAACACACACTTACTGCGGTCCACAGAGCTGGACAGCACCTGAAACACACACTTACTGCGGTCCACAGAGCCGGACAGCACCTGAAACACACACTTACTACACCACGGTCCACAGAGCCGGACAGCACCTGAAACACACACTTACTACACCACGGTCCACAGAGCCGGACAGCACCTGAAACACACACTTACTGCGGTCCACAGAGCCGGACAGCACCTGAAACACACGTTTACTGCGGTCCACAGAGCCAGACAGCACCTGAAACACGCACTTACCACGGTCCACAGAGCCGGACAGCACCTGAAACGCACACTTACTGCGGTCCACAGAGCCAGACAGCACCTGAAACACGCACTTACAGCGGTCCACAGAGCCGGACAGCACCTGAAACACACACTTACTGCGGTCCACAGAGCTGGACAGCACCTGAAACACGCACTTACCACGGTCCACAGAGCCGGACAGCACCTGAAACGCACACTTACTGCGGTCCACAGAGCCAGACAGCACCTGAAACACGCACTTACAGCGGTCCACAGAGCCGGACAGCACCTGAAACACACACTTACTGCGGTCCACAGAGCCGGACAGCACCTGAAACACACACTTACTGCGGTCCACAGAGCCGGACAGCACCTGAAACACACACTTACTACACCACGGTCCACAGAGCCGGACAGCACCTGAAACACACACTTACTACACCACGGTCCACAGAGCCGGACAGCACCTGAAACACACACTTACTGCGGTCCACAGAGCCGGACAGCACCTGAAACACACACTTACTGTGGTCCACAGAGCCGGACAGCACCAGAAACGCACTTACCGTGGTCCACAGAGCCGGACAGCACCTGAAACACACACTTACCGCGGTCCACAGAGCCGGACAGCACCTGGAACACGCACTTACTGGGGTCCACAGAGCCGGACAGCACCTGGAACACGCACTTACTGCGGTCCACAGAGCCGGACAGCACCTGAAACACGCACTTACTGCGGTCCACAGAGCCGGACAGCACCTGAAACACGCACTTACTGCGGTCCACAGAGCCGGACAGCACCTGAAACACGCACTTACTGCGGTTCACAGAGCCGGACAGCACCTGAAACACGCACTTACCACGGTCCACAGAGCCGGACAGCACCTGAAACACGCACTTACCACGGTCCACAGAGCTGGACAGCACCTGAAACACACATTTACTTACCGCAGTGTGTTTCAGCACCTGAAACACACGTTTACTGTGGTCTACAGAGTCGGACAGCACCTGAAACACGCACTTACCACGGTCCACAGAGCCGGACAGCACCTGAAACACACACTTACTACACCACAGTCCACAGAGCCGGACAGCACCTGAAACACACACTTACTGCGGTCCACAGAGCCAGACAGCACCTGAAACACACACTTACTGCGGTCCACAGAGCCGGACAGCACCTGAAACACGCACTTACCACAGTCCACAGAGCCGGACAGCACCTGAAACACACACTTACTGCGGTCCACAGAGCCGGACAGCACCTGAAACACGCACTTACCACAGTCCACAGAGCCGGAGTGCACCTGAAACACACACTTACTGTGGTCCACAGAGCCGGACAGCACCTGAAACACGCACTTACTGCGGTCCACAGAGCCGGACAGCACCTGAAACACGCACTTACTGCGGTCCACAGAGCCGGACAGCACCTGAAACACGCACTTACCACGGTCCACAGAGCCGGACAGCACCTGAAACACGCACTTACCACGGTCCACAGAGGCGGACAGTACCTGAAACACACACTTACTTACCGCAGTGTGTTTCAGCACCTGAAACACACGTTTACTGTGGTCTACAGAGCCGGACAGCACCTGAAACACGCACTTACTTACCGCAGTGTGTTTCAGCACCTGAAACACACGTTTACTGTGGTCTACAGAGCCGGACAGCACCTGAAACACGCACTTACCACGGTTTCACAGAGCCGGACAGCACCTGAAACACACACTTACCACGGTCCACAGAGCCGGACAGCACCTGAAACACACACTTACTACACCACAGTCCACAGAGCCGGACAGCACCTGAAACACACACTTACTGCGGTCCACAGAGCCAGACAGCACCTGAAACACACACTTACTGCGGTCCACAGAGCCGGACAGCACCTGAAACACGCACTTACCACAGTCCACAGAGCCGGACAGCACCTGAAACACGCACTTACCACAGTCCACAGAGCCGGAGTGCACCTGAAACACACACTTACTGTGGTCCACAGAGCCGGACAGCACCTGAAACACGCACTTACCACGGCCCACAGAGCCGGACAGCACCTGGAACACGCACTTACTGTGGTCTACAGAGCCGGACAGCACGTGAAACAGGCACTTACTGTGGTCCACAGAGCCGGACAGCACGTGAAACAGGCACTTACTGTGGTCTAAAGAGCCAGACAGCACCTGAAACACGCACTTACTGTGGTCTACAGAGCCGGACAGCACGTGAAACAGGCACTTACTGTGGTCCACAGAGCCGGACAGCACGTGAAACAGGCACTTACTGCGGTCCACAGAGCCGGACAGCACCTGAAACACGCACTTACTGCGGTCCACAGAGGTGGACAGCACCTGAAACACGCACTTACTGTGGTCCACAGAGGTGGACAGCACCTGAAACACGCACTTACTGCGGTTCACAGAGCTGGACAGCACCTGAAACACGCACTTACCGCGGTCCACAGAGCTGGACAGCACCTGAAACACGCACTTACTGTGGTCCACAGAGCCGGACAGCAGTGTGTGTGTGGAACATTGAGGGTGGAGAGCAATACTTTCTGACCGCGAACATATCTAGGGCTCTTAGTTCTATGCTTGTTAGCTGATCTAATAGTCTGTTTCCTATGACAGCAAAGAGCGGACCTGACACTCCTCCAGGTGCGTTCACAATGTTGGACAAATGCCTGAGCGAAAGGGACGCAGGAATCGGAGAGCTGAGATGGCTACATTGAAAAGGAGACAGAACGGTCGCCGATGAAGGAAGAGAGTTATGAGCATATTCGGCCCAGGGAAGCTGCTCTAACCAGGATGCTGGGTTCCGGAAAGAAACACTGCGTAAAATGCGACCAACAGTCTGGTTGGCCCATTCGGCTTGACCGTTAGACTGAGGGTGAAAGCCGGATGAGAGACTGATGGACGCCCCAATCAAACGACAAAACTCTTTCCAAAATTGAGATGTGAGTTGTGGACCTTAGTGAATTGTGGGAGTTTAGCGAGGGGAATAAAGTGAGCCGCCTTAGAGAACCGATCAATAACCATGAGAATAACTGTCTTACCCGCCGATGGAGGAAGCCCGATAATAAAATCTAAGGCGATGTGTGACCACGTCGAGAAGGGATAGGAAGTGGTCTGAGAAGTCCGGCTGTAGGAGAGTTCCCAGGCTTAGTCTGCGAGCAGACAGAGCAAGCAGCCACAAAACGGAGCGTGTCACATTCCCGAGTGGGCCACCAAAAGCGCTGACGGACAGAGGCAAGCATGCCCTGAACGCCGGGATGGCCCGTTAATTTGGAAGTGTGTGCCCACTGAAGAACGGCCAGACGAGTAGGAGCCGGAACGAAAAGAAGGTTCCTCGGACAAGCGCGTGAGGTGAAGGAGTGTGCAAGAGCTTGGTTAACTTGCCTCTCAATTCCCCAGACAGTCAATCCGACGACACGCCCCTCAGGGACAATTCCCTCGGGGGCCTTAGAGACTTCTGAAGAATTAAAGAGATGAGACAAGATATCAGGCTTGGTGTTCTTAGAGCCAGGACGATATGAAATAATAAAATAAAAACGAGCGAAAAACAAAGCCCAATGAGCCTGACGCGCATTAAGTTGTTTGGCAGAACAAATGTACTCTAGGTTCCTATGGTCCGTCCAAATGACAAAAGGAGCAGTGGCACCCTCCAACAACTGTCAGTTACCGGTTCCCCACATCATAATTACATTCAGATGGCGATATGCGATGAGAGAAATACGCGCACGGGTGGATCTTGTTGTCAGAGGGAGAGCTTTGAGAAAGAATGGCTCCCACGCCCACTTCTGATGCGTCAACCTCAACAATGAACTGTCTAGAAACGTCTGGTGTAACAAGGATGGGCGTGGATGTAAAGCGATCTTTAAAGAGATCAAAAGCCCCCTGGACAGAATCGGACCATCAAAAGCAGAAGTAAGGGCAGTAAGAGAGGCGGCCACCTGACTGAAATTACGGATGAAGCATCGATAGAAATTAGCGAAGCCAAGAAAGCACTGAAGCTTGACGCGTGACTTAGGAACGGGCTAATCAATGACAGCTTGAACCTTAGCGAGATACATCCCAACGCCCTCTGCAGAGATAACTGAACCAAGAAAAGTGACAGAGGAGAGACGGTTCTCTAAGAGGCGCTGGAGGACACGTTGGACTTGCTGAACATGAATCGGGAGTGACAGTGAAAAAATCTATATCTCGTCAAGATAAACGAAAACAAAGATGTTCATCATGTCTCTCAGGACATCATTTATCAGTGCCTGAAAGACAGCTGGAGTGTTCACGAGACCGAAAGGAAGGACCCGATATTCAAAGTGCCCTAACGGAGAGTTAAACGCTGTCTTCCACTCATCCCCCTCCTTGATGCGCACGAGATGGTAAGCGTTACGAAGGTCCAATTTAGTGAAAAACTTGGCTCCCTGCAAGTCCTTAAAGGCTGATGACATAAGAGGTAACGGGTAATAATTCTTAATTGTTATGTCATTCAGCCCCCGGTAATCTATACAGGGACGCAAGGATCCGTCTTTCTTTTGAACAAAGACAAAACCCGCTCCGGCGGGGGAGAAGGAGGGAACTATGGTACCTGCATTTAGAGCCTCAGACAAATAATCTTCGAGGGCCTTACGTTCTGGACCTGACAACGAGTATAGTCTTCCCCGGGGTGGAGTGGTTCCCGGAAGACCTATACTACAGTCATACGAGCGGTGCGGAGGGAGAGAAGTGGCCCGGGACCGACTGAACACCACCCGCAGATCGTGATACTCCTCCGGCACCCCCATCAAATCACCAGGCTCCTCCTGTGAAACAGAGACAGAGGAAACAGGAGGGACAGCAGACATTAAACATTCCACATGATAAGAGACATTCCAAGAGAGGATTGTATTCTCTGACCAATTAATAGAGGGATTATGTTGAACTAGCCAGGGGTGGCCTAAGACTACAGCAGTGAAAGGAGACTGAAATATTAAGAAAGAAATTGTCTCGTTATGATTACCAGAGACAGTAAGGGTTGAAGGCAGCATCCTACGCTGAGAAAACTACCGTCCAAAGCAAACAGGGCCATTGGGATCCTCTAAATCCTTTGGAGGAATATCATGTTCCAGAGCCCAGGTCTCATCCATAAAACAGCCCTCCGCCTCAGAGTCTATCAATGCACTGCAGGTAGCCGACGAGCCAGACCAGCGGAGATGGACCGAACTGTCTTGAGAGGTAGGAGACTTGGGCAGCCAGGGTCTCAACGGCATGTCGAGCGGCAGACAATTCCTCGTCGTGTCTGCCTAACATCGTTAAGAAACAAAACAGAAAAAACGGCAGAACAGGTCTCTTTGGCAGCAGTCTGGAGCTGTGGATATAGCAGCGACTGGCCGCGGGTCTCCCAGAGGGGACGCGGGTAACGGCTAGCCCGTGTGGGATGGTACTCTCTCTGCGTCAGGCAAACTGGACAGAATACAATGGAGAGGGTGATAAACAGAATAGGAAGGGTTACCAGGCAGGTCTCAACAGGACAAGAAAGGACTGGACTCGAACGGACACTGACAGGGTAGTAGTCTGCTTCTTATGAGAAAAGCTCAATGAGAATCTGACAAAGGAGGCAGCAAAAGCAGAGGGAGAAATAGAGGAATAATCAGAGGGAAAGAGGGAACAGGTGGGCAGAGTGCAAACGAGGTAGTCAGAGAAGATGAGAAACAGCTGGGAAACGAGAAAGGGAAAGTGAAAGTAACCCAAAAGACCAGAAGAGGGAGACAGAGTAAAAAGGAAACAGGAACATGACAAAACATAACAAAATGACCTTTGAAATGGTTAAAGGAAACATTTGATAACAATAAAGTCTTATAAAACATTACATTTTACAACAAAAATATAATAATAATAATGTCAACTGTCAAGAACAACTGTCTTTTTATTTTATTTTTTTATCATTATTATCTTGCCTCTTTGATTTCTTCTTATTTGTGTGTGTGTGTTTTGTTGTTAGGAGAGTTACACGTGCAGTTAATCAAACAACTCAAATACTAAACCAAAGCAATATGTACCACTGGTTTGGTTTCACATCTTTACTTCACAACTAATATGATGTTCAGTTTATAAATAGATAAAAATAACTAAATTCCTCTATAGCTCATAACAGTTAAAGTGGTTCAGTCAAGCGCTACAGTATCTCTAATTTGATGCATCATCTCAAGACCCTCATGATAAAATGCTGTAAGAATAATTTTGATCCATCAGAGTGCTTCAAAGATATGACATGTTGAATATATTTTAACTAATGGACTTATATCTGCTAAACACAAAGTTCAAACTTAAAGATACAGTATGTAACTTTGTTGTTGTTTAAAACTTACAAAATTGATATGTGTGTGTGTGTGTGTGTGTGTGTGTGTGTGTGTGTGTGTGTCACAAAACCAGACAAAAAGTCTCGGGGGTGTATTTGTAGCAATAGCCAAAAAAACATTGTATGGGTCAAAATTATTAATGGGTCAAAAAAATTATTAAATTTCCTATTGTTAATATATTCAAACTTAATTTTCGATTAGTAATATGTATTGTTAAGAATTCATTTGGACAACTTTAAAGGTGATTTTCTCAATATTTCAATTTTTTTTTGCATCCTCAGATTCCAGATTAAGGTTGTATCTCGGCCAAATATTGTCTGATCCTAACAAACCATCAATGGAAAGCTTATATATTCAGCTTCCAGATGATGTATAAATCTTAATTTCGATAAATTGACACTTAAGACTGGTTTTGTGGTCCAGGGTCTCACACACACACACACACTGTATATATATATATATATATATATATATATATATATATATATATATATATATATATATATATATATATATATATAAAATGTTCTTCCACAAGACACAAACGGCTGTGTTTATTAACCTAGATTGCCAAAAGTTAGTGTACCTTGATGAAACCCGACAGAAAAGAGAACATTTGTATCAAATGCTGTCCATAGGGGGCGTTACAGCTGAAACCCATCTTCAATTAGAAAATTAGAAGTCTCCTGTGGGAACATTTTGTCAAGCAAATAAAGATAATGAAACCACACTGACATACATTCAGACGAGTCAACTGTATAATACAGGAGGATTTTGATACTGACTAGTATGATTCACTAACAGTCCTCCACAGAAGTCTCCAGTGGTCTCAAACTCAGTCCTGGAGGGCCGGTGTCCTGCAGAGTTAAGCTCAACCCTAATCAAACACACCTGAAACAGATAAGCAAGGTCCTATAAGTAAGCTAGAAACCTGAGACTGAATAGCAGCTAAACTCTGCAGGACGCCGGCCCTCCAGGAGTCAGGACCGAGTGTGAACATCAGTCACATCACGGTGCACACATACATATCAGTCATGGGGACCAGAAATAGTGCATGTTCCTGTGTGCTCCCATTCTCAGCAAGAAGGATACAATCTTAACTTGTCCTTATTTTTTTTTTATTATTATTGAAGCATGTAGAGGACTATTTCAGTTATTTTTAAACCATTGCAAAACATCATAGCAGCTTTGCCTTCGATACTTCTTCGATACTAAACCTGAGAAACTCCAGCCTACCTCCACACACTTCACTTGCTTAATAGTCTAGAAATCACTATATTCACGTCATACCAATCATCTGCTGTTCATTTTCACTGAAAATGTCCAGTTAACAGGTTTGAGGATATTGGTTTGAGTTTAACATCGTCTGTGTGCCAGTCAGAACAATGAGAAGAGAGTGGTTTCATAGCTTTCTTTGCCAAGTTTTTGCTTAAAAAGAGAAAGTGTCTAGTTTTCAAAAGCCAATTTAAAATCTTGCACAGGTGTTTGGTGGAAGAAGACTGTTTTTATTAATATCATCACACTTTATTTGCTTGGTTTTATTCTGTGAAACCTTAACCTTAATCACCACAGTCGTGAAAATGGTCACAATGTAAAACATTACATTAATTGTGGTGACTTTAATGCAAATCTTTAAATTAGCATGAGTTATGTTTCTCTATAGGAATCCACCAGAAACACATACATGTGAAATTCATCATATTTACTTATTCTCTTTTCTGAGAGACAACAGTGAAATTAACACGCACAATTACATCATCGAAAGTGGTTATTTAAATGATGTTTGTATGTGATGATTGCGGCGCTGTCTGTGGTCACTTGTGCAGCCAGCTGGCTCTGATATTTCAATATAGTGATGAAATAAAATTGCCTGCATTCAACTTCTATTTCCAGACTGAGAAGATGAATACCAATCAACCTTCATGTAATCAACCACGATGTTTGCATCTATTTCTGACTATTATGTGATTAGACTGTGAATGATTTATGTGAAAACAAACTACTTTTTGGAAACCACAGATTGAAAGCCACTAGTTAATGAACCAAGCACACAGTGAGGTCATGCGACAGTATGCAGTGTACGTTTGCTAGTATTATACGCAGAACTTTCCAAGTGTTATCTTTAAATCTGTTCTAATTTAAGATTTAGATATTTGCATGTTTGGTGACAAACAAAAACAAGTCAAATGTACACTTGTAAAAATAGTTTAATGCATGTGATCCGGGGGCTAACTGGGTGAAGACGGGTTCTACCAGTATTGAACTGCAGTTAATTCATGATTTACAACATGGGGGTGGAAAGTACAAATTCTGTCACATTATTACATTGTGATCCTACAGACATCACATGATTAATCCAGAATTGATCAATATTATTAATCATAAAAAAGTCACACCAAAACTATGACATACAAACACATCATACACAATTCTGAACGGGATCTCATCTAGTAGCCAGAGACAAAATACAGTATCATGATTTAAAAGAAGAAGAAGAAAACTTTCTGTACATGGTTATCCTGCTTAGAACAAAAGGAAAAACAAGTTCAGAAAACAACAAAAAATAAAGTACAATTCACAGGTTTGTGTGTCCTGATTACTTTGACTTCCTTCGTTTTGCCTGCGTGGGACTGGCTCCAGTGTTTGATTCTTGAAAGACAGAAGAAACAAAAGATAAGTTAGTCATCAAAAACATTCATTTCAGCACTTGTGGTAAACGGCGGATATTTTCTCCTTTATTAAGATTCTTGTCGAAATCATCGAAACACCACCAATACTTTACAGAAAGAAACATCTATTATTATAAACTTTAGGAGTGATTTATTTTAATTATTTAAATACCGAACACAAATTAAGTTAATCTTAAATGGTATTATAGTGAAGTGATGACTAAACGTCTAGCCTGTACCTTTTCCTGTGTTGGAGGACGCTGAGCCTGGCCTAGCAGCTCTTTTTCTCTGGCCATTGTCGGATGCTTCCTCCTCAGGTTCCTTGTCTGTTCGTGAGCTTCGTCGACTAGGACCTTTGGCTTTCTCAGTGGTGGCCCTTGTATCCCTGGAGAAGGAACAAAGGGCAATAGGGATACAAAAAAAAAAAAAAATGATCAAAATGCTGTGGAGTCAGTTTGCATGCTACATATATTCTCTAGTTTTCTTTGGAAATCTATTGTTTTCAATGGTCTTAAAACTGAGGAAAATGAGCACATCTGGCCCCTGTACAACTGAGGAATTCACACTTGGCTGTTTTTCCTCATCTACCACAGATAACGTCCGTCCTGTTCATGACCGTTTTACTAAAACGGCCACGCTGCCCCGTGCACGGACCCGTGCAGGGAATCTACAGGTCTGCTATATACATACCTTGGGGCTAAGATGACGGGCGTCTTTCTTTTCTTTGCCCATCTGTTATAGAAGTGGAAAAACAGCGGTAAACTGCTTTGATGCTGAACAACATTTTTGCCTCCTTCCCCATAATTGAGTAATGATCAAGAAAAAGAATGATTTCATGAATCATTCCATGATTATTAGTGTTCATGAGGGTGAGTTCATTCAGATGATCCAATAAAACTGATCTTCAATACATAAAATAAATCTTGATTGAAATACAATTGACAAATGTGTTCATAAAAAAAACAAATCTGAATAAAATTTAAATGATGGTGAAAAAAAAACATGGAAAAACAGTCAGTATTCACAACTAATGCTGAATATGAGGTTTATAAATTATTGAAGAAAGAACATTGCATATTGCCTTACCCTTGTTCTGCTGCAGTGTTAACCCCTTGTCCTGTAAATAAAGACAACTCAAATTAGTTGTGTTAAACACTGACTGTGCACACTGTTTCTGTTTTTCCACTTCAGGCTTTATCCCTGGGAGTTCTTCTGAGCCAAGCTGGTGCAAAGCAGAGTCAGACTAGGAGAAACAGTTTTGGTCAAAGCATGCTTCACATCATCTTTAATACGATTAGCATATGCTAAAGTCCAAAGTATACTTCTAACCACATTATACTTTGTATGCTCAGGTCACACATGCCCATTGATTTGTTTTGCATGAATTAGTTGATCCAAAGTTCGTTGCAACTTTGTGGAACAACTAATTCATGCAAAACAAATCAATGTGCATGTATGAACTGAGCATATAAAGTATAATTTGTTGTATTCACGTTGTATTCACAGTCTAAAAATAAATGTAAGAGGTGGAACAACAGCAAACTTCCAAAGACCAAAACACTTGAGTGAGTAGCTTTGTGAAATTATGCTACATAAAACTAAATAAAAGCAGACGGGCTGAATGAGACGCAAATTCACTCTCTGACAGCAGGTGGCGCTTATGGGACAGCAGTGATACAGCTTTTCATTGGTTACTGCTGTAAACAAAGCTGCATTATCATGCATTATACAGAGAGAAGATGAAAAGTAAATAGCATTTACATTTTCGTAAGTCTTGCTATTCATACTTCGAAAGGCTATGCATTTGGTCACATGCATAAGTATACTTAAGCTGGTTCATATAGAGCCAGGGGCGCCATAAAGGTGTGTGTGTGTGTGTGTGTGTGGGGGGGGGGGGGGGGGGGGGTTGTTAGAAGGATTCCAAGGGCTCTTGTTCATGGGGCCCAGAAGCAATAGCGCCACCCCTGCATATGACTACCACTTGCATGGGTAAAAAAAAGATTTTATTAAATCATTTACCAGCTTGGGCACATGAAGCTTGGTCTTCTTGTGGAGCTTCAGGATGAACTGTGTAATAAAATAAAAAGAATATCTTCGAATTAAAAATCATAAACGTTTGACAGGACAACTAATGAAATTGCCTTGATAGCATCAAGTAGTTACCTGAGATGCTAGGAGCATCAATAATTGCTTCTTTTGTTTCAGCTGAGTCAGGTACACTAGTGTCTGCCAAAGAAGAAGGCTGCTGTTCCCCAGAGAGTTGTGCAAGTGTTGCAGTGGAGGAGCCGGAAGTTGTAGTGGGAGGTCCTGGAGCAGCAGTGGGTGCAGAGACAGAATCTGCAGGCAAACTAGTGGATGGTGAAGAAGTAGCAACAGGGCTAGACAGGTGAACCATCCCAGGGGTAGAGGCTGGGGGCGGCATTTTAGACGATGGTGTAGTTGTAGGGACTGGGGAATGAGTGGGTGCAGGTTCAGGAGAAGACACTTTTGGTGGAAGTGCAGATGATTGCGGAGACGCTATTTGAGCAGCTGGAATAGTCACTGGAGCAGTGGGCTGGAGTGCCGATACCGTTTCAGATGTAACTGCACAAGAAGCTTGAGTTGGGGCAACATCCAGAGCCTTTCCAATATGAGTGACAGGGTTTCGCTCTTTTTGATCATCAGCACTGCTCGAAGATATGCTGGGCGTGGTACTTTTGGTTACAACAGTCTGGACTGGACTGCTTTTGGCTAACATGGTTGTTGGAGACAGGGGACTTCTGCGTGAAACAGCCGTAGCCCCTGGGCTAGAGCAAGCAGGTGGAGAAGCCAGTAGCTGCTGAAAGGGTGAGGACTTGCCAGAATGTAAGGCCGTCTGCCCAACAGGACTAGATTTTGGGCCACTAGCATTAGAGACACCCTCCTGTTTGGGACCTCCAGGGCTTGGCTGTTGCGGTGACAGTACTACGTTTACAGGGGAAGCCTGACTTGCAGGTACTTGAACCTGAAGCTGCCCAATGACAGTGCGGCTCTGCTGAGTAGCAGCTATGCTGACAGCAGGTGAGCTTGTCAGCATAGATGTTGATGGTGGTGCAGAGGGTGGTGATGTAGTTGACACCGGGGTAGGAGTAAGTTGGATATTTGCAGAGACTATGGTGACAGGCTGAGACATGACGTTAGTACTTGATGGAACAGTTGTAGCTTGAAATATTGAATACACAGGTCCTGTGATGAACTGTGGACGCATTTGGGTAGGATTTTGTTGACGGACATCAGGAGGTCTTATATTTTTATTGGGTACTGCTAGTACCTTAGAAACAACAGCAGGAGGAACGACAGAAGCCGTGTTGGTAGCAGAGCTAATGGGATTAGAGGTTACAAAGACTGTGATCTGATTTTGTGAAGTTTGTGCTGATGAGATGGGCCTTTGCAAGACCGTTTGAGATGCATTTGAGATTGGTATAAGATTGTGATTTGAACTTACTGAAGAATTGGGAACTGAAGTAAGGCTTAAGAGCACAGTTTGGTTTGAGCTAACACTTGATACAGCACTGACAGTCTGCAGGTTTGCACTGCTACTGGCTACAGTATTTGGACTTGATACTGAAGCAGATTTAGGTTTCTGATCAATTTCCCTTGAAGACAAAGAGGTACCAATATTTGTGCTCTGTGAGACAACAGGATTAGGATGGTTCTCCTGAGCTGGTGGAGCCTGAGGACTCTCTTTTTGTACAAGTTCTACACCCACTTGAGGATTATTTTGAGGTTTCATTGACAAAGATGGGGTGCCTGTATTGTCCAATAGCTGATTCAGAGATGTTGGAGCATCTCTAAATGCTGGTGATACAGCAGAGCCAAGGTCATGTTGTGGTGTTGTCCGAGGCTGTTGCTTATCTTCAGCACGCTGTTCAACCAAATTGTTAGGCTCTTGTCGTCTGGGTTCCTGAGACGAAACCCGAGGGCTTGCCATTTTAAAAGCAGTCTGCTCTCTTAACTGACCTGCCTGGTGCTGCTCTGGTTGTGTAGTCACTACCTGGCCATCTCTAACTGTATCGGCACTAACAGGTATGGTTTGCTGAGAATTTAAACTCTGCTGTGATTCTCCAGGACCTGCTGATGACAAAGATGCAGAGGTAGTTGGGAGCACTGAGTTGGGACTAACCATCACGTTCTGTGGACTAACCCTCATTTGCTGTGGATGTGATGTCAGTGATGTTTTGGCACCCTTCTGTCTTCCTGGGCTTGGGGTGGCAGCTTTTCTATTTGAGGCAGGGCTGGATCTTCGGCTATTACTGGGACTACCTCTTTTAGCTTGCCCAATACCGCTCTGTTTGTCGTGTTTTCCTCCGGAGCTTACCATGCCACCACCTGATGGATAAGACTGTGGGCCATTATTGTTGCCACTAGTATTATTGTTGACAGGAAGATTTGCTAAGTTGGGCGGAGCCTGGCCAATTGCTTTAAGTGTAGTTGGGTTAAGACCTTGCTGATCAAAGCCTCGATTAAGGTTCGGCTGCCGCGGTGGCAGAGGAATGTTAATTTTTGGAGGGAAAAGGCCAGCAATAGAAGCATTCAGTCTCTCAGGGGACAGATTTATTTCAGAGGGTTCAGTACTAGGTGGACGGTTGGTTGGAGTTAAAGGGTGGTGATATGGTCGGGGACTGGCTCGGTTAGGGGTTTTGGGGCGGGAACTCTGGGAAGTTGCAGGAGAGCTTGAAAAGTGAATATTATGTGAGCCAGTCATTGCTGTCTGTTGGGGACTTGCTCCTGGCTGGTGGGGCACTGATAAAGGCACAGATTTCATTAAATGAGTATTTGAACCTTGATTAGGAATCAGTGTTTGATTTCCATTTCCTGATTGCTGACCCATTTCTAGGGGTACCCGGTCCTGCACGCTATGATTTCCAGGGGTTTCCTCTGGTGGTGTTGGTTGTCCAACCTCTGAATGGGGTGTTCTTCTTGCTGGTCCAGTGAGAGTTGGATTAACCATGAGTGGCATTCCTCTGGCTTTATCAGGAGAGGGTGGAACACCTCCATGGCCTTGAAGATCGATCATTACAGGCATGTTGCCTGGCTGTGATACAGGCATTCTCTGAGAAGGATCGTTAGTATTGACTAAACCCTTTGGCATGTGTCCACCTTGCTGTAGTGGCATTCGATTCTTAGCTTCTTGTTGCATTTTAAGCATCATTATCATTTGTTGTTGTTGTTGCTGCTGCTGCTGATGTTGTTGTTGCTGTTGTTGTGCCTGTTGTTGTTGCTGTTGTGTCTGTTGTTGTTGCTGTTGTTGTGGCTGTGACTGCAGTTGTTGTTGGAGGTGCTGTGGTGGTGGTTGATGTTGTTGTTGCATCTGCATTGACTGCTGTGAATGAATCTGTGTCTGGACATGATGGGGTCCTTGTGATGTTCCAGCTTGACCTTGAGGACCTTGAGGACCTTGAGGACCCTGCATACTCTGCATTTGCAGTTGTTGCTGTTGCATTTGCTGCTGCTGGATCTGTTGATGCTGTTGCTGCATCTGTTGCTGCTGCTGCTGTTGCTGTAATTGCTGCTGTTGTTGCATTTGTTGCATCTGTTGCTGCTGCTGCTGTTGTTGTAACTGCTGCTGTTGCTGCATTTGTTGCATCTGTTGCTGCTGTTGTGGGGGCATAAACTGCATAGGCATCTGCTGTAATACCCTTTGATCTCCGGCCTGTCCAGGCAGACCTAAAAACAAAATGGTAAATAAATTCAAATTCTCTAATTAAATTATTGTATAAACAATAAATAGTCAAAAGTCATTAAATCATTTACCTTGTCGATTTGTGAATTCAGGAAGTTTAGAGTTAGAGTCAATTCCAGACCCTTGATCACTACCCAGCCCTTGCATCTCTACTTCTTCCATTCCATGAGGCAGTGAATCAAGACCACTAAGGAAGACACATTTATCAAACTTTGTAGTTATATTCAACAGTGCAACAGAGTTATTTACTCTACATAACTTACTAAAAAATGTATCAAAGAATAAAAAGCACTTACCACAGATTGTCAATAGGCTGTTGTCCTTCCTCTACTTTTGGCTTCTTCTTACGAGGAGGTTTCTTCTTTTTAGGCTTGACCTGGTTAGCAGCACCTGCACCTGTTCCTTGCTTCCCACCAGGACCAAACTGACTGGCAGAAATATCACTTTGGAGAAGATTTACTAATAAGGGACTGGTTAGTGTCACATCCTTGTTCACTGGAAATCCACCTGCTTGGCCACATGGGCCTCCCATTTGCATTTGACCAGCAAACTGAGGGTTAAAGGACATACCATGGCCAGGAAAATTACCATTGCCAACCTGTAAATGTTGAGAACTCCCCAACATACCCTGCTGTTGCTGCTGATTCTGCAGGTCTGGAACCATCTGCTGGTTGATATCAGCATTTCCATTACTATCTCCTAACTGATGTTGATGTTGCTGACCAGCCTGTTGCTGCTGCAGAATCACCTGTTGTTGTTGTTGTTGTTGTTGTTTTTGCTGAAGCTGTTGTTGTACTAAATGATGACTTCCTGGAAGACGCATTTGAGGCCCATGCATCCCTAATGCTTGGTTGGGGTTACCATTTATTGGAATTTGTTGAGACTGTTGTTGTACCATTTGCTGATGGGGTTGCTGCAGCTGTTGTTGCTGCTGTTGCATTTGTAACTGTTGTGGCTGCTGGTGTTGCAGTTGTAGTTGCTGCTGTTGTAACTGCTGTTGTTGTAGTTGCTGTTGCTGTAACTGTTGTTGTTGTAAATGAGCCATTTGTTGTTGCTGATGCTGTTGCGGAGTCATCTGTTGCTGACCCATCTGAGATTGAAACTGCGGCATATTACCCTGAATACTAGGTGAAGGACCTCTCATTATCTGGCCTTGCATTACTCCAGGTTGACCTTTTGGGCCGAAGGCCTGCTTGTTACCCTGTATCTGACTAGCTACAATGTGTTCCATCATAGCATTTTGCTGTTGCTGCTGCTGCTGCTGAAGCAATAATGCCTGATGTCCCTGTCCTCCACCAAGCTGGTTTTGGTTCTGCATGATCCCTTGACCTTGTGGTGGCATCATTTGCTTAGGAGGGGTCATTCCTCGCTGCCCGGTATTCACTGGCCTGGATAAAACAGTCTGGCCCCCTGTTTGGTTTTGCACCATTTGACTTGGGGTAGAAGCTACAACCTGTGTTTGATGCTGTGATTGTTGTACACCCATCATTTGAGTCTGAAGACCTTGCTGAGGTTGCCCCATACTACCACCTGATGTGGTGCCTGGGGGTTGGGCTGGCATGCCACTGTGGTGGGTCATTCCAGCACCTTGAAGGGGATTTGACTGCATGTGGTTTGGCGCTAAGGCTGATGACTGGACACCTATAACGAGATTTTTAGATGTGTTGAAAATTCATTAAAATTCTCTATACTAGACAAAACTTCATATTAGAACAGAAGTTTAAAAACGCATTAAAACAATCCACACATCTTACCAGAGTTCGTCATGCTCTGACTATTTTGTAGTTGGGGTGTACTACCTGCTCCAGTGGTAGTAACCTGTCCTTGTCCAAAATTCTGATTAACAGGAGCATTTGGGAAACCCATTGGCATTCGTTTAGGCATACCTGCAATATGGATTTATTCAAATACAGGTGACCAAATAAATAACAATACATTATCACTTTTACCTTAAGAATGTCAGCATGTAAAATGCTGAAAACATACCTCCCATTCCACCTTGGGGAACCTGTCCATGTTGTGGAATACTCATAAAGCCAGGCTGAATGTTTCCTTGCTGGCCCATCACGGCTCTTCCTGGAGATCCAACACCTTGTGGGAAACCCTGAGGGGTTGTGGGACGCGGACCAAGTTGCCCCTGTCCCATCATTGGAGGTGTTCCAGGTGAACCCTGTTGAAAAGGTGATGATGACGAACCAGGGGACTTAGCTGCAAGGCTTCCTTGTGGGGCAGATGAGAGAGGCAAAGGAGGAGGCGCTCTTGAAACAACTACACCTGGTGCTCCCTGAGGGCCTTTGGGCTGAGGGGTTGCAAACTGGTTTGACCCTGTCTGCTGCTGTTGCAACTGATGCTGTGCCATTGTATTGAAAACCTGTCCAGCCTGCTGGCTTCCAAATGGATATGGTGGCGGTGGATGATTGGGCGTCTGAACCGATGTCAAAGAGGGTTGACGCTGTCCCATTTGTGGTTGTGGTGGGGCTTTCCTCCAACCTGGTCCCATAGGACCCTGGACAGGTGGTGGTTGGAGAACACCAGAGGGCAACTGGTTCCAGCCAGGAGGTATAGGCATCTGGTTGGAGGGGTTGAAAGGACCCCGTGCACCACCTAGTTGTGCCATCTGAACCTGCTGTTGTTGTTGTTGTTGATGTTGTTGTTGCTGAAGTTGCTGTAGGGCTGCTGGATTTAGCTGCCGATTTGCTTGCATGGCTTGCATGTGATGTCCCTGTGGTCCTAAGTTGCCGAGTGGACCATGTCCCACTTGAGGATGTTGGAGTTGTTGTTGTTGCTGCTGCTGTTGCTGTAAGGCCAACCCTGAAATCATGGGATCCATTGTGTCTGAAAAAAAAAAAAAAAAAAAAAATTGTGAACACAAATGTGAAAACTTTTGAAATATGAAATGAGAACTACATCCTTGTTAATAAGATTCCAAGGCTTTTCACATACAAATAATCTGGATCATGAACCATCTTAATGCTGAAATACACTACATAACTTTTAAAAACTAGAGTCTGTGGCCATTTTACACTAAGCGATTTTCTGTGAAATCGGTCAACTGCAGACTGGATTTGAATTGCAGTAACTAATGTTGATTCATCCATCGATTCATCATCTGTAAATATTGTCAATGGTTGTGAAGTGTATTCCAGCCTTTAGTTGATATGACATCAGAGGAGCACCTACTCACCTGTAAATCAACCGACGCACTAAAACAATACATTTAAACTTTGTCAGTTTAGTGTAACTTAAAAGAAAATAAACTTTGATTTAAAAAATAATAATGCCACACAGAACATATGAAGCACAATCCTCAAATGTTCACTTAATAAAGGTACTAAAACTTTGACGTTTGGCTCAACTACATTCAAAGAAAACAGTATGAGAAAATAAATTTGAGAACAATCCATAAAACAAACAAGCAGTCCCAATGGTGGTGCAACTACTGCTTTTACCTTTGTAGGGCTGTATGGAAAATAAATAGTTATTTATATTTTATTTGAATTAAAGAATTATCATTACCTGTCTGTGAAGGTGGCCTTGGTGCTCTTGGCTGCATTGGTCCACCACTATTCGGTACCATTCCCTGTGCTGCCATATTAGCCCCAGGAGGCATCATGGACACCGAAGGATTATTCATACGCATTCCAGCTGAAAAACAAGTATTTCTTCAGCATACATTTGCCTAATTAAATTAAGTCATCCTGAAGGCCTTGATTACAGTGTTTCCCAAACATTGATTTATTAATATCAACACTGACCGCCACAAATAGATTTTCCGAAATGCATTGACTTTATTGAATAAACATGAGGTCTACACGTTTCAAAGTCAAAACGCGGTGCGGGTGTTTTTATATCAATGTATCTTTGAAGGGACGCTTTTATCCAAAACAACTTACAAATGAGGACAATATAAAAGTTTGAAACGTTTCGATGCTATAATGCCTGATAAAGCAGCCGTTACAGGGGAAACCACTATTTCTGACGCTCCAAAAGCGCCCCCTGCTGGCAAATAATGAATATGCATTTTCAATCAGCACGTCTGCTGATTTATATAGCCTATAATTCCCCCGGTGAAGTACAGCCACACATCGAGTTTAAGTC
This sequence comes from Carassius auratus, assembly GCF_003368295.1. NCBI lineage: Eukaryota > Metazoa > Chordata > Actinopteri > Cypriniformes > Cyprinidae > Carassius > Carassius auratus. Next base: position 1,603,648 of record NC_039300.1, on the reverse strand, counting down.
TGTGGGAAACACTGGATTAGTTTGTACAGGTGTGTTTGATTAGGGTTAAAGAAACTCTGCAAGACGGTGCACCTCTAGAAGTTAAGTTAAGCACTTGTGTATAATTACCCTGGCCCTGCTGCATGGGGAATCCAACATCCATTCTCATCTGAACAGGTGCCCCAAGAGGTCCATTTACCCTTACTTCTTGGCTGCGGCCCTGTCCAACAGCAACGTTAATGGCTCCTTCACCTGTATGAACCCAACAGGCCGATCAACACATTTGCTGATTGTAGAACAAAGGCTAAAATTAAACTTGTATGCGATTAAAAATACAATGTGCCAAAGAGGTCAAGCAGGAAATGAGGTTGCTGGCAGACCCTTACATTGCGTGTGGTTTGCCAAGGCAGAATTTGACACATCCGTACCTTCAATCTGCACAGAGAGGATGCCCAGATCCCGCAGCTGCTGCTGGTTGTTTTGAGCCAGGAGGCGCAGTCGCTCGGCTGCCTCTCGGGGGATGTTGAAAGTGACACGTACGCTGTTCCACGGCTCCACGCGCTCGGGTTCGAGCCTCTGAGTACCTTTATTAGACACGGAGCGGAGTACAGGAGCCACATAAGCCAACTGAGATTTAAAGCATTTAAAGAGACCATGAAATAGAGTTTATTGCTTTTAGTCAGTGTCCACTGGGTTTGAAATACAACAATGCAAGAACAAAAACTGCACTTGTCAATTCTTTTTGACAAAATGGAATAATTGGACTAGTAGCCCATATCCTAAACCCTGAGCAAAGAGAGTATGACGCTTTGCATTTTAAAAATAAACAGAATTCAAATTAAATGTATAAAATCCAATGCATCTTTCCAAAAACTTACAATTCTTGCAGAGATTAATCACTCTAATGCATATGAATATTAATCATAGTTTGAAGTCAAATCTTGACCTAGTAACAGCATATCAGGCATCCCGTGTAAGATGGTATCCAGCTTCTCCTGAAAGTCCTCATCATTCATGTTCCCTTTGAAGGCAACAAAGATGGTGGAGGTTGTGGTAGGGCTGCGGGAGCCATCGTCTCCATCTTCCACTCCGGAGTCGTGATCTGTGAGCGGGACGGCTCGAGGGGATTGTGCATCCAGGGACAGCTGATGCGCCATAGCCCTTCACCAAAAGAGCTGCGTAGCCTCTGGAGACGGTGACACTGCTTAAAGAGGAACAAGATTTGTCACCATCGATGAGAACGCTAGGTCTGCATCTCCTAAATATTAATGGCATAATTTATGGCTGCATCTAGCGATTATTTTGATAATCAATTAGTTGGGCGATACTTTCTCTGATTAATTGGATTAAATTCCCTGTTTTCTTTATTTAAATTTTACTGACAAAAAACACACAATTACACATTCTGTCCGATGTCCTTAAAACAAATGTGCCAGCTGAATGCTATGAAAACATACAGTGCTTAATTTATTAGACCAGTGCTTGAATTTATAATACAAAACACAAATATTATTAAAAAAAATCATTCTAAAAATGTTATTGGATTTTTTGGACAAATAAACTAAAACAACTAAATCGTATTCATTCACATAATAACACAAATGGCCTTCTTTTCCTTTGATAACAGCTCACTTGCTTGCATTGTTTATGTACTTTTTGACTAATTGGGTATACTATCTGAATAAAAAATAAAAAAAAGCACTTGATGATTTCTAAATTTAATACATTTGTTTTAATAAATGTGTTAATCACTGTAGGCTACGTAGTGAATAAAGTTTAAATCTGTGGTTTAAAAACTAAAACAGATAATGAAGACGAATACAATCACAGTAATGCTCTGTAGGAACACTTTGATCACAGTCAGTCTCTTACTGTCATTTCTTTATCCCGTAAAAGTGTCTGATATTTACATTTAGACAATTACACGCTGCTGTCCTTTCACAGTTCCTACTCTCATAAATGATTCACAGTGCGTGTTAGACTTTTAAATCTGAACATATAAGTGTTAAACAACAGATATTAAAGTGAATGTTTTTGCTCTGAATATTGTCTCCCTTGCCTATCTGTTTAACGCACGCGCCCGCCACTTTTCAGTAAAGATTTCAACTTAACGCAGACTGTCAGGACGGACCTTTAGGCAAAAATGGAAAGGCTTACAGATAAGGATATGACCGTTAAGTATTTTTGCGCCAAGGTCACACACGCATCTGTAAAAGCGACTGACAGGCAAGCCATCACACTAATGCATCAGCTTGAAGCTTAAAATACAGATTTATCATGTTTTTGACAGCTTGGATCATGTCCTTTTCCTGCAGGAGCTCATTCTGTTTCTCACGTGCACTGTGAGCAGACCTGACTAATGGATAATGAGAATCGCTGTTGATGAGTTTCATTATCGATAATAATCAATTTGATCGATTAGTTATTGCAGCCCTAATTATGAGTATATACTACATATGCTGCCATGCAAACAAGACATAGCCAGAATTAAAATATATACAGAGAGATCAATTTAATAGGTTTCACAAATGTAAAATCATCATTCATCACTGCTAACCAAGTTTAACACACACGTGCCAAGTTATCAAAAATGTTGCCAGGTTTATTTATTTCAATGAGGCTTTTTTTCTTTATCAAATCTTTATTATTATTATTAGATCACAAAAAAAGTTGTATAACCCTAACATTTGATACTTAATTGATATTAATTTAGAAAACATGCTTATGGAAGACTCCAATGTGTATGAACTGCTCTATAAAGAGATGACAGTCCCCTCAATGACCCCAGACTGAAAATGATCAAACTACTTCACACAGTATTAAATAAATCAACATTAATGCAGTACAACAAGAAACAGTGACTGAACATGATTTCTTCAGGAGAAGAGCTGATATATAGTGTAATGCTTTACATAGGGATGATAATATAATGACTTACCCATGTGTTTGGAAAGTACTTCAAAAATACCGTGCTACCATGATTGTTGGTGCATAAGAAACTACTCAAAGTATCTTTAGCAAATAACAGATCACCAACTCAAAGAACACGGTGAATCAACACTGATTAAACTTAATATTTTAACAGAGATGTCAAATACTGCTAACTTATCAGGTGACTTTAGTAACACAGAAGAGAGTTTCACTGCAAACTAACCCATTTGTAACCTGTAAATATCTAACACATAACATCTGGTGTATTATTATCCTTGCCTTTATTAATGACTGAAAAGCTTCATATGGGTTTATTTCTCTAGCATTAGCATTAGCGGTATCAAAACAAAGACAAACCGCCTAACTTAGGTTTAAGCCAAACAGACATCATTATATTGACTTTCAAACTCATATCTGGTACATGCAGTCCTAACAATAACACAGCAGCGTATAACCGAATTATTACGACGAGTTAGTCACTCCGGCTAATGTAACGTTAACGATATTAGCAAGACAAACACAGTCAGCCTCATTGGTCACTGCTTCACTAAATCTAGGCTCTTCCGTCCGTGCAGTGGACGCGTTTACATGTTAATTGCATACATATGTTTCCATAAGATAATGAGGAGGTAAGATCTCACCGTTGTCAGTCCATAAGGAGTGGTTTTACTGTAGTAAACAGGTATGTGCTAGCAGACGCTAACGGCGCGTTCGCGAGGCGGCTGGGTACGTAAGTTCAACGCTTTGCGTGCGCGCACTCGCTTCACACGGGGCCGCGCGCGTCAGTGCCCGTTCTGCTGTCCAGAAACACGAGAAGAGAGTTATGAGCACTGAAACACCGTGACCAAAAGATCACGGGCACGAGCACAAAACACGTGATAAGACATGATTAGAAATGAAAACGTTTTTTTTTTTTAAAAAACATAATAATAATAAAATTTATGTTTGGTGTACGCTTCATGAGATTCTGACGATTTTTTTACATTTGACCATTTGAGACTGTCTATTAGGTTATAAATAATTACATTTTATTCTGAATTTCCACTCATATGAAACAGGTGAGCGTGCAGACCATTGCAACATTTTTTGCATTTCCTTTACTCGCTCAGAGACTGTTAAAGTCAACATTTTAATACAATATCTGTCCGCTCACTCACCCACACTGCTGTATTTATAGTTGATCGACAAAGTACAATTTTGCAAATGACCTTCATTAAAACGTAATTAAAATCAGGCTATGGTTGTAAATATAATTGTATATGTTAACATGCAATAATTTTTTTTTTACATATCAGTCTGTGTGTAAAGAATGAATATAATATACAAGTTTCACTTTTTGAATGGAATTAGTGAAATAAATCAACTTTTTGATGGTATTATAATTATATGACCAGCAACTGTACCATTTGATGGCATTTATAAATAAGTGTGTGCATTTTAATTAAATGAGAGAAGGAAATTTGTCTACTTTTTAACCTATGTAGTTAAAAAAGGAGAGATACCTGACTATTGAAAGGTGTTCTTTATTCATCCAAAAATTACAGATTACAATTATGTGATGTTATGGTAAGCGTTTACATCAATGGTGTTAGGGACAGCATGCAGAGAGCTGTTTCATCTGACCAACACTGACAGCCGTGATTAAACCTGCTATAATAGCTTGACACAACATATCTGACAAATACATATTAGACACTAAGAAAACACAGATTGATTTTTTTTCTCAATGCTTCAGCAAACAACTTCTGAAAAAAAAAAAAAATAATAATAATATATATACTTTTTTTAAACATGAAAATATGTTTAGTTGTAGAAGGAACGGTCAGATGTGGCAGCTGTCTTCCAGGAAGGATGATGGACTAGCTGAGTATATAATATAGATCACCCAACTGCATGCTGAATGAGATTGAAATAATGCCAGAAACTACACTACAATTGAATATTTATTCTTGATTGTCATTGTAAAGCGAATGCTGTAATAGTGCAATAATATTTGATTGTGGCAGAAAATACCAAATATGCCCATTAACAGGAAGCTCACTTTCACTTTTAGATAATCACTGATTGTCTTTCAGAAATATGTGCATAAACTGTAACTTCATTTCACGGTTTCCACATAAAAAAGAAAAGAAAATGCATTATTATTAAATCAGCAAATTGATATCCAGAATTCAAAATAAAATTATTAACGTAAATAACAATTACGGCATATATCAAACTGCATTTGAAAGTTTAGAAGAAAATCAATCTTGTTTACCTCATATTTCACTACTGACTGATTTCTCTTCAATCATGTAAAACCATTTCATTAATGACACACTACAGCAAAAGATAGAAGTAACTGACTTAAAACCATTTTTAATCTAGTGAAAATACTATTGTTCTAATCATTTTGGCCACCACTGTATGTACCACCATTCATTCAGAAACAGGAGCATTCATTCACTTCAAGTAACATTTACTCACATTTGTGAACATATGTCATGAAGACCAGGAATGAAAAAAACTAATTTAATTTGCCTTTATCTGCCACTGGAGTAATTCACACAATAAGATCCTCAAATAACTCTTGATTATGATAATAAAAAGACATCCGATATGCAAGTAAAACATTTGGACACACTTGACTGAATCTGATCCTTGTGATCTTATGAGTGAAGGAGAAGCAGCCAGCAGGACACATGAAGCATCCTTCAATACTGTTTATTTGTTTGAAGCATCCCAAGATGCTCCTCGTGAGGGTTTCTGACAGAAGTGTGACAAACGCTGGCCACTGAATAAGCACTAATATTTTCACTTCATAATTCTCATGCTTCATACTTTTGTTTTAATGTCTTCACTATAATTCCACGTCCGATGTGGAAAATATCAATAAATAGCGAGTAGATGTGTCCAAATGATTTTTGTGTTGGAGCAGTTAAACAGTTAAAGGAATAGTTCACTGAGAAGTGAAAGTTTATTCAGCCCTAGACCTTCAAAGATGAGTTTGTGTCTTCAACAGGACAGATTTGGAGGAATTAAGCAAAGTGGTGTGGATTATTGTGATGTTTCTCTCATTCTGACGGCACCCATCCACTGCAGAGCATCTATTTGCTGAGACACCGATGCAGTGCTACATTTCTCCAAACCTGATTAACCTTCATCAGTAAAGTTTCATCAATTTCATTTTTGGGTGAACTATTGCTTTAACTTGTCCAGCCATGTGTGATAACATGCATAGTCCTTGAAATATTTAGGTAAATTAAACAAAACCAACAAAGAGGAGTCACATGTCATTGTTTTTCTGTGTTTGTGGTGCGGCAGAAGGGAGCTTGGAAACCTCTTAACATCCCTGTTTTATTACACAAACAGCATACGAGAGAAGCAGCAGATAGAGAGAGTGTGTCTGAGTGAGTGTGTGTGTGTGTGTGTGTGTGTGTGTGTCTAGGGCATGGACATGGACAGCGCCGAGGCGTCAGTGCTGCGTGGGTCCTTCACACCGATGATCAGCTCATTGGTCCTCCGGGTCCCCTCCACCAGCGAGATGATGTCCACCTTACGCACATCATGACCCTTCTGCATCAGAGACTTCACATCCGCCTCCAGAAACTGAGCTGGACGGAGAACAAGAGACTTAAAGCACAACTCCACCCTCAAAAACAGTACTGCAGGGCTTCTGCTCTCAATCACACTTTCCTCAAAGACAACACAAAACAGTATGCACTAAACATTTACTCAACTTCTTAATTCAGCATTGTGTTCGCATTGGGTTTATCCTCTATTGCTATGGGTTTTGCAGCAATGTTACCAACATACAGCATGTGAAAATATCACTTAAAAACCTGATTTGTGCTATTTTGCAATTTTCCAAGCATGAAAATGGAACCGACAAGTGCAAGTATAAAATAGATATATGTTTGTAATTGTTGGTTAAATACTATATTAAAAAGTATTTTGAATATTTTTTCAGATATTACTAATGGAATGGAATTAATAATTAAAAACAACAAACACATTTGTCTTTTGTAGAAAGCGTCTAAATGAAGCACTTCTCGTCTCTAAAATGTTCATAGGTTTGGAGCTAGCAAATTATTTTAAAAAAATGAATACTTTTATTCAGAAAGGATGCATTAGATTTTTTAAAACGGACAGTAAATATAAAAATCGATTTCAAATCGATATTAAAACAGAAAAAGTTATTTTAAATTTGTACAAATATTTCACATGACTGTTTTTACTGTATTTCTGATGAAACAAATACAGCCTTGATGAGATACACAGAATGAAACTTACAGTCCACCAGCAGGGTGTTGTTCTGGACGAGAGGATGCAGTCTGCCGTAGGACACGCTCTCACTCATGTTATTACGGGAGGACAAAACATTGACCAGAACCTGCAACAACAGCAGAACACGTGCTCACTGCTGGAGACTGACGTCAGTAAGTGAATGAGAGTGCATGCACAGTGAAGACAGCGGACCTGTGTGATGCCGCTCAGCGCCCGCTCGCCGTTAGAGGAGGCCAGCGCCACGTATGTGCCACACACCCCGATGGACGGACGCACCACCATGGGCGTCAGGAACGAGGCCGGCCTCTTGCCCGGCTCAATGCGGTTACGCTGAGGAGAACAGTCCTCACACACGTCACACACGGAGGAAAACTGAACGCTCAGTTCCCTTACTCTAAAACTATAATACAGGAGTGTCCTGGTCCTGTTCAGCTTCAACACATTTGCCTAGAAGCCTCCAGAAACAACGTTTTCAACCGCTTTTGAGAAGAAATAGCTCATCATTTAATCAATCGATAGCCTGTTCACTAAACTTTGTTTTACACTTTATAAACGACATGAAAACATTGCTATTTTTTAAGAGAAAGCAGAGTATCTCACGACTTTATTACCGGCAAATGTGTCACGTTACTATTTAATTACAGACATTGTGTAATATTGTATAAAAATACTGATGTTTTCTTTCTTTGGTTATACCTGAAATTAGAATAGAACTTTATTGACTACTGTGAACAAATACATCCCATGGCCAGTGTTTGTGAGTGTGTACCTGATTGAGAGCTGCGGGGCGGTGTGTTTTGTTGGGCCAGGAGAAGTCCAGCATCTGACTGTTCAGGAGGATCCCAGACGACGTCACGATGCCGCTTCCAAACGGACGGTTTAGAGAGCTAAAACATTCATTAAATCATTCATTTCTTATGCAGATTAAACATTTGCGGTGTCCAGGACTTCCTGCAGAGTTTAGTTCTTCTTCTAGTGTTTCTGAGCACTTTGATTAGCTGCTTCAGTTGTGTTGGACTTGGGAGCAGGACTGGACACCGCTGCTATTGGGGTTTACACGTATACAAACACTGGTGGAGTAAGGCACCTCATAACAGACACGATCAAGTCATCGGTGCCCATGACCATGAGCTGGCTGGCCACAGCGCCCTCCTGCAGCTCGTATGACGGGGTGTAGAGCTCGGCCGCAGACGCCTGGGAGTCACTGATCTTCTGCCGGAGCACAGCAGCCTGCTCTTTACTGTCAGAGCCAGAAACACAGAAACACACAGTGAACACTCCTCTCACTGCTGCTGAAATAATCATGTTTGGATTCAATAATCACCTGAGCATCTGCGTCACAAGCTCAGAAACCGATGAATCAAACCTGGAGTCTCCCAGTCCACTGGCCTGAGACAAAGCGATCTTCAGAGACTACATGGGGAGGAAATTAAACACCGGGATTTTTAAACAATAGTATTAACTGATTAACACTGAAAATTATTTTATCGTGTGTTAAAGGGGTACTCCACCCAAAAATGAAATTATTTGAGTTTTCTTCGCTTACAAAAACATGTTCCTGGAACAACATTGCAATCAACCAATCAGAAGGGAGGATAGGTTTTCAAGATATGTCAGTTTTAGGCTTACAATCAAGGTGCTTTGACACACTTCTTACTAACCAATCATTTCCCTCTGATTTTAGGAATAAATTATGGGTCGGCTTAGGTTTAAAGGGTAGGGATTGGGTTAAATCTATATTTTTGGACAGTAATGTTGATCCAGGAACAGGTCTTACTTTTAAAAGCATTACTAGTTTTGAGCATAACAATGCAATTAATCACGCTAAAAAATCGTTGCCCAGCACTAAAATGTAATATATATATATATGTTTGTGTGTGTGTGTATGTGTGTGTGTGTGTGTGTGTGTATAAACATTATTTTAGCTAGTTGGCAAAGCAACATTTCTCATTTTCATTTAGTTTAACTTGATGTGCTTAATTACAACTGAAACTAATTAAAAAGATACGGAAATAAAAAATAATCAAAATGACTAAAAACAAACTAAAATAAATTGAAAACACAAAAACTAAAAAACATTCAAGAAAAAAAAAAAGATCTCATCACTCATGTTCTTTAGGTTGAATTACATTTAGGTAAAAAAGCCACCCAGTGCGTCACATTTCGTCGCGGTGTCCCTAGAAACTCAAAGCGTGCTCAAAGTCTTGTTTCATTTGAATAAAACCCCTTTTTTCCTTAAACAAATCAGGATTCAAATAAAGTTGTTAACCCAGGGTAAAGTGTATTGTGAAAAGCCATATAATATTCAATAAAGTAAAAACTGCCTTAATCTATTGAATGGAGTTCAAGACAAGAGAAAGAGCATAAATACATCACTATGGCCCTTTATTGAAATCACCTCAGCGGTCCAGTGCTGAACGCTGCTCCTGGACGCCTGGCGTGTGATGTTAAAGCCCTCCAGGATGTTAAGAGCGGACAGCAGGGCGGCTCCTGCGTGGGGCGGAGGGGGAACGAACACCTGGTAACCTGTCAGAGACACACAACACAACCCAAATACTGCTGAGACACTCAGACTACAGGAGCTGCTAGTATACACTGATCTAATGACATTACCATGAGCATTATAATGACTCTACCACAGAGAAAAGCTGTTCTTAAAACACTTCATTAATCAAAATAAACCATTTAACCCCCTTTAAAACAAAATAACTTTCATCAGCCAACCGTAGTTTGTTTAGGGTCAGAGGTGTGCGCTTTTACATTTTTCATGATGCTCATTTTACTATCTGTATTTCTTATAACACCGCTTATAATTTACAAGGGAAACAATAGACCTTCATCATAATTCATGAGTCATCTCTCAAACTGCACAGCTTTCGGTACTTCATATATAATATCAGCTACTTTAATACATTAGGATATTTCTTATTAACTAGTTTAACTTTTACTCAGCCTGTTTCCAAACAAACATCTTTACCTCAGCATGACTATTGTGTGCTTTAGAAAGTTCAGCTGAATTGCAGTGTTGTCAGATTACAGCTGCAGTTCTCGTCTACCCAGTTTGGAGAAGTCACATAACAACAGAAACCGTGCACTATTGTGAAACTGATACAGGGTTAAACAGAAGGGTCTGTCTGGACTCTGTGTCACGGTCAATAGACTAACTACTACACCTAAACTACTGCACCTAATAAAGTAATAAACTGCATTTTGAGCATCTCTAGGCTGTTTTAGAGCAGCTGGACGTGTGTTTACCCTGGTAAAGAGTTTGCAGTGGCTTCTGTATGACAGTGGTGTAGTTTCTGAAGTCCTCCTCCGTCAGCACACCGCCTTTAGCTTCAACCTGGCCTCAAAAACACACCATATCAATATGGTCATACAATAGTTCTTGGTTAAACAAACTACAAATAGTTACAAATAGGAGTATTTGAAAGATTTTAATGATCTGATAGGTTTTTAAAAAAAACTAAAACCCTTAAAAATTGGAGTTAAAACTTGGAAAACAAAACCCTGAATGAATGAAAAGAAATTTCACAAAGCACATAAAATTCAACTAAAATGAAAACATTATATATATATATATTAACTAATAATTACATTAAAAGAATATTTCAATAGGAGATGTACGGTACCACTGATGTCATTTCCTGTGTCAGATTCCCGCTGTAGAACTCGGAGACTCCATTGGCTGCGATCCTGTCCAAGACAGCAGCTAAATCCAGCCGTTTGGTGAAGAGTCCCGCGGGGGGAGCCTGAGCGTTCGGCAGGAACACGTCTCTGAACGCATCCGACACGTTCTGCTCCTTCACCTGGGACAGCGCAGCAGCTGCCACACACAGGTCAACAGACAAATATCACATGTTCAATCTTCCAGTGAAACGCACTGTCTGTAGAGCACAGGTGTGATGTATGCTCACCCAGCTCATGCGTCACATTGAATCCCGTCCTCGCCACATCGGCAGCCATCGTGACCACGTCTTTCCACAGCAACCTCGAGGAGAGAGAGAGAAAACACCTCATCTGGCTTAGCCTCTAACTGTGCTGTTGTGAGTCAAGAGGAGCGGAAGTGTCAGATCTGTATCTTGAGCTGTACCTCCCGTAGAGCTGGTGAGCTTGGTGTAGTCCACGGATCATCCCGGGAACAGCCACTAACAGACCTGACTAACACACAAAGACAGCTCGTGAACACACCTGCACTTATTCATCCGCTTCGGGTTTTAAACATCAGCGCAGGACACACTTTAATCTTTACCTTCTGATGAACATGTAACATCATGTCCTGGTGAATCCCGGAGGGAGCCGTCTCCCGGAAGTCAATGACCCGGCTCTCGTTCCTGCGGATGTCATGGACCAGCATCACGCCGCCGCTGAGAAGAAAGAGCGCACCGTTTCTCATTCATCACACACCAGATCCATTTCTCTAGCCCTGCACGTGTGCCTTCTTACAAAACTGTCTACAGGACTCCTGGAAACGGTCACCAGTGACTGTCCATGACCTTTACAGTTGTGAGTGATTTACTGGAAAAGATGCTTTAACAGAGATTCTTGGACAGACTTTCAACAGAACATTTAAACAATTACAACAAACATGAACATCATACACTGTCTCGCATTACTTTGTGAGCAAGTTTTATTCTAGATGAGCCTGAAGGACTTGATCGGGTGTGTTTAATTAGGGTTGAACCACACCCTTCCTGCAAGCATTTTTCTACACACACACTTCTTCTCTAGCTCGCTTTCTAATCTAGGTGTCTAATAAACATTGCATTGTGCAAATGCTGGTGAATTGCTTTGTTCCTCTTTGTGTAAGTGGCTAGTGATAAAAGCGTCTGAACACATGAGTGCAGTGCTCGTACCCGCCGATGCCCGAGGTGTGTGGATGGGTGATGCCCAGGCAGAGCGAAGCGGCTATAGCAGCATCAACGCTGGAGCCCTGCTGGGCCAGAACCTCGAAGCCCAGAGACGTGCAGCGGGCCACGTCCGTCACCACCGCCGCCTGGTTATACACCTGAGCACAGGACAGACTCACATGAGGGGAAGAAAATCATCTGCATTTGATCTTCCACCATCCAAAATTCATAGGTTTGATTGGACTGAATAATATTAATTACCGGTAGTGCTGCCAACCAATGAAAAAATTAATAAATCACACATTTTTCTGTTATTTATCACTTATTAATTAAAGGGGGCCAATGAAATATAGACCAAATTACAGATGTTTTCGTTAGAAGCTATTTTGTGCATTACGATTTATATTAAACACATATATTTATAAAGCCATTAGTCAGAAGTTTGGGATCAGTAACACTTGTAATGATTTTTAAAGAAGTCTCTTCTGCTCATCAAGACTGCATTTATTTGATCAAAAAATACAGAAAGAACTGTAAACTTGCTAAATGTTATTACAATATAAAACAATGTTTTAATATCCTTTAAAACATAATGTTATTCCTCTGATGCACAGCTGTATTTCCAGCATCATTCCTCCAGTCTTCAGTGTCACATGATCTTCAGAAATCAGTCTGATATACTGATTTATTATCAGCGCTGGAAACTGTTGTGCTGCCAAATAGTATTTTGGAAACTGCAATATTTTTTCTGGATTCTTTGATGAATAAAAAGTTTAAAAGAACAGCTTTTATTCAAACTTTTCTAACAAAATAAATATTTATATCACTTCCAAACAATTTAATACATCCTTGCTTTTGAACTGTAGTGTATATTGTTAGAAAATACTTCTTTTTTAATCTTTTTATTCATCAAAGAATCCTGAAAAAATGTTCCAACGAAATGTGAAGCAGCACGACAGTTTCCAGCGCTGATAATAAATCAGTATATTATTATGATTTCTGAAGATCAGGTGACACTGAAGACTGGAGGAATGATGCTGAAAATACAGCTGTGCATCACAGAAATACATTACACTTTAACGTATATTAAAATAGAAATATGTTATTTTACATCATAATAATATTGCACTTTTTTTTTTATCAAATAATGCAGCCCTGATGAGCAGAAGAAACTCCTGTGAACAACATTAAAAATCTTTCCAATCCCAAACTTTTGCACAATTCTGGTGTTAACTTTGACAGCCCTAATAACAACACGTCTTTCTCCCATGAGCAAATGATGCTGAGGTGCATCGTTCACGGAGAACCAATCAAAGCGGAGGCAGCACCTGTGGGTCTCCGAAGTAGATCTGCATGATGAGGGCCACGGTGACCCCTGTGGCGAAGGTCAGGCAGGCGGTGATGATGACGGTCAGCCCGTCCCGTGTGCAGGCGCAGTCCTGTGCCAGCGGGTCTCTGCTGGTCTCTCTCAGAGGAGACATGTCCCGACTGGCCAGGTCCGAGGCAGAGGAGGGCAGAGGAGGACCTGTGTCCTGCTCGCTGAGGAAGGTCTCATTGCCTTTGCGTGATCGGAGGATGTTGTCTGCTGAAGCTTCATCTTCTGCGAGTCTAGGGAAGCTGGTGATGCTCATGTAGTCCACAGGTGAGTGCGCACCGCTCAGAGCCGGATCCTTCTCCACCACCATCACTCCTGCATCGACCGCCGGAGAGTACATCATTCACCTGGAATTCAATTTAATATTCAATTTAACACTATATTCATTCTGCAACACATACACTATTTTCCGGTTTATTACTCGGAAGCAGCTTTGAAAACAATCAATCTGTATTGTATAAAGTGCTATAGTAAATGTGACTTGACCTCATCGGAGAGTTTCGTCAGATTTTCTCTGCTGTGTGTAGAGCTGTTAGTTTATATACGCATTTATGAATAACTGACATGCAATTCTCCACCTTAAACAACTGTACACCGCATTCTGCTTCTCCTTTTGTGACTGTTAGGCTTGCAGTTTTTTATGACCATATTTACTGGCAGACTAGATTGCATTTTCACAAACGTCAAACCACAGAAACATTTCAAACGACCTGAGAGCTGATTGAAATACTACAAAAATGGTGACCTGTAAGACCTAAAATGTATTTTTTCACTTATGCATTATTTTAAGCTAAAATTGCTTTTCATAATAAAGAGAAATTAAAAAACAACATGTTTTTGCATTAAAACCATAATGACAATCCTGACATTGTACCCTGGACTGAATTAACTATTCAACACCAATCTCCAATACTAACCATCACTTCCAGTGTAACATTATAAATCAGGCCTCCATACATTTTCTTCATTTATAGTGAAGAAGGCCTGGATGTTCGTTTATGGCTGATATCGAAACACATATAGGCGATAAAGAGAAAATCAACACCAACAATCTTCATGTAAATCAGTCGATTACCACACTTACTGTAGTGTTACAGATCTCAATAATCCGTGTGGACCGCGCGCATCACGCGACTACACTCGAGCGGGAGCGCGCGACGACATGCGCGTTATTACACAGCACGCTTAATTTCCGTCCATCTGTATCTCTCTATATCTCCATCGTCCACACTACAGCGCAGAGCAGATCTGATCACAGCTCACAGCGGCTGATTTACAGCAGAAAACCTGACATAACGCGATGTAACAGACGCAGGTGTGCGGGTGTCAGCACATGCGACGCGTTTGACGCTGGAAATAGCAGGACAATTATGTATTATTTATTTTAACTATGCAGTCTTTTTAGCTTACACGCTGCTTTAAAACGCAATGAAAAGGTAAAAGATGCCCGTATAATGCTATGTTTACACCAGCACTTAAACAACAGCAATAATTTCAGCGTAACGTTACTTACAGGTGAAACGCGCCGTTCAGATCCTGTGTCATATTAGTCAGGTGAGCTACTGCATTATTGTTTAAATGAACCAAACACTGCGCATGCGCCACAGTCATTGACTAGAAGTGGATCCTGCTTAGCAGGTTCCTCATGTCCCTCCCGAGAAGGCATCTGTGTGTGCTTAATTAAATGCATGCCAAACACATTAAGTTTCTCGGAAATATGCACATGTCGGTGTGTGATTATTAAGTTTACACTGTAGCTAACCCTTATTTTTATCTAACAGCACAAACAAAAGAGTATCATGGTATATTCTTTATGATTGACTGATATTCACCAGTACTGCTGCTTTCCTTCTATACTAAACAAGTTATCAGCTATATATATATATATATATATATATATATATATATATATATATATATATATATATATATATATATATGTCATATTTAATTGTAACATTCATTGTGTTTTAGTCATATCTAATTTGAAGATTCGTTGTAGGTATATTTTCCAGTGATGTGCATGAAGACAGAAACAAGAACAAGCACACAGGTAAATACTGCAGTTGCATCCTGAGTGTTTATTGTTATTGTCTGGTACCTGCATTTCTGCAAGGATGCTGGAAACCCATCATGGTGTTTTGCATTGGTCTCTGATGCCCTTGTTATGTGGATGAAACAGTCGGCACATCATGGAAACCAAGCAGAACAGTGAAAGGCACAATCACCAGAGACATCATGATACACCAATCATTTTTAATACTCTATTTGTACTTTGTTACTATAAGGTGAACATCTCTTCTCATTAACAATATTGGGAAAAAATACAAGCATATTTATTTGTGTTGTCTTTTCTCATTTCATGTTTTCAGTCACCTCTCCCTTAAATCACAGATAACTATCGCTTCCACCAGCCTCTCATGAGGCCTTATGGACATCATTCTAGTCCCACAGAGGAAATGAATCATATTGAACACTCACACACACAGAAATAACACAGAGTATACGTAACCAGGTGTTCAGAGGGCAGAGGTCACTGATTTTATGCTCATGCCCTGTCCACTTCTTCAAACAATGCAAATAGAAGATGACTTTCGAGTGGACGATGTTAAGGACCCTTGTAAGGCTACAGGGCATTGGATATTTCTAGATACACCACTGACATTCGTACTGCACACTCTGTGCACTCAATATTATTCAGAAACAGAGAGGTTTCAAATGAAAACAAAGAAATAAAAGCATATTTAGATTTACATTATACATACATTATGTTTTTAATAGATAGCTTACTACGGTAATAGATTTTGGCAGGTGAGATAGGAAAGTCTACAAGAAGCACTCTTAAAATGATTCAACATTAAACTGAGAGAAGAACTAAAAGAAAATGGCATGTAAAATCAAATCCCCTCAATGTGAAACAGCTCAGTGGTGGTATTGACATTGGTTCCTATCATAAAATACTCCGTAGAAGAACATGTAATCAAGTTTTTGGAACAACACATGGTTAAACGATACCATTAAAACAGGAAGGTGATGTTTCAAAATGAAAATAACGCAAACACTGTAAATAGTTTGCAATTACATACATGTGAAAGCAACTAATTGATCACCCTTTAAGGTAGCTTTTTTCCCCAAACTCATGCATGTTGGCATCTCCATGTACCTTCAAATACCATGAATCTCCATAAATCATAAGACAGTGCAAACTTGTATGACTTGTATGCAAAATGTATGAACAGTCATATAATTATATACTTCCAGCACCATTGTTAGTCTGTTCATTACTGAATACACATAAGATGGAAAATGTGCTAAAAGTATTCGCTGACTATCAAGAAAGAGCACATTTGACGTATGCATTAGTGCATGTGTGCTGGGTCACACTAGAGACGATGACCCAGCATCCTCTGACGGACAGACATCAGAATACAATGAAGATGTAAAGCACAATCCTATAATCAATGATTAAGAGATATGATGACATGCAAGTAATAACATTTTTTTTTTTTTAAACGGACGTTTTGAGATAGAAAGAAATGGTCATGGGAAACGTTTTCGTTCTTTGTCTCTGTGGTCACAGTGATTTCTCACAAATCATTAAGTGCAGGATGGGGAACTTTTGAACTACACTGAAAACTTTGCAGTGGACAATCATATGAAGGGACTGGTTTATTATTATTATCTTTTTTTTGGAGCATCAGGTCAATCTCACAAAAACATCAAGACAAATTGCATCTCAAAATCAAAAGTAATTGTATTTTGCACAATATGCAGCCATCTTGAAATGTTTTGTGAGATTCACCCATCAGTAATCCTCCATGAAGCAAATAAAGAGTCACAATCTATATTATCCTGGACATTCGCAGCAATTATACCCACAGCCAACCACATGACAACCTCTCCTTGTTCTGTGTACCTGTAAAGATCATTAGTACTGTGTTGTTGGCATAGTATGAGTACGATTCATGATGGACTCGACCTTAGTTTACCTGAAGGCTCGGTTTCTAAATCTAGTCAGCTAGATTCCTTAAAAAGCTGCCTCAAGAGACATGAATTAAAATAGGCTTCAATATATTGCGGTTTTCTATAGTGTTTGGTACTGAATGGGTTACAAAGTGCACAAGCGATCTGATGCTTACAACGGATTCCAATAGAGCTTGATGTTAGCATGTTGCTAAGCTAACGCAAGGCAACACTCTAATGAGCACAAATTCATAGCACACATAAATATTGGGTGGAAATATCTATTTTTAAATACACTGGGCTACCCCCCCCCCCATGCCGTCTAAATAGGGATCCCACTAGGTTTAGGAACAGAGGTCATATAATAGCAAACAATTAAATTAAATTTGGGGTTTTAATGACTTTTTAAAGTTAGCACCGCTATGCTGAAAATCAGGCAGCAACATCTACTTTTAAATGACCTCATTACAAACATCCCGCTAGATTTGTCTTGCTCTGCCAAATCTCAATTGCTTGCATCTGGTTTTATTTTACATACACATTTTTAAGAGACCCCTCCATCGCAGTAGTAGCTTTTTTCAGTGTGACTTTACAGGTTACAAATCTATTCTGGAAATCTTAGACTCATGTTTCTATGAAGCATTTAGTGCTTGGCTCTTTTTTTTTTTTTGACAATTTAACGTGATTATATTTCAACGAGCAGTGCCAATGTACCTGAAGTGTCATTGTTATACATTAAGAGGGATACAGAGTTTACATGTGTCTCCTTTTCAGCTATACTCCCAGACTGGGAAACTGATTTAGGCTTGTGCTCAAAAACAAACCTGATTAATATGAAACTCAATAAAATTATTGACATAACACCAGTAAAAACAAAAGGAGGACTTTAGAGGTAAATTAAGAAGGTAGGGGATTCATTGGGACGTATGGGTTTTTTGGGGTGTGTAATAATGCCCTCAATGTAAACTTCGATGCCTCAGTGGCAGATGTTGCGCTGGCACGGTTGGTGCAGGAAGGAGTTGCGGGTGTGGGTCGCACGCCGTTGGACCTGTTCACGCACACGGTTTTGACGCTGCATGCGGTTGCGAGCCAGGTGGCGCCGCTCAGTGCGGGCTTTGGCCCTCTGGACCCTGGAGACCTGGGTGACTTTAGCTAGGGCCCCTGCCTGTGCGGCTGCTCCTCGGGTCACCCGTGTGCTCCTGGTCACAGCTGGCACTGCGGATTCAGACATCCTGCTGGAACAGTGCAGATAGGAGGAAGAATGGGATACGTTTGCGTGGAGAGCAAATGGACAGAATGGAGTGAAATTGAAATGAGAAGAGAAGAAGATGGAAGACAAAATTAAGACAGTGACCTCAAAACTCAGAAACAATTTAATTAACTGACAAGCTACGCAATATCTAGGAAAAGTTGGACAAAAACATACATTTAAATAAACTAACCACAAACTAAAACTTTCAGATACCATCTTTATTTTTAGCTCAAATGTGACGGAATCGAATGCACAGGATTGTGGGATATCAACGTTGCAGCGATCATTCAGATGAAAATATCTCAGCAGACAGGATATGACACAAATGTAGATTATTTCAGATTAAGGTTGGAGCAAAACTCCTAGAACCCCTGAAATAGGCTCAATAAAATATCCAATGTCAGCAAGCGATAAATTAAGATCTTTTAGTCCAGGGGTGTCCAAACTTGTTCCTGGAGGGCCACTGTCCTGCAGAGTTTGCCTTCAGCTTGCCTCAACACACCTGCCTGCCTAGTAAGACCTTGATTAGCTGGTTCAGGTGTGTTTAACTGGGATTGAGGCTACACTTTGCAGGACATTGGCCCTCCAGGAACAGGATTGGACACCTCAACATTAGTCCTTCCACGTTTTTGTCCTAACCAGCTGTTACAACAAGATATTTTGTCAGTCCCCTGGTTTGAATATGTTGTACACAAATAACAGAAGCTAAGTGAAATCTCGCTGCAGAAAAAGAGCAGAAGTGAAATGTACCTGACACTGCCGGCCAGGCTGGTGGTGCTCTCTTCCTCCGCAGGGAGAGGGCCAGCGGAGACGTACACAGACATGCTGGGGTGCTCGATGAGGAGGTCCTCCATGGGGCTGGCCTCCGCCGTGGCTCCCTCTGCAGTAAAACAGGGCGGAGGGGTGACAAACCAGCTCTCATCCATGCTGCAGGAACATGATCCCTGCTCTCTTAACAACACATTCACTTCGACTGACTCAAGGTGAGAGAAGGAGGCGGGATCAGGAGGGGAGGGAGCATGTGCTGCCTGTGTCCTGCCTGCTCTACTCCTGCGGTTTCTGCAGGTGGGAGGAGAGGGGCTGTATATCTGAGATGCATGACATTCACTGCCGGGACGGGCACATGCCTCTGGCCCATCCTCACCTTCAGTGAAGTAGGAAGTGATAGAAGACAGAACAGGGTGTGTTTCCAGAATATGAAAGGTTTGGTTGAAGCCATGCAAGTGGGGGATGCCAGTACCAAGACCACACATACCAAAAAAAAAAAGGGAATTCATTCAAATATGGATATGAGAAGGGATACAGAAACAACAGAAAAATATAGAAAATAGGAATACTGCAATTAGTGTCTAATCACCATGTACAACTTTATAAAGTCTCGACGACTTTGTTCCCAAACCTAGTGAAATGCCACATGCAGCAGTGCAAAAGGAATATTGTCATATCTGGTAAAAGTCCGAAAGGCCCAAATGGAAACAGTATAGCACTGGCTAAAACATTGCTTAAAGATATTCGCTGCGTTTGAATGGCCAACTACTTCCAGCAAGGTTCTGGAGTGTGCATCCGATGACCACTTTACTGTGAAGAGAGGCGCTGTGAATGGCACACAACTGATGCTGGTAGGTCATGTGACAGTGACAACATGGTGGCTGTGGAATATACAAATTCTACTCCTCTTATTTATACTTATTTTTTTTTTAATTCTTTCAAATCAATCGTAGTATCTACTAGAAAGTATGCGATTTCAGACTTTGATGGTAGTTATTTGAATGCATCTCTGAGGAGAACTGATTGTCTTGTAAAGTTTAGAAGGTATTTTCATCTCATGTCTGTGAATGTATATTAAAGTGGTGTTTATAATTGCAGAGCCTGTTCCATCTGCGCCACCTGCTGTCAGACAGTGAATTTGCATTCTCAGTCAGAGCTTCTGCTGTGTTTGTTTCGTGCAAATGTTTTATGTATTATAGTTTCACAAGCCTAAAGTCAGAGCATTCTGTTTTTAAGTTAAAATTATACAATCTAATTTAGATTTAATAATTGCTCATGCTGCATGAATACAGCATCTTTGTTTAGACTGTGATTCAAATGCAGTGGTTGCCTCAAAGTTTGAATGGAAAGACCACAGGCAAAGCATTTGTTTTTTTTTGTCTTATTTATCGAATTAGATTTGGGCTACGTTTTAAATTTTCAATTTAGTTTTGTTATTTGACATGTTTCTGTTTCAAAGGTAAATGTGCATCATTTTGTCCAAGCAAAAATAAAAGGACACCTTTTCATTTATAATTTGTCTATTGTAATTTTGTTTTAAAACAAAATCAAGAGAAAATCGTATCGTGCAATCAGTATCGTATCGAATTGTGAGTTGAGTGAATCATTACTATTTGTTTGTTGTGCATATGTGACTGAATAAACAGTTGCTGGCAAATGAAAATCATTTTGGACCAGGTTCTGTGGTGCTTGTGATATTGCCTCAAGGCCTGTTCACATCAAGCACAATAACTATAAAGATAACGATATAGTTCAAAAAAGCGTTCTCAATATTAAAGCACAGCAGAGTTCACAGCACAGCTATAACGATAAAGGCACAGAGAAACGATTTCATTGGAATCACTTTCAGAATTATTTTCTTCAAGCTGATGAACAATAAAAACACTGATAGCCAATCAGAATCAATCCTGCTGCGAGGAGCTCGAGAGTTGAAAGCGGCAGATGCACGTGTGCATGGAATAAACAGATGATATCGCTCTGTGGTGTGGGTGCTACTATTGTTATCTGTATAGCTATCTTTATCGTTATAGTTCTTGGTGTGAACAGGGCAGTTCACTAGGGTTTGGAACCAAGCTGATGTTTTCAAAATTAAGATATATTAATCCACTACATACAGTAGATTGTTGCCTTGTTACCCTGACATACTCTTCAGACTTCAAACTACCATGCATATAATTTACTCCTTGCCTTTATTTTGTAAACTGTATAAATGTATCATTGTTTGTGTAGGACACGCACCGTTCAGATTGACCAGGAGCCATCCCTCTTCATCAGCCTCACACACACAGGGCTTCGGTCCCTTCAGCTCTGGAGTAAGTTCTTCTTCACTTCCAAAGAACAAACTGGTGAGCCGCTGGAACATGGCTGTCTCGGAGGTCAAAGGTCACAGGTTTTTTTGTTGTTGTTTGTTTCCTGAGGGATAGCTGCCTTATGAGATTTTTTTTTTAAATAGCTATTATATTAACTCTAGTCACTAATGTTGTTTTTCTGTGATGTAACAGATGGCAGGTTGATCACAGGTGTATTGGCCTTTTTTGATCCTCAGAGAAGGCGCAGTGCAATATAAGGTCTCACTTGGTGCAAAGATCTACATTTGATAAAGAGAGAAAAAAAAGAATTGGTCAAGAAAACCATATCATTATACAACATAAAAAAAATAAAATAAAAAGTGCAACCTCTAGAACAACAGTGTGTTGGCACTACAAGTATTTGGTGACATAATATAATATAATATAATATAATATAATATAATATAATATAATATAATATAATATAATAATGTGGTTTTTAAATAATTTGTATCATGTAACAAATTATTTATAATGTAATTTATTTATTTATTATTATTCTTTGCATTTCATAATTGTTATTTAGGGTGGAAATATGCTTTGTCATAAAATTGTCATGAAAAAAAAAATGTCACAGTGAAGAAAAAAAACAAAACATAATGGTCCTAAACACGGTACATTTCTTTTAAATGTAATATTTTTATCATGTCATTTTAGGTTGATCGGTACTTGTTAATTATGACTTTAATATGAATATGAAATTTTACCAGTATCTACCAGTTTTAGATCATAAGAGAGAACACAGACAATTATCATTATAGTTTTATGACTTATCCATGAACTATATATTAACTATTTGTTCATAATGTATAAATTATTTTATTTTACATTATTATTATTATTATTATTTTGCATCTTCTTCACTGGGGAAAACAAACAAACAAATTTTTTAGTCCAATGTTTTGCCTGCAGGCAGGCTGTCTATTACAAGTCTTTCGGGGGGCGGGGCTTCAACCCTGCGTAACGATGACGTCACGTGCGCAACTGACACCGCCCTCTCCAGACTAGCGGACAGAGGATGAAATAACAGAAAGAAAGCAGGGTCATTTTGATAGAAACCATCAAAAACAACCCTTTTTATATGGTTTTAGCAAAAAGATATCAAAATAGCTTCTTCTTTTTTTTTCAGAAAAACTGAATGCATTCAACAAGAACGAAAAAGCGTTTATTAAATATGAATTTATCGCTCGTCTGACTGACAGATGCTGCTTGAAAAACAACATCGAATCGTGCGTTTACCGACGTATCCTGCGTGAATACTGGGCAGCCGTGGCCATATGTTTGGAAAACAGTAAAGCAAAATATGAACATGAATGCCAAACGCATAACAGCAGTGAACAGAGAGAGAGAGAGAGAGAGAGAGAGAGAGAGAGAGAGAGAAGGGTCACAGCAATGACAGCTCGGATCAAGTGTATTAGCAGCTCTGAAATCACTCATATAATAACCACAGCCTGTATACATCAGCTCTAAAAACCACATAATGTCCATTAATAGAGCTGCTTTCATCGAGATCCGACCCGACGGATGATGACCGAGGGGCTGCAGATACAGGCTTGTTCCTGACGTAAATATCAGAAATCAAACCCAAGGCAACAAAACGTCGACTTAAAAAAACAACATTGTCATGAATGCTATTTTAGGACGACTTCTGTAAGAAAAGACACGAAAATACCATCGACTGGCTTTGGTCTAAAGCTACGAGTCGATCTGTGACCAGAGCAAAATATGTCTCACGATAGGAATGACAAGAGAATAAAACCGTTCATACAGATCCATTAATGGACAGATGTTATCAGCACAAGGCGGTTCTGATCTAGTCCAGACTCAATTCTGCTGCGAAACAGATCTGGCTTTAAAAGACTGAAAGAGATCCAACATCTTACCTGTCTTACCTGCAAAATTATTCAAGTTGTAAACGCGACGACCACACAATTAAAGACCACAAAAATCTTAAAGCATAGCTTTAGGTATTTGTTTTATATGAGGTAGTACAAAATATGAAAAAGCAGATATTGTTTGTGATGTTATTGCTTCGCCCAGCTGATCCGCAGATCAGAATATAGAACGTACAAACAGCTGATTGTGACGTCACGGTGCTCGTAGCCCCGGCCTGACTCCGCCCACTCCGACCGCTGGACCAATCAGGGGTTTACACAAGATCCAGCGCTGGAAGAGAAGCGGTGGGGGTTGGGCACATAGTGGGTCAAGGCCAGAAGGGATACAGCAAAAACTGATGGCACGCACACATCTATGTAGCGTAATTTTTATCTCACTGTACAATAATAAATAATATTTTAGCATTTTTGTAAGAGGTAGGTTTAGGTTTGGGGTAGGTGTACACGTTAATGAAACACAATCTAATAGGTAAACACTAAACATTTAATTATTGTTACCTTCCGGGTTTTGCTTGTATCCCTTCTAGCCACAACCCAGATAGTGCTACCAGCGATTCCTTGCGTCATATAGTTAATACAATTATGTTTTTATCTAACAAAAGTTGAAAAAAGTCATTCAAACTGTGGAGTCAGATTTGTTTAAGTATGGAAATAAAGGCCAAGCGAGCTGTGGTTAAAGATATGAAGTTATTTCACAGGCTTGCACCATTCATCATTCATCAAATATTATGTTACTGGTCTGGCTTGTGCTGGAACGGTGCATTGCTGGTACTGCAGGTTCAAGATGCTGTTACGTGAGCTCTTTCTCTTTAAACAGTGTTTGTAAATATTGCCTGTCCCTCCCTCTCCACATTCCTCACTACGGGGGCGGGACATAGACTGCCACCAGTCAGAAGTAGCCAATCATAACTCCCGCTCTGAAAACCGACATGTCAACAACCAATGGATGTAAAACCTTCGGAAAGGCCTCAATGGTTGACCAGCATTTTAAGCTACAGGGTTTTAGATAGTAGGCTAACTCAGATTCATTTCATTTACACCTTTTGCTCTAACACTAGCAGACATGCAATAATTCTTGTAATGGTCAATTCACATTTAAAAATAATTGAAATTCTTTTCAAGAATATTAAAGTGGCTTCTTTTGATTTGGGTCAGTTATGCTGGATGAGTGTTTCTAATACAAAGCCTCATTTGACAAACATAATAAATGTTTTGAAATATTTTCCTTCTTTTGGAAAGTCAAACACTATCTTTGATTTTTTTTTTCTTTGCTAGTTTCTGTTCACCATAAAAATTTACCAAACTAGGGCAACGTTTGCTTCTGAGAACATGAAGAGTAAAGCGTCCTAACATCTGGCATCTAGGCTACAAATATCCTGTTAGAATCTGATGTTTACAACATCAGCTGCTGTTTGTAGACTTGCTTTTTCTTTCAAATATGGACATAGCTTGAGTTAATGCCACCAGACGAGTTGTTGCCATTCCTTCCACACCTTCCAGTGATCACAGATAAATGAGGACAGAGACAAATATTATAACCTGTTCATCAGAGGAATGTGATATGTATAGCCACCTCCACACTCCCACAGTCCATATATTAGGGATGATACTATTACTTATGTCAAAACAATGACACCTTTCCCATAATTCCTCCCTTTCTCTGAGTCACCTGCTGATTGGTCTTCTACACCCTGGATGTGGTCATTACTATTGAAATGATAACAATAAACTTGGACATGATCCTATATGAAACTGCTAGGACAGTAATTAAAATGAAATAACTGAATAAACCGACATTTATCTCACACCTGCCCTACAGAATCAAACAGACATGGCACAACATGCCCTGTTTCATACACGTGTAGTGTCTGGTACAAGATACTACATATTGAGCAAGCAAAGTGTTCTGCCAATAACCAGGATGTTTCACAAGCATTGATGTTTACACACACACACACACACAGATATAAAACAAATTTAACACAATACCCATAAACAGGCTCTCCTTTGACTATTCCCAACTTTGAGAAGCTGCGCTCGCCGGAGGCATTGGACACCATCATGCACAGATAGATGCACAACCCAATTTCGACAATTGGAAATGTCTAAGAAAGATTCAATGATGACAAAAGCTTTTACATGGTAAGCTTTGCTGATACGTTCACAGTCACCTGTATCAGCTAATTTTGACTGATTAATACAATCAGTTCAATGCTTTAAAATGTAATTTATTTATTTATTTTCATTAATGTATCAGAATATTTAAAAAGGTTTGCTGTATGGTTAAAAAACGTAATTAGTATTTTCAACGGGTCACAGACACTTATCCTTTCTAAGGATAATTTAATTTCAATTAAAAATAATCTTGTGGGTTAATGGTTAATATTAGGTGTGTTGGTTGTCTGTTAGGAAAAATAACCAAATGAACATCCCTAGTTAAGTCAGTAACATCACAGCGCAGAGAATCTAGAATAATAGTAACTGTATAATTAATAATTAACGCTGTATATGTGTCCGAAAGTCAGACTCGAAATTGATTTCTAAGAATTATTTTGATGTTAATAAAGGAAAACTGTTCAGCGGAAAATTCTCGTCTGTCTTCATCTGGGCCTATTTCAGGAATGGGCCTAATGCTGCAGCATCAATAGCACCCACCTCCTGAGTAAGGAGATAAAGGTTCACAATATTTTGGTAAATACAGCACATCATGGGTGTATATTGGCACCATTTGTTGTTTGTATTGGAATCTGATTGAACATTTGTTCCTAGAAATAGTGAAGCATTACATCAGACTTAACAAGTGGATGATCTTTATTCTATAGAACATGGTAAAAAAACAACAACAACAAAAAACACTTTATTTGCTAGAACCCCCCCCCCCCCAACACACACACACATTTTTCAAAACTGTGTCAAACAACATGAAGCAGGTTTACAAGATGCACTCTTGAATCTAAAAGGAGCCAATTCTTAAATTGTGAGTTTTGTCCGAACCCTTTTGAAAACAGTGGTTCATTGTTTCTTTCACAACATTGCTCTGTTTCTTTAAACAATATAAAAATCAGCCAGTAGCGTGACTTTGGGGGTGGGGTGGCAGGAGTATTTGGAAAACCTGTTTGGAAACCACTATTGTTGCTAGCTTCACACTGAAGCTTTAAAATTGTTGACATTCCTAGAAACATCAGTTTCTTTAAATCTCCCTGTCTGTGTTTCCACCGCTGCTTAGTTTGTTTCCCAGCTATTTCCTCTCTTAAAGCTCGAGCGGCTTCGGTGTGTTTGGCTGGTGTCTATTCGCAGGCTTTCACCTTAGATTAAGGGTGGAAAAGTGGGTGAAAGTTCACTGTACTGCGGTGTTATATTGTGAACTTTAGCAGCCTGTATGTGTAACACTCTGACACTCTTCACTATTTCTGAGCATCACAGAAACTCAAGCCTCTTAAAATGCTGGAATCTGTAGTTAGAGCACGTTTAGTTTAAGCCTGTTTAGTAACTAGCTCAAAGAAAGTATGAGGATTAGGTGGCTATGAAAGACTTTTCCTTCTGTAAGTTTGTGCACGTGCTATTGCAGATAACAGAGAGACAGACAAACACCACAACAGCTGACTTTACTGTTGCTCTCCTTTGACACTGTCATGTTTTGAAGCTATCATCATGGCCCTCTTAACCTTTCCAGCTTCCTCACTATAAACAGATGGTAGCAGTGGCCACAGTGAACCGTCTGAAGGGCTTTCTATCTTGGAGGTTACGATGAGCTGGACGAGGAGCCAGACTAAAGCTTTATAACAAACGCTCAAACAGGACAGACATAGAAACAGATGAAAGTGAATGCCACTGAGCTTCTGATCCTTTCTCATTCTGTTCAGTCACACTTACACACCTGAGTTACATTCAATAGAGGATCTTCATTATTCAGCTATGTTAGGAATCCAGACAATGACTATATATCTTGTAATTTGCACAAACTTGTTGGTACACTAAATGCTTTTTATAACTAACCTTTTATTGTTAATGATTCCTCTCGAGGCAGTTTCTGTTTTCTAATGCACGGTTTTGAACTGTGAGCAGCAGCCCTTATGTTCCTGTCAGCTGTTAGGATCAGTGGTCATGTTGTGGATCAGAGCTAATATGTGTCTCTTTGTTAATCAATGCTGTTTATCTGAACTGGCTGTCTCCATGGTAAGATCACATAACATCCAGCGTATCTGTTGTATCTGAAGCACAGACATGTTTGCAGGCAGAGCCAGTCCATCACACTCTCTCTCTTTTAGTGCTAATTCTTGATAAGACGGAGGTCATTTCTGGGGCCTGCTGATGTGTCTCTGCTCTCACTCTTTATCTGTAGAGTTCACATGGAGCGTTTCTGGGTCAGAGTGGGATATGATGACATGCAGTAATCTCGCTGCGAGTCTTCAACCACTTCCTGGTCTTCTTCATAACATTGATATCATACAATAGCAGATAGGGACAGTTCGAGAAATAGTTTTTTTTCTTTTTGGACCCAACATTCTTCACTTTAACATTATAAAGTAGACAATAATAAAAATCTCTTCACCTCACACTGAAGGAGGGACCTGGGTCATATCTAGTAACAGGAATATCACAGAGATGTTTTTTGACTCGGGCCTGTAGCAACACCCAAGCCTTCAGCCACAAAACCCAAACAACCACCCAGCAACACTTTAATAAGCACAGGCTACATGAACGTCATGCCAACATCCTTCAACACCCAGCACCACAGTGCTTTGCATAGACTGATACCACTCACATTTACATCGGAAAATGCAAACGTCTAGCTGGATTTACAAGAGCTCAAGTAGTGAAAATCAAGAAAGGGAAGCAAGCAGGATAGGCTATACAGAGGAAGAGTGAAGCTAAATTGTATTATCTAAGCATTTGCATAGAATTGATCTTCCGTTTGCAGCTGGGTGCTGTGACTCATGTAAACACGGATGAAAGGACTCATTTGGGCTGGAAAATGCAGCTCCTTCCTGCACTATTCTCTGTGCTCAGTGACTAAGACACGCTCGTTCAGTGGCCTCCTCCTCCTCATGGCCTTCTCCGCTCGTCTGATGTGTCTCTACACGAAAGGAACAAACAGTCCCAGAGGAAAGGCCTTGGCAGGAATATGAAGCACACCGTCACTGGGGATCAGACTCCACCAGAGAATAAGACCAAAAAAAGATTTAACCTCTCACTAGATCACAATACAATCAAAAGGGATATCTCAAAACATGTGATCTTGGTCTTATGGTGCATGATTCGTCAGTCTTCCTAATCTTTTAGCTAACTGACGTCAACGACCATTTTTCTTCCCGTCCTCTCCAACCACCTTTTCACCATACAGTTAGATTAGAGCAATGAAACAGACTTATTTGACCTGTCTTATCAATGTTTTGTGTTTATCTGCGGTCATGTGCATACTGGCCAGGTTGATGGATAGCATGTGGGGTGAGTTTAAACCTCAGATTACATAACTTCTCTCTGCTCCTTCCTAAAATATCCTGCCTGGGCCCGTGTCTCCTCTTACCCTTAGCCTTAGCCTGATAACATAAACCTGCTTATGGAGCAGAGGTCGCGTGAAGAGACATTACAGGTCACCAGATGGCGCAATGAAACACAGGTTACGCAGAGTGTGAGTGTGTAGAAAACCTGCAGGTGAAGTGTTGTTTTGTGAAGCAAATCTTGCTTATTACAAACCTGACTCCAGAAAAGTTGGGACACTGTATAAATTGTAAAAACAGAATGCAATGATGTGGAAGTTTCAAATTTCAATATTTTATTCAGAATACAACATAGATGACGTATCAAATGTTAAACCCAAGAAAATGTATACTTTTAAGGGAAAAATACTTTGATTTTAAATTTCATGGCATCAGCATATCTCAAAAAAGTTGGGACAAGGCCATGTTTACCACTGTGTGGCATCCCCTCTTCTTTTTATAAGAGTCTGCAAACGTCCGGGGACTGAGGAGACAAGTGTCTCAAGTTCAGGAATAGAAATGTTGTCCCATTCTTGTCTAATACAGGCTTCTAGTTG
The DNA here is from genome assembly GCF_003368295.1 of Carassius auratus. Lineage (NCBI taxonomy): Eukaryota > Metazoa > Chordata > Actinopteri > Cypriniformes > Cyprinidae > Carassius > Carassius auratus. The sequence continues at coordinate 1,573,984 of NC_039300.1, read as the reverse complement.
CTCAAATGTCTTAGGTCTTCTTTGTCACATCTTCCTCTTTATGATGGCGAATGGCACGGTGGATTGTGTTCACCGACAATGTTTACTGGAAGTATTCCTGAGCCCATGTTGTGATTTCCATTACAGTATCATTCCTGTATGTGATGCAGTGCCGTCTAAGGACAAGAAGATCACGGGCATCCAGTATGGTTTTCCGGCCTGGACCCTTACGCACAAAGATTGTTCCAGATTCTCTGAATCTTTGGATGATATTATGCACTGTAGATGATGATAACTTCAAACTCAGCTTTGGGGGAATTGGTGATCCTCTGCCCATCTTGACTTCTGAGAGACACTGCCACACTGAGAGGCTCTTTTATACCCAGTCATGTTGCAAATTTACTTAATAAGTTGCATATTGGTCCTCCAGCTGTTCCTTATATGTGCATTTGACTTTTCCGGCCTCTTTCTGCTACCTGTCCCAACTTTTTTGGAAAGTGTAGCTCTCATGAAATCCAAAATGAGCCAATATTTGGCATGACTTTTCAAAATGTTTCACTTTCAACATTTAATATGTTACCTATATCCTTTTGTGATTAAAATATAAATTTAGGAGATTTGTAAATTATTCCATTCCTTTTTTATTCCAACTTTTTTGGAATCGGGTTTGTACTTATAAAGCCCTGAATGGTTTAGCACCTCAGTATTTGAATGAGCTCCTTTTACATTATACTCCTCTACGTCCGCTACGTTCTCAAAACTCAGGCAATTTGATAATACCTAGAATATCAAAATCAACTGTGGGCGGCAGATCCTTTTCCTATTTGGCGCCTAAACTCTGGAATAACCTACCTAACATTGTTCGGGAGGCAGACACACTCTTGCAGTTTAAATCTAGATTAAAGACCCATCTCTTTAACCTAGCATACACATAACACACCAATGTGCTTCTAATATCCAAATCCGTTAAAAGGATCTTTAGGCTGCATTAATTAGGTAAACCAGAACCGGGAAGTTTCGGTTCCTTGCCGCTGTCGCCTCTGGCTTGGTTAGCTGGGGACAAAAAAAATATATATATTATTTTATATCTTCAGCTTTCACAGGCCGAAAGTACTGATGACCAGAAACTTGCCAAAGAACATTTTGTTTTTCCAATTGCAATATAAGGGTAATATGGACAGTTTTCTCGATGAGTGCATGGACAAAAGGGGCCTCAAAATAAATTGCATGTTTCTCAAGATTTTATTTATTTTAGTTTTCTTTTATCAAATTTGATAATTATTGTTAAATATGTGCCTGCTTTGCTTTAACATTTGTTTATTTTGTTTATTTTTATTTATTTTGTAATCTTTTTCTACTTATGTACAATAATGTGTATTTTGTAGTTGTAAAAATAGATTAATAATAATAATAATGAAAAATTTCAAATCCTCAAGCTTCCTTTTGTCTATCTACCTCATCTATCTATTATCTGATTAAATAATTAATGATAAAATGCTGATTTGACATCAACGTGGATTTAACACTTTAAAATGATCCAAAACTATATGTAGCGATATGCCTAGTAAGATCACTTTTGCTCCGCCCACTTCCGTCCTGACGCTGCTGTCCTGGGACTGCTGTGACGTAAGGGTTCTGGGGTTCTGCAGCTGGATGTGTGTATCTCGTTAAAGCAGACTCCAAACCAGTAAATGTCTCTTTTCATCGTCACGCCAGCAGGTGGCGACAAGTCTTAATGATCGAGTCATTCAATAATTCATTCAACCAGTTTGCTTAAAAACACGACCAAGTGCATTTTGCTCCAAATATCACAAGGAATATAGGTTGGTGTAGTAATGTCATCTACTAGCAGGTGCAAACTGTACCATAAACACAGAGTGCTGATTCTTCAGCTATAAACACAGTTAGCAGTGTTGTGTGAACTCTTCAAACTGTAGGCTACTTAAGTAAATGTATAGCCTACCTTTATGGAAACTGACTCAAGTACATAACTCATTAGAAAATGAAGGCTAACACTTTATATAACAGTGTCCGGTAACACTTTATTTTAAGGTGTCCTTGTTTTACACTTCACATGCACTTACCATTATAATAACAATTAATTACATGCAAGTAACCCTTATAATAGCCCTTAGTATTCAGGTAAATACATGTAGTTTATTAATATTACTCAGTACTTAAATGCATAAAAACACTGAAACAAGGACACCTTGAAATAAAGTGTAACCTAAGTGTAAATAAGTGTCAATTATTCATATTACACACAACTAACCCTAACCTTATAGTTGAGTAATGGGAGCTTATGTTAGGATGTGTAAGAGTTAAAGGAATTATTTATCAGAACATAAAAATAAAAATAGGACTACCACACTTGATACTTTGGTGTACGTGACATGTTTAATGATCTAATGACTTAATAAAAGTAATTGCGTGACTGCAGAAATAAATCATTCAGACCTCTTTGTGAACCGGTTTGACAGATTCAGTGGAACCGAACGGATCAAAAGAGTCGCAAAGTGGATTCATCATGACTGACCCATCAGCAAAGCTTTAATACTGTTATCTTTTTGTGTAACAACAGAGACATCTATACACTATATGGAGAAATACATTGTAGTAAAAGTACCAATCCCTCTTTAACATAGTGAATAAAAAGTCAGGAAAATGTGTGTCAACAAAAATGTACTTTTCCAAAGACCTAGATCTTCCACGCATCTCTGAAATGCTACTGGAGGTTGCTTATTCATTTATTGACTGATTGCCAAAACACATACTTATGTAAAGCCTTTCAGAGACCTGTACTTCATAATGATCTGTTTTTAGGCTTTCTGGCAGAGCTTGTGTATTAGTTAGCTGGCATCTCTTGGTTTAACAGTAGTGTAAAGTCTATAGCCAGAATACCTAGCTGTTCTCTGTGGGTATTTGCAGCCATGCACATGAGATTGTCCCCCACTTACATCAGACAAAGGGTGTGGACTATTAAACATCACCATACAACATCATTCAGTTTGATGGAGCTGACCAATGTGTCTCCAACAGACAGACACAGCACCCCCCTCCACAGTGCAGTCATGGTAAGGGCTCTAACAAGAGAAGAAAATAACACCTGGACTGAAACTGTTCATTGTTTTGGCATGTGTGACCTCTAGTGGTTAGGAGAGTGATGTACACTCGCAGACACTGCAGTGTTGTGTTTCCTTGTGAATTTTTAAGCATAAGACATTAAAAGCTGCTTTTAGAAAATAGCAGAGCTTGTAATTTGATTTGCAATCATGTTAATGAAAGAACAAATAAAATAACATCTGAATATATAAATACAATATCAATACAAACAACAATACTATATCTATGAATAAAATTGAATGTATCCGTGTAACATCAGAGCTTTTTGCACCTGACATTGCAATTTTGGGATGCATAGAAGATTTCTAAATGGCTAGATATTAAATCAATACATTTGGGACACAAATCATTATTAATTGCTGCTTGTTTTGATCGTGGTCTGTGGATAAATCACATTTTTACATTAACTCAGTATTTAAACAAGCAGTCTGTATTCAAAAGGAAGCTTCTGAAGTGTTTTAGATTACATTTGAATTAACCTGCAATTAATTAACTGGTAAAAGGCCGTAAAGCCTTTTAGTAAACAATCCTACTTTCAGTCCACAGTAAATACATTTTGTTATCATTTGCATAACAATTAAAACACTGTAATGGCACAAAGGAGGTAAATGGCCAGACTGCTCAAATGACTGCAGGTTTGCTGTTCTTCTGTAGAAGGCAGTCTGAGAAAGAGACAGGGGACCTCTGTTATAGTGATATCCATTGATGGACATTCAAAAGTAGTCACATATTCTGACAGTCATTTTTAACTTACAGCTCAGGTGTTTGGCTCGAAATGTTGTGTACCATAAAAGACCTTCAGATTGTGTACTTTAGTACAGTACGTCCCATATAGCCAGGAAAGTGTCCTTGAGATGAATGGGATTGCTAATGAACAGAGCTCTTTGTGTAAGGTGTGAACCAGTGTCTTCACCTCACACAAAGATATCTGCAAAAATGGATGTGGATGACAATCAACCTACAGTTAGGACACCATTTGAACACATAAGACTTCAATGAAATGCAGACACTTTGCATGTGAGATGAGAAGAAAACATCATTAACATAGCACCCGTTATAACTGACTTCAAAAATCCTAAAAAAAAATTGATATTTATGTGAACACCAATGAGAAAAATCCACAATGCTGTTGTTTGAACATTATCCACATTTTCATAAACCATGTTGAAAAAACAATTGTCAAGGCAGTGTGTTGTGTTATTTCCACCCACTATACGAGCCGAAAGCAGATGGAGAGCGTCACCCAGCATCCAGCCTCGGCCGGTCATCTGAGGACTCTGCTGTGTTTGCTTTAGAGTCGCTCGTGTCTTGATTGAGGTCGAGTCCAGGGGAACAGCAGAGTCTTCACAGACAGGTCATCAAGGCAGACAGAGGTGGTTTAGTGAAATTCCTGTCTGTTTCTCCATATGTTTCAGCTTAGATTCCAGAGGGGTGTTCATGCAGTGCCTCTACAGTACCTTATCTTGCTCCTGCTGTGTCAGGCGGGGGATCTGAAGACGAACAGCTCCTCTTCAACACCCCACACACCCTCCTCCCGTTACATGAGCCGCTCAGCGACTTTCATTGATTTCCCTTTCCTTATGAGGCTTGTCTCAATAACATACAAGCAGCTTCTATAAAATCAGGCAGAAATTGAATTATAATGACGCTTTCACAAGTCACAACACCAAGGGAAGTTAAAACAGAAGACCTAAGAGTGAAACACTTGTATTTTGTATTTTATTGTTTATTTGTGACCCTGGAGCACAAAAGCAGTCTGAAGTCTCTGGGGTATATCTGTAGCAATAGCCAAAAATACATTGGATGTGTCAAAATGATTGATTTTTCATTTATGCCAGAAGTCGTTAAGTATTATATTAAGATATTAAGGAAAGATCATGTTCCATGAAAATATTTTGTAAATGTCCTACTGTAAATTTTTTTTTATAAGTAATAAGCATTGCTAAGAACTTCATTTGGACAACTTTAAAGGTGATTTTCTCAGTATTCAGATTGTTTTGCTTCCTCAGATTCCTGATTTTTAAATAAATATCTCGGCTAAATAATGTATGATCCTAACAAACCATAGATGATTTATTCAGCTTCCAGATGATGTTTCTCAATTAAAAAAAAATATCCCCTTATGACTGGTTTTGTGATCCAGGGTCACAATTAAAATAATATTATTTTAAAAGAACAATGTAAAAACACCAGTGAGTATAAGGGAAATATGATTTATATTAACAATAAATTTAAATGTATAAATAATGTTAGATTCAGGAGAACATACCTTACAAAAAAGTATGCAATACATTACAGTTTACAATATATTAAATTAAAGTTGTTACTGTATTTTTGATCAGATAAATGCAACCTTCATGAGGATCCAAGACTTCTTTTAAAAACTTATAATTTCCAAAATTGAAGACTTTTATCTCTAAAATATTTCATATAATACACAGCAGATATGTTTGTCTATTTGACTAATTGTTTATTTTACATGAGTCAGACAGGCATATTTCAGAGTCTGCATGCATGTTTCAAACACACACACACACACACACACACATGCAGGAGTCTTCAGTGATCTGATGCTCATGTGACTCTTATAGGTCTGGTGCTGAATGAAGCGCTGTGTAAATGCTCTTTTCATGACCGTGCTGAGTGAGTGTCTGTCTCTCCGGAGCAACACAAGGCAAACATCTGTTCTCTGCTCGGGACATGTCTGTGCTTTATGTGCTCCCTGTGTCCAGGTCAAAAGATCACGGCACCCTGCTCACAAAACACAACCTGTGGCTGTTTTCTAATGTGCACTGACGGGCACAAAACACAGCAAATGATGTGAAGCCCCGTTCAACACTAAAAGCTTTTTTATATTTGAGATGTATATGTACGCATTAATGTACTGCAATGATAGAGCAGATAACAGATGTTGATATAGATACTAAAAAAATAATGTTGACTTGAGAAAAAATTGAGTGAGAGTTTTAAGTAGGTGTGTAAAAGCTTTAAATAAAAAAATATATATAAGCCTATATTGCCTATACTTTACATGTAAATATTGTTGCATGCATCTGTTGTGAACACTTGGGCTGTTTCTGGTGATGTTTATGAAGGGGATGGCTGTGAGAGGGTTTTAGGGCAGTGGTGCTCGGAACAGTCCCATCCGGGCACAGGTGCAGCTCAGGGTGAATGCGTGTTTATCGACCACACTTAACACCTCGCTCATCTGATGGCCAAGGACTCACACCCGGACAAATGAATGGACAAAGCATCCGATGGACAGTTTGCACCTCGTTGTCCAGAAATGGTGATAGGTGAGCGCTGAATGTGCCCGAGGCACGAGAGGGGCGCACCAGAGGAGGATTCAGGACGGACACTTTTGTTCAGAAGAGTGGGTTAATTTTCATCCACACACCCGCTGAGCGCCTCTCGTGTCCCGCAGTGTCCACGCTGGGAATCAGTCTGATTGCGGGGATGAAGGATACATAGGAGCTTGTGCTCCAGATTACTGTTAAATGACTTGCAATTGTGCTTTGTGTCAAATTTAAGCCCGTGTATTGTGGGGGTGACCGGGGCTAGTTATCACACGCTGAAATTGTGCATCACAAGGTTGCATTTGTGGGCCAGCCAAATAAATGCGTTTAAAAAAGAGGTTTTGAATACTGGTTGTAAAAACTGAGTCGGAGGACTGTTTTCTCCGTCCTCCAAACTACAATGGGCTAATAACACTCAACTATATACTAGGACAATAAAGGCACACCTATAGGCTATTTCTAAGTAGGCTAGTAAATAAAACAAAGATTAGGCTACTGGATATTATTATTATTATTTTAGCATTTCAATAAAAATAAAAATAAAAAACGTCTATTTCAGAGTAGGCTATTGCTTGCTGTGTGATATTTGGTAGCAATATATCCGAGTGAAAGTTGTTTCACCATTTTTTTTTCAGTGTAGATTTTAATGTTATACTGTGTTCTAAGGACAACTATTGTTCATAAATAGAAAGTCGAGGCAAGCTGTCACGTGTTAAACATGTTTATTTTATAATTCACCGTGCGCTGTGTAATTTAGCTGATTCCTTAATTGTTTTGTGTTTCATAAACGTTTAGCTGATGGCAGGTTCCACTGTGACATGTTACCCCACATCGTGTTCAATTAAAAAACATATTCATTTTATACCTTTGTTGCAGTGCATTTTTCGCGTCTTTAAGCTGAAATTTAGTCACCTGCATTAAGTCATTATTATTTATGTGAACATTAAGACATAAAGTCATCAATAAAGTAAGAAAACTGCAATGTTCAAATAATAGTTTTACAAATGTATTTATAATAAAACTGATTCCACAACCACCACTTATTCTGCACGACATTTTACGCTGCTCATTACAACGCAGCTCGGTCATATAGAATTTACCCGTTGTTTTACAACAACTCATCAACGTTTTTTATTTTTTATTTATTTGTATTTTTCTAAACACAAGTTAAGTGCAGAGCGTGTTCCCCGTGGGGCACCTGCAGGAGGCCGGCTCCGTCAGGGGGGTGTTCTGCAGGGCGTGGATGGAGCTCGAGCCCCGCCCCCTTCCTCAGCCCAGCCCCATATGAAGAGAGCAGTGTGGGCTGAATGGCAGTAGTTCACGAGGAACTTCATCAGAGCTTCTCCGCCCGCTTTGAGCATCCGAAGCAGACTCCGACTCTGAAGGGATTCACACTGAAGCTTTACAGGATCTCAATCTAGAGCTGCTCGAAAACTTGCGCTGAAGTTTGAGGAGGATCATTGCAAAATGCCACGTTCATTTCTTGTCAAGAAATATTTCTCCAACAAGAAGCCAAACTACAGTGAACTGGAGGGTCAAACTGGTGAGTGTGCCTTTAACAGCTTTTTGTTATTTTATGCCATATCAGTATGTGAATTAAAACGGTTTATGATGAGCCGAAACCTCACGCAAAGTTGTCACAACATCCTGCACCATAACATAAAAACGTTATTTTTATTATCATATTTTAAATACTCAAGGTATTTTTAATATAAATATATTTTTTGAATTAGATTTTTTTTTTCACCACGGTATCTGCACGAACTGCAGGATGTGAAGTTTATCTATCTGCTGAAATGCATCAGCTGTAATATTTCACAATCATTTAATCTGATTTAAAAAGCTCAAAACGTAAGTCAGAGCAGATAATAATGCAGCAGATATTCAGTGGTTGCTAACCAAATAAAGTCTGTGTTTGAAAAGCTGGAGAGTATACAAACAAGAAAGTGCTACCTCAACAAACTAAACCATTTAGTCCAGCAAACATCTAAACGTGCACCTTTTCTCTCCTCAGACCAACGCTATGCTGTCGTCCCACAATGCTTCCCCCTGGATGTCTTCCCCACTAGAGAAGGTGCTTCTGTGGTGCCCACCTATCCCTCCATGCTCGTGTGGACCACCAGTGCCTTACCCCTTACCTTCACAGCGGTGTCACCCAGCACCCCCTCTCCTCCCGGGCCTCTGGACCTGAGCTCTCAGTCCAGCTCCAGCAGCAGTGGAGAAGAGGACGACTGCCGTACATCTGACCCTCCCAGCCCGGACCCCGCCGACCGCTTCCAGTGCGCTCACTGTGGCAAGACCTGCAGCAGCCCGGCCGTGCTGTCTCTCCATCAGCTCACACACTGCACCGCCGGCCCACAGACGCTCACTACTGCTGCAGGAGCCACCAGCACAAGCACCAGAGCGGCCTTCCACTGCAAGCACTGTCCCAAAGAGTACAGCAGTCTGGGTGCGCTCAAGATGCACATCCGCTCACACACGCTCCCCTGTGTGTGCACCACGTGTGGAAAGGCCTTCTCCAGACCCTGGTTACTGCGAGGACACATCCGTACACACACCGGTGAGTGAGCTGATGCATTGAGGCTGTTAGTGGTGCATGCAAAGTCAACCCTTAACTTTGAAGAATTAAACTTATCTGTAGCATTCCCATTGTTGTCAATGGCTGTTGCTTGGCTGGCACATCTACAAGCAGTGGGTTAACCAAGTAAAACCTTGACTTTCTGAATAAAGGACTCCCAAAATCTAGAGACAAGAATATTATAGAAACCTAGGGATGAGCTCTTTAAAGCGAAAACACCCAAAGTGGCACAAGTTTTGAAGGTTCACCTTTTCTTGTAGAAACTATAGAGATTGAATATATATATATGTGTATATTAAAAACAAAATTCTTCCTCTCTGTTTTAAGGTGAACGCCCCTTCTCATGCCCCCACTGTAACCGTGCGTTTGCGGACCGCTCGAACCTGCGCGCTCACCTGCAGACCCACTCCGAAGTGAAGAAGTACCAGTGTGGAGCGTGCTCTCGTACCTTCAGCCGCATGTCCCTCCTGCACAAACACACGCTCTCCAGCTGCTGTGCGTCTGCCTAGAGGACCAGACCGCTGCTTGCCCCCTCTCACTGTTGAGCTGGGACGGGTTTAAGCCATGCGTGAATGCCTGGATTCGTAGAAAATGTATTGATGCTGTTTTTGAAGCACAAAGGGCCTTATCTTTGCCTCCACAAGCCAGAGGAGTGGTGATGTTATTTACTAGTGTTAGTCTTACACACATCACACACAGATTCCTGTCGTGGGAGGGGGGCCCACAGACTGGCTCTCGGTGGATTCCCAAGATGCACCTTGGTGCCGGCTGGTCCGGGACTGTGAGGGGGCAGCTGCTATAAAGCATGTGTGGTGAGAGGTCATCTCTCACCAAGATCTCCACAGGCGTGCAGGGATGTATTGGGACAGCTGTTGCAGCGCAGGCCTGTTGACAAATGCATTAGCCATGTCTCTAGACTGATGGCTGAAAAGCACACCAAAGAGCTGTTTTAATAAGAAGTTCAATTAGACTCTGGAATTTGACTCTGTAATCGGAGCTTCAAGGTATTCCATCGTTCGGCATCTCCTGGATGTTTTTATCTTCTTAAACACTGAAAAAGGGTGTCAAAAGCACACAAAAAAGAGTCATTTGGTTTTAGAAGTTGTGTACAAAGTTCGATCCAGTACACCTGAACTGAAGGGAATTCGCAGGCTCTCATTTGAGAAAGGTCTTCCGTGAAGCCTTTATCATCTGGTCATCTTTGAACACATTTTTTTCAAAGCCACAGTGATATATGAAGCTGCCTGTCACCATGTTGTTTATGTTGTACGTATAACACAAACCAAATCCTATGCAATGTTTTTTTTTGAGCATAGATGTTTTAGTGTATTTCCACTTGCTATTTTTCAATAAAGTAATTTATGTTCTTTGTTTAACAGAAGTGTCTAATTTGTGTTTTTATGAAATGTCGAAAGGACCGTTCACCCATAATTAAATATTCTGCATACATTTATTCAACCTCATGTCATTACAAACCATTATATCTTTCATGGTAAACAAAAAGGGAGATGTTTAGTAAAATGTCCTCACTGCTTGTTTACATTCAAGAAGCATTCTGTACACATATTCAGAAGTGCGTAGGTGGGTTTATGTGACACACAGGATAAGAGAGAAAATCTTTTTTAAATATAATTCATGCCTGAGCACATTCAAACAGGCTGCATCACTCCATGTCTGGCATCAAATATCGCGAGTTATGCTCTTAAATGAACACAAGCTTGCATAATTTTTAAAGATTATTAAAAAAGAAATGCAAATTATTCCTTGAATGCATGAAGGGTCTATGAATTGATATGGTGGTGTCTGTCTAGAAGCCGTCTAATATTTTGAGGGATGTCAGAACACCTGCACACACCTTTTCTGCTTAGCTTAATGCTAATACAATGCTAACTCCGTTTAGCTGACACATGGCCAACAAATGTTTGCATCTGAGAGGTGGAAAAAGACCAAAAGGGAGGCAGAAGAGAAGTGGGCCAGTCCGCACCATTAAGACCAGTGGATCCAGCTCTTAGCTCCAAACCTCAATCTGTCAAACAGATAGATACGCCTCCCCGAGGGGACATTTAATAAATGTGGGAAATGCCAACAATCTGTGCTTCCAATGCAGCCAGAGTTTTAGGTTTTAGGTTTTGTGGACCTCCTCCGCAGCTCACCCTTTCTCTAGGAAGCTGAATCCACAAAGCCCTTGTGACCCGCGCTGACGCCAACCAGTCTTGCTAGAGTAACGATGCACTTCCTCTGCTGATTTGGAGGCTCAAAGCTGTGGGATTTTGGTGGGAGAAGCTAGCTGTAGGGGGGAGGGCATGCTTAAATAAATATTACAGGCTCAACACAACTTCAGCTCTATTGTCAGTATCTGTGGCATACTTTATCTGCAACATCTGCGACCAGTAAAAATGCTTTATTCCTAAATTACAGAACCCAAATGCGTGACATGTTTGGAGAAAAAGCTACATGTCTGGGGCACAAATTACCTTTTTAATGTTTTTAAATTGAACTTTTCCATACCCTCATCTTAGTTTAATGCTGACAAGGGTTACCTTTGTTTTAGCCAAACTATGGCTTGATTAAAACAATATTCTTACTTCGAGGCCACAATATATATATTTATTCTTCCACGTCATGTTTGGGGCTCTGTACTTTAAATTAAATGCATGCATTTAGCAGACCCTTTTGTTCGAAGCGACTAAACATTTTTTACCTAACATTTGTTCCCTGGGAATTGAACCCACAACCTAACTAACAACATAATAAAACACAAAAGATCATTCAAAATAAAGACTGCTATAATATAATACAAACTGCTGTAAAATATGCAATACTTGCATATTTTTTTCTTTTAACTAAGGTATGAGCAAAATTATTTTCAGTTGTACATTTCTGTTAAATTACTCATTAACGGTAGTTTTGATACTGTGTCATTTAAATAGCAAACTGAGAAACTGCAATATGTGCTTGTTTGGGTGTATGTGGGCCCACATGGTCAGATATGACTGGTGTTCAGTAGCCGAAAGTCATTTAGGCTTTTGGTTTTGATGTGGTTGGCCTAAACTGGAGACATAAAGTCAGACACAGTAGACATGGAGGATTGAGCGTCCCCTCAAACCCACGGAGTCATGTTCACACAGAGATGACAACTGTGTGTGGGCGGCTGGATGGATGTCAGGGTGATGTAATCGCCTTTCAACCCTCAAAGCGGCACAAATCTGCAAAAATGTCCCGTAAAGTCAAAAAATGTTCCCTAGTACCTGCGAGGGGGTGAGATAATGTGTCTGTAATTGACGTGGGTGCAGTGTGGTTTGAGTTGCTGTCTCCTCTTTATTTTTCCCCTGCTGGAACAAACATATCTGAGATCACTTCAGCTGCATATATTAAATGTCTTTCACAGCATTGAGAGCACGAAGACCGCATTTATGTGGAAATCATAGATTTTTTTTGCAGAATTGTTTCATATTTAGAAAAATCCCTTGTCCCTATTGTTGACCTAGTTTAATCTGACTTTGGTTCCCTCCTTTCCTCTCTCTGGGCTGAAGGAGCCCATCGGACACAGGAAACTACTTGTCGGTCACATATAAACACTGCAGCACTGATAAAACACATCTGAAGCATCAGGCTAGAGAGAAGTGTCCTGCTAGAAAGAGAGCTGAAAGATAGTTTGGCCAAAAATAAAAGTCCTGTCATTATTTACTCATCCTGATGTAGTTCCAAAACCAAATGACTTTCCATGAAACAAAAATGGAGATTAGAAAACATTTCCGTGGAGCTCTGGGTGGTCCAGAAAGCACCATAAACGTATCATAAAGTGGTCCATATGGTTCATACGCTTTATACCAAATCACGTGACAGCTTTGTGTGGGGTACAGTTTCCGTTTTAGGTCTTTCACCCGTCATTTTAGACATCCAAGACAGACAGTCCTCAGACGTTGATAATATTGAAAACGACTGACATCAATCCTGCCTCAGTGTGTCTGGGCTTGACTATTTAAATGTAGGATAACCTTGTAGTTGAGACCTCTGTATTTGAGATCAGAAAATGGGCTGAATGACAAGCTTTTTTCTTCAAAAGAGCAAGACATGATAATATGTTTTCGGACACACTTTCATACATGTTTGGAGTGCTGAGAAAGACTGAATTTACATTTTTGGTTGATCTATGCCTTCTTTGTGGTAATTCTCTAATATTCTCATGTAAGTTTGTTTGGACATTTACACAGCTATGAGATCAGTTTTACATTTGACAACTGGTGTTTGTTTGGACTGGGATATTCAGTGCGAGGGCCTTTGGCCTGGCTCTAGTCTCTGTGTTTGGCGGTGGCTTTAACGGACTTTAAAAGGGCATATCTGAGCAGTGATGTTCGTGTCTTTTCATGTTTGAGGTAGTGGTTGAGAGAGCTGAGTCATAGGGATCATGTTTGAGCCAGGAGCTGTTATGATGGTTTGGATTACTAACAGAGTAATGGGTGACCGTGCTCTTGTGTGGGGATTACCCAAATACTTTCTCCATCTTTCTTTCTTTTCCAGATGCAATTCAAGCCACCGGTGCCCCTTTCCATGTCATTGGTCTTATTCCTATTCTGGCTCTGTTTCCTCAAACGTTCCCTCTCATATTGAACATGTTCTAGCATGTGCCTTTCTGTCAGTGTTTAGTCACCCTCATGTCATTTCAAACCTGTATATTTCTTCAGTAGAACCAAAAAGAGGAATGTCTGAGCATCCAAACTTTCAAGACGATAGGATCCAAAACTTTTCTGTTCCAAACAATTAATTGTGAAATTAATCTATACAAGTAAACTACTATCTTCCAGCTACATCACCAGACACTACAACATTACATCAAATATAGCGGCAGAAATGTCATGCTGTTTGGTCACATGACATGCTAGAACTCGTGAGGTTTGATGCTAGTCGATGTTTGAGGTTTGTCTTGCCATATTGAGCTATTCCAACGTGGTAAAAATTCGAATATCATACTTATTAAACCCAATCCAAGTGTTGACCATCAGATCCTTCGATTCATTTCCCAAATGCTTCACAAACACATTTCTGGAGCCCCCCAACATGTCTTCTCCCACACCCGATCATCCGACCATCAGTTCATTAATAGAGCCGTAAAGCCAAGAAACGGGTCTAAAGACAAAGGGTTTTACTTCTTTCAAAAAAACCTAGCAGGTCTTCACAGCATTCATCTGGGCCTGTTCCTGGAGATCTCCCTTTCTGCAAAGCTTAGCTCCAACCTGGCAAACACACCAGCTAATTAAGACCTCCAGGAACACATGGAGCAGGGTTGAATCCCGAAATGAACACCCCCCTGACGGTGCTGAGCTCCACTTAATTTGTTACTCCCTTCCATCACTATCGCAATCTCATTGACTCAGAACACAGCCCTAAACTTCAGTTCCAGCCCTGATCTAACACACCTTAATGGTGTTTGGTGAGTTGATTAGGGTTGGAGCTAAACTCTGCATGAAGGTAGCCCCCCAGGAGGTTTGGCTCCCCCTGTTTTAGTGTTTAGTATTCATTCCTTTGTCACAGGGATGCCCATTCCTGCTTCTGGAGGGTCACTAGCTTTAACACACCAGCCTGGATGCTTCTAGTGATCCCAAAGACTGTGTCTAACTGGTTCAAATGTGTTTAATAGGTTTTGGGGCTTAAATCTGGAAGTTGGCCCTCCTGGAGCAGGATTGGACACACCTTTTCATTAGTAATCAGCATGTGAGTTGAGGGGACAGGCTGTAAGTCTGGTGGTCTCACAGTTTATGATTTAAGCGACCTTGAGTAGAGAAAAACAGCTGTTATACAACAGTGGTGTGCTGAAGCCTGGTGTTCACGGCTTGAGGCCCAGTATAAGGATCTCTGCAAGAGCCAAACACATTGTGTCACTTTCACAATTACAGGGAGACTGAAGAGAGCGCAGGAAATTAGATGTATGTGTAACAACATGAGAAAGGAGAGGAGAGAGAGAAAATCTGATGGTAAGGAAAGAGGTGAAGAATTTACAGAAGACTGAAAAGTCATGTACGTTCATTAGTATTTCCTAAAAGTTTAGATACAGGTGAACATACATAATCAATAGTCAAATCATTGTGAAATTTGTCTTATAGCATTAAGATCTAGAGTTAAAAGTGCATTCAGTATTTTTTAGGTACTCTTAACATTGCTGTTACCTCTGAGAGCAGACTGCACAATGATTTATTTTCTTACCTGACCGACAAAAATGAAGCAAGTGTGGCTTCACTTCTCAGAATTTTCTCTGTCAGCACGTCTTTTCAACCTTGTGCTTTTCAACCTTTGTCTTTGTTGGTCTTTCTGTTGGGGTCTTGATATGGCCTGGGTCCCTCCTTTAATGTAAATCTGCTTGATTTTCTATCCACCAGATGTAAATAAAGTAGACGGTCACCTGAACATGTCAACAAGCTGCATGATTTCATACATGTCTGTGGCATTAAGTCTGTATTTCACAGACCGCTTCCATGCGTGCACTATAATAAAGCTGTTTTTCTGTGTTTTGTACTGTGAGACGGAGGGTGTGTCTCTCACCGTGTGCTGCACCTGCAGTAACAGAGAAAACACCTGCAGTGTCTCTGACTGCGCCGCAGGTATTTGGGGCCTCAGGAGGTACTTTGGATGATTTGAAAGGTGCAAGGTGCACTTTTGTTCTGCCTTGAGTCCTGCAGCACTTTACAACTCTTTTGTTCTGCCACTTGTGTGAGGCAGAGGTGAAGGAGACACACACATATATACACACACACACACACACACACACACACACACACGTACACACTTGTTGGCCTTTTCACTTGTGTCCTTAAGAAAGCCTCCAGATGTATAATTGCACCTGCCTGAAATACACACCCTCCGGCTGCCTTTGTAGATCTCTTCATCTCACGACCGCTCGGTACATTCATGAGTCATTAGTCATTTATCTGTGAGTGTGTGCATTTTTTAAGTGTCTTCTTACCATGACGTATGCCAGCATATTATATTCCTTTTCCAAAAAGCATATGCAGAACTGATCGGTTCAAGGTACTGATGAGATTACAAGTTTCATTGGAGCATATGGAAAAACGTAATTATACACACACACACACAAGCGGAGTCACCTCTTTTTAGAGCTATAAATAGAAACTTACAGATTACGCATTTTGATATCCACATGGGGTAAATGTTGGACTAGACAAAGTGTACTGAAGTGCCTGTAAAACTGTCCATTTCTCATTTTAGGTTCCCCACAAGCCCTTCTGTGGCCTCTGTGCAGCACGAAAGGCTGAAAGGATGGACTCGGAGGAAGACCGTGAGGGGTTAGGGTGCTATTTGGGACGGTGGAGGGTGCTCTTACATATGTTGCAGAAGTGCCTCAGAAGTCCTCATTTTGAGTCCTGGTCCTTTCCTGATTCTGTATCCCAGTGCTTCCCGACTCTCTTCATCCTATCCTATTTAATAAAGGCAAAAACAATATAAGTCTCCTGCTTCTCATGTATGTCAGTTCCAGAAGACGTCTAAAAATAATATTCTTAGTGTTGTAATGATCTAAAGAAGCAATATTCATGATCCCATTGTGGTCAGATTTGACATATTGAAATTATACGTCTTGATGATTTTCCACATTTACTTACAGAGGGGCTCTAATCACATATTTCTCACCGGTTTCTTCCAAGATTAAGTTATCTGCCTTGTGCTATGCTAAAATAATGTTATAGCTTCATATATTTATTTTAAGTTTTTAAGAGAGTTTCTTTGAGCTTTGCTGTGAGCAGCAGTCTCTCTTGGGTGTGAGTGTTTAGAGAGCTGGAGGTCCCAGCACAGAAGGCACACACAGGTGGATGGAGGCGAGACAGAAGGTGCCTGTGACCCCTGGATCTGGTCAGGTGGGTCCACACCTGTCTCCTGACTATGACTACAGATTCTGGTTACATAAGACAGAGACACACACAATTCTGTTTAAGACATCTAGACAGAACGTTAAGAGATCATAGAAATACTCTCGGTGCAAAGACTGAATCGTCTTTTACTCTTTAACATCATTTAATGTGGATAAAACATTGATGATGTACTACAGATCCTATAATGAGTCGCTGTTAGCTTGTTCACTGCTGTGTCGGTTTAATTGTCTAAATGTACTACTTTTTAAGCATTTTAAAGAGTATTAAACTGATGTAAAATGTAGCACTGTAAACATTTGATTTTTCTTTTCAAACAGAAATGAAAAAAGTACTTAAGTGTGCCATGAAAGTGAACTCTATTTAAGTACACTTAAGTGGTCTTTTATGTAATTTACATTATGTTATTGCCAAGTATGAAAAACAATATAATTTTAATGATTGTAAGTACAATACAAGTGCACTTTCTATTGAATTAAGCACTTCTTTTTCACAACACCAACATCGAACTCTGATTGATTCAGAGTGTTTCTAATACATGGAAACACAGAGAGATCAGTGAGCTGTGACAGACAGTGACCTGCCAGCTTGGTTTGAGGTCTGCTGAAAGCTCTCCGCAGCTGTCACTGTGTAATTCTAGATATCAGTCCACCTGAGCAGCCTGTGGAGCCAAAACAACAGCACTCCTCCTGCCCCCACCTCCCCGTCCTGCTGCAGGGGGGCGAGTCACACAGGTATGTGTGGATGTGCATGAATCAAACAACCTCATTCCTGTGCTCAATCCATGGTGTGTTGACTTTTAGACAGTTTTCCAGACTAAAGTACTTAAATCTTATTCCAAACTACTTCATTAGCATTGCACATTGCATTAAAATATTAATATATTTAAATAATATAATAATAATAAAAAACAAAAAACATTTGAAACTTACATGACATTTGAAACTTACATATAGTACACTTACACTGTACTATACCCAATATCCCATTGCAAACTCATTGTGCATTGTCAGGGAGCTTCTCCTGTAATTTTGATTCATAATTGATTTGTGAAATTAATCAGTCAGAATGGTGACAGACAGATTCATTAAAAAGAATAATCTCAAATGAATGAATAATTCACCACACGGGCATTGCTATCACAAATCCAGAAAGGTGGATGTGTAAATACACTACTGTGTATATAATCTAAAATTTAAAATAACCATTTTCTATGTGAATCTAAAGTAAAATGCAATTTATTGCAGAATTTCCAGCATGATTACTCCAGTCTTCAGTGTCACATGATCCTTCCGAAATCATTCTGATATGCTGATTTGCTCAATAAAAAATGTATATCAATAGTGAAAACAATTGTGCTGCTTCATATTTTTGAGGAAATCATGAAACAGTTTTTTCAGGGTTCTTAGATGAATGGAAAGTTAATAAAACAAACATTAAAAATGTATTTCTGTATAATTTAATGCATCCTTGCTAAATAAAAGTATCACTATTATAAAATATTATAAAAAAAAACCTTACTAACCCCAAACTTTTGGTATATAGGTGAAAAATTGCTTTTCTACAATAAAGTGAAGTAAAGGGAAAAATCAACACAGACATATACTGGAGTAAGTCAAGTCACCTTTATTTATACAGTGCTTTTAACAATACAGATTGTGTCACAAAGCACATTACAGTATTAAATAGGAAAGTAGTGTCAACAATTCAAAATGACAATAATAAACACATAATTTTAAATTAAAGGCAGTCCATCATTGAATTCGGTGATGTCATCATTCAGCTCAGCTCAATTTAAATAGTATCTGTGCAATCAAGTCGAAAATATCGGGGGGGCAGTTCTCCTCTGATCAGACGAAACCACCAAAGTCAGATCAGACTGGATCTGGTGGCTAAGAAAAATAACATAATATTAGTCTAATATTAGCGTAGATGCCATTCTTCTAATGATGTAGCAAGTATATTGTGTTATGTGTATGCCAGGTTAAAGAGATGGGTCTTTAATCTAGATTTAAACAACAAGAGTGTGTCTGCCTCCCGAACAATGTTAGGTAGGTTATTCCAGAGTTTAGGCGCCAAATAGGAAAAGGATCTGCCGCCCGCAGTTGATTTTGATATTCTAGTATTATCAAATTGACGGAATTTTGAGAACGCAGCGAACACAGAGGATTATAATGTAACAAGAACTCTTTCAAAAACTGAGGTGCCATTCAGGGGTTTATAAGTAATACTCAAAATGTTATTTGTTAAGCAGGGATGCAAAATAATATAGAGGTGAGTGTTATCAGCATAACAGTGAAAGCTAACTCCATGTTTCCTGATGATATCTCCCTAGGGTAACATATAAAGCGTGAAGAGTAGCGGCCCTAGTACTGAGCCTTGAGGTACTCCATACTGCACTTGTGATCGATATGACACATCTTCATTCACTGCTATGAATTGATGACAGTCATATAAGTACGATTTGTACCATGCTTATTCACTTCCATTAATGCCAGCAAAATTTTCTAGTCTATTCAAAAGAATGTTGTTGCCAATAGTCTTGAAACGGTCTAAATCCTGACTGGAAATTCCTCTAAGAAGGAATACTGGATACTAGGAGGATACTACCTTTTCTAGTATCTTGGACAGAAAAGGGAGATTTGAGATCATTCTGTAATTAACTAATTATTTGGGGTCAAGTTGTGTGTGTGTTTTTTTCATGAGAGGCTTAATAACAGCAAGTAAGATAAAATATTACAAAATATTTCAAATCAAAAGTGGCTGTGTAGTGGATGTTTTAAGTGGATGCATGAAATCATTTCCTCTCAGGGTCACACAGGTGTAGCAGAGTAATCACAGGTGTAGAGAATCTCCTGTGAATCTGATCCAGTAACATCTAACAACCACAGTGTCACAATACGGTCATTCTGAGGATCGTTTTACTTTTTAAAACCTCACAATGGTTTTTGCATGATTTTTATTTATTTTTATTTATTGCTTGAAAATACAAAGTACTTTGTTTGGTTATTTTAATTTATATATGTTCTAACATTTCTATAACATTATGAACAATGCAAACACTTGTTTGGACACCAATAATTAGGTACACACAGATATTAAGAAAAGCACAGTGGAGTTACAGGGAGAATCATTGTATTTTGTCCTTAAGTGGCTCTTTATTTTCTTTCGAGGACTTCATGTGCAATTGATTTATGAGGGTTGAGATCCTAAAATGCCCTGTGAGCCAGACCACGAAGTGAGCCAAAGCCAGCACACATGTATTAGAGGCTTTCTAGCCCAGAGGAGAGATCTGAGCACAGCATGTGTGGCTCTGCATTATAAAAACTGTGTGTTACTGTATATTAGATATATATTGTGCAGTGTGTATTTGTTGGAAGGAGATATTCTGTGTGTGTCTGAGGTTGTTCTCCAATGGTTTTGCGTCGGGACCCAGATGTTACATTGCACATCAACATGGCATGGTACCCAATTTGATTACCAAACAAAATACCTTGTATTAAAATTTATAAATATTACCATGAACTGCAAGGACCAGCCTGAGAGACTGAAAAGAAAAAAGTGCTAATTATCTAAAATTGGCTATGCTAATGGTGTCCGGGTATGAATCTTAAAAACCACATCAGAGAACATTAAGGAGAGTGAGGTTTTATCAATACAGTCTCTCTTTTCTGCATATGGGCACACACACTCACGCTGAAGTCATTAATTTAAACTAGCTTTTGGGGGATTTGAGAAAAACTCCCCCCTACAGAGAAAACAGAGAGAATTCACACACACACACACTCACACACACACACACACTGCAGCAGTGGTTTGGTTCGGCTCCAGAGACCCCCGCCTCCAGCACGTAAGTCTTTCCAGATGTGCTTACATCCGTCCCACTGCTGAGAGACGCCACTAAAGACAATTTATAAATGAAAGTCAACCGTCAGGGTCCTCAATAAACATAACAAATATGGAAAATATATTAGTTTGTTTTCTTTTAACACAATTTCACAATTAAGTGAACATAGGCTAGTCATTTCAGTAAGTTATAAATAATTTCACTACTTTGGTTTGAGTAGATGTTTTCCCAAAATGGGGGGCTGGGAGGGAGAAAAACTTGCAATTTGTTTTGAAATGTTCCTTGTGTTTCTTCATTTCTCTTTCTCAATTACATGTTTCAAACTAAATCTTTTTTTTTTTAATACTGATGGAAATCTATTTATTACTTTTTTGTGTCCTCAATTTCACTCTTTTCGTCTTTTGTAATAAGCCTTTGACTGACAAAGCAAGTTTTTAATGAAAACATCCTCCTGGAAATCACATCATCATAGGTGACAATCAAATATATTTGGTTTGATAAAGCATGCCAAAACTGACATGTTAGTAAAACTTGAATAGAAGAGAAAACATATCAAAATAACTTTAGCTCTTTGTTCACCCTGTTGAAGGTTATAATAAATAATATTAGCCTGAACAGGCTAAACACTAGGGGAAAGAAGTCTGCTTTATTGTATTGAATGTGCACTTGTGTACGCCGCTCTCTCATGAACGAACGTATGACATTTAGTGGAAGCTTTAAATTGAAGGTTTATAAAGTTGTAAAAATTGATATTTTTCTTACACAAACACACCACGTCGCTTCAGAAGGCCTTTTAAGCCACCAGAGCCATGTGGACTTCTTTTATAATGGACGGGTGCAATTATTTGGACTTAAAATTTTGGGCTTCCATCCACTCCCATTATAAAGATTAGATTAGCCTGGACATTATTTAATATAACTCAGATTGTATTTGTCTGAAAGAAGAAAGACATATACACTTAGGATGGCTTGAAAGTGAGTAAATCATGGGGCAATTTTCATTTTTGGGTTAACTATCCCTTTAAAATCTATAAAATATAAAAAACTTACTATAGGTTTTAATAAAAACAACATTAAAGTATATTTTAGTTTACCATAAATGTTTGTCAGTACATTTAGCAGTACACTTTAACTATATTTAAAAAACAAAATAAAAAAATATGAAATTATATTTAAACAATTCCTATTTTAAAGCAAACTTAAAATAAGATGATTGCATTCAATATATATTTAAACTATAATACATTTCATTTGATTGCTAATAACATGCAATTAAACATTACATTCAGTCCACAAATAAGTATATTCTTTTAAAATACATGATTTCCGTTATAAGTGCACTAAAGTGTTATAAAAAGGTATTTCTGAACAACTGTTATAGAAACTGTATTATTACAACAAACATACAAACACTGTGAGTTTAAATAACATTTTCTTTGGTACAACATGAAGATGTTCACGTGTTAATGTAGTGTGTCTCATGTTGTTTAGCTTGTTAGCATTACTGATTTCCACAGCATGGTTAACAGACCAAATACAGTCTTTCACTGAGGTGCTAAATGAGCAGCAAACGGCTAATTAGCTTATGCATGCTCAGCTTTTCATTTCAAAGAGCTGTGTGTGTGTGTGTGAGAGAGAGAGACAGAGAGGGGTGGGAGACAAGTGTAGTAACAATCAAGAAGTTATTGTCTTCTAAAGTTCCCCACGCCTCATCTTCCCTTCCACACACACACACACACACACACACACACACACACACACACACACACGCACACACACACACACACACACACACACACACACACACAAGTGTGGTTTAAGGACCATCATGTCTCAACAGGTGTTCGGAAAGACACATTTATAGAAGGGAGAGCGAGGGAACTGTTATAAAGACCTCCCATGTATTGTTTACAGCACACCACATAACTAGATTTCTAAGCAGTGCTATAATGAGATTTCTTTTTTTTTTCAGAAAACCAAACATAGGAAAAGAGACATGCTGTTGAATTACACACCTCAACAACACATAAAGAGGAGTGAAAATGCTCTCTCTCTCTCTCTCTCTCTCTCTCTCTCTCTCTCTCTCTCTCTCTCTCTCCTTTCACTCCATTCATGAGGTTGTGGAGCCAGAGAGGCTGTGACTGAATGAAACACACACACACACTCATTTTTTTTTTAAAACATGATTTTATATGTCCTGTATCTTCTATCCCCCTAAACCTAACATCTACAGAAAAAATTACAAATATATATATTTTAATCGGTGCATGATTGTTGGAGGAGGCCAAGAGTGTAAAATGAGCAATCAGACTGGATACTGCCAGAATGAACTGAGAGAACGTCATCAGAGAGATATGTGTGCTGCTGGGTGTGAAGAGCTCCTTCATCAGGGTGGGATCTTCTAGCCTCGGGACGAGGAGCTCTGACTGTGAATGCTTTTATGGCACGGAGACGACTGCTGAAGGGAATGTGTGTCTAGGGGAATTCTGTTAGCTGGGATGGAGGTGAAATCATTCAATAAAAAAAGAGAAAAAAATCCTTTCAATTAAATGTGACATTCAGCTCCAGTAACCACACAATTGAGAATGCTTAAATATCTTCTTATAAATATTATGAAATATCTTCTTTTCTTTTCTTTTCTTTTCTTTTCTTTTCTTTTCTTTTCTTTTCTTTTCTTTCTTTTCTTTTCTGCATAGATAGTGATGAGAAATAAAATGAAGTCCTTAGATGCAATGAAATCTTTTAGATCCATAAGTTTGGGGTTTCTGAAAGGGAAATATTTATTATTTGTAAATTTCAACATATTAGGACTCAAATAAGACAATGTATAGTTTTTGTTCAAAATATTGCATTTGCATTATAGTCCAAGATAGTATGTCAATTTAAAGTTACATAACACACATACAGTAACATACAATATTCGATAATAGGAATTCATGTTTGGCTGCGCTTTTTTATAAGATTTAAACCTATTTTAAAGCATTTGTTTAGCGACATAAACTTTTAAAAAGAAAACATTTTATGATCATTTTTTGGAAATGTACCATTTTATTTTTTTAAGGACTTTACAATTGTGAACCAATGTGCCCTCGAGCCAATCAGGTATCCCCAGGGTCCCTGGGGGTCTGTTTCTGCTATTAGTGTACTTTAAGTCTCTCTGGGTTAAAAAAGTGCCTGTTATATGTCAAGCACCCAATAGAAGGAGAGAAAGAGAGATAGATTGAGAGGCTAAGATTAGGGTAATCAGTCCATCAGAGAGATTGATGGAGAAGACATGCAGTTTAGGGAGGAGACCAGCAGATCTGAAGAGAGCAGTCTGGCAAAACGGCAAGTGCAGGGGCTGCTGGGTAAGGCACCTTGCAACAGCTGCTCTCAATTATCCACCCAGGAGTCAAGGGACGCATGGGGCTGTGGGACGGGGGTCAGAGAGCACTGGCGCCATGAGAAGAGCAACAGTTCAGCAAAGAGGGAGATTATAAAAATACTAGCAGGCAAGTGGCCCCTAAAAGAGAAACAGATACT
Source organism: Carassius auratus (assembly GCF_003368295.1). Taxonomy (NCBI): domain Eukaryota; kingdom Metazoa; phylum Chordata; class Actinopteri; order Cypriniformes; family Cyprinidae; genus Carassius; species Carassius auratus. Next base: position 1,549,762 of record NC_039300.1, on the reverse strand, counting down.
TTGTGTGGGGTTTGTTGAGCCCGTGCCACAGCATTACAGAGGAGGAGCCTCTTCCTGAACACTTCCTGAAGAAAACTAAATTTAGAACAAAGAAAATAAGAGAGACGAGGAGTAACAAACACAGAGAGACAAAATACAGTATTTGGGCACATTTACTCGAAAAACATACGACTGTCTTATGCAAAATACAAATTAAGATCACTTTTTAAAAGTTGGGGACCAGTCAATACTGGAATTTTTAAAAATGCAATTGTATGCAATGAAACAAACATCTTTCTAAATATCTTCTTCATTGTGGAAGAAAGACATGCAATCCTAATGTTTATCTCCACACTGAGATCTCAGATGACCAGACAGTGATTTATCTTTTCTGAATAGTCAAAATACTTGTGTCTGGGACGCCATGAGCCAAGTTGAGACTGTAGTGAACATTGCATATTTTTAAAGACTTGGCTTAAATATGAGATACAGTATGAAAAAAAAAAAACTGTGCTTATAAATGACTGTTGAGATAACATGCTCAACTGAAATGAGTAGAGACTTGGACACGGAAACAGTGTTCCTTACATTTCATCTTCGGTTTTGTCCTCAAAGAACGTCAACTGATTAAAATTAATTGAAAAACAGCTCAGAAACACCAGTAGCCTACTGAAGAAAGCTCTAGCAGCATCTGAACACAGACGACACTGATGTTTTATATCCAATGTATGACATGGGTTTATAGAGGTATCAAATACTCTTTAGAAGGTAGAAAAATGCTCTCTCACCCTCATATGCATGAAATAGGATTACAATGTAAATGTAATGTAAGGCTTGCACAGATACATTGACTTTTATAAGAACCCTGAAAACATGGCGTTTAGTGCCCTCTGCTGGAACACTCTTGATGGAGTAACTATTAAAAGTCTTTACTGGTGAGTCAACTCACTCAGCTGTACATAAAAAGTGACTTGGAAAAATACTGTGGACTTTAATAAAACTTATAACATTATATAGGCTATATAATATGCGAAATGATTTTGATATCGCTTTTTAGCCAGACTGAAATCCCTGCAGGAATAAATATTGAGTTTATGTACGTCAAAGTAAGACTTGGATTGCACATTACCGGGTCATTATACGAAAACGTGCCATTTCCCACTTTTAATGTTTGATTTTCAAATTTCTGTTTTGAAAATCTTTAAGCCCCTTTTTGGATTAAGTAGATCCTTACCTCTCAGGAAAATGTGCCGTGCCATCTCAGGCTATCTTATTTTTTTCATTTTTTTCATTTAACTAATTTAAATGTGTGTTTTTGGTCAACCCTGTTACCAACATATTAATTACTTTTTGAAAAGGTTTTAAATACATGTATAGAACAAATCTGATATACTGTGGAAGATATACTCCCCCTTGTTACATTAAGAGTGTTTGTGAATTGAGAATATTGAAAGTTTTCTTTTTTTAAGGGGATGAATACGTTCATTTCCAAATTACACTCTCCCAGCATCTTCTGTTTTAAGAAAAATGTATGGAAACAAAAATTAAACGCCTCAATTCAATTTTGAGTGGATTATTAGCCTCTCTTACTAAACATTTACAATTAATTGATTACATTTTTATTTACATTTTTTAAGTTATATTAGAATATTATACAAGTAACAGGGTTGACACATCAGTTACAGGGTTGACAACAGCTACCATATTGATTATACTGCTTGTTTGAGTTACAATTATGGTTGTAATGGAGTCTTAATTGGACATTCATAAACCTTTAATTCAACATGACTAATCAGCATATTATGTAGACGGCTCTATTGAGATATTTTAGCATAAAAATGATGAAAAACCGAAACTTATCTGTTTGCATGAACTTTAACTTTAAAATGTTTTAACTGTTGCCCCGCCTTCTACTTCTCAAACCTCATACTTTCTATGATATTGTGCTGAGAAAACACAGATTTACCCATTCTGTGTTGGTAGTGGCGTGTACCACAGTTTGCATTGCCAATTGAGAAACTTGATTGGTAAACGGTTTGCCAGAATATACCCTGACCCAGATCTATCCCGTTAGTGAAGCATTGGTTTCCACACTGGTTTCATTAAATAAATAAATAAAGGAAATTATTATTTTAAAAGATTCACGAATAAGAATCATCTGTTCACGAATTGGATCGTGAACTTGCATTACCGAGCCAAAGATGATACTGAACATTTCGAATGAATAAAGAAGTTCATCTGTAAACCACATAAAGCTATTGTTTGACTTCATAAACCTTTATTTTATGCATGCTTCGTATGGATCTGTTGACTGAATGCATAGTGTGATTTCTAGGAGAATGTTTGTGTCGTTATGTGCTTGTAACGGGAAAAAATCAGTCGCGGTATTGTTTGAAATCCCCAAACTTAAATATTAAATTAATAAATTACATCAAAATAAAAGTAATCACTGGTAATCTAAAATAGTTTTCAGATGTTACTGTAATCTGATTACCCCTTATTTAAAATGTAATTTTAACGAAATACAGTTACTCATATTTTGTATTTTAAATACGTAACGCTGTTACATGTATTTCGTTACACCCAAGCCCTGATTATTTATGATTGTGTAGCATACTGTAAATGTAAGTAGTTCACATGCCATCAAATAATCATACAAGTCACACAAGCTTGATTTATTTTTTGACAAGAAAACTTTTTCAAACTATTTGGATGGAGTGCATGTATGGAGAGTATCCCAAATGCAAACTGAAAAGCTTGTTAATTTATTGACTTCTCATAATAAAAAAAATAATGACTTTTGATTTATAAAGCACATTTATAAAACCCAATGCACTTGTGTGTATCAGTATAGATCAGTAACCTCAACATATTTTAGCCTATCTATCAGTAGAATAAATAAAAAAAACATGATTTTTAGGGATAAAAACTGTAAAAACGTGTATATTATGTATACTATTTGTAAGAAAAGTATGTCTGTTAAAATTCTCAGTCATCCAGGTCATAGTTATCCATGAAGGGTTGGCTCAGGGGTGACAACCCCACAGAGGTTAAATGCCTGGCACTCCCCATCAGTCATTTAGAAATGAAGAAACCCCTTGGATGAGAGGCAATAGCTTCAAATATGGACGTACCTAGTCCAGTTGCCCTTGATTTAACCCTTCTTGTGTATACAACATGGGTAAGACACACAAAAGCGTACTTGGGTCAACCCTCTTACCCTGGAATGGTTACAGGGTTGATGGTAACAGGGTTGACGAAAAAGGTTATTGCCGGCCATTACTAGCCATGAGGTATAGGTAATGACACTACATTACGTGCCTTAATGAGAGGCTTAAATATTATCATATATGTAAATTTTTAAATATGTACAAAAAACTTTTTAACATATGCTTTTCTGGTAACAGGGCTGACACAATGAGCGTGTCCCTGTCTTTCAGACATTACATAACCTCAAAGAAAATTCATTAAAATGAAGAGAACACTTACTTGTCTTCTACCATCAACTTCATGAAAGTCAGATAATGTCACTTCCTGGAACTGATGCAACTTTTGGAACAGTCCATTATCTTTAAAGAGGTGTTTTTATAAAAAGTAACAGGGTTGACGAGAACCTAGGGACCCGACTAAATTGTGTGTTTTTTTATTTTATTTGATACGTTAAGAATAAAATCCATTTATGACTAATGAACTGACACTTAAGGCTTTATACAAGTATATGTTCTTTTATGATAGTTTGACTTTTTTGGCCTCGATAGCAAGTAGAAGTAGAAAAATCTTACTGAGGGACAGGCCATTTTCAACATTTCTTCAAGATGCTTTGTACAAAAATGTGATTAAAATCCTTTAAAAACCAAAGAAACAGAAAATAATTTATTCTTATATTATGAGACATTATGGAAACTAAAATATAAAATATTCTATTTCTTTTATGTTTTATTAAGATTTACAGCGCTTTTTTTCCCTGAGGGACACAAAAGTTTTTGTATGATGACCCTACCATTTTTTACTGAACTGCAAATCTTTGCACATTGCATTCATACTTTGGGCTCTTCTGCAGTTTGATCTTTTAACTTCAATGTCATAAACCACATTAAGCATAAAAGTATCCACTTCGATTATAGTCCACTGTCTTAGAAGTATAGTGTTTGTGACAAGTGACATGCGAGAGAAAAATTATTTTCCCTGGTGTTAAAAAATTAAGCCACACGTTTCTCAGTCCACTGCACTTGGTAATTCTCTCTTGTAGTGTCTTGAGCATAAAACAGCGTTCTGCGTCCGTGGTGTGTAAGTTAAAAGAGGTTTCGATGTTTTTTAGAAAGACACCTTCCGTTTTTAAATTCCACTGCCAAGTCTTGCGTTTTTCAAAGCAAAAACATGTTGTGTGTGATTTGTTAATGCCTTATAAAATGTCCTACGAAGTGGCCCACTAAAGAGGCGGGGGACGCCACTGGCACCCATGACTTTGTAATAACACAATGATGCCAATGAACACTAATGTATTGTCATGTTTATCAAAATAAAACAAATAGACTATAAAACATCCGACCGACTTGGTATTTAAACTCTTAAAATCTTTAACTTTCTTCTTGCATAGTGTATTAGGCAGCACACAGGCTATACTTATTCAGTGAAATGTGTTTCTAGTTGCCAAATGTAAAATTCAAATGTCTGTTTATTTGACAACTGTCACATCTAATCCACCTTGACTGCACTTAAGGAAGCACCGTGTGTGCACCACAAAAAGCAGAAGCTGTCTGACTTGACTTCTCTGTTTTCAGCTTCTCCCCTGACTTAACCAGAAAATCTCCCAGTTCGTTAAGGTGAGGTGAAACCAAATTGGCATGCCCCTATAGGTGGGGTGAGTGCTTGACAAACGTCAGCATTTATAAAAACGTTATGTGGGTGAAGTAATTTTCTGAATTCCTGCTGACCAAAATCAGACTAGAAATATATTAATTCAGCCTGTTGATGAAAAGACATTATTTAAGGGCGATAAAAGCTGATTGTGAAATGTCTTCAAGACCTTCAGCAAAACATTTTATACTGTGAAAATATGATATTCTGCCAAATCTTCATGTCTAAAGACGGAATTAAGATATGTTAAACTTTTTACATTTATATACTAACTTATTTTTATATGGTGTAGTGACAATACGACAATATTTAGAAGATAAGTGTGGCGAGTGTGGTGGGGCCGAGAGGCGTGGGAACGAGGAGTGAGGCCAGGTGTAGTGATTGGAGATGAGCTACACCTGCGCCCCACCGCCGGTCTCGAGTCCCACGTAGGAGATGGAAGGATACAAAACTGGAGCGACTATAGTGAAGGATGAGAGAGGACCAGGCCTGGGACATTATTTTATGTTTTGGCTTTTATGAGAGGGGCTGACACGCTGTTTTGTATTTATTTAGAATATTAAAATTATGTTTTGATTGTGCGCCGGTTCCCGCCTCCTTCTTCCCGATGAATATGGAGATTTGTATATTATTACAATAAGAAAATACACGTTTTTCTTTTTTAACAGTTAAAAATATTCCATGTATTAATTAATATGTATTAAGTTCTGTTTATTCTATCCTTTCTATTACTATAACAGACGATATAAAGTGTATGAGTTATATTAGCATAACACATCTTAGATAAAAATAAAATCACAGTCATTATTTACTCATGTCATTACAAATCTTGTTGGCAAACGTCAGTGAGCCAGTTTGAGTGGAGATTGCTTTTTGGTTTGTTTTTGTTCAGTACCAGAGAGCACCTTGTACAGAGCCCAGCTGTATCAAGCTGTCTCATATGAATTATAAGATATGAATTTCAGTAATGAAGCAGTGACCTTTAAAACCAAGTGAGACGTTGTCAGTACCGGAAACAAGAAACCAAATAATAGTAACAGCAGAATGTCTTCTTCAGCATGCAGTTCCTGAATCATCTTTGCTAATTATATCATCAGAAAGACAGCAGCATCTCCAGTATCCAGCTGTGTGTCTATGAAGAGTGATGACTCAATTGGTCAGCCTCCAAATCTCAGTAATGGAACAGTGACCTCTAACCCTGTGTGAGTATAAACACATTGAAAGCTGATTAATTGTTCTGGTTTCATGATTTATGTTTAAAATAATTTTAATATAATTCATTAATCTGATATTTAAATGTATAGTTCCTATTCCAACACAAATGTTGTTCTCTTGTTGACCTGACTGCTTCTATTGTTCTCATTTGTGTCGTTTTGCATAAAAGCATATGCTAAATGATTAAATGTAAATGTAATTGTTATAAGTCCACTTAATATTGCTGTTATAAGATCTGCTACATCAAACTAGGACATGGCCTAAAGTGACATATTGTCTACCATTCAGTTTGATGTGAGTATCTAACTCAGTATAATTTAAATAAGTACATTGCATAAGTATTTGTACCCTTAACTCAGTACTTAGTTGAAGCAACTCAAGTTTTTGGGGGCAAGATGTGACAAGCTTAGCACATCTGCATATGGCAATTATCTGCCATTCTTCTCCTTACCTCTTCAGCTTTCAAGCTGTCAAGTTGGATAGACATTTTTATGTTTCTTCAGAAATGTTGATTAGGTTCAATATCACAATTTGGCTGGGCCGAGGACATTCACAGAGTTGTCCATAAGCTACTCTTGCATTGTCTTAGCTGTGTATATCGGGTCATTGTCCTGTTGAATCATCTGCGGGCGGCATATCTTTTCCTATTTGGTGCCTAAACTCTGGAATAACCTACCTAACATTGTTCGGGAGGCAGACACACTCTTGCAGTTTAAATCTAGATTAAAGACCCATCTCTTTAACCTAGCATACACATAACATACTGTAACAGAGACAGTGGTGTGCCAACTGCCACAAGGTGTTCAAGCAGTGGTGGCACCCCTGCTCTGGATGTACCGGCCCATGGAGGCATGAAAAAAATGAAGTGACGTGCTGATGAAGTCACAGAGTTGGTGTTTATTCCAAAATGTGAAAAACAAAAATTTTCCAAAAGAATGCAAATTATATTTACAGTGTAACTCAAAAAGTATCAAAAAAAAAAAAAAAAAAAAAAAAAAAAACTGTACAAAGTTTAAATGTACAAACAAAACTTTTGGCTATGTCAATAATTTGACCCAAAAATCAAGCAAGCAACTTCACCGACTCACTCTACGAGCCTCTTTACCAGACTGAGAGAAACACTTAAAAAGTATAAGCCCCTCCCACTATGACTAAACCATTAAATAATTGATGGTAAAAAATAAGTTCAAGAAAGACAAAACAATTAAATAGCGACTTAATTGTAACAAAGACATAACTATTAGAACCAAAAAATATACAGAAATATACAACCATTTCAAACAACACAAACTAAATTCATTATTATGGTTTACCAAAGCATCAAACAAACACCAATCTCCCCCTCCGGCATGAGACCAATTAAGTGTGCCTTCTATTGGCGGGAAACAGGTATTTAAAAATGGTGGCAATGTGGTGCCCAGGTTTCTTCTGTTTGTTATGATGAAATGTTCCAGTACGTAAGTATGACTGTTTACTTTATTTAAGTGGATGATTGAAAACAATAAAGATTTAACATGCCAACCGGTCTTGTTTGTATTCTCAACAATACACAAATTAACATAATAAAATTATTGACTCAAAAAGTGTTAACCTAAACATAAATGGTGAGAACAGGATCAACACTTAAACAATACACAATCAATTACACACACACACAGACCTGGTGTTAACTGGTGTTACAATGGGCAAAACAAATATGTGTTGTATGAAAAGTGTATGCATGCCTAGTGTGTTGTGTTCTAAGTCCAGTGCCACAGTCTCTAGTCACAGTGCCCCACTGTGACACATACTAATATGCTTTTAATATCCAAATCCATTAAAGGACTTTTAGGCTGCATTAATTTGGTAAACCGGAACCAGATGGTGGATCAGCAGAAAGGACCTCTACTGCCCTGAAAGACAGCGGAGACCAGGACAACTAGAGCCCCAGATACAGATCCCCTGTAAAGACCTTGTCTCAGAGGAGCACCAGGACAAGACCACAGGAAACAGATGATTCTTCTGCACAATCTGACTTTGCTGTAGCCTGGAATTGAACTACTGGTTTCGTCTGGTCAGAGGAGAACTGACCCCCAACTGAGCCTGGTTTCTCACAAGGTTTTTTCTCCATTCTGTCACCGATGGAGTTTCGGTTCCTTGCCGCTGTCGCCTCTGGCTTGCTTAGCTGGCTTGAATTGAGATGACATCATTGAATTCAATGATGAACTGCCTTTAACTATCATTTTGCATTATTGACACACTGTTTTCCAAATGAATGTTGTTCAGTTGCTTTGACGCAATGTATTTTGTTTAAAGTGCTATATAAATAAAGGTGACTTGACTTGACTTTGGAACCGAGTTTCACCAGACCAGATAATCTTGTTTCTCACAGTCCTTTAGGTGCTTTTTTGCAAACTCTAAGTGGGTTTTCCTTAGGGCTGTAAATTGGACGGTAACAAAACCTACAAAGAACTACATAATGAATTTACAGTGTGCGTTATTGTAATTATAGTGTACCCATAAAGAAGTACATGTAGGTATAAGGGAACAATGTTTTACGTTTGGGTAATAAGAGGGTAACAACCAGATATGAAACCTGCAAAGAACTAAGTAAACTGAATTTACAGTACAGTGTAACTTTTTTGGAATTATAGCATACCTATTCAGTACCTTTGTGTGTACATATAGGGAAATAATATGTGACATTCTTGGAATAAAGGGGTAACAACCTTACAGTTACAGGGTAATACAACATTTGCGGGCTATAAATTAAAGTGGTGCTTGTTTCCCCTTGTTCCATGTCTTTACAGGGGAAATATAACATTTGTAGCCTGTAAATTAAAGTTGTGCTTTGTTCTCCCTTATTCCAGGTAGTTATAGTGCAAATACAACATGTTGGCTATAAATTCAAGTGTTGCTTTGTTCACCCATTAAATATTTTTTTAGCTTTCTGTACTTTCACAATTAATTATTTTTTTTTTGTTCTGTTTTTTGTTCTTCATTTCATGTTGCTGTCTCTCCAGTGATGTACACAATGATCTGGTGAAATCTGTGAATCATCTGTCCTGCACTTCCTTAGTGGAGACCAACCTCAGACACCAGAGAATCAAAGACAAACTTTGCTGAACAGAATCTACACACAGATCTACATCACAGAAGGAGAGAGTGAAGGAGTGAATGAAGAACATGAGGTTGTGCAGATGGAGAAAACACAGAGACCACAACACTCACAAGTCACTCCAATCCACTGCAATGACATCTTTAAACCCTTACCTGAACCAGGATGTGAGGAGAAAGACCAAATTAAGACTGTTCTTACTAAGGGCATTGCTGGAATTGGCAAAACTGTTTCTGTGCAGAAGTTCATTCTGGATTGGGGAGAGTGCAAAGCCAATCATGATGTAGATTTCATGTTTGTGCTTCCATTTCGTGAGTTGAACTTGATTAAAGATCGCCAGTACAGTCTTCACAGACTTCTGCTGGACTTTTATCCTGAACTTCAAGATCTGGACTCAAAGATTTATGAGAAGTGTAAAGCTGTCTTCATCTTCGATGGTCTGGACGAAAACAGAATTACACTGATGTTTTCACACAGACAGAAAGTATCTGATGTTAATGAGATTTCATCAGTGGGTGTATTGATAACAAACCTCATCCGAGGAGACCTTCTTCCTTCCTCTCATATCTGGATCACCTCCAGACCAGCAGCAGCCAGACTGATCCCCTCCATATACATCAACCGTGTGACAGAAATTCAGGGATTCAGTGACCCTCAGAAGGAGGAATATTTCAAGAAGAGAATCAGTGATGAGTTCAAGTCAGCAGTAATCTCACATATCATAAGTGACGTGACATACGGCCAAGTATGGTGACCCATACTCAGAATTCGTGCTCTGCTTTTAACCCATCCAAAGTGTACACACACAGCAGTGAACACACACACCCGGAGCAGTAGGCAGCCATTTTAAGACATCCTAAATCAGTGCAGTGGAGTGCAGAAATCCCTAAAACTCTGACTGAAATGTACATACATTTCTTGCTTATTCAAATAAATACAGGGAATCAGAAATATGAAATGGACAAACTACAGAAGCTCCTTTAAAAAAATGATTAAGCACCTTCAAAATGCAGATGAGCATGTTGAAAGAATGGTGTCCCCACGACACAATGACGCCAATGAACATTATATATTGTTTCATGTTAATCAAAATAAAATAAATAGACTATAAAACAATAGATTCACTTGGTATTTAAGTAGCAAGGCTTATCTTGAACTTTCTACTTTACAGGCAATGGTGTATTAGGGACATCAAAAAATGTGAAATATGTTTCTGGTGGCCACATGTAAAATTCAAATGTCTGTTAATTGTCAAATGTCACATCTAATCAGCTTGACTGCACCAAAGAAACCAAAGTTGCCTGACTTGACTTCTCAATTTTCAGCTCCTCCCTTGACTCAACCAACAAATCTGCCAGGTCAGTAAGGCAAGCCGAAACCAAAGTTACACACACCTGTGGGTGGGGTGACTACTTGACGAACGTTGGCTTTTGTGTGGGATAAGCAATTCTCTCAATTCCCGATGGCCAATCTCAGACTAAAGAAAGATGTTTAATTCAACCTGTTGATGAAAAGGCACAGAAGCTGATCATAACATCTCATGGTAAGTTCTGTGTTATCATATCACTTGGCTAATCTTATCTCAGCAAAAATACCTACAGTGAAACAATTTATACAGTGGAAATGTGATATTCTGCTAAATATTTATGGGTGAACTAAGATACAAATGTTTTGGCATTTGGCATATCTATGCAAGCCCGCATGGGAAATGTACATATCTATACATATAGGCTACTATCTTTGTTACTGTAGCGATTCCCCTGTTCTACAGTATCTTGTGCTATTCAGGTCTGCAAACTTTGTATTACAGGCACTTCTCATGTTTCGTTGTCTCTTTATGATGAATATCTTGTTGTATTCCTCATTTGTAAGTCACTTTGGATAAAAGTGTCTGCTTAATTATTAAATGTAAATGTATTTCCTAATTCTTGATTTCCTCATTCTAAAAGTGAACTGGTTTTAGGTCTTTGTACCATATTCCTCCTTGTTTGCTTTCTCATGTGTTTATTCTTAACCTTTCTGCTAATATCACAGAGAATATTAAGTGTGAGTCATATTACCATAATGCATCCTTAGGCATGGGACGGTATCAATTTTTTTAATGTTGTGATAATTCCTTAAGCTTTTATCAAATGCAATATTGAAATAATTTGAAAAAAGGGTTGTTATAATAAAGTGTGACAGGGTCAATAACTTTTTAATAACAAAAAGGACTGAACATTTAAATCCAATAAAGCAATGCACAAAAATGTATGAAGTATGAACAAATTCTTCAAGCTGAAATTCTTCGGGATCGAAATGCATTTTTTATTTATATAAATATATAAAAGAACAAAAGCTGTTACTTTACAATAAGGTCTCTTTATTTAACCTTAGTTAATTCATTAACATTAAAAATAGCTATATTTGTTACAGAAGTTATAATTCTTTTTTTAAATACAATGTTTGCTTGGGTACATTAAATACATGAACAAAATTTGATTTGAATATGATATTAAACATGGAAAATAACTAAAATTAATAAATGCTTTTGAAGAATTATGATTACTAATACACTAATGTAATCTAGGGCATGTTGTGGTCCAGATAAAAATGTTAAAAGTTTCCCTAAAAATATCAGAATGTGAATGCATCTTTGAAGCAGCATACAGTGGTGTTTTGCATTTTAACTAGTTGATCTGAATAGCATTTTTTTTTAAACCGGTATTTGAAATACCCGATAACAATATAATACATGTTCATTATCGTGAACTGAATCATATTACTGAATACCACCACATGTCTATCACATCTTATATGTAAAAACATCCAGTGTTCAAGCTTTTATTTATTTAATTATTTAGCTGTTCCTTAAATGGTACAAAGAAAAAAAATCAGCAGCATATTTTGCCATAAACATATTATTCATGCACACCAAAATGTTATCAGTTTTTATACATATGATATTTATTAATGTCATTTGCAGTCCTGAAATCTATCTCTAAAATGAGTGTTGATAAGGAGAGATGTCAGGGGGATGTTCAGTACCAGAGAGCACCATGTCCAGAGCCCAGCTGCGTGTCTATGAAAAGTGAGAACTCAATGTATCAAGCCCGTGAATTCAGTGATGAAGCAGTGACCTCTGACACTAGGTAAGACGTTTTCAGTACTGGAAACAAGAAACCAAATAATAGTAAAAGCAGAATGTCTTCTTCAGCATGGAGATCCTGAATCATCTTTGCTAATTATATCATCAGAAAGACAGCAGCATCTCCAGTATCCAGCTGTGTGTCTATGAAGAGTAATGACTCAATTGGTCAGCCTCCAAATCTCAGTAATGGAACAGTGACCTCTAACCCTGTGTGAGTATAAACACATTGAAAGCTGATTAATTGTTCTGGTTTCATGGTTTATGTTTAAAGGAATTGTGTTTAAAAACTATTACTTAATCTGATGTTTCAATTCATGTTTCCTATACCATGTGTATTACATTTTAAAACATAAAAGTACATTCACTGTGAATTTGCAAAACAACAACAACAAGCCAAGGCAAGTTTATTTAGATAGCACTTTATATAGCAAATTTCATACACAATGGTAATTCAAAGTGCTTTACATAAAGGAAAGTATAATAAATAATAACAAGAATAAAACAAGCAATTTTAAAACTTTTGAAATAATTAAAAAAATTACTTATTTAAAATGAATTTAAAACAGTTAGAAAAAAAAAACAGTTAAAATATAGTGCAATCAGTTTGGACATTGCACAGTGTTCATTCAATGAATGCATAGCTAAACAGATGGGTTTTTAGTCTAGATTTAAATGTGACTAGTATTTTAGCACATCTGATCTCTTCTGGAAGCTGATTCCAACTGTGTGCGGCATAGTAACTAAAGGAGGACTCCCCTTGTTTTGTGTGAACCCTTGGTATTTCTAACTGACTCGATCCTAATGATCTGAGTGCTCTGTTAGGCTTATATTCAGTGAGCATATCTGCTATATATTTCGGTCCTAGGTCATTTAGTGATTTATATACGAGTAAAAAGTACTTTAAAATCAATCCTAAATGTAACTGGAAGCCAGTGTAAGTGCCTGAGGACTGGTGTGATATGCTCAGATTTTCTGGTTCTAGTCAGAATCCTGGCAGCAGTGTTCTGGATGAGCTGCAGCTGTCTAATGGTCTTTTTGGGAAGGCCGGTGAGGAGCCCATTACAATAGTCCACCCTGCTGGTGATAAAGGCATGAACAAGTTTCTCCAAGTCTTGACTGGAAACAAAGTATCTAATTATTGCAATGTTTTTTTTAAATGATAGTATGCTGATTTAGTTACTGCTTTGACATGACTACTGAAACTAAGGTCTGTCTCTAGAATCACACCAAGATTCCTGACTTGATTTTTTGTTGTTTGACCCCCAGAGTCAAGGTATGCATTCACCTTGAAATCTTCATCTTTGTTTTCAAATTGCTATGACTTCAGTTTTTCCTTCTTTAACTGAAGAAAGTTCTGGCACATCCAACTATACATTTCATCAATGCATTGGGAGTCAATGGGGCTGTAGTCATTTGGAGATAAGGCTAGGTAAATCTGGATATCATCAGCATAGCTGTTGCAAGGTCTTCCCTGAAAGAGACTATGTCTGGATGGGATCATATGTTGTTCTAGAACTTAGATATGCCTTTCAGCATTGATGGTGCCTTTCATGCAACTCATGCAACCCCATACCATCAGAGATGCAGGCTTCTGAACTGAGTGCTGATAACAACTTGGGTTGTCTTTATCCTCCTTAGTCCGGATGACATGGCATCCCAGTTTTCCAAAAAGAAATTCAAATTTTGATTAGTCTGACCACAGAACAGTTTTCCACTTTGCCACAGTCCATTTTAAATGAGCCTTGGCCCAGAGAAAACGCCTGCGCTTCTGTATCATGTTTAGATATGGCTTCTTTTTTGACCTATAGAGTTTTAGCTGCAACGGCGAATGGCACGGTGGAATGTGTTCACAACAATGTTTTTTGCAAGTATTACTGAGCCCAGGTTGTGATTTCCATTACAGTAGCATTCCTGTATGTGATGCAGTGCCGTCTAAGGACAAGAAGATCACAGGCATCCAGTATGGTTTTCCGGCCTTGACCCTTACACACAGAGTTTGTTCCAGATTCTCTGAATCTTTGGATGATATTATGCACTGTAGATGATGATAACTTCAATCTCTTTCCAATTTTTCTCTGAGAAACTCCTTTCTGATATTGCTCCACAATTTTTCGCCGCAGCATTAGGGGAATTGGTGATCCTTTGCCCATCTTGACTTCTGAGAGACACTGCCACACTGATAGGCTCTTTTTATACCAAATTATGTTGCCAATTGACCATGGAATGTGGAATGTGTAGCTCTCATGAAATCCAAAATGAGCCAATATTTGGCATGACATTTCAAAATGTCTCACTTTCAACATTTGATATGTTTTCTATATTCTATTGTGAATAAAATATAAGTTTATGAGATTTGTAAATTATTTAATACTCTTTTTACTCACAATTTATACAGTGTCCGAACTTTTTTGGAATCGGGTTTGTATTTTACATTTTACTATTTATAGGTTTGTTTGTGTAAAATTTACATTTTTTATTTATTATATAAACTACTGACAATATTTCTTCCAAATTCAGAATAACCATTGTCATTTAGAGGATTTATTTGCCAAAACAAAACAAAAAATGGTAAAAATAACAAAATATATGCAGTTTTCAGATGGATTTTAAAACAATACAATATGTTTTAACTTAGGAAGAGTTCAGAAGTCAATATTTGGTGGAATAACCCTGATTTTCAATCACAGCTTTTTTTGTGTCTTGGCATGCTCTATACCAGTCTATCACATTGCTGTTTAGTGACCTTATGCCACTCTGTCACGCTGTCTAGTCTCTGTTTCCCTGGGTGTCCACTAGTGGGCTCACTTCCCATAGGCACTTCACCATAGGCACTAGATTTCCTCTAGTCTTGTCCTGTCATCACAGTAATTGCACTTCTGTTAATTGCACCAGGTGCAGGGACTCTATTGTCATTAGCCTCCCTATAAATTCCAGTCTTTTCCTCTTGTTTGTATGGAGTCCTTTCTGTTCGTATGTTCAGCCTTCTCGTCTCCCGAGATTCCTCCTTGTCTTCTCGTCCTCCGAGTTCCCGTTCCTATTCCTTTCCTGTTCCCTCTTTTGTTTATTTGTTCAATTGTCTTTGGCTGATTGTTTTGGTTTTGACCTTGGATTGTTTTGGATTACCCCATTTAATAAAATACCTGCAATTGGATCTCTCGCTCTCCCTGTGTCTCTCTGGGCAACGATCGTCACAGAAGGACTCCATCAACGAGATCCAGCGGTATGTCTGTTCATATTTCCTCCCCAGCCACCGAGCGGGAGAGGAATGGTTTTGAGGGTACCCGTCTGGTCGTGTTCAGTGGGACCAGGGGAGGTCGCTCAGGAATGAGTGATCGAGAGGAGGTCCGGCCTCGCTCTCCACTGTGGCCCCCCGTCGACCCTGGGTTCGGATGGGATCCGCCGTCTCCCCATTGTGGACAGAGAGGGGAGAGGAGGCGCAAGCCAACCCAACACCACAGCACAAGATGGCTGCAAGCTCAGCGCCACGAGGCAAGATGGATGCCAGCCCAGCGCCACAGCACAAGATGGCCACCGGCCCAGCACAACTGCCCATGATGGCCGCAGGTCCAGCGACACTGCACAAGATGGCCGTCAACCCAACGCCACAAGGCAAGATGGATGCCAGCACAGCACCACAGCACAAAGTGGTCACCAGCCCAGCTCCACGGTGCAAGATGGTCGCCAGCTCAGCGCCAACGCCAAGATGGCCGCTGAGATGTTTTTTGGATTATTTCTCCATGCTGTCAAAGATCCTAGAGATTCCCAGGAGTGTTCACATCATGTCTGCCGATCCAGAGACTGTTCACGTCACGTCTGCTGAGCCAGCACCACAGTACAAGATGGCCACCAACCCAGCACCACTGCACAACATGGCCACCAGCCCGGAGCCACTGCAGAGGATGGCAGATACAGTGGGCTTTCCTGAGTTGAGTCAGGTTCCCGTTGACTCTCCAGAGTTGAGTCAGGTTCCGGTTGAACCTCCGGAGTTGATTCATATTCCCGTTGACCCTCCAGAGTTGAGTCAGGTTCCAGTTGATCCTCCAGAGTTGAGTCAGGTTCCAGTTGACTATCCAGAGTCGAGTCAGGTTCCTGTTGACCCTCCAGAGTCAAGTCACGTTCCAGTTGATTTTCCAGAATCAAGTCAGATTCCTGTTGAACTTTCAGAGTCGAGTCAGGTGCCCGTTGACTTTTCAGAGTTGAGTCAGGTTCCAGTTGACCCTGTTTTACCATTTTATCTGGCCCTCCGTCCCTCCCCCTGGTCCTCCACCGCTCCACCTCCTTCCTGGTCTCTTTGTGTCTTTGGGTTTCCCTTGGGTTTGGGTGAAGCATCTGGCAGCTGCTCCATGGAGGAGGGGGTAATGTCACGCTGTCTAGTCTCTGTTTCCCTGGGTGTCCACTAGTGGGCTCACTTCCCCTTAGGCACTCCACCATAGGCACTAGATTTCCTCTATTCTTTTCCTGCCTTCACAGTAATTTCTCATTGTAAAAACTCATTGTCATTAGCCTCCCTACAAATTCCAATCTTTTCCTGTTGTTTGTATGGAGTACTTTCCATTCGTATGTTCAGCCTTCTCGTCTCCCGAGATTCCTCGTTGTCTTCTCGTCCTCCGAGTTCCCGTTCCTATTCCTTTCCTCTTCCCTCTTTTGTTTATTTGTTCATTTGTCTTGGAATGATTGTTTTTGGTTTTGGCCTTGGATTGTTTTGGATTATGTTTTGGATTACCCCATTTAATAAAATACCTGCAATTGGATCTCTCACTCTCCCTGTGTCTCTCTGGGCAACGATCGTCACACACTCTTGGGGCAAAAATTCAAGCAGCCCAGCTTAGTTTGATGCATTTTGACTATCCATCTACCTCTTGAATCACATTCCAGAAGTTTTTATTGGGGTTCAGGTCTGGATATTGGGCTGACAAAGGCAGGATCTTGATCTGGTACACCTCCGTCCACACCTTCATTGACCTTTCTGTGTGGCACAAAGTATTTTGTGGCACATAGCAGCTCTAGTACCTTTGGGTAGTTCTTATTGAGCTTGTAGGGGATTCCATTGGGGCCTGGTGCTGATGAAGCCATTGAAGCATGATGTTGAACACAACAGTAGGGGGTGGAGGCTTAGTAACGTACCCTGGTGCTCCTAATGGGACATTCCTTACTTGATTGCAGTACTGTTCCAGTTGCTCCCTGGTGGTTTCGAGCTTCCCACTATTTTTCTCCTCCAGCAGCTGTCTGGCATACTTAAAGGGATATTTGAAGAAGCTGGCTCATTTTTTTCTGTTTCCGTTTGCTGTGCTTGCAGATATATTTAACCCTGCAAAGTCTGGACAGTGTTTGTTTGACCTCTTCCCACAAGTGTTTCATATCCTCTTTCTCTGCCACCATTGCCTTCCTTCAGTTCTTACATTGTTGGTTTCTCTGTCTCTGCTTTTGCCTCTGTTGTATGTTTTCTGGTGGCGACTGGATCTTGGTACTCAGGTGAGGGCTCTCCCTCCACCAGTGGGCCTTCTTTCTCTGTGACATCTTTGCCTTCTATAACATTGGGTCCATCGACTGGTTTCCCTGGTCCAACGACTGGTCCCTCTTGTCTCACCTGCTATGGCAGTATAAAGTTGCTGTTGGCCCTTCTGCCCACACTTTCGCTTCCGCTGGTGGATTCGCAACCCACAGAACATGATAACTTTTTTCCTTCTGCATCCACACTTACAGGGGACTTATTTCCTGGAGTTCTGGTCCTCATCTTGTTGTCTGTTTCCATTGCCCTCATTACCATGTAGTCTATCCTGTTATGCCCATCTTTCATTCCGCTTATCAGAGGGCCTGCAGGTAGTTTTTTCTTAGGGTTCTCTGTAGTAAGGTTTGGGTGTGTCATGTCCGCTGTCTGATCACCCCGTTCTTCGGTGTGTGTGTGTGTGTGTGTGTGTGTGTGTTTCTGTATATGTCTGCATTTCGTGTGCACATTGTGTTTTGTTTTGGTTTCGATCGTTCGTCTTGCACCTATCTGTGGCGTTCCTCCCTCCCCCTCATCACCACAGTTTCCGCTTCTTATTGTTTGACTCCGCTCACCTGAATTCAATGTCCGTTCATCTCTTGCTCTATTTATTCCTGTCTGTCGCGCCTATCGGTGCCAGATCGTTGTTCGTCAATAGTTCCTGTGTAGCCATTTTGTCTGATCCTGTCAAGCCTTGTTCTGTCGTGCCACTGTTTGTTGCTATTGGTTTTGTTTTGTTTTTCTATTTTTCCCCTCCTTCATTTCCTAGATCAGGCACCAGCATTTTTCAGAAGAGTTTTTGTTTGCTCTGTCGCTGGCTATCTCGTGGCTTCCTCCCCTCTCCGCTCTCATCGCGGCCGCGCCATATAAATATATGTGTGTGTGTGTGTGTGTGTCTGTGTGTGTGTGTTTGTGTATGTGTGCAAATAATGAAACATACAGTTTCTAATATCTTAATTCTAAGTGCAAATTTGAAGGAATAGTGAATCGAGCAGCTTGTGTGTAATGCACTCGGCAGTACGTTAATACTGTCCCTCTTGTTCTGCAACATATCAAATACATCCACGTGTGTTTTGCTTGCTTGAGAGTTTCTACATGAGTTGCTTTTAGAATATAAATCGCAGCACTTTTCAGATAAAAACAAAGGTAACACTTTAGAATAATGGTCCATTAGTTAATGTTAGTTATCTACTTTAGTTAACATGATCTAAGCAAGAACAATCCTTCTACAGCATTTAATAATCTTAGTTTATGTTAATTTCAACATTTACTAATGCATTATTCAAATCAAAAGCTGTGTTTGTTAACATTAGTTAATGCACTGTTAATTAGCATGAACTATTTTCATTAGCTAACATTATCAAATATGAATAAATACAGTAATACATGTATTTTTCATTGTTTGTTCATGTTAATTAATGAATTAACTAACATTAACTAATGGACCATTATTCTAAAGTGTTACCAAAACAATAAACTAAAAACGCGATTTCTATTTGTGAAAAATATCACAGATTTATAACGAGTGATTCCCTTCATTATTACAGCAAAGTGCTAAGAAGGCGCTTTAGTGGAGCAGCTCTATTGCTATTAGATTACAGATGATGAACCATAGAGCGAAATAATAATAATAATAATAATAATAATAATAATAATAACAAAGAAAGTAACAAAAACTTTCTTTGTTATAATACATTTTAATGGGCATAATTAAGTGTCAAAACAACCAAAGGATATACAGTCAAACCAAAAATTATTCAGAGACCAGATATAATTTTTTATTTATTATTATTATTTTTTTTACTAATGGGTGTAGCACACTATAGTTCATTTATGTAAGTAAGGTTAGCAAACTAAAGTAAACTGTGACAAATTATACCCCAAAAAATTCTTAAAACATGGACTACCATTAAAACAGATTTGGGAGCAAAACTTTTTCGTACCAAGTCTGCATGAACCTGGATGACAGCATGGCCAGGAGACAACAGGCAGTCATTAAGGCTAAGGTTTGCCTGACTAAGTATTGATAGATGTGTACATATTGTCATACTAACAGCTGTCTGAATATTTTTACAATCCATTACAATTACCACTTTCTATCAAAGTTATCTAACATTATCAAGATGAATTTGTTCTTACACAGTTTAACTTGAGTTCTTGTCATATTTTATTACCATCTTCTAAACTATAAAGATTAAACTGTGATAATGTGTAATGTTAAAGGTGTGTTTTGAATAAATTTTGGTTTGACTGTATCTACTCAATAAATGAAGTTAACCAGCTAACATTATACTGTACATACTCTTTTGGTTTCTCTACCCAATATTTAAAAAAATTTACAAATGCAATAAAAATATTTGTATTGGTACTTGTATCGCCAAGTACCAAAAATAAAAGTATCGGTATCGGGTACTGGAAAAAGCTGTTTCGGTGCATCCCTATAATTTACTCATCCTGGTGTTGCTCTAAAGCTAATGTCTGACTACATACAGACTAAATAACATGCTTGTATCAAAGATTAAGTCTAGCAGTTGTATGTGCAGATGCTTGTGATATTAACATTGTAAAAACAGCAAAACAAGAAAAAATTAAATGTGTTTTTTACTAGAATTGGAAAATATTATGGACATCGATAGCATGTTTTTAGAGTAAACCTGAAAGTATGCAGGTAATTTTCTGATATTGTTCTATAAAGTTTTCTGTACTTTCACATTTTTTTCTTTTTTTTAATTTTTTTTTTCTTTTTTTTTTGCTGCTGTCTCTCCAGTGATGAACACAGTGATCCGGGGAATCATCTGACCTGCACTTTATACTTAGTAGAGACTGACATCACACACCAGAGAATCAAAGACACTCACAAAACATGCATGAAGAACAAATTTGAGAGTTTATTTGAAGGATTTAAATTACAAAAGAATCAAACTTTGCTGAACAGAATCTACACACAGATCTACATCACAGAAGGAGAAGGTGAAGGAGTGAATGAAGAACATGAGGTTGTTCAGATGGAGAAAACACAGAGACCAAAACACTCACAAGTCACCCCAATCCACTGCAATGTCATCTTTAAACCCTTACCTGAACCAGGATGTGAGGAGAAAGACCAAATTAAGACTGTTCTTACTAAGGGCATTGCTGGAATTGGCAAAACAGTTTCTGTGCAGAAGTTCATTCTGGATTGGGCAGAGTGCAAAGCCAATCATGATGTAGATTTCATGTTTGTGCTTCCATTTCGTGAGTTGAACTTGATTAAAGATCGCCAGTACAGTCTTCACAGACTTCTGCTGGACTTTTATCCTGAACTTCAAGATCTGGACTCAAAGATTTATGAGAAGTGTAAAGCTGTCTTCATCTTCGATGGTCTGGACGAAAACAGAATTACACTGATGTTTTCACACAGACAGAAAGTATCTGATGTTAATGAGATTTCATCAGTGGATGTATTGATAACAAACCTCATCCGAGGAGACCTTCTTCCTTCCTCTCATATCTGGATCACCTCCAGACCAGCAGCAGCCAGACTGATCCCCTCCATATACATCAACCGTGTGACAGAAATTCAGGGATTCAGTGACCCTCAGAAGGAGGAATATTTCAAGAAGAGAATTAGTGAGCAGCATCAAGCCAACAGAATCATCTCACATATCAGAAGAGCAAGAAGCCTCCACATCATGTGCCACATTCCCGTCTTCTGCTGGATCTCAGCCACTGTGCTTCAAGACATCCTAAAACACAATGACAGTGCAGAAATCCCTAAAACTCTGACTGAAATGTACATACATTTCTTGCTCATTCAAATAAATACAAGGAATCAGAAATATGAAGAGGACACTATAGAGAAGCTCCTTAAGTCAAATAGAGAAATGATTGTGAAACTTGCTAAATTGGCTTTCAAACAGCTAATGAAGGGCAATTTGATTTTCAATGAAGAGGACCTGATTGAGAATGGCATAGATGTCACTGAAGCCACAGTGTATTCTGGGATTTGCACCGAGATCTTTAAGGAGGAGTCTGTGATTCATCAGAGAAAAGTTTATAGCTTTATACATCTGAGCTTTCAGGAGTTTCTTGCTGCTTTCTTTGTGTTTCATTCATATATCACTAAGAACATTCAAACATTGAACACTTTTGAATGGTTTAGGTTTAAGAAAATCTCACTTTCTGAGCTACTACTATCAGCAGTTGACCAAACCTTGTCTAGTAAGACTGGACATCTGGATCTGTTCTTACGGTTCCTACTGGGCATCTCACTAGAGTCCAATCAGAGACTCCTACAGGGCTTTCTTATGTACACAGAGAACAGCTCAGATAGCATCAGGCACACCACTCGGTACATTAAAAGCACAATCAGAACCAATGATGCTTTTTCAGCTGACAGATCCATCAATATGTTCCTCTGTCTGCTGGAAGTGAATGATCTGACTCTTTACAAAGAGATCCAGGACTTTGTGAAGTCAAACAAACACTCTAAGAATAAACTCTCTGCTGCTCACTGCTCAGCAATAGCTTACATGCTTCAGATGTCAGAAGAGGTGCTGGATGAGCTTGACCTCAAGAAATACAACACAACAGAGGAGGGTAGGAGAAGACTGATTCCAGCTTTGAACAACTGCAGAAAAGCTTTGTGAGTATTAATTTATCTCATAATGTTTATTCTCTATCAAGTGATCACTGTTAAATCTGTTTGTGAAATCAACACCTGGTGGCACAAAGGGACACTTTAGCAACATTAGTTGGTAGGGCTGGAATTGTGATGTTTTTATTTGTAAATTGGCATCAAATATAAATGAAAAAAAAAAAAATAATAATTGTAATATTTAAAATATACAAATATAGCATTTTTAAACTTGACTAATTATGTACCATAGAAAGGTAAAATATTCCAGCTTCATTTTTGACCATGTTACAATAATATACTAGACTGACGGCAATGCTTAATTCTGTTCACAGTACCACAAATATTATTTACAATCAAATGTTATTGCTGATGCTTCCTTCTGCCCCTTTTGGATAGATATAAACAAACAAAACAATTAGTCTTTAATTCACTTACAGTTTACAGGCAGAAACCAATTAAAGTCAACGTTATAATACATTAGGGCATTAAAGAGGCATTTCTACAGACTCCGAAAAACACCAGAATAAGGATGCTTAGGGTCCTGTTCACCTGCGTGATCAGGTGAGTCCTGCTGCATGGAGGCGTGAGGACTGCAGATTTGTCAAGAGCAATAAACTGTAATGTCTGTAATGTAAGATGCCTAAGACAAGGCTAAAGGCAAGGACAGCTGATCATCATTGCAGTGTTAAACTAAAGGTAACCATGTGTCCCCCAAGACGTTACAATGTTAAATGTATTGCCTTTTGATATTTTGTTTTGTAGTTTGATTAACATTAAAGGCATGGACAAAACATATCTGAAAAATAGTGAAGGTCACAGAGTGCTGGAAAAATTGCACAATCCAAGCTGCCTAAGACATGTCAGCACATTATATTAAGCCCTTCAAACAAACTCATGAGCATATATCCTGTCCTGTCAGGTTCTTTGAAAGACTTGTTGTTCTTTAAAGCTTTTGCATTTTAAACTTAAATCCTTATCTGTAATGACGTTCCAAATGTATATAATTATTGTCACGGGAGGAGCACAAGACAGACACAGTGGGCGTGGCGTCAGGCCTCGGAGAGGCTTTTATTAACAGAAATAATAAAACACAGGGAATAAAAGTGGCCAAAGGGGGAAAGTGTCCAAAATAACAGGGAATCTGGTGTCCTCGTCGTGCTGCGGGGTATGTGTAGGTCGGGCAGTGTTCATCGAGGAAGGGTCCAGGTAAGGGGCGGAGTCCGGCGGCCGCACGCGCTCCCCTCCTTGGTCCGGGGTGCGAGGGGCGGCGGCTTCCTCTAGCGGCCACATCTCTCTCGTCGGCCGCGGCGCTGGTAGGGGATGGACGGCCCGGCATCCTGGCCCGTCGGCCGTGTATACGGGTGCGGTTCCCATCCGGATCGCGGGTCCGGCAGCTCACGTCTTGGTGGCGCGGGAGTCCCTCAACGCACCCTTCCTGGACCCACGAGGACACCAGTGTGCATGCACGGGGAAGAGACCGGTCTCCTGAGGAGAGGCGCGTTGGGCTTTTAAACAGCGGCGGTAATGAGGCTCCACTTCCTTCAGGTGTGCCCCATCACACGCCGCCAGCCCTGACTCGTCCAGCGCCCCTCCTCTCACACACCCACTCCAGTCGGGAGCCTGGTGAAGGGCGGCGATTTAGGACGGGGTGCCGGTGACAATCAGGGAGGAGGCAGCTGACTCGTCACATTATCAAGAATAGATAAAGGATAAATGAATGACAGTTGCATGTTACTGTTTAGAGGAAAGAGAATGTGTTTGTTCTTGCAGAATATTCCTCTTAACTGTTAACAAAGAGTTTTTTTTTCCTTATTATCCCTTTTAATCTACTAATTGAAACTTTTTGCTGTAAAACTTCCTATTGCTTTCTATTTTACACAGTTTATAAGCATAGGCTACATAGAAACTTTGATCTAAAAGTTTTAACCAAAAAAAACAACTTTTGAAGTGGAGTTTTAAAATAATTTTGAAAATTGGTTGTTCTGTTTAGACTGTCTCTCTGTTATCTCACTGATGAATCCTGCAAAGGCTTGGCTTTAAGACTTAAATCATCAAACTCCTCCCTGAGAGAGCTGGACCTGAGTAACAATGACCTGCAGAATTCAGGAGTGAAATTTCTCTGTGCTGGACTGAAGAGCTCAGACTGTACACTGAATATACTGAGGTATTTCATTCCATTACTTAGATAATCTCTTTCTTCTTCTACAACTGTGTCATTCCATAGAATAGTGAAAAGAAATCTTTGCACACAGGTAGAAGACAATCTGATCATATACAGCAAATGTCACTCATGTTTTGAACTTTTGAACAGTACAGTGTAGATACATGGCATTTTGAATCTTCTGAAAAACCTACCTTTTAATCCTAAACAGTAGATAATCTGAAAGGTTCAGATAATCGCTGTATTTAGTTCAGATTATCATTAGACCATGCTAGCAAAAAGTTATACAGCCATTATGATAGACAAAACCATTCTCATAATAATTCAATTAATATAATGCATGAGCACTCCAAACAGGACTTGAGGCTGTTTCTTCACAATGTCAAGTTTATCCAATAGAAGTGATGCCCACAGGGTACATGAGCACTTTCAGCTCACCATGACCAGTTGTTCAATAAATATAAATAATAGCTACAATTTCTTAAAAGTTCCTATTAGGGCTTCTGCCATTTTGAGTTTTTGAATTTTGAAAAAACTATTATATTGTATTTTCCGTGGTCCATCATAGTGTCTGTCTGCAATTTTGAGTTTTATTTAAAGTGGTTTTTTTTAAAACTCTCCTTACAGCATTCATCAGAACTTTGCCAAATTTGAGTCATTTTAAAATATGTGGAAAAAACATCAGTTATATTGCAATGAATACATGTAGAGCTTTTATAGAGAAAGAAAATATCACAACCCTTATGTTTCATTTAAATGGTAGTAAGTCATGCTTTAGTCTCGGGTCTCTTAGTCTTTACTATTGATGTGTGTGTCTTAGATTATCTGGCTGTATGGTGACAGAGGAAGGCTGTTGTTATCTGGCTTCAGCTCTAAGGGAAAACCCCTCACACCTGAGAGAACTGGATCTGAGCTACAATTACCCAGGATACTCAGGAGTGAAGCTGCTCTCTGATCTTCTGGAGGATCCACACTGTAAACTGGAGAAACTCAAGTATGTTGGGCCTTATGGATAGGTTTTTCTGTTTTTTCGGAGGGCAAAGTGTAAAGAAGTTAAAATGTATAGGAGCTGTCAAGTCATGTTCACTGGAAAGAAGACCCAGAGAGGTGAGGGATAAATTCAGGTTTATTAAGTGGGAAAATAGAGGGAAAATTACACTCTAAGATCACACAACAAAAACCAACTCCACTCCAAGGCAAACAGTGAGTTCCTCTGCTGGAAGGATTAGAGATGACTGCACTAAGAGACTAAGTAATGGTCAGGAAGTCATGGGTTTCTAAAAAGGTATTTGTCCAGAGAGAGACAGAGGAGATGAAGGAAGCAGATGAATAATAAGAGAGAATTTTATAGGAAACAAATCCATGTGCTAAGACAAACTAACTCACACCAGAAGGAAGAAAGAGGGCATAATAAAAATTTTCTATAGAAATTTTATTTACTTTTCACATTTAACTTATTTTATGTTCTTATTGAATCAGAAAAGCAGAAATTGTTATTGTTGTCTTAATTATTTTTATAGTGTGGATCATGCTGGAGAGGTCATGATTACAGCAGGACTACGCAAGTGTAAGTTTACACACTCACACACCTTTCATCACTGTTGCCCTGTTGTGTTCTCATTCTTCCCTGTTTCCTCTCTTGTGTTCAGATGCCCATGATCTCACACTGGATCCAAACACAGTAAACATTCATCTCTGTCTATCTGAGCAGAACAGAAAGGTGACACGTTTGGAGGAGCAGCAGTCATATCCTGATCATCCAGACAGATTTGATTACTTTTCTCAGGTTCTGTGTAGAGAAAGTCTGTTGGGACGCTGCTACTGGGAGGTTGAATGGAGCGGGTGGAGGGGGGCTGTTATATCAGTGGCACATAAAGGAATTAGCAGGAAAGGAGGAAGTGATGAGTGTAGGTTTGGATTCAATGACAAGTCCTGGAGCCTTGATTGCTCTGATGACATTTTCACTGTCTGGCACAATAAAAAAAGCACTGACATACCCACAAACCCATTCTCCTTTAAGAGAGTAGGAGTGTTTCTGGACTCGCATAATGGCATTCTGTCCTTCTACAGCATTTCTGACACACACACACTCACACACTTACACACATTTTCCTCCAAATTCACTGAACCCCTCTGTGCTGGATTTAGGGTTTTTGTTGACTCTTCAGTATCTCTTCATCAGATTCAATAGCCTCTCCACATCTTGTCAGTTAAGTTTCATTAAAGGGGTCATATGATGCAATTTCAAGTTTTCAAGATCTGTAAAGTTGCAAAGACTAAAGTCCCAAACCCAAAGATATATTCTTTATAGAAGTTAAGACTCATCCACACACGCCTAAAACCCCTCGTTTAAACATGCCCCCACTTGTCATAACACCCCCCAAATGTTCACTTAAAGAAAGAAGGCATATCCTTTGATTCTCGATGTCGCTGCCGCCATGTCATGGAGATGCTGTTTTGTGAAACCGGAACTACTTTGTTTGGCCTTCAAAAGAGGACACAAAAGTGGTTATGTTGTATTTACAACACTGTTCCAGAACAGTTTAACCCAAATATTTTAGTGTGTGCAGCACATTTTATGGAGCACATGTTCCATTCGAAGTGCATTGAAGTGTGAGAGACATTAATTCAAATTGTAGTTATTTACAGAGGTTCATGATGTCACACTTGTCAGAGTGTGAAGACATTACACAGTGCAAATCCATGAATTAATGTTCCGAAGTAAGGTAACTTCAACAGATTTCCCCTACTCAGGGAGTAAGGATCAATGAACACTGAGCACAGACCACGTCAGTGGGTAAACAGTCCATGCATGGAGCTCACTTCTAATGAGCTGATTATCTGAACCAGGTGTGTTAACAAAGAGAGACATGCAAAATATGCAGAGCTCGGGTGGGACTGGAATTGAGAACCGCTAGTATAGAGTAGTGCTTGTTGTTTGTATTTTCTCTGATCACAAATGCAGACATGGTCTTATGTTTACGCAGCGCTTAAAAAAAATTGTTTCTATGTACATTTTTTTTTTAAGAATTTGCTTAAGATGCCTTATGCATTATTCAATTCTCTTAAGTGGTGTAAACTGTCTTAAAAAATGTCTTGGGCAGGATTCACAAAATGGGTTGGTCTTATGTGAACAAAAACATTTCTGAGAAATATGGATCAATATATTGGATCCTTGTGTCCATCTTAAAGTGAGAGCATGTTAATAAACCTGCTGATTGTGTGTCATTAACAACTACATTTTCATATTGTTTTGTAAAATGAAGTATGAAGTATAAAAAAGTGCAAAGTGCATAATTTTGTTTTAGGTGCTCATATTTTCACAAGGACAATGTTAAAGTGTTTTTACTATTTTAATAGATTTTTGTTATTAAGATAATTTTTATTGAAGATTTCTGAATATGATTTTTTTCTCATAGAATAAAATGTTATTTTTGTTGGTTTGTTTGTCATTTTGAATACAATTGACATTATGTATAGGACATCACATATTTACTTAATTTAAGTCAATTGGTATCTTGTGCTTAAAGAGTTAGTTCACCCAAAAATGATTAAATAAAAAAATATGTAATTAATGACTCACCCTCATGTCGTTCCAAACCCGTAAGACCTCCGTTCATCTTCTGATCACTGTTACGTCTTTCTGTTTTCCCCTGTTGGCTCTGCTAATTAGTGCAGATGTTGTTAGTATAAAAGGTTGGTGCGCCTTAGCATAAAGCTCTCTCACTTTTTCTCTCTCTTATACATCTTGTTGTCCCTATGTTTCTTTTATTTTCATTGATTGTTAGTGTCAGAATATTTGCAGTCCTTTGAAGACTAGTTAGGTTAGTTTTCACAAGCAGGCATATCGGAGATGTAAAGCCAATAGAAATCCTGGTGAGTACTCTATATTTCTCCCTGTTTTTTTTTTTTTTTGTTAAAGATTATAAACAGAGCATGTTTTTCACATGTTGGTAATATGTGCTAGGCATGCCACTTTAGAGGAGGAATTAATTGGATGTATGTGTAGACCAGTTAACATGTAAAACTTGGTTTTGTTTACACAATCTTGTGTTAGGGACAACAGCAGATTATAGATGATTAGTGAATCAAGCTGAAATGGTTGTTGTAGCCTACATGATGATTAATTTTGAATGATCGAGCCAGGAAACTTGATTTGAGTTCATTCATCTTGATCTTATGTGTTCTAGTGTTAGTGGATTATTGAGCTATGCTCTAGGATATATTCTGGCACTTTATTATTATTATTATTATTATTATTTTTAAGGGAAGGTTGTTAGGATTATTTGGATTTACTGGGGGCAATTTATTAACTAATCATCACTTCATCTTTTATGCTAGTTCAGAATGACTTCGACTGAGGAATTTAGAGTTGAACTTTCTGAGAATTTCTAGATCGCTGCACCAAAGAATAACTTTTAGAACTTTCAGAGAGTCATGCTATTGTTTTGACTAGTAATAAGGAGCAAAAGGAAAACTTGTTAAAAGCTGTTAAAAGCCAGCTAATAGCCAAAGGAATTATTTTAATAAGAGGTTTGGTAAAGTATTGTCCCCAGGGGTAGAGAGAGATTTAACTTCAAAAGAAAAACAAACACCGTTTGAAACCGAGAGACTTCTTTTGAGGGTACTGAAACAGTAAAAGATAAAGACCAGAAAAAACTGGTTCAGTTCAAAAAATTGGAGCTTGAGCTGTAAGGGATAAGTAATTTGCATTTGCCCAGTCTATTCATAAAATGTTTTAAGTTGTCTGATGATTCTCCTGAAAGCTGTTCTGTGGGTGAGCTGGAAGCAACTGATCCATGGTATGTCAGGAACGCCGTTGTCAAAAGATCCTTGTACATCTCTGTCACACTCTCCCCTCGGCATCGCTCATCCACATCTGGAGACCATGCTGTCAGATTTACTAGAACTGGAGCGTGTATCAGTTGGATATTGATTGGCACCCCTTGATATGGTTTCATCAACACATCAGAAGAGGGTGCTGGTTGTAGTACTGGGCACTCTTGCATCATCTCCATCATCGGCAGGACCACTATCAGGACCCATTGCCACATCTTTTTGTCGCTCAGTTAAGAATTTCTGAAAAACGCACGCAAACAAAAAAATTACCCCCACCCCCCCCCCTTTTGTTCCACATAACACAGTGAACAATGTACTACTAATAAACAAAATGTAAACACACAGACTCACACACACCTATTAATTTTTTCTATATACTATGATCTGTAGAATTGTCTTCTGAATGTTTGTAGGATTTCATTTGATCAATGTGGAACCATTTCTTCACCTGCTTTCTGTTTTTAGTCTCATGACAAATCTTGTAGACTCTATCATTTTCCAAACTCAGAGGAAGACTAAATCTAAAAACATTTGTTCCCAAAGTATTCTTTCTGTGGCAGTAGCTGTATCAAATTTGATTGGAAATGCCTCAATCCATTTGCTGAATGTCAACAATCACTAATATCTGTATCCACCTTTTACTGCTGGTGAAGGCCCAATATAATCAATCTAAAGGTTTGTCCAGGGGCCTTCAGCAAGACACGTAGGTCTTAAGAAGCCCTTCTTTTTAACCCCTGATGGATTCATTTGAGCACAGGTTAAACAATTTTCACAGTAATCTTTCACATCCTTATCCATACTTGGCCACCAGAACATATTGACTATTCTGTCTTTTACCTTGGTTGCACTTAAGTATCCCCCCCTGATTGTGGATATGATACAAAATATCATTCCACAATTTATTAGGTGTAACCCATACAATAGTTTCTCCATTTCTGTAAAGTAATATGTTATCATGTACAATTAGCTGTGCATCATATTTGGCAAATGGACCATCAACAATCTTTTGTTCAATTCTCTTTAGCCTGATTGCTTCTGTTATTATGGGGTCACTCTGTTGAGCACTTTCAGATCTTCTGGTTCTCTAATGTTGATAGCAGTAATTGATTCTTGTTCTGTGCTACCTGAAAATGTTACTCCTTCCACAGCAGCTTTCTTTGCTAAGTCATCAACAATACAATTTTCATCGCCATGCTTGTCTGTCTCTTTCTTCTGGTGTGCTTTGACTTTCAACAAAGCAATCTTATGTGTGTTATTCTTTGCAGCTGACCACAAATGACTCAAAGGTTGGGTAGGCTCAAATATTTGGAGTAAAGTTGAATTTAACTTATGCATCAGTCATACAGCACTCAGGACCGCGCGCTTCATGATGAGACCGACGCACCACAACAAAAACAAGAATGAGATGCGTTCTAACATAACTGTGGCATTAAACTCATTTAGTAAGGACTCATTTAAAATACTGCACATAAATAGGCCGTTCAGATTATTTAAAGTGCAATGAAATGAATGATGTACGTCTATTTGTGGATGGAGACTTTATACGGCCAAAACTATGTATTATGCAAGCATCACATTATAGTGCGGTGTGCATGAAAATAATAAAGCGGCAGAGCGAACTTATCCTCCATAGTGGTTCTCATGTAGTCCTTCTACGCCATCACCGCATAGTGTGTGTTATAAGTTAAGTGATCAGTCTTTAAGAGAAGGACTATGTTAGAACCAACTATGGATGAAAAGTTCGCTCTGCCGCCTTATTATTTTGTCTTTACTTTATTTGTAACACCAAGAAAGAGTTCATCTCTCATGTTTGAGAAGAGCGCATATGCCATGTATAACATCATATCAGTTCTTTCTGTCGTCTAACCATTAGTTGTGGCCTAATGGTTAGAGGGTTGGACTCCCAATTGAAGGGTTGTGGGTTCTAGTCTCGGGCCGGACGGAATTGTGGGTGGGGGGAGTGCATGTACAGTTCTCTCTCCACCTTCAATACCACGACTTAGGTGTCCTTGAGCAAGGCATCGCACCCCCAACTGCTCCCCGGGCGCCGCAGCATAAATGATGAACACTGCTCCGGGTGTGTGCTCACAGTGTGTGTGTGTGTGTTCACTGCTCTGTGTGTGCATTTTGGATGGGTTAAATGCAGAGCACAAATTCTGAGTATGGGTCACCATACTTGGCTGAATTACTTCACTTTCACTTTCTTCTATTTTGTTTGAAATATATCAGTGCCTTTAGCTTTCACCGTTATGCTGATAATACTCAGCTCTATATTTCTTTGCGGCCCGGTGAAACACACCAATTTGGAAAACTAATGGAATGCATAGTCAATATAAAAAACTGGATGACGAGTAATTTCTCACTGCTAAATTCTGAAAAAACAAAACAAACCAGAGGTGTTAATTACAGGACCTAGAAACTCTGCTTGTAATAACCTAGAACACCGTCTAAGACTTGATGGCTGTCAATTCTTTGTCATCAGTTAGGAACCTAGGTGTGCTATTTGATCGCAATCTTTCCTTAGAAAGCCACGTTTCTAGCATTTGTAAAACTGCATTTTTCCATCTCAAAAATATATCTAAATTACGGCCTATGCTCTCAATGGAAAATGCAGAAATGTTAATCCATGCATTTATGACTTCAAGGTTAGACTATTGTAATGCTTTATTGGGTGGTTGTTCTGCACGCTTGGTAAACAAACTACAGCTAGTCCAAAATGCAGCAGCAAGAGTTCTTACTAGAACCAGGAAGTATGACCATATTAGCCCGGTCCTGTCCACACTGCACTGGCTCCCTATCAAACATCGTATAGATTTTAAAATATTGCTTATTACTTATAAAGCCCTGAATGGTTTAGCACCTCAGTATTAAAATGAGCTCCTTTTACATTATACTCCTCTACGTCCGTCACGTTCTCAAAACTCAGGCAATTTGATAATACCTAGAATATCAAAATCAACTGCGGGCGGCAGATCCTTTTCCTATTTGGCGCCTAAACTCTGGAATAACCTACCTAACATTGTTCGAGAGGCAGACAAACTCTTGCAGTTTAAATCTAGATTAAAGACCCATCTCTTTAACCTAGCATACACATAACATACTAATATGCTTTTAATATCCAAATCCGTTAAAAGGATTTTTTAGGCTGCATTAATAAGGTAAACCAGAACCGGAAACACTTCACATAACACCCGATGTACTTGCTACATCATTAGAAGAATGGCATCTACGCTAATATTAGTCTGTTTCTCTCTTATTCCGAGGTCACAGTAGCCACCAGATCCAGTCTGTATCCAGATCAGAGGGTCACTGCAGTCGCCCGGATCCAGTACGTATCCAGACCAGATGGTGGATCAGCACCTAGAAAGGACCTCTACATCCCTGAAACACAGCGGAGACCAGGACAACTAGAGCCCCAGATACAGATCCCCTGTAAAGACCTTGTCTCAGAGGAGCACCAGGACAAGACCACAGGAAACAGATGATTCTTCTGCACAATCTGACTTTGCTGCAGCCTGGAATTGAACTACTGGTTTCGTCTGGTCAGAGGAGAACTGACCCCCAACTGAGCCTGGTTTCTCCCAAGGTTTTTTTCTCCATTCTGTCACCGATGGAGTTTCGGTTCCTTGCCGCTGTCGCCTCTGGCTTGTTTAGTTGGGGTCACTTCCTTTACAGCGATACCACTGAATTGATTGCAAATAAATGCACAGACACTATTTAACTGAACAGAGAGGACATCACTGAATTCAATGATGAACTGCCTTTAACTATCATTTTACATTATTGAGATACTGTTTTCCTAATGAATGTTGTTCAGTTGCTTTGACGCAATGTATTTTGTTTAAAGCGCTATATAAATAAAGGTGACTTGACTTAAAATGCCCTTTTAAATAGATTAATTTTCATGGCTGATCAACAATTTCAACAGTAGGCTAGATGGGGGTGGGTTAAATTCAGAGTAAATTTCCCTACATGGATCAGTAAAAGTAATATCCACCAGAACACGATTCACTGTGAACATTAGCACGGCGGCAATCCACCCGTCACTCAAGTGACCACGCCCATAATGATGCAGCATTTTAAGGCTTAATATAGTTTAAACAGATGGGTTATAGAAAAAAAAAACACCCCCCTCACAGTTGTCATCAAGGGAAAAATTAACTACATAGATCAAAACCACTTTTTGTACCAGGCTGTAAACATTTGTTTCTCCTGTAAAGTTGGGCATATTACAATGGGGAGTCATTGGGATTGACTCCTATTGGAGCCAGCCTCAAGATTGAGGCCAGTCGATGATTGTTTTAGTCACTTCTGTGTTGGTTTCAGAGAGAGAATTTTTCTTTTCACAAAACATTACAGACAAAAATCCTTTTAACACCATTCTGGTTTATTGTCTTTGAAATGGCAGAAAAAGGAGCATTTGTTACATTACACATGACAACCAAGTCATGTTAAAAGCAAAACATAAGTAACGTAAACAAAGTGCACATTCTACACTAAAGGCTCATCAGTTGGATCCACATATAAATATAAAGGCTTGAGTGGAGCGACACAAGACCAGCCAATTAAAGATGTGATGCAGCTGGACTTATCCCTCCAGAGATCCTGATTGGACAGCATCCTGGTAGGAGGGCCCGCCCTCTTTCTGGTCAGGGAAGAGCTTGATGAGATCATCGATTCGAAGGATGGTGATGGCTGCCTCAGTGGCAAACTTCAGACTCTTGGTTTTAACCATCGTGGGTTCATACACTCCTGCCTGCTTGTTGTCTCTTGGCTTTCCATTTAGCAGGTCCAACCCGATCCTAACAACACACACACAAACAGATTCAAACGGAGGAATCCAAACTGCATTGGCTCTCAGTTTGATCCATAATATGCCACAATGACACTCCAAATCTACAAAATATATTCTAAGGCCATTTGAGGGAAATAAGCTACCACCTTATTTCTAAACCCCACAGTTTTTACTCCTGATCGTATGTTTGTCTGCTGTCAGCGCAGTCATATTTCTAGGAGCTGAAGAGTGTGTGATGAGAAGAGAGCAACACTAACCATTTGAGGTTCTTGCGTTCAGGGTTGACCTGAGCCTCATTGTGGAAGGCTCTGAGTTTGGCCACCAGGTCGGTGGAGTCTTGAGCGGCGTTGACTGCCAGAGATTTAGGAATGACGAGCAGAGAGCGAGCAAATTCAGCAATAGCCAGCTGCTCACGGGAACCCTACGTCAAACACACAACCGATTCAAAGGATTATTAGTACACACAAAATTGTTAAAAAGCACAATTACTGAATATCAAACAGTGCAACCATTTTCCCTTTTATTCCCCATTAATTTTCTCTATAATCATTATAAAATATTCAGTAAGAGCTAAGAACCAAACCAGCTCTGAGGAATGCAGAACTTTGTAAAATGCTATATTAAGTATGCTATAGTGTAGAACAGAAATTATTCAAAGTTGTTTAAAATACTGGAACACTCGAAAAACAGAATCCGCTCTAATTGCTGTTTCTATGGCAACACAGACCATCCTGATTGGTGGGATTTTTCAGGATTGTATAGTATAACCCATCATTGAGAATTCAACACTAAAAATAGATTTTCTTTTAAATGAAAAAGCTGAAATCACACAGATGTACAGACTCATTGACCTCAGAAAGTTCAGATCTATGATCGTGAACCCTGCCCTGCACAGACTAACTGATCACACTGCAGACGTAGTGAGAGTTAATAATGTTTGTTCTGAGCAGGATGGACGCAGCTGTCAGCAGAGCTGTGGATCTGTCCCTTCCCCACTCAAGACTGTCACTGTCTCCCACGCGTATAACTGCACACGCCATCACACAGGCACGGCAGCAATTATAATGGGAGTGTGCATGCTTCAATCACACACAATACAGTAATATTCAAGAAACTAGTCTCAACTTTATTCTGACAATAAAAGCCTGCCTGTCTTTGTTTCCATATTTTATACATTAGCTATAAATTACCAGTTATATAATCGTGACGACTATGCACTGAACAAAAGCACAAGTAAGACATCAAGACAACAGCTGTGAAAGTTTGGGTGCTCACCATGCTTGTGGCGTAGTTCTCCAGATAAATGGACAGTGCAGCCTCGACAGCGCCTCCTCCTGGTACCACAGATTTGGACTCCAGCACCCTCTTGACCACACACAGGGCGTCATGCAGAGAGCGCTCCATTTCATCACACATGAAGTCATTCGCCCCACGCAAGACGATAGAGGCAGACGTGCGTGCCTTGGTGCTGAGAGACAAAGAGAGAAATTAAAAAAGGCATTAAAAAAATTAAGTTTTTTCCAATGCAAAACACTGTCTGCTACAAAGGTTAACAGCTAAATGTATTCGTTTTCAGAATGCAAGTATTTCTTTTTTTTTTTTAATAATTGATCAGTTGTAGGCAAATTGGACATTACTGATCTGGGGTGCGTTTCCCAAAAGCATCGTATGCATCGTATGGTCGCAAGTTCCACTGAACTCTATCGGTAATGACACAACTTCTGACCACAGAATGTTTTCTGTCTCCTCTCATTAACAATCTGTCCTCGTTAGGCACAGTTAGGGTGTTCTCATATTATTATCCCCCGCAGGCCTGCACTCACACTTGCACCAAACTTTCCGCGCTTTGGGGGTCAAACACACTCGGGCGCACCTCAAAACAAAAGTTTAATTGTATAAAGTAATTTTTAATTACACAAATGAATTGAGTTTCACTTAAAATTGGTCTAGGCATGGTGTTTTCATTAAATGATTATAACAAAAGATACTAGGATTTATTTTTATTATTCTTGTTCTGTATCATTTTATTTGAGTTTTTAATTAGTTTGATGTAATTTATAATTCATCTATTAAGGTTCTATCTATCTGTTAAGGTTAAATCTGATTGTTTTTGTGGAACTAAATTAGAGAAACTATTTGATTTAGGAGAACTGAAATACATTTCTAATGTTTGTTAACATTTCATTTTATTTATTGATGTTTTACATTATTTCTACACAAAGTACTTTAAAAAACTTTTTTTCTTCAATGCAGTTTAGACCCTGAGCAACTTATCTTCCAGAAAACAACAGATAATGTGCTGAATTAAGTCTACTCCGGTAAATGGATGATTTATCAGCTCTGGAAGAGCCAGATACGAGGTGATTTACAGAAATGATCAGGCATGAATTTTTGTTTCTACAGGTTCTGTGGAGAGAAGAGGAAGATGCTCTCACTTCTTGATGAGGATGAGCTCGTCGTCACACACTCGGTCCTGCACCACCTCCTCAGCCTGACCCAGCATGGTCACCTCAAACGTCTCCTCTCCCTCCAGGTTAGACAGAGACGAGCACACCGTGGCTGTAGGGGAAAAACCAAAACATTGCTCATTAAAACTAAGACAGAGAATAAATGACCTCTGTATTTCAGGAACGGAAGGCCTAGCTCTAGGTGTAGACTAAAGCATGTGCAGTCAGCTGACCCCCAGTAGCTTTGGCGATGCGTTTGAGGTCCCTCTTGAGCACCCTCCTCACAGCCATGGCTCCGACATCTACAAAGTACTTCAGACACATGTCATCAATGCCCCCGGTGGTCAGAATCACATTCGCTCCCGACGCCAGGATCTTCTGAATGCGCTCCTTCGTGATGTCTGACTCCCTGAGAAACAGATCCAGAACGGATCATCAATACTGAATAATGAGCAAAACTATACTACATACAATACTGCATACAAACAGCAAAGAATAAAGGCCTAATACATTACCTAAGGTAAGTCTTATATAACACAGGCCAGCAAGTTAAATAAAATGTTAAAACAAACGTTGTTAAGACAATGACTGTTTGAGTTTTAAAACAATGTGAGTCTACAGCTGCTATTGTAACGAACAACTTTGATCGCCAGACAAACCTTATTCTGTTTGTTGTCCCTTTCATCGTCTTACTGACCCCAAACTTTTGGTAGGTACATATTGTTGTACCGCCCAAAGGTAAAACAGAGACACGAGTGTATCTGTGTGTTAGAGAGGCTTTGGGCAGACAATGCTTTATCCCACGCGTATAACTACACACACCACAGATGTGTGGCAGCAATGTAAATGGGACATGTCCTTCTTCATGTGTGCTTGACCTCACCTCTGTCTGATCTGGTCCAGTTTCTCCGGATCACTGATGACCACCTGAACACCCAGTTTCATCTTGGTTTTCTGCAGGCTGAAGTCCAGACAGGCTATCTTGGCATTGGACACACGCTTCACCATTCCTGAACAAACACAAACATGACCAACACACCCATGCTAACTCACTACACAAATGTCAGAAACAAGCTCGACGTGTGTGAACGGACCTTGAGATCCGACAGTGCAGTTCAGAGCGTATCCGTTGACCAGGAAACTCTCCTTCTGGCTGCGTCCGTGAGCCTTCAGCACATTCACAGAGTTGATGGGATAGCGAGCAACACCTTTACCATCAACAAACTTCACAGCCAGGGCAGCGTCCACCACCATATTAGCAAAAAAATCTGAATCACTGACAGAACGTCAAGGAGCAACACCATTTCAAATTAGTCAGGCCACGCCCACCTCACTTTAGTTGATTTCAAACTCTGAAAAGAAATGCAGACTCTCCACAACACTTTGTTATGCTATGATCACTCAAGTAACCCTATTATACCATTTACAATATTGTCTTTCATTCAGTGTACTGTAGCTGTATTACGAATATAAACTACAAAGTTGTAAAGCCAACAGTGCAAAATGAAGTTATTGTCTCCCAAAAGAACCTGTGTCCTACGCCGTTAAAGTAAATTATTTTTTTTACTTCCGAAAGATAAGGCTATTAAGAGTCAGTGGTTAAAATGTATTTTCCACTGTACCACAGCAGTACAACCCCAATCTTTTCTGTGTTCTCGTCATTTTACTGACAACTGCTTCTGTAATCTCACGATTCAAAAAACACTTGCTCTTGAAAGATGAGCTCAGTTTCCAGTTTATTTGGACCAGTTTATTTCCTTTCAAGCGTTCAAAATACAGAACTATTGCAATAGGCGCTTATCATATCCGCTGGACGCGGTTGACCAATCACAACAGACTGGGCCAGCTGACCAATCAGAGCAGAGCAGGCTCACAGACAGGAGGGGTTTAGAGACTGAATCTCAGAACTACTTCAAACTAATCGTTTCAGAATCGCTGGAAAATGAAGTGATATTAAATGCATATTTTGAGACAATGCAAGCATTTTTTGACTTTGCAAGCATGGAAACCTATTGTAGGAGACTCTTAGAAATGGCATAATGGGGCACTTAAAAAAAGTATTTTTTTTAAAATGTTGTAACAGAATATAATTCCAGATACTTCCATTACAGTCATATAATTAATGTATTTGAAATGCTTATTATAAAACATAAAATAATGTTATATTATGTTAATACTAAGTTCTATTCACCAAAGAGCCATAGCATTATGTCCACTGTAGTCTAGAGCAATGAGTGCGCTTGGAAACTGAATGGTGCAGATCACAGAGCAGTATATACACCACCTGAGGACCAGCTGTTCAGTGTCAGAATGAAGGAAGCTGCTGATTTATCAGAGTTTGATAAAGGACAAATTGTGACGTCACATGTCCTGTGCAGTCGATGACACCGCCAGACCCAACAACGCATGAAATGGGCCCAAAATCATCTAGACTGGACCGTGGTTGATTAGAAGAAAGTGGCCTGGTCTGACAAATCACGATTCCTGGTGCATCACATCCAAGGCCCAGCAGGGTTGCACTGATTACCAACAGAGACTATGGCACTGTTGGGGTTAAGCTGGGGCCGATGTCTTCTTGGGACACTCTAGGCCCCATTATCCCAATAGCACAATCCCTCACAGCTGTCAGTTATCTGAACATCATTGAGGACCAAGTGCACCTATTCAGGCTGGTGTTCCCCGCCAATGATGGCCGTTACCAACAGGATAAACGCTGTGCAACACTGCCAGAATCATCAACGAGTGGTTCGGTTCGAGGAATTGAATTTCTGTTAATGCCTCGGCCTCCAAATTCACCCGACATGAACCCAACTGAATCAGAATGGTAGCAGTTACCCCAGATTACCCATCAGCACCTCATCGAATCACTGTGTGGCCACTGTGGGCTAATGGAGGTCCTTCGGTTATTAGATAGGTGTCCTAATGTAACGGCTCTCTCACACACATCAAACAGCAGCACACAGAGGATACACTCCAATAATCTTGGAGGACATGGAGGTCTTGGCAGCATTGATGAGACACTCTCTGCCCAAGTCATCAGTGCTGATGGTCAGGTTCTCATTGATGTATCTGACTGCCTCCCTGTGGACCAGAGAAAACCAGCTTCATTTGAGTGTCTTGCTCAGTGGTGTTGAAACACACCAGAAGTGACTCTTACTTGCAGGCCAGTCTGTATCCACTGATGATGGAGGTGGGGTGGATCTTCTGTTTGACCAGCTCATCTGCACTCTTCAGCAGCTCGGCGGCGATGATCACCTGCAGACACACGGAGATGAGTGCTCTCCTGCACGTCCTGTAGTTCACTGTATCCCGATAGACTGATGCTGTATAGATGGTACTGTAACAGTTGGGTAATTGGAAAAACTATAACAGGAAATGCTTATCCAAAGCATCAAAAGTCTCACCACTGATGTTGTGCCATCTCCAACCTCCTTGTCCTGCAGCTCTGCTAGCTCACAGAGGACCTTAGCCGCTGGGTGCTCCACCTCCAGCAGCTTCAGGATGGTGGCTCCATCATTGGTGATGGTCACGTCCTGAAATACAGATCCAAAGCATGAGAAAACAAACCGGAGAGGAACATCTACACTGACTTTGGTCTGTACAACTCTAATGTTTCCCATCTAGTGTATAAGAGCGGAGCATCACGGGCCACTGTGACAGGAGGAAAAATGTTTGCACTTACTCCGATGTCATCCACCAACATCTTGTCCAGTCCGACGGGACCGAGAGAGCTCTTCACGATATTAGCGATGGATGCGGCAGCCATGACTGCAAAGCAACAAATACAATGAATCTGAACGTTTCTCTCTTCAGCAAGATTTTGTATGCCATTGTTCTGCTTTCTTCTTTCTCACACAGAAAACATCTTTGTACTCCACTGCACTGCTTTTCAATAGTTTTTCTATGTAAACGTGCACTACATGGGTGTGCCCTCAAGTCATTAGATGTTTTTTTGTGCTTAACACACTGCGTCCAGTTTGTGCAGTAGATTTATTTAAATCTGAATGTTAAAAGTTCATATTGCTCATGTTTTAATGTGTAAAAGTATAAAAGTGGGTAAAGTACTCGTAATAGGTAAATTCCATTATCCAAAAGTTCAGTTTAGAAGTATCGGCGACACTGGCCACTAAAAGTATCGGTATCTAAAATAAAATAAGTAGTATCGCCCATCCCTAAGAAGAGCCCGTCACGACAGCACACGGACTCGACGGTCACCGAGCGGGGCGTGAACGCGCTGCTGAACCGGGCGTGAACGCGCTGCAGCAGCACACTAAAGCAGAAGGTAATGACATATATGTGTGCAGACATGCAGGAATTAGATATATTCCTATCACATTACCGTACTATGAGGTGCAAGCCAGGATTTTTAAACCTTTTTTAAAATGTTTTAAATATGCGTTCATCCGTCCGCCTGTAACATTCGCATTCAGTATCAGACACGGACAGCGACCGACGGCCCGTCAGTGTACCGTTACCGAACAGCCTGCAGACCGGATGAACTAGAGTATTACCGACTACGGGACACAATGCTCAAGGCCGATGAAGTAACGTTAATAGTGAACACTGACTGCTGAGTCGCACGTGCTGCTCGAGACACCGGTCACCGCGATCTTCCGCTCAACCGTCCCCGCGCGCGACCTGTTCCCCGCGTCCCTCTGGTTTATTGAGGACCAGCACGAGCGCATCCAGACTCACCGTTTTGAGTCCTGACGGACTCGCCGGTCGTCCTCTGGCCGAGCACGTTTAACGGACCCTCCATCATGGACATGTTGGATGGAGAGAAGAATGGACGCGCGCGAGGGCTTATGGGTAGCGTGTGAGCGGGAGGGGCGCGCGCGGAAGCTCCAGATCAGTCCAGAAGATCAGCTTTTAGTTCACACTCAAACACACACACGAGCCACTGAACCGATCCACAGACTGCACTCTACACACTGATATTCATAAAGAGCTCGAAAAACACGCAGATTAATCCACAGACTGAAAGAGCAATCAA
This sequence comes from Carassius auratus, assembly GCF_003368295.1. Taxonomy (NCBI): domain Eukaryota; kingdom Metazoa; phylum Chordata; class Actinopteri; order Cypriniformes; family Cyprinidae; genus Carassius; species Carassius auratus. The sequence continues at coordinate 1,508,146 of NC_039300.1, read as the reverse complement.
AACTACATTTCCCTGTTTGGATCTAGCACTCATTCGATGGTTTTCCTCAAGACAGTTATTAAGATTGAGCGACATCTGGTGGCCCTGCGTCCCAATGCTCGTCGATCCGTCATAAGTAGCATGAAAAGAGTATGCCAAAAGGCCCCGGATGGTCTGCTATTTCAGGTCGCACTCATCCTCAAGGGCCTTCAGAACGGAACTGACTCATTTAGTATCATTCATGACTTTGTGAGGACTAAATGCATAAAGTATAATTCAAGTTATTCGACTTGTCCAGTATTTGGACCACTATATTAGATTTTTCTTTCATGGTTTACGTCATGTCAAAATATACAACACATATACAAAAATTCATACTTTACTATAGGTATAGGGACCCACTGGCAAATACAAATACAAATACCAATGTTAAAAAAAACTACAAATATGGTGGATGTGCGCAACCTAGTAGAAATAAATAATGTGATGTTAATGAAATAATAATTGCATATAGTCAAAGCTAAAGGTGGTCCAACAAAACATTTTTTTTAGACAGGCAGTGTAAAGTCGAGTCCAGCATATGCCAAACACTTTCAGTGGGGTAAAGCTCAGGACTCTGGTGCATGGGCAATCTTTCACAATTTGAGCCTGGGGATATAAATCCATAATACAATTTGATTATTGTTTAGTGACATGAAATTCCCTCAACAGCAACAACAACAACAACAACAACCACAAAATGTTTAGTATAAGAGTAGGCAAGCCTTACTGTCACATCATCCCGCTCTGTCTCATTATTACACGCACCCTGTCACTCTAAACTGGCCTGTCAATCATCCTGTCACAGTTAACATCCTCTACATTCCATTCAATTTAACTTCCTTCGCTATTAGAGAAAAGAAGCAAGTTGATCTGCCAGCCATGGATTTTTATGTTGAGAACTCTGCTCATATATTATTATTATTTTGCATAACGATGCATTTAAAAGTTAAGGGGGGGGGGGGGGTGAAATGCTTATTTTAACTCAATATCCTGTTAATCTTGAGTACCTATAGAGTAGTACTGCATCCTTCATAACTCCAAAAAGTCTTTAGTTTTATTATATTTATAAGAGAAAGATAGTCTGTACCGATTTTTCCCAGAAAAAACACGCCCGGCTGGAGGCGTGACGTGTGGGCGGAGCTAAAGAATCACGAGCGCCAGTAGGCTTTTGAGTTGAGAGCATGTGGAAACTGTGACATTACCGTGAGGAAAAAACCATCAACCAAAACAAACCATGTCTAACAGTCAGATTCAGCGTTTATTTATGATCCAGATCCAGAGGCTGAAACTGAACGAAAGCAGCAGCAACAACGACTGGCTCCGAACGGGCTCGAACCAGGGTCTCTGGCATGGGGACAAGGAGGCAGAGATATTTAAAGCAGTTTTACTCACCGCCTGCGGTTCCAACACACGATCGTGACCCTTTTTCGTTGGGATTGCATCATCCTTAAGAAATAAACGATGTGGAAATCCGGCGTCAAACTGGGCCTTGTTTGTAAAACAAGCATCTTCGAAATGCAGTTTTTTTTGGTAATCTGTGCAGGGTTGTCTTGCCCTGGCAACCAAAAACACACTCCTTTTGTGACATTTCGCGACGCTCTCGCTCTGATCAGTGAAGTCTGTTGTGCTCTCAGTGCTCTGCTCTACGGGAGCGCGCGCTCTTCCGGCAGAAGTGCCTTAGGACCCATATAAGGAAATCCATACTCGAAAAAAAACTTTCCAAAACTTGTGACAAACCGGAAGGAGTATTTTGGGAACAAAAATACTCCTTCAAACGCACAACTTAATTTTTGAAACTTTGTCAATGTTTAGCATGGGAATCCAACTCTTTAACAGTGTAAAAAACTCAGTATGCATGAAATAGCATTTCACCCCCCCCTTTAATGGCCAAACGGATGTTTATAAATCTTCACATTTTTGTGCAGATAAAAAAAAAACGTATGTGGCATTAAATATTTTTTTACCTGATTAAATGTTGATTATTAGTAATTCAAAACCACTCCATTAAAACGTCTCTAGCTGTTTTTATACAGTCTGTGGTCTCTTCCATCATAGTTTTGCCTATTTCCCATTCATTTCCAATTGCACATTGTGTGTGTGTGTGTGTGTTCATATAGCAAGTGTCACAAAAGTCCAAGATTCATATGTGATGAATTAAATTTAAAACATATTTTTTCCAGTCTAAAATTAAGATAGTGTAAGCTTTCTCCCTTAATTGAATACAAATTTTATAAAAAAGTTGTGTTGGGTCTCAATCTTATATCCTAACATTTCCAAATGACACCTTCGTTTGCATGTTAAAAAAGCGACTAAATAAAACATAATATAAACTAATACTTTACTTTGTGGTGGCAAAACTGAAAGCAAGAGCAGTTTGTTTTAATTTAATGTTTATTTGTTCCCTATCATATAGACCAGTTACAACTACAAAAAAACAAAACAAAACAAAAAAACCTTAAATTAAAATCATGAAATCATAAAATCATGAAATTGTACATCTTTACAAACAGAATGTTCAAAAAGAAAGAAAGTGCAAAAGTAACAATTCCAATGAATAGTCCCCATCAGTGAAACAGAAATGTACAACTAAATAAAAATGAAAGAAAAAAAAGTATATAAACATACTTCATTCAAAGCTTCCATCAATATTTAAATTCAGTCTAAATTAAATCTTTGGGATGAAAGACAGTGTGTAGTTTGAAGGCAAAGACAAGGTGGGGACAACCAATGATGAAAACATTAGACACTAAAGAATTAAATGATCAGATAACACGGTATTGAACTAATTTACATCCAATTACAGTACATTTTTGACACCTCAAACTCCTCAGTCTCCATCATGGTCCCTGAACACAATCAGATAAACCTAAAATTAACCTATAAATTACATTGTCCTTTTTTGCCAATTACATTTACTAACCGTGGTCCTGACATGATGCTAAGCAAAAATTAAATCTAAAAACTGTTTAGTAGTTGTATGCCATAATTACTGATAATATGCTAATGTCTGAGGCGTGGTTGACTGTAGCTAGGACTTTAGCAAAACCTGATTACATTTTTAAATATACTTATAACTTTCCAGTCTGATAAATCTATATCTATATCTAATGTACAGCATAATAAAATATATATATATGGATTCCATGTATTCTTGGACTCGAAAAAAATGTGGCATGCAAATATTACAGATTACACACTGAATGTTCACTGGCTGATATAAGCATAGTTTCCTGTAGATGCAGCCACCTACACAACCATATTGACTAACTTCTACACAACTAAACGGAAAATGTTCAATTATTGTATTAAGGAACTGTCAAAATGTTTACATTGAAATGATGGCAGATTATTTAATTAACATCACTAGTCATGTGTGCCTTGTGTGGCTTATCTTAAAGCATGTATGGCAACTTTTATGTACATGCACTGGAATATTATAACCAGTAGTTTGATAATATTGTAACAGATTCAGAGAGAAATACATATAAGTTGTGCCTGTAAATCAAGCCTATGTAGCCAGTGTGTTTCTTTCATTTCATAAACATTTCTTTTCTTAAAACTTAGAATCAACATCTGACATGTACATTAAAAGTTCTGTGATATAATTATTGGCTCTTCATATTAAGGAAAAAGAGTGTACAGTGTTCCACTTCGATCTATAACTATACCATGTTTCACTGAATTCAAGTGGTGTAGAGATGAGTTAAGTAATGCTGAATCCATTATTTACAAATCATATGTTGCGAAGTGCATTTAGCTCTGTAAAGTACAATGAATTAGAATTAAAATGTTGTATGTCTTGTGCTTTGTGTTGTGTCTTTAAATTGTGTAACGTTCCATGTGGAAATTTAGTTTGTTGTGTCTCATTTCTTCCTTTGTGGTAAGTATGTGACATGTTGTCCGTCTTTGCTGCTTCCTATGCTAAACTGCTTGAGCTGAGACACTGTAACTTTTCCCTCAGTGACTGGACAATAGTAGGCTCATTCACATCTTGCTGGCTGCAGTCCGGATCATTCCACAGATATCCCTGCAGAGCCATCTCTGGGTTAGGGGAAACCTGCTGTCCTTTTACAAGGGTTTGCATGCTGCCTTTAGGTGGGTTACAGTTCTTTACTGTAGTTCCTGACAGACTGTGCGGCTGAGCCGTCTGCTTCTGCTCCTCACCCTCATCCTCAGAACGAATCTCTGCATAGTCATCGTCATCATCTCCAGTGTCTTTAAAGTTGGCCAGATAATTCTCAGTGGCACTTTGCGCGTTCAGTGGCACCTTCTTGTTGAGCACCAGTATTTGCTTTGAGTCCCGCAGTGTGATATCGCACGGCGCTGAGAGGTCTGAAGTCCCCTGGACGGGGCAATCTGGGAGGCTGCGCTGCCGTGGCATGTGTGTCCTTGATTCGTTTCCTTTGACCTCCCACACCTGATTACTTGGACCCCTGCCATTCTCTTTTCTGGTCTGGTCTATCAGTGAAGATGAGGACTGGCAGCGATCGTAGGGTGACACCTTGGTGTTGCGTGGGCTAATTGAACTGTAAATGTGATCAGAGTCATCTTTAATTGGTGTCACACAAGCACTCCAACGCTTGGGTGGAGTACTCGGCGTAGGAGGGAGGTTCTTCAAAGCAGGAGTAGAACTCGCAGGTGCCAGTCCTCTCTGTGGGGTTGAAGTGCATACTGTTGTTTCCGCTGGCCAAGACACAAAATCAGCAAGTTCTTCATTACTGTAAGTGCAGTTCATCCAGTCAGACTCTTGGGTAGAGCTCTCAGATAGGGAAGGGGAGGATTTGGTGCTGGAGAAAAGCGGATGGGGGCCGGCAATACTGATAGAAGACTTCAGCATTGGTGTAGTGGTTGGAGAACCTTTGAAAACCACCTGTTCATACAGATGAGAGTACTCTGCTATTCTCGCACCTATGCAAAAGAAAAGAATTATTTCATAGACCAATATATCATATGGTTAATCTTTATGAATAACACATTGTAGAACAAAGAAAAAATTACATTAGCCATACAAGTGTGTCTTACCTATTGCCGTGCCACCTTGTTTCTTCTCTTCCAGTATGGCTGCCAGGTCTTTCTGTTTGCCTAGCCTTAGCTTAGCACAACTGGGTTCATGGTCCATGCTCTTCATCTTCAGTAACTGGTTGGTCTTTTTGATCTTCTGACTGTACTGCCTAGCCATGAGGAACACTCTGTTCTTGGCCCGCTCCCCAAGGTCAAGAAACTGGTCCCCAGCTTCCACACTCAGCAGCATATTAGAGTCCATGCTACTAAACAGGGTCTGGAGCTCAGAGTCCTTTGGTGAAGGGATATCCTCATCGTCCATCTTGAAGCTTCCACTGCTTAATCTTGCAAGTTTATTGCGGATGCTCTTCACTGTACCAGGTTGGGGCACGGGGGTAGGAGGGAGTGGAAGGGAAGGTGCTGCAGGAGAAGACGCTTCGTCTTTTTCATCCAACCTAGTTTCTACAATCTCAGGAATGTTGAAGATAGGGATCTGGGGAGCTGGAGACAGGTTAGAGGCTGGTGGGATGGGTGACCCAGACTCAGCACAAACAGGGACCACTTTTAAGGGTAATGTACATGGAGAATCATTTGTCTTTTGTGTAGAATTGGCTTTCTTACTTGGAGATTCCTGTGCTTTGCATTGGGAATCACTAGCTCTTCGTTGCAGCTTATTTTCTTTACTCGGGGAGTTATGTGTTTTTCTTGGAGAATCTTGTGCTTTGTGTGGGGTATCATGTACTTTTTTGGGAGAGTCCTGTGTTTTGCATGCAGCATCCGTTCTGCTTACAGGAAATGCAGCTGGAAGTCTGTCTGGCTTCTTTTCATTGTTCCGGATGTAGTTTTCCAAATCCGTCCAGATCTCATCCACTTGCTCTAATGTATGATCAGATGTGGAAATCTGAGATGATTCGGTTTCTGAAACTGCATGAGAAGGAATGTGAGGCTGTTCAACCAGTGTCTTATTTGTAGGACAGGGTTTTTCCTCAGATGCAAACCCTCCTAAAATCTGGCTAGCCACGAGGTCTACTTCAGATGTCTGCAAACTGTCTGGTTTGCCCTGATCCACCTCAGCTGCAAGGACTGGGTGTTCTTGGAAGACAACGGTATCATAGACATCCTCCTCATCCTCAACAATTTGCAGTTCACATGTCTCAAGTGGCTCCCCGCCTTGAGCAGAAGACCTATTGCTCTCACATGAACTCTCGGTTTCAGTCGGAGTTATTATAACTTGTGGTGCTGTCCTAGACTTGACCTCTGATACCTCAGAGTCTCCATGGTTAACTTGATCCTTGCGGATAAGCCCCATGGCCTGAAGCTCCTCATAACTAATGTTGTCATAAACATTCTCGATATCATCAATTGTTAACTGCTCGGCAGAAGATGACCCTGAGATTTCATTGCTTGAAGACTCAGTCTGGTTGGTTGTCTCTTCGTCTTGTAGGGTTTGCTTGGTAGGGCTTTGTTGATCACTTTGGTTTTCTCCAACACTGTTGGCCCTGCGAAGTATTCTGCTCCTGCTTGTGGGGAGGTCTAGCCGTGATGTTTTAGTTTGTTCAACATGCCAGCTACAGGGTCTTTCTGGGTGGTCAGCAGTCTCATGGTCACTCTCAGCATCATGACTCCTTGCATCATTCTCCGCTGGCAGGAACATCTGATAAATATCTTCATCATCATCAATTTGAAAACTCTTTTGACGAGTTGGAAACATATTCCTCCGGACTCGATGGTCTGTCCATATGTTGCGGAAGGAAGGTTCCTCTCCAGTTCGCAGCATGTTAGCGCAGCGCTCATCTCTGTCTCCTTCTGGAGGCGCAGTAACCCGAAGGATAGGGGGCGTGATCACCTTATTTTGCAGGGACTCTTTAGCAGTCTGAATGAAAGAAATGAATAATCCCATTTCCCATTCATAAGATACAAAATAATTATTTTGTGTGTGAAATGTCCTAGCCATATTATGTATCGCATTTTGTCCTTACCTGGAGGTCTGCATGAGTAAGGTTGTGGTTTCTCCACTGGTCAATGCTGTCCACGGACACTTGTTGGTTCAGTCTTTTCCGGCTGCCCTTCCCTAGTACTCTCAGCTTGCCCCCAGAACTCTGATCATGCAAAGGTTGACTTTAGAACACTTTAGTTGACTTAGAACATTAATCATAGTTAATCGAACTTGAATATACATAGATATAATATACATATAATAATTCATTTTTGTTTTTTTTGGCATCACTGTGTTAGCATGTCAGATCCTTAACCCAAAACTAGCTAGCTTGTTTGTTGCAACTTTGACTGACCACTAAGTAATTAATAATATGATTAAAATAAAACATCAAATCTTACCAGACCAGTATCATCCTCATCATCAGCGTCCTGTGGATGTGGCTCGTCGTCAACATCACTGTGGTCACCAGGGTCCAGAGATTCCTGGGATTCGCTAACAAGGCTACGGGATCGGCCAATAGTACCCAAATGGGCAACAGGTGACAGCAGAGTGACTCCCAAACCAGAACGCTGTGAGCAAATACATACGTTTTACTTAATTTCTCATCAGATTTGTATATGGGATTAATGCTTTCGTGTTATGGGTTATGGTTTTCTTTACCTTTTGAATATCTGGACTGGATACTACAGCAACAACAAGGAAGAGAGAAAAATTGCCACAGGGATTAAAAGATTCATATTGTTTGCAGGCATATATTTTGTTTCATTTATTATTTTTCATACAAGTGGTACTTACTTATATGTTTAGAGTTTTTCAACAACTTAGATAAGGGCTCTGATGAAACAGCAAGACAGGCAGAGAGACAAAAAGAATGAGTAAAGAGATGATCAATGAAAATCAGTGTTTGTTGTATTTGCTGTGGGTCTCACCTGTCTTCCTGCGTACTCTCCGAGGTGAAGGACCCTCTTTAGAGTTCACTCTCTTGTCATCAGAGTTGAAGTTAAAACTTGGGTGGTCTGAAAAAGGTTAAGAATAGTGTTGGAAATCTAGTCTTTGTGAACACAATGTAAATATAGTGCTGTATAGCTTTGAGTTCGAAGTTAAAGTAATGCTTACTCGCGGTGTCCATCTCCAGAATGGCCTGCTTAGCCTGTAAAAACAGAAGGAATCTTCCTCAAACAGTTCCTTGAAGTTTTATTTGTTTACCATGCATGACAGTATTTGATGCACTACCATGAATGTGTATGCATATTGTATTGTTATGCAATATTAATTATGAATTGAACTATTAAAATAAAAGGGGGTTAGTTATTTTATTACAGTAATGAGAATTTCAGTGGTTGATGAAAAATGTCAAAATGCAAATTGTGATTGCAATGTCACATAAGCTTAATTTTTCTTAATTCTTTTTTTCTCCCTTTTTTTAAATGAGGCAAAAAATATATTCAGACATATGTAATGTGAATTAAAAGGTAAATAGATGCACATAGAAGAAAAACAAATTCAAGACCTTTAAAATATTTAAACCATTTAAATGAGCTTATAAATGAGTAAACACAAATAAGCATCCTTTTTATGTAAAAAAAAAAAAAATTAGATAAAGTGGTATCTAGGTGGCGCTATGTCTTCACTTCTGTAAGCACAGACATTTCTGCTCCACCTCCAAGCTCTTTCACATGAACTACTTTCACATGAACTACTTTACACACAGTTGAGTGTGAATAGCCAGATTTGGCTATAGAAGTACAGTTAGGACAATGTGTGTATGTGCACATTCTAACCTTGGCCGGTATTTTGGCAGGATGGTTTTCAAGGATCAGCCGTTTTAGATGCAGGACCCACATTCTCTTGTCCTGTTGAGACTTTGCCTAAAAGTGGATTGGAGGCATATCAGCACAATCTGCAAGTTTAAGATCATTTACCGACACACCTTTGAAACTACCGTGACCAAGTCATCCAGCTATCAAAAAGCAACAAAACCAAACATCAAAATAATAATAAAAAAAACCCACTTTCATCAATTGGGTGAACGTCAGCACGATCAGTAACTAACACACACAGAAGTGGTGGACTGGAACTGCTACTCAGCAGTGACGCATTTATACACGGTTCATTTCAGAGACAGTAAAACCCAACATCCTGCTGTGAGTGTTCATAATTCAGGCTAAATCTCTACACTCTTAATACTTTAATGCGACAGGGAAAATTTGCCCATAAATGGATAGATTGATGCATGGATAGATGGATGTTTTTACCCTGTGATGTTATGAAATCAAGGAGAACATATGACCGGGGATGTATTAGCTGCTGAGATAACTGAGCCATTCAATAAACAGGAGATGAGGTGATTTACAGGTGTTCAGTCCTCTGAGGCACATCATGTTTAGGATTGCTTGGCTGAGGTTCAACACAAAGGTCAGGTGTACCAACACCGGTTTTAGGCAAGACTCATACCATCACTTGCACACACACTTGTGTGCATATATTCATACACGCTGAAGCCTGTAGGTGAAGGGGTGTGGTTTTACTAGGGTAAAGTTCAAGGAAAATGTCTGTCCGTCAGAAGCCTGGCCTCAGGCTTGACATTCCACTTTGTGTTTAACACAACCTGCTGATCTTTGGTTACATGCAGTGTGTGTGTGTGTGTGTGTGTGTGAGAGAGAGAGAAATAGTTTGAAACAGTACCTGCACTGTGTGTTGAAGTTTGGGGTTCTTGTAGTGAAACACGCTGAAACTCAGAGGCTCTTTAGGAATGACTTCGACCAACATAAGATTACAGCACTGCAAAAATAAAGAGATGGGAGGAGAAATAGATTATAGATTAGAATAAGGAGCTCAGTCATTTACACTTTCAAGTATTTTAATGAAACATGACAATTTACACATCTGTGTCAGAAAAAAAAATTGTACGTTTAGGACTATAAACGCTTGTCACTAAGGCAGTGTCCTCAAAGGCACAAAATTGTACGTTTAGGACTATAAACGCTTGTCACTAAGGCAGTGTCCTCAAAGGCACAATTTTGTAACCTGCTTTACCCCCAGAGATTGAATATTAGTAACTTTGAGTAGAAAAATGTACCCTTGAGGTAGTAATATGGTACTATTATGAACCACAATTAACGCAGAATAAGGTACAATGGTGTCTCTTTGAGGGCACTGCCCCGTTACAAGCTGCTGTACACCAAGGTACAGTCTTTGCACCTGTTTTTTTTTTTTATTATTTTTTTTTATTATTATTGATTCCACATATTTACCCCTGTAGATCTGTTTCCACAATGTACAATTTGGGTTCAAACTACAGATTTGCATTATAATTAAGAATATTATCTGGAGCTGTTTACTACAGTAGCTGCATAATGACCCATCTGCGCCTTCAAATTTTCCACCAAACAGAATGTCGCTTGTATTTGCCATAGATACATTGCAAGAGAAGCAAAGAATGCAAACTGCTCTCTGATGGTCATATTTCAGAAACAAGCATCAATGAGGAATGCATTATGACCATCTGGTGAGGGCCAGCAGGGGAAACTAGTAGTTAAACGGACTCTCACCAGGATATGGGCTTTGTAGGTGTAAGTCTCCTCGCGTTTCTTGGTGATCAGCAGAACTTTGTCGAACAGGAAGAGTGTTCTTTCATTTTTGGCTCTCTGGATACGGAATGTTCCCTCAAGAACCAGCTCGCCGTAGCCAATCAGATCCGGCCCGTTCCAGTTAGTCAGCAAACTCTGAATCTCCTGAAAGAGAGAAGGTGTGAGCCGGAGAGGAGGAGCAGCACTCTTCACAGGTCACTGGTTGGGAATGACGTTTATGTCTGAAGAATCTCAAACATAATATTCCATTATCTGTAACCACACATCCATACAGAAGCATGCACTCTAATTCTCAATGTTTGATCGACTGGACTACAGGCTTGTGTGTTGCTGTCATAGTAGATCAGGAGTGTGCAATTATGCACCATCCTCATGCAGTATTTATTTCCAATTTGTACCACCACATCTGCCTGGAGGTTTAGTGATCCTGAAGACCCTGATTAGGTGTTTAATGAAGGTTAACTCTGCAGTAGGATCATCCTCCAGGAAGAGAATTGGACACTGTTGTAGACCTTTTTCTACATGACCTCCTTTTTACAACGCTGATTTCCCAGAAGCATCACAAGGCAAATGCATCACGTGTGTGTGTGTGTGTGTGTGTGTATAAGGTTCACAAACCTGCAGTCTAACTGCATGCTCGTGTTTTCTCTTCATGTCATTGATGTGCCAGGCAACCCTCTGCATAGTGTCTATGGCCTCCTGGATCACGTCGTACATCTCCGAGTCCTTCTCCAGATGAGTGGCGATCTCCTGTGAAACACCAGCACATCTCTGACCTCAGATCATTGTGTGTGTGTGTGTGTGTGTGTCTAGTGCAGTCTCTGTGTACAGGTGTCCCATGTGTGTGTTTAGGAAGGCCACTCTGGGTGTGTTTGTACTAACATGCAGTAGTAGATGATACTTCAGGATCCTCTGGACAGGTTTAAGCAGGTAGGAGCCGAGAGGAAGGGAGTGTTTAAGACTTTCCTGGCGCTCTCGCAGAAACTTTGCCACTGTTTTGTTCCGCATACACTCTGTTAAGACAGCAACGGACCTGCAGATGCACACAAACACGTGTTATCAAGAAAGGATGTTTATTTTATATCCACTCAGACTGCGACAGATATGCACAATATAAACCTGTCACACACATACTATTGATTCTGTATCTCTCTATGATGAATTTGTTCAGACTACAATCAAAATTACATATACAATGGCCAAAAAAGCACTTAAGTGCACTTAAACATATCTCAATGTCACTACATTATATATCAAAATACCAAAGTAAATGTTCTCTGCATTTTCTCAAAACTAACTGGAGCTGTTTAGTGGATGTAGGGGAAGTCAGTTCCTCTCTCATTCACGCAGGTGTCCTAGCAGACTAATCATAGGTGTAGTTGATGGCATGGGATCCAGTGTTTTACAATCTGTCACAATGCCTTTTTCTGCATTTTGTGTAGTTAATATAGTTTGTTACTTGTGCAGTAACAAACAAAGCAGAATGTGTTAAGACATTTGTTTGTTTAATAATGGCACAGATACAAGTAAATTAACTACCACAAACCATGGCATATTCATTAAAATAATCTTCCCCCTCTTTAGTCGATCTGACAGCACTATTTTAACACCAAAAGAGGGTTTGTGCTGGCGCAAGGTGATAGTAAACCTGGCCCTTGGTTTGATACTTTATCTACTAAAGTGACATTCAGACATTTTTTAATAAAAATTTACTCTCTCTCTCTTTTTCTTTAACAGGTTTGGAACAACATGAGGGTGAGTAACTGATGACAGAATGTTAATATTTGGGGGATCAAGTGTCCAGATATTTTTGGGGGCTAATGTACTTTATATTATTGCTTACATAAATAAATAAATGCACGCACTCACACACACACACACACACACACACACACACACACACACACACACAACAAAAGCGCATGTATGCACGGTTGGGAGAGTAAGGTCGGGCCCTTCTGTTAAAACACAGATTTTACAGTTTATTGGATCTGGTGCCACGCCTCACAAAGCACTGGGACAGATAGACGTGTGAGTGTGTGTGTGTGTGTGTGTGTGTGCACACATTCCAGCATCCTGCGCACAGACTTCACATTGTCCCGATGGGAAATATGAGCCGAGTATCACTGAGATACAGCTATTGCTTTCAGGAGTGTTACTGTATGTGTGTGTGAGCGTGCCATATGACCTTGGTTAGGGTCAACAGCTGTGTGAGGGTGTGGAGAGAGGGACCCTGTGGCCCAGACATGAATCCATTCACACACACACACACACACACACACACACACACACCATGCAGCATCTGATGAATCTATACTGTCAGGTCACTTTTAATTTCTCCTAGCTTCAAATGTAGGACTGGTGATAGCACGTGCTGCCTCAAAGTGTGTGTGTGTGTTTAAAAAGAAACTGTGGGTGTGGGTGGTATTTTGCTAGGGAAAGGTGTTGTATGTCAGTGCTTTTGTTGAAGTCTGTCATATTTCAGGCTCATGAATAGATTTAAATCTCTGCACATATACATGCACCCAAAGGCAAACACAGCTGACACATATTCACAATAATCTCCTGTAACCTTTATTCAAGACCTCAGCACTGTTCAGTCCCTAAAACACTGACTTCATCTCTAATTCTCACCTCTACATGTACTCAAAACAAATGTCTGTGAAGCTGACCCAGTGAAGCTGTTTCAAAGGAACGCTGAAAACTGCGGCTCACAGTTTAGAGGAAAATACAGAATGTAGACTTTGTAATCATCAATTGGATTTGTTTAAAAATATATAACAAATAATAATCTGTGTTTTTCATTAATTAGTCGGATCATTTGCTTTACTTTATTTATTCGTACCATAACTTTATCTGTAGGCCTATGTCATAAAAAAAAAAGACTGGTAATGTACTATTCAGTTCTTTATTGTAAAAATGTCTTAAAGTGTGAAAGGTTACTTTTTTACATGTAATAAACAAAGGGGCAGACTGGACACATGACAGAGAAAGATGGAGAGAGAGCCAGGCAGGGGGTTTCCCTCGGGGGGGATATACAGGAACAGACCCCTAGACTCCAGTGGTGTTACACACATGCACACACACAACATATGATATGAACACACACTCTCACAAGTCTCACACACACACACACTACAGGCATCTGAGACGGCCGTCTGATAAAGCTCTATATTGAGAGACAGATGGTGACATACAAACCACAGGAAATAAACTACAACCACAAACCACAGGAAGTATTCCTTACCTTGGATAATTTGTGCAGTACTGCGTGTAGATGTGGAAGTCTTCACTCTGAAGGACAATCAGAAAAACTGAGTTAGTTACTCAAAGGAAGACGTGTTTGCGTTGGGGTCAACCAAAGGTCCCCACAGGGAAATAACTAGATTAACAGCAATATCATAATGAAAAGTAATGCAGAAAGTTGTGTGAGGGTAAAGGAATACATGTACAGGACAAGTTACATGCCTACATTTCTGGGGAAATCATAGCCTAATGGTTAGAAATTTGTACTAGTAAACCAAAGGTTGCAGGTTTGAGTCTTGTGCTGTCAGGAATTGTAGTTGGGGGAGTGAATGTACAGCGCTCTCTCCTCCTTCAATAACACGACTGAGACATGACACTGAACCCCAACTGTTCCCCGGGCTGCCCACTGCTCCGTGTGTGTGATCACAGTGTGTGTGTGTGTGTGTGTGTGTGTGTGTGTGTGTGTGTGTGAACTGCTGTGTGTGTGCACTTCGGATGGGTTAAATACAGAGCACGAATTCGGAGTATGGGTCACCATACTTGGCTGAATGTCATGTCACTTTTACTTAATACTTAATTCATCAAAAAAACTAAAAGAAAAACTTCATCCTCATGTTTTTACAAACCTATAAGATACACATATAGAACACATCAAATATTATAAACAGAAGCTCAATGAAATGTTCTTGTTGAGCAGGAACCAATATGGCTTATTCTTGCATGCCAATGCAAGATGTAGTGAGTTTGGATCTTGTGTGTAAAGCAAGTATGGTTGAGATTTCATTTACTATATTTGATGTGCTCTATGTATGTACATTGATTAATATTTAAAAATGAGACATCATTCACTTGAAGAATGCATGCTTCTGGAGGGAGCATAAGTCTGAACTAGCGGGTTTTTTTTTTTTATATTGGTGCAATTACATATTCCAACAATATAAATGGAAATGGCGTATTAAGATGCACTTAAAGGTGCTGTAGGGAACTTTTGTAAAAAAAATATTTTTTACATATTTGTTAAACCTGTCATTATGTCCTGACAGTAGAATATGAGACAGATAATCTGTGAAAAAATCAAGCTCCTCTGGCTCCTCCCAGTGTCCTATTGCCATTTGCAGAAAGTCATCCGCTCCTGGTAAAAAACAGCCAATCAGAGCTGCGGTCCGTAACTTTGTTTGTGTTCAAAATGTAGAAAAATGTATATAATAAGCGAGTACACCATGAATCCATTTTCCAAGCCGTGTTTTTAGCTTGTCCTGAATCACTAGGGTGCACCTATAATAACTGTTTATATTCGGACTATTTTAGATTGCTTCGGGGGTACCGCGGCCGAGTAACCCAGTACCTTTGTGATTCTTCATAGACATAAACAGAGAGAAGTAGTTCCGGCTACGATGTTCTTCCACAAGACGCAAGCAGTTCTGTTTATTAACCGCTAGAGCGTCAAAAGTTACCTACCGCAGCTTTAACTAGATAAAATGCTAACTGCATTTAATATGAATTATAACTATATGACATTTTAATTTAATTGCAATTAACATGCAATTACTGTCAAACATTACATTCAGTTTGTATATATATATATATATATATATAAATATATATATATATATATATATATATATATATATATATATATATATATTAGGGGTATAACGATACGCGTATTCGTATTGAACCGTTCGGTACGAGGCTTTCGGTTCGGTATGCGGTACGCATTAAGTACCGAACGGTTCGTTGGACTAATTAATTATATTTGAATTTTTTTTTTTAAATATAATGATATGCGTTCAACAAGGTAGCCCAGTAACCCAAACAACGTAACAGGCAACGCCCCTGACACTCCCGAAGAAGAAAAAAACACCATCTTATATGTTTATGTTAGGCTGCTCAGCAGGCGCTCGCTCACTCAGTACGCGCTGAAGGCTCGTTGCAAAATAGCCAATGCATTTAACAGACTAGAAATGAGAAGATCCTCCAATAACCAACAGGTCTGGTGTTTGGGTGCACTTTGGATTCCCTGTAAGCTATAATGGTGATGGCAAGAGAGTGGTGGATAAAAACAACAACGGTATGTCGCATCTGCTACATGACACCAGCGGGAATACAAAAAAAACAAAACAAAAAAACACGAGCGGGAATTCTTGAAACATGTCATTTACGCCGACATCACCTTATTGTGTCAGTATCTGGGAAAAGACGAAAAAAAGGAGAAACATACACGCAACAAACTATACCCACAGCATTTAGGCAAACATTTCCAACGGATTCAAACAGCTCAAAAGACATCACCGCAGCGATTGGTAGGCTTCATTTACGTTATAGCCGCGGATATGAGACATTACTATTTACCATTCATTCTATCATCACATCACCATTTTCATTTTTTTTAATAAGCAGCTGTTTTTGTTTTATACAGTATGCTGCTAAGAAAACACCACAGAAGATGGGTAAGGATTGGAATAGCTCCATCATTGTTCAATGTAAAAAAAACATACTTTGTTAGTTTTAATAAATCAAATTTTTTTTAAAAATCAAGGAAATTTATCTGCCAAATTTTTCATTTTGCGGTATCTAAAACGTACCGAACCATACCGAACCGAACAGTGACACCAGTGTATCGTATCGAACCGAACCGTGAATTTTGTGAACCGTTACACCCCTAATATATATATATATATATTAGTATATATATTATATATTAAGTATTTTATTTCAGTAATTACTCATTTTTAATGTATGCTAAAGTGGACTTCTTTTTCACAAGGGTATGTCCACATTTATATAGCTATAGTTTAGAGTGTGTATGTCTGTTGGCCACATAAAGAGACAGACTTGCTCTGAAAGGTCACATCAGGATGGTGCGCAACAGAAAAAGTCTCACATTGCCTGCACACACACACACACACACACACACACACACACAGCGGTTGCAGTGACTGTAATAAGATACCTGATGTTGTGTTTACAGTAATGGTAGTTTGGTATTTTTGCTCTCTCTCATTCCACCTATATGAACATCAAAGCACTTGGAAAGTACAGAGGGTCTGAGTATCAAAGAGCCATTTATC
Source organism: Carassius auratus (assembly GCF_003368295.1). Classification (NCBI taxonomy): domain Eukaryota; kingdom Metazoa; phylum Chordata; class Actinopteri; order Cypriniformes; family Cyprinidae; genus Carassius; species Carassius auratus. The sequence goes on along the minus strand of NC_039300.1, from coordinate 1,491,278 downwards.
CTCTTCCTCTAATATCTCGGCTGCCCCCCACATCTACCCCCTCTCTCTCTCCATAAACACACACACACAGGTAGCCTTATTAATGAAGGTGTCCTTTCATAAATGCTGTGACCCAAACACACACACAAACACACTGAGTGGTAGCTTCTCCATGGGAAATGTTTAATTAAAGAGCAGCATACTCTCTCGTTGTTTAAAAGCCGGAACCTCAACCAGATGTGTGCTTACTGTTTGATAATGCATGTATAAATGCATGTATAGATGTGAACAAAAACATTTAGCACTTATCACATGTCCTCCTATATTAAAATGAATGGACACTTTGTTTTTCTGACAGATCTGTTAGCATATCATGCACTTTGGTGCAAATGAAACGTTGTATTGAATGATTAGCCTCGGGACAAGTTGTGCCAATGCTGCGTAATATCCTTCTGTCTCAACCGAAGAGCTGCAAACAGCAGGTGGATCATTTCTATTCTCAGAGAAACACATTGAGTCAGCATTTGTCCTTAACAGAGAGGAAGAGAAAGGCAGTGTTCTCAGGAAAGCTTCGATAGTAATCAGATGTAATAAAACCGCTCAGTCTTACTGGAATCCTGCAGCCCCTTTGTGTTTTTATACTACAGAACTGGCACACACACACACGCACACACCCACAAAAATAAAATACAAAATAAAAACTGAAAATATAAAATAAAAGCTAAATAAAATAACAATACAAAAAGCTATAATAATATAAAAATCATACTAAAATAGCACAGGTATAGTTTAGACCAGTGGTTTTCAACCTGTGGGTCGCGGTGGTATTGCAGGTGGGCCGCCAATTACTATTATAATTATTAAATAATAACATCGTTAATATATGTAAAAATGTCTAAGTCATAACATAATAACATTGTTTCATATATATAATTAAATAACAAAAATTATATTAAACTGTTACTATGCTTCCACTATTCGAGCTCGCTGATTGGTTTAAGAATAAACCACCAATTTATCTTAGATATTTTTGCTGCATATGCTACAGAACAACAGCAGTTGTGCCAATCGGTTATTGACTGTTCATTGCCAGGTCATTGAGTACAGACACTTAACAATCTAGCGTCTGAGTACTAAGTTATTATGTGTTGAAAAAGGTTGAGAACCACTGGTTTAGACTATAAATTCAGACTGAATGAGCCACCTGAGATGAATTGGTTTTGTTGTCTTCCTTACTTGTAAGCTGCTTTTGAAAAAAAAGTGTAAATACAATATTTAAAATATAAATAAAAAATATACATATAATATATGTTCTAAGATTAGTTAATTATCTTTATCTATATATTATAACTTTATCTAGAATATCAAGTACATGTGGCAGATATTAAAATATTGCGCTACAGCTACAGACAAGCCCTAACCCAATTTATTAATTTACCCACATTTATTCAATGAATAATTCAGTTGAAATAATGGAATGCTATTTTATTTAATGAACCCTTTTACCTTTGAGGACAGATTTTGATATTTTTGGGTCTCTTTTTTTTTTTTTTTTTTTTTGTCCAATGTAAACATAAACATATTTAGATTTCCCTCTTATGCTCTTTTAACTATTGCTGCTGATAAATATCATGTTTTAATGTTCTTATCTCAAGTTCGTCAGCAAATAATGAGAAACACTGAACAGAAAGTGTGTGTCTGTATGTAAGCAAGTGTGTGAGCGTGTGTATGAGAGCTGGGTAGAAGAGGAAGACCGGAAAGCAAACGCTTGGAGGAAACTATCAATGTGTTTGAATCGAAGCACCTCTCTCTGTTTTCTCAAATAAAGCTCTGTTTCACGCTCAGGGCTGGCTTTATATGAGCTCTTGTAAGCCACAGTCATTTGCACTGTGTAAATTGTCAGCCCCCTGCTAACAGCACATTAGCACAACAATCCCCTGAACAAAACAAAGCTATTATCACACGACACCACAGGACAGAAACCCACACAAACCAGCTGCTGGTGATCAGAGCGTGTGTTCAAACATGAATCTACAGAGACACTTGAAGCTAATTCTGACACGTAGCAGGCATAATAGAGTTGATCTTTTGTGTGTGACCATCATTTCTCCATTTGTGTTTCACAGATGAAAGGCCTACGTGATGACCTGAAGGTGAGTACATTATCATCAGATTTTCATTTTTGAGGGAGATTTGTCAGTGCTGAAAAAACAAACAATAAAATCAACAAATCAAGAAGACAACATGAGAGTTTTACCTTGGCTACGAAACACTTTGCAATGGCAACTGGGTTGGCGTTACACTTCTCCAGGTCATGAAGCAGATCACTGAAACACAGAATGATTAAAGATCATTACTCACATCCATTAAAGGCCTGAGCCGTTACGAAACTATTCACATTGTCTTGCAGCTCTGAGCTGCATTGTGTGCCATGTTCTGTGAGGAAAGAGCCACTTCCATGAATTGAGCAGCACTGTGAGTGCATGTGTGGTCACTTCAGCACTGTGTGTGTGTGTGTGTGTGTGTGTGTGTGTGTGTGTGTGGGCTGAATCTGGAGTGAGTCTGGCAAAATGTGCAGGTGTGTGTGTGGTCTGGAACGAGAGGAACTGAGGAAAGAGAGAAAGACAGTCTAAAACAGAAGAGCTTTCCTCATCAAGGCATTAAGCACAGTTTATCTGTCTTCTCTGTCCTTTGCTCTGTCATTTTTCTTAAAAAATATTTAGTGGTCGACCTCATAAGGTCAAACTTAATGTTATATAAGCTTTTTCTTTTCATTATTTGTATTAATATGTAGCAAAACAATTTAAATAAATATTTAGCTTTGTGTAATATTCTGCCAATATATTTTTAAATCCTTACAATTTTGCTAATTTTTCTTTTCTTCTACATATATTTATATTTTCTTTCTTTCTTTCTTTCTTTCTTTCTTTCTTTCTTGTTTTAAATGCATTTATCGGTAACACTTTAGTATAGGGTACAATTCTCACTAATAACTAGTTGCTTATTATCATGTCTATTATTAACATATTGGCTGTTTATTAGTGCTTATAAAGTACATATAATGCATGACATCCCTAATCCTACCCAATACCCTAAACTCAACAACTACCTTATAAACTATTAATAAGCAGCAAATTAGGAGTTAATTAAGGCAAAAGTCATAGTTAATGGTTAGTTAATAGTGAGAACTGGACCTTAAAATAAAGTGTGACCCATTTATCAAGTACAGCCATTCAACCCTGTTATGAAATGTAAGTTCATAACCAAAAGCCACAACTTCATCCCAACATAGCTGATAGATCAATGTATATTATTACATCTGGTGTAGTTTTTTAATTTAATCTGAATGCATTCTGCTTAACAGATGTTATTGGTCATTAAAATTAGTTTGAAAAAGCAAATCATCAAAAGAGTATTTTCAATCAAATTCAGTTATATGACTTTAATGGTGGTAAACTTTGTCCACAAAGAAAGAAAATTGGCAAAACCCGTTACATTTCTCTCAAGAGATGTTTTTGTTGCTAAAACGAACCTGTTAAAATAGTAGATCTCACGGATGTTTCCAAATAAAGCATTCCTCTCTTCATCCCCCAGCAGCAGAAGGGACTGATTGCTGATGCACTCCAGGTAATCCTGCAGAGAAACAGATGAAGCATCAAACAGAGCGTCCCGTCCACCGACCGGCTTCATGTTGTTCAGCGCTTGACCTGCTCCAACTCTCACATCTGACACTGACTTCTCCACATCAGAGGATCTGTGGTTTTCCTCTGGAGTTACTTACAGTAAGCACTGAAAGATTGTGTGTATATGTAGATTGTGTTAACTAACTAAAACCTTTTGTTATAACTTCCATCAGGAGGTCAAGGCTTAAAGAGGGGTCAAGTGCGCTTGGTTGAACCACGCACTACTACAAATAAAGGACCCAAAAAGTTTTAAAACGGAGCAGAACATAATGTGGGGGGAAAGAAAGACATCGTCTAAATCAGCTAAATTAAAATGAGTTAAAAATGGCCATGATTTACCTAAAACTGGCCTTGTTTAAACAAAGCTGAAGTATGCAATTTCTGTGTTCCCAGAGAAATATGCATGGTCTCAAGTCTCAAACCTGGTCCATTCCTTCCCCATACATTTTTGATTCACTGACTGCACTCTTATTTGGTGCTGCCAGTGATGCAGAACGTTTCACAATGATATTAGCGTGCTCTAGTTCTGCACAAACACACATATGTTTTAAAGAACATAGAAAGTGAAGCTCTGACATACACAGACATAAGCACAGCATGTCAGAATCTGTAGCTCCTGCTCCGCCCTGCATCTGAATGTCTCTGGCTTCGGTTGACAGACGAGATAAGTGATTCTCTCACTCTGACAGAAATCTTTACCTGAACACCCTCAGGCAGTGTAAGATAACCATTCTGTGAGGAAAACACAACCTGTGTCAACAGCCCGTGCACACATAAAGACAGACAGAGAGCCGGGGTTAAACCTGTAAAATAAAGACGGTATCATCCCAGGAAAAAAAATACAAATCAACATTATCAGTCACAAAGCGGTGTACACTGGAAGTACCTGCTTTGCTTTCTTTGAGTATGCTGTTTTCCTATTTCCTTGTAGAAAAAATGTCGTTACAAACACTGTAAGCAGAACTTTGAGCTCCTCGTTTGTGACCCCTACAGACCTTCTGGGTGTATTGTCTATTAGGCTACGGTTACACAACAACGGTGTAGTCAAAAACGGAAACATTTTTCCCTTGGGTTTTAAAAAGTTTCATGAAAACAAGACAACATGATTAACATTTACACATATCCGTGAAAACGTCTAAAGATGCAGTATTACGTATGCCAGGCCAGTAGCTGGCGCTGTCCCCTTGTCAGTAAACAAGGAAGTGATGATTATATGTTGTATATGATGCGTCTCCGCCGTTGGTTGTGATATTTGTGAAGTAAATCCACACTTATCTGGAGAAGCGTTAGCAAACTCTTGAGCAGCAGCAACAGTACCATGTACTCCGCCATTGTTGTCTAGGTTTGTTCGCACTTGCCTTTAAAATCGACACGTATTTCACATCTCTACATACCTAATACGTATTACACTTGTGCTTGACATATAGTAGCACCATAAGCATAAAAAAATTCCCACGTTTGGCTGAAAACGGCCCTTAGATGATGTGTTCAGTCATAAGTGTCCTGATGTGGCGAACAGCTGCTGGAAACCGCACACTTCAGATATTTGTTCTGTTTGACCGATAAGTGCCCTGCGAAGTGGATATCACAGGATATTAGGAACTCTAGAAAACTCCATATTAACCTCCTAGCAACACAAACGTAACCGTCCAGAACACCCTAGCAACCACCTAGAACTCTTTTTAACAACCGCCTAGGAGTGCCCTGGCAACCACCCAGGTTACCATAGCAACTGCCTAGCAACCACACAGGATAACTTAGCAACCACCTAGCAAAACCATAATATTTATATCTCAAGCATTAATAGTTAATAGCTTTGGCTTTAGCTTCAGTTAACAATAACAACACTGACACGCAGTACCAGAACTCAATGTAAAATGTTAGTGTTAACAGAACGCTTTCTTTCAGTTGTTTTGCTAACCCTCTTTCCTCTCCTTTATCTGTCCCCTCCATCCATCCATCCTGCCTGCTTTCCTTCTCTTTCATTCTCTCCTCAATCCATCCATCATTCTCTTAGTGCCAGGGGCCCGTGAATGTGTTTGTGTGGAGGAGTAGGTGGGGAAGGGGGCTGAGACCCTCTAAAACTCTCCCCCCCCCACATTAACAGAGAAAGAGTGAGAAATCAGAGCAAGGGGGAGAGGAAGAGTTTCGTATTCATCTCCTCGCTCCTAGGTCAAGTGACAGCCATGTGCACTTTACATTTGACAGCTGTATAAATCACGCACAAAGAAACACACACACATGGCTCTTACTTAAACAGCATCAGTAGTTGGAGCCTCATGTTTTATGGGGAGTGAGTGCTGTTTTAAGATTCAAGGTTTGAGCTCATGCACTGGACACTCACTACCATTTGTTTCTTTGAGCAAAGCACTTCACCATATGACGTCTTGTGCTATAATCCATGGAACTGAATTTCTATTATTGATATCAGTGACAATCATAACACATGTAAATATACAATCACAACAATTTAAGTCTGAAAATGCAGAATTGTAATGAGATCTGAGAGTTTCTGTCATGATTTTCAGTGAAGAGTGACTAAATTCATGACTTCAGAAAAAGCACAATATAATGTGCAAATTAATATAATGCACACAATATAATGTGTTTTTTTTTTGTTTTGTTTTTTTGCGGCTTGACATTATGAATAACAGCTTTGGAACCACATGGGAATCAATAAAGGATGACCAATATTCATCTCATTAACAGGTCATGACATAATTTCTTTGTTAATGAAGTATTTTTTTAATATTATTTCATCAGTGACAGTGAAGCAAAAAAAAAAAAAAAAACATTATGGAAATAAGTTTAATTAAACACACTGTGGATGAAAATATGACAAGAATTAATTATACCTATAGATATTTCAATGCACAATAATTTTTTTTTTTTTTTGAATGCTTTTGCTAAACTTCAATACTTTTAAATTATCACAGACCAGGCTTAAGACTAGTCCCAGACTCAAATGCATAACTGAATTAAACTTGCAATGGCGTATCTCAAAATATGTCAGTGCGACTGTTTTGTCTCAAGATGAACAACAGAAATGTTTTTTCCTAAGACATTTTTTTTTTAAATCTACTTAAATGTCCTAACTGAACTATAGCCTAATCCTGGCTTAATATAATCTATAACATTTGAATATTTGGTTTCATTTATCAATTTTATCCAAAAACATTATTTTAATCTAACGTTAAAATAAAATAGCATGCCGTTATTTAGTCACATATTGACTAGATGTAATTGAAAAAAAAAAACTGTCATAATGATACATTTTTAGTGGAATATTCCTTTAAATGTAGCTTGTTACCTTGAGTAAGCAATCTGCTGAATGTCTCCATTAGGAAGTGACTGCACATGCTTTGTGTCTGTCTTACCTGGACTATACTGCGAAGGTCCTGGACGTAGGTTTTTTCTGTTTCAAGGATTTCCTCCACCACTCGGTCCACATACTGGACTTTACGTCCTTCCGGCGACTGGACGTCTGCATCGCTCTGATTGGTCGGTGTAGGTGTTTGTCTTCCTGTCTCCTCTTCCTCTAGCTGTTGGGCAGGCACCAGCTCCAGTCGGATGGCTCCAGAATCATGATCCCTCTCGGGGGCGGAGCCTAATACCGGCCGCCCCCCCAGCGAGCAGTGACTGTCACGGGAGGAGGCGGATGAAGAGGTGGAGCCGTAGCTCACCGGACGCTCGTTGCAGTGTGTGGAGTCCATGCTGCGCGAGGAGCAATATCTCAGAGCAGAGTTTCTGATGGGACCACCTGCCTGGCTTAGGACCGGCCCTCCAACAGGGTCCTCCGGCAGTGGCGGTAAAACATCAGTGGAGAATGGATACTCTTCTGAAAGATAAAAAGTGGTTAGACATTAGTTCAGTGTGCCACAACTCTGATCCACAACAGCATCTGATGAAGTATCGTTTCAAATTATATTTAAAAACTGAAAATGAGCCAACATATGTGTCACATTCTGTGTGGGAAAAGAAAATATCACTACTTTTGAAAGTGGACAGCAGTTTTACTGTAGCATTAAAATCAAATTTTTCTAATAACACCACCAACTCTTTGCTCAACTTGATAATATATATCTTAACATCAAGAACATCCAGGTAAACAAGAACACTTAGTAATGTTTATTGCTCCACCTCCCTCACACCTTCCTCACATGCTTGCTTACTGACTAGTTCGCTAGGATTGCTTAGCATCACAACAATTGTTAATTATCTCGCATGCAAACACCCCGAGTAATAGTCCCATACACTGTCTACTCCTTGTCATCTGCGTTGACCTAAAACTTTGATTTTTCATTACTTTTTGAAGTATTAAAATCATTCTTTGTTCATTATGGCAGCCCGATGCAATATGCATATTGGGATTTATACATTTGAGGAATTTTGATAAATTAGCATGCAGCACTATTAGAAACTGTCATACTTAAAGGGATTACAAAAGAAGGTATTAAGAAGACTATTTTGAAAACACGTGCTGGTCCCCATACTATCATTGTATGGTCCCCGTGAATTTTTTCTATACTTATGCTATGAAAGCTAATAGCTACTGGCAACTTTTGGGTTTTTGGGTGAACTGTCCCTTTAAATGGACTCCTGATTTATGTTGAATACAAAATTATAACCAAAAATCCCACCCACTGCACTTATAACTTTGTTTCCCACAGACTTAGATCTCGAGGGGGAACTTGCACACAAAAACATTAAGAGAAACCCACAGCAATCTCTAGCATTCCTGTGTAATAATCGCAGTAGTACACACTCAAACAACACACACTTAAAATGACTTTGGGTTTGTCTTTCAGACAACTCTGCTGGGCTCTTTGTTCCTATTTTGCTCTTGTACACAATTTAAGAGAAAGTTAAAAGTGTACTTTTAAGTAGCTATAACTATTCTTATCTCACCAGTCTCACTGTCACGTTATCCCATACTAACATAGTAACACACCAATAGAAAAACCAAGAACTTGTGGTATAATGGGTGATTCTACACATTTGCTAATGTTTTTAGCATAATGCTAGGTGATTAAAGGGGGACTTGGGACAGTAAACACTGAACAAAACCCTAGAAACCACTCAAATGACCCTAGCAGACATAGCAAACTTCACACCATCTAAGCATTGTGGTGTGTGAGCAACAAGGCAAGCACAATTCACGTTTCCTATAGAAAACATAAAACTATTGTGTTTATTTAATTTTTGAGAGATTTTACTGCAATAGGTAGATTTCATGTGTCTTTGATTTGGGGTTGATTCAGTTGTATCTTAAAACAGTAGCCCACCAGTTAGGGTCGCCACCCGTCCCTTAAAATATGGAATCGTCCCGTATTTGACAATAAAATAGCGCGTCCCATTTTGAATCAATACGGGATTGGGTTTGTCCCGTATTTCCGGAGTTGTCTCCAATGCAGCATCTCAGGCAGATCATCCCCCTGGCATTCTGTGAAGACTCGTCCTATTCTGCCCCTGATTGGGTAATACTCGCTGCCATCGTTGGATTGATTGGTCTGTTTCAGGTTCACACCCAATCAGAGTCAGAGGAGGGCAGGGCAGGGCTCTTGGCACAGAGTCGATTTGATACCACCCAACTGGCATGTCATCGGACCTGTGGTCATCGTGGTCCCGAGGGGTGTACCCCCCAGGCGTTCCTTATTTTTCTGTATTGAAGGTGGCAACCCTACCACCAGTTGATGGTCACTCATCACATCACTCAGTGAATTACCATGGAACACACACACACACACACACACACACACACACACACAGAGAGAGAGAGAGAGAGAGAGAGAGAGAGAGAGAGAGAGAGAGAGAGAGAGAGAGAGACTTTCATAAAAGGTTAAGGCCAGCTAGCACTGAAAGAGAGAGGCTTTAATGAGCAGATGAATGTGTAATAGAGACATTTTACTCTATGGGTGAAATGAAAGCGAGCTTTGTGTGACCATGCGTATGTGTGTGTGTGTGTGTGTGTGTGTGTGGTTGTAGACTGTCTATTGTCAGACTAACTAACACAACATTGTAAGATCACCCAGACGCACCCACTCCACACACACTAGCACAGGTGTGCACACACAATCAACTCAGTGTAACATGGTCATTTTTACCCTCTGTTAACACAATAGGTAGATTACTGCAGTGAAAAGTGGTAAGCAATATACATATGGGACAAAGTGAAGCATTGAGTTACAATATATCATCCAGTGTGCACCAAATCACATCATGGAAGCCAGTCAGATGCAACAAGTATTCTCTCTCTGACAACAAAACCATATAAAGGGTTTCCAGGGAATAAAGACTTTCTTTTTGTCTTGCAGTCAACCACATGTCTTCTTCTCAGCTGCCAGTTATGAATAATCACCGTCATCACTCACTCAGCATGGAGCCGTCTATATTATCCAGGGCCCCAGAGCAAAGCCACATGATTGGCTTTTGATTGTTTGAGCCAGGCTGTGATTGGTTAGTTCCTGTGCATGGCAAACTCACACACTGACCCACTTTCACGAGACACACGCAAAGTGAGATGCAGTAACCGAGTAAACACGCATGCTTGTGTGCTGCATATTTATTTCAGTTGAACTCTTGAAGGGATGAATGGATACGTCTGTTTATGTTAGAGACTTTATTCATGTTTCACGCATCCGGTTCACTGCGCACTGATTGTGTGTTTTGGTGGGTGGGGTCGTGTTCAAGTAAAATGAACTTCTGTGCGTGTGTCTGTACACTGCTCATGCATGAGTTTGTCCGTTGCATGCTGTGTTTATCTTACAGGTGAGATTCAGTTGTGATTCAGTTGGAAACTTCTTTACAATGTTTTACCTATTAATAAGCAAAAAGTCAGCACGGTGTTGCTCCCAAATATGCACACCACAAACATGAAGTGTCTTCATAATATCACCCAGTTTAAATAGGTATTTATAAATTAATTTATACAATTTAGGAAGGATGTCCCTTGCATGGGGATCATCTTTTCCCCCAACAACTGTTGCACAAGGGGATGTGGCCAATATTAGCTCAAGAAGCATGCATGGACTTTGAAAATCCACCAGACATAGTAAATCATCTGGGCACCTTCAGCATTCTAGTACTAATCTTACACACTAAACCATCCCAGACTGACCAAAGGAGTTCAGCAGCTCAGGTGTCAGCCTGGTAACACAGCACACAAAGTTCAGTCACTTTCAAGTTTTACGACTATTGAAAACATATGAGAGAGACAATAAGTTCTACAACCACAAATGCATCACGGCACAGATTTGAATAGTGCAGTCTAAAGAATAAATCGGACACTTATGAGATGCATTTCAGTTAGGAGGCTGCTTTGGTGAGAGCTGCATATGTAGATGCCTGACAGCAAAGCAGCAAACTCATTTTCTGGAAAAGCTAATGTTAACATGAACCAGCTATGTAGAACAGTGAGCCAGTTTGATAAAGATAGCCACTATGTGAAGACTGTGTCTCAAGAACTAGCCGTCAGTCAAGCAGGATTCTTGGATTCAGAGAAGACAAATCTACTTTTTTATGTAACTGAATCTAAAGTTATGACCAGTTCTTAAAAAAAAAAAAAAAAAAAAAAAAAAGATGACTAACTAAGACTAGTTTAAGCAGTTTATGCAACTGGCCACTGTTCTTCACTTCCTTTCAGCATGATGAGAACACAACACCCCTTTTCACATTTCCCAAAACAACAAAAACAGCCCAAGACTTTTACAAGCTCATTATAGCCATTTAATACACTTTTATATTTGCTGTATAAATAATTATTTATATATGTAGTTTTTATATGTAATCAGGTCAAAAAAATTATTGCATGAGGTCACAGAAAAAAAGAGATCAAATCCTGGGTTATTAGACAAACATTTTAAATGAACTAAGCAGAATTGCCAGTGATTTTATCTTGATTAATTTGACTTGTTCTCTTTACCTGTACTGTGCTGATACATTGTACTTGTGCAGTGCTATTAATATAATAGCTATCCCTCATTTTCAGCTTCTAGCAGATGAGGAGACTGACAGCGGGACAGGTGGGATGGGATGGGGAGGGAGAAAAGCTACCTACCATAATGCATTATCAATGAAAGAGCTTGGGGGCCTCAATCTCATGAAGCTCCACTGAACTAGAAAACAGTGCCGTCTCATCTTGTTTATCAGAGCATAAGCCATTACGGCAGGCTTGTTTCAGGTTAACAATTTTGAGTAAAATTTGGTATCAGTTTAGTAAATGGCACCTTGAGAAGAGTCAGTGCTCCTTTTCCTTTCCATATTATTTGTTGCCACTCATAACCATAAGTGGCAAAGCCACGAAAGGTTGCTTCTATATGAATAAAATTATCAATCCAAACTAAAACATGCCAAAATTTAAATATTAATCACAATGCAATGGTTATCATCTACAGGTTTAATCTCTGTATTGTAAAGGTCCATTCACATAATATCTACACAAATACACAATAATGTCCTGTTTATTATAAACATGTTCTGCAGTGTCATCTATTGGTTTAAATGCTTGAGCTCTGTGGATGGATTGTTATTGGCTTTCAAAGTTTTTATTGTTCATTAGCTGGAAAAAACATGATCCTAAAAGTTATTGCAATGATATTGTTCCTCTGTATCATTATTGTTATAGTTGTGGTGTGGACTTCAATAGTCTCATTGAATTAGAATGATTATTAAAACATCACAGTTATGGTTATTGTTATAGTTATCGTGAACAAGCTATAACTTGAGGTTAAAGTCCTTTGGATATTTGCTCTGTCTCTGAAATGTTTTCCATTTGACCTGATTATATGAAACAAAGACGAAGCCTAATGGAGCATTTGTCATGAAAGAACTGACTGCTTTACTGCCTGACCTCAAGCAAACTAATCAGTCAATTGTGAGAAACAAGGACAATAGCCTGTGCTTTATAGACTATGCTTCCTGTTCCAGAGAAGCACCAACTATCACATGACTGGAAATGCCATTGTTTGTTCATGATCACACAATAACACAAACACACACATACTGTCACTATCACTGATATACCCTGTAAAAAACAGTAGCCATGCCATAACAACCGCACACACACACACACTCACTCACACACACACACACACACGCACGCACACACACACGGACGCACGCACGCACACACACACACACACACACACACACACACACACACACACACACACACACACACACACACACACACACACACACACACACACACACACACACACACACAGGGACACACATAGAGACATGCAATCCAGTGGACCAGTAAGCACAAGTTTGATGTGTGCTGTTGGACTTCAAAGGCTACAGGGAGCTCTGTAAGAAGCTCAGAGAGAACTGAAAACCAAGCAATGGTGTAAGAATATGTGTGTGTGTGTGTGTGTGTGTGTGTGTGTGTGTGTGTGTTATATGTAAAGACATTTGTTTAAGATTATGTTTACTTTGATCAGTATAACCAAATCCATTGAAGCAATGAGCCTTTTGGTTTATTTATCAGAGGATTCTGGGTTTCACCAGTTTATATTCGAGTTAAATCCAGTGTTCTTTAATTATATTTACCCTTTGATCTGCGGAAGTACAGTGATATATGACAACATTTTTGTTGCTATATGTATCACAGCTGTACTGGGCCATTTCTAGGGCATTTCTAGGTGGTTGCCAGGGTGTTTGGAGTGGTTGTTACAGCATTGCTGTATGCTAGAGTGATCTGTGTGACTGCTATGGGATTGCTAGATGATTGCAGTTGGTGGTTCAGTGTCTTGCTCAAGGGCATATAAGTCGTGTTATTGAAGGAGGAGAGAGGGCTGTACATTCACTCCCCCAACTACAATTCCTGACAGCACACGACTCAAACCTGCAACCTTTGGGTTACGAGCCCGAATCTCTAACCATTAAACCACGACTTCCTTTATTATTCAGCATGCAAATATCATGAAGACAGTTTGGTGTTGATTATTAAGTATTATTGATCGCATGTTGGATGAGTTATGTGCTAAAGAAATCATTGTCTTAAATAGGGCTGAAATGATTAGTCAACATTTTCAACAATGTGACAATTAAAAATGACCAACCAATACTTTTGATTTCGAACAGCCGTTTGACTGATATGACCGAATGTAAGGGGCTGCAGTAACACTGGTTAACCAGTGTGGCGCTGTAGAGTAAGACTGTAGTTCAGCCCTGCTGCAAGCAATCCAACAGAAGACACTGCTCGTATGAAAAGAGCAAACGAAGACAAACCAGTAGAGTGTGGGAAAGTTGCACAAAAAAATACTGTCACGTTTAAAGTCCAAAACATACTCACGGACAAAGTTCTTTGGCATTCTTCGGATAGGATTAAAAAGCAGTTCGGTATAAGCAAGCAGCGCTTTACTGTTAGAAAACTGTTAGCGCTTTTCTCTCAATAACATAATAAACAAAAAGTCTTATAGTGAGTCTTATAGTGAGTCTTATAGCGAGTCTTATAGCGAGTCTTATAGCGAGTCTTATAGAGAGTCTTATAGCGAGTCTTATAGCGAGTCTTATAGCGAGTCTTATAGAGAGTCTTATAGCGAGTCTTATAGAGAGTCTTATAGAGAGTCTTATAGCGAGTCTTATAGCGAGTCTTATAGCGAGTCTTAAAGTGAGTCTTATAGCGAGTCTTATAGCGAGTCTTATAGCGAGTCTTATAGAGAGTCTTATAGCGAGTCTTATAGCGAGTCTTATAGAGAGTCTTAAAGTGAGTCTTAAAGTGAGTCTTATAGAGAGTCTTATAGAGAGTCTTATAGCGAGTCTTATAGCGAGTCTTATAGCGAGTCTTATAGTGAGTCTTATAGCGAGTCTTATAGAGAGTCTTAAAGTGAGTCTTATAGAGAGTCTTATAGCGAGTCTTATAGAGAGTCTTATAGAGAGTCTTATAGAGAGTCTTATAGCGAGTCTTATAGCGAGTCTTATAGAGAGTCTTATAGAGAGTCTTATAGAGAGTCTTATAGAGAGTCTTATAGAGAGTCTTATAGCGAGTCTTATAGCGAGTCTTATAGCGAGTCTTATAGAGAGTCTTATAGCGAGTCTTATAGCGAGTCTTATAGCGAGACTTATAGCGAGTCTTATAGTGAGTCTTATAGCGACTCAGTGATGCGCTCTGTTAAGCCTCTGGTTCTGTGCCTCTGAGGTCATGGGTTCGAATCCAGGGGAGATCATGTTGCTTATAGGGGAAATTGTGGCCTAGTAGTTAGAGAGTTTGATTCCTAACCCTAGGGTTGTGGGTTTGAATCTAGGGCTGGCAATACCATGACTAAGGTGCCCTTGAGCAAGGCATTGAACCCCAAACTGTTCCCCGGGCGCCACAGCATAAATGATGCCCACTGCTCTGGGTGTGTGTGTGTGTTCACTTCTGTGTGTGTGTGCACTCTGGATGGGTTAAATGCAGAGCATGAATTCTGAGTATGGGTCACCATACTTGGCTGAATGTCAAGTCACTTTAAAAAAAACTGTGATTTTATTGACAATTGGTCGATTAATCATTCTAATCATTGTTAAGATTTATAAATTCTAAATAGTTAAGTCAAAATAAATATCAAAATAATCATTTGTTGCATCCCTATATAGTTTTAAACAGCACTGATTACTTTTGTATTGAAAGAGTAAAGAGCCCTTTAGTGAATGTGCTTTATGAAGCTCCATGTAGGTCTCAACAAGCTTCACTGCTCACACATTGTTACTCAGAGGTAAAACCAGAAGGTGGGCAGCCGGTCTCCAATTTCCTACTCTCTCCTTCATATCACAATGCTGGCTTAGACACACATATCCATTCCTCACAGTGAACGATAGATGGAGAATGAAGAAAGGAGAGAGAGTAACTCGGGGGGTTTAAGGCGGATTAAGCCCTGTCAGCCCCCCTCTGAGGACTTCTGCTGGGAGACTCAAACATGACATAATTCAGAGGAGACTAAAGGACAAAGACCTCTCTTACACACACTCACACACACTCTCTGTGCCTCACTCTCATTCGCTCATCAGACAGAGAACATCAAATAGTCCCCCAACTGCCCTCTTCAGATGAATGGTGCACGTTTTACAGTTACACACGCATTCAGAGGGTTGAAGGAGTTCAGGATGCTTTAAAAGTTTACTGAGAGAGAAAGAGACTTTGAGAGACTGCCAAACTGAAGTCATGTGTGTATTTATATATAGCTGGATGTCAATAAAAGTTTTAAACACAGACTTTGAGCTGAAGTCCACCCAGCTGTGAGCAAAGTGATCCAAGACTTATGATGTATCATTCATGTCTTTAGCACAAACTGTGCTGGGATGAACTGCTTTCCAACGTACAATTGAGAATAAATTCTAATCCTAAGTATGAACAAAAGGAATAGCGACACTAGCCTTAGCAAAAAGTACACAAAACTGCATAAAGGTGTACTCCCACCCAGTCATGCACACACAGGGAAGTCATATAACTGCAGTCTGTGTACATTTCTGCCCTGTCATTACGCACAGTAAGCAGTTCTGTACAGTAAGCATATATAATCATTCCCAAACACACACTCATAAACAAGTCAAATACTCAAACACAAGTGTGAATGACTCTACATGTTCGCAGAATAGTCACTATTCAGATCTGTGCAATCAAATATAACTGTAAAGTGTGCAACTAATGATATTCAAGTCAGTATAATTACAACACATGTCTATCAGTAGAGAATGAGAGCTCTTGAGATGGGTGTTTTTGTTCTGGCCAGAGAACTGTGCTCCACTGGAGGAATTGAAATTAGAAGCTTGTGAGAACATCAAAGTATTAAACATATTAAAGATGGTTGACTGCAGATGATCATTAAATGGTTCTTTTAGAGCAAATGCATTTCTTATGAAATGTTGCTGCCATATGTTTTGTGGTGTTGCAATTTTACCAGCACCATTCATAAAACATGGGTTTATTTAAAAAATACAATTCTCCCATAGTCCCATATTAATTTTGTTCATCCATGAAGCACAAAAGGAGAAAAGAAGCTGCTGTTTTCTACATTTCTACTGTAAATGATATTTGGGAGCTTGAGGAGAGGGAAAGACTATCAGTGGACTTCGGTCTGTTCTTCGTGCTAAGCTATAATACGGCTCCAGACGACTTCAACACATGAGTTATATGGACTACTTTTATGATGATTTTATGGTGCATTCATGATGCCTATGATTTCCAAGGTTAGAAAAACAAGACAGTAAGCAGACTATAACAGATTGTTGAGAGAATATTTCCTGGAATTATAAGCAGTGTTTGCTTACATGCATGTTTTTGCTTTTTGATTTAATTAGCTTTTTCCTGCCTGATTGATCGATTGCCTATTTTAATATTAGACTTGTCTATCTGCTCAAACTGATAAGGTCAATCCTTTAATGGTGCATTCAGAATAATCTCTTTATCCTAAGTGTCAGCTAATTAATTTCCACACTGACTGATTTTCATAAAAAAAATATTATGCTATATTACTTTTAAAATGATGCATTGATCTGCTGTACCGTGATCAGCCCAAACACTGAATTTCTGTGTGTATTCATTATAAATTAATCCTACAACCTGAAACATATGAAAACACAAACAAGTATTTTACACTGTCACATTAGCTTGAAGAAAACTCAGATCACGGAGCACAAAAAGAATCAGATACTTGCACAAAATTAGACACAATGCTCTCACGGTCTTGATATCTCCAAGGCAATGTGTGTTTTGCAGCCAAGCCCTGCGTGTCCATAACCAATGGGATTAGATCTCTCAGGCCCGACTGCATGACAGCAGCACACACACTCATGCAAACAACACAACTTCTATTCTGGTCTCTGAAACACGACTTCTGGAGCTGGATGCCTGTAACGGATTCATAACATGCCGAAAGCATTCCCGAAACCACACCAAACATCTCATCTAGGATCCTGAGAAATAGTCCTTGCTTATCTCTCAGTCAATCATAATGACTTTTCATAATCACATCTTTATAAATAGCTCTTCTTCGCTGCCCATTTCCTGCAATCAGACCGACCCATTATCTCCCAGAAATCATCAGATCAACCCGCTGAAGATCTGATTGTAGAATGTTCTCAGAGTTGAACATTCATTACTTCAGCTACAACCGATGGACATCCAGATGCACAATAAAGAGAAATAAATTAAATTTTTGTATGCATTTTACTTGCAGACAGACTTTCTATCTACAATAACTCATCAAAGAACTGGAAGAGACACAACTGTCTGACGGCAGTCGAAGGAGAATCTTAAATATCAATTTATCAACCACAAAAACGATTCCATGTGGGAGAAGGACAGAGCCCTTCACACTCTTGATGGATGGATGTCTGATGATCTCTGCAGTCATCTGCAAAGCGCTGCTGTCCAGAATGACATCTGAACTATGTTTGCCCTGTCTGGAGGATCAGGATCTTGTATTGATGTGCTTCTATTCCCAGACAGCAGCAGTGAAATACCATTAGCATGAATGATTCATTTTTCATCTTCATATGTATCATATAACATACACATGGTTTATTACACATGTATAGCATGGTGTGCATTTAAAAAAGAACAAAATTACCGAATGCATTTAAAGAATAAGACATGACAAAGGGACTTAACCTGCATGAATGAACATACTACTATATACACACCACACATACGGAGCCCCAGTGTTACCACATATTAGATTTCACTAAGGGGGAGAAACCTAAACCTGGGTACAACAGCTTATCAATGGGGCAGTACCCTAAAAACGATTAATTTCTACCTTATCCACCCCCAAATGGTGCACATTAGTACCTTAAAGCAGTAATATGTTCCCTACATTGAACCTTTTATGTGTAAATAAGGTAGAAAGGTGCACACTTAAATGAACAGTGTACAGAAGTAAACCAGGGTAAAACCTCCAAGGACGACTGCTTTTTGAACTTTTGAAACAAGTAATTGTAATCTGCAAATAAGTTCTGACAGGTTTTCACCACGCCATCTTTCAAACACACACTTCAAACTCTTTTTCTCGTTCTCTCCAGCTGGGTTGCGTCCTGGGGGGCGTATTACTTTAGGGACAGATGTCCTGAGGGGGTGCTGGTATTGTCTAAAGCAGACTCTAAACTGTTATTATCCCCCCTCAACCCTCAACCCATGGGAGACTAATTTAGGTCAGGAATGGGGGAGAGCAACAGAGAGCCAAAGGTTTCCTCACAACAACAACAACATAACTGAAATATACCCTTTCAGTACACACAGAACACAAATATGTGTAGGGTTGACTTTAGAAACTGCTGATCCATTTCACGAGTGAATTAAACATGAACATCTGATGTAAAAAGACTGAAACATACTACAACAATCTGTTTTATTTACAAATATTTATTAATTGTACAGTGTAATACTACTGATATTAATGCAAAATCTTATGCAAACACATGCTCACAACAACACACACATCTACTTAGCTTTTCTCTCAAGTTATAATGACCCCAAAGAAGCCAAACCCTACCCTTTAAAAGAACAATGTATTATTGGTTGTGTAGAGGACTTCTGTTTGATACACGAGCCCACCAGCACAAACCAAGCCAAATAAATACTCTCAGTTCACAACTTGCCAACACACACATGCTTACATTTAGTTAAACAGAGAGTGTCCTGACAGAAGTGCTCGGGCAGTTTAAACAAATCAGTCAGAGAAGTGTTCAAATGTAGCCACACACACACTGACAGGAAACTTTCGAGAGCTGATATGACTTTAGAAGACATAAAGACACCTTTAATGGTGAGATTCTGTACGAAGAAACCAAGTGTACACAAAAGTACAATGAAACATACTAACCTATTACTATTAACAACATAGACTTGTTTATCAATTGTTTATGATGTCTCATGCAAATGTGATTTCTTACCCGTAGGCATTGCAGCTCGATCCAGATTTGATCACATATCCACTTAGTATTCCAGACCAGTGCCACACACACACACACACACACACACAACACACTCCTCTAATCCTTCAATTCACTTTACATCTCCACAGACACACAGGATAGCTCCGTCAGTGTGAATGATACTGCACACACGTTCAGTAAATCCTGGGTTCACACACACATAAGCTCTGGGCTGCACCACAGCGGTCCTGATGGTCTGCCTGTCACTCACACACTGAGCACTTCTAGAGTCTCTTCCCAAATCTCCCTCCCTGAGGCTCCTCCCTCTCCCACTGCAACACATTACCACATTACTCTCTCACTTTCTCTTTTAACTTCCTATGAGCTCCAGGAAATGTTTCCATGTTTTTTTTACCTACATTGTTTATTAATTTATTGTGTTCTTTTACATCATGTGACTTATTTTAAGTATTTGTATTGTGGCACAACACCGTGGCACTGGTGAGGCTGTATAAGGCTGCTTGATTCTGGCTGTCTGAGACAGATTTTGGGAATTGTGAAAGATTCCTTTCATCAGGCTAAGTCTTTGTTTTCTGTGACATGCTCACTGCTCATGGACAGATGGTTAATTGCAAAGGATATTTGCCGGTGATGAACTTCTGACAGTCTCTGCTTCAGGAACTTCATAAGTGAGTGATGTTGAACACTCTACATAGGAAGTGACTCTTTGTGTTATACAAATGGTACTCTTCTTGTGACACACCAGACACATTATACACATTTCATATCTACAAAGTTTGGTATTAACATTACTTTAATGCTAAAAACACAGCACACAAAACAATTGGTATACACTCAAACTTAAAGGGATAGTTCACCCAAAAATGAAAATCATGTCATTAATAACTCACCCTCATGTCGTTCCAAACCCGTAAAACCTCCGTTTATCTTCGGCACACATTTTAAGATCATTTAGATTTAGTCCGAGAGCTCTCAGTCCCTCCATTGAAGCTGTGTGTACGGTATACTGTCCATGTCCAGAAAGGTTAGAAAAACATCATCAAAGTAGTCCATGTGACATCATAGGGTCAGTTAGAATATTTTGAAGCATCGAAAATACATTTTGGTCAAAAAATTGCAAAAACTATGACTTTATTCAGCATTGTCTTCTCTTCCGTGTCTGTTGTGAGAGAGCTCAAATCAAAGCAGTCTGGATATCCGGTTCACGAACGAATCATTCAGTTCACCAAATCGAACTGAATCATTTTAAACGGTTCGTGTCTCCAATACGCATTAATCCACAAATTACTTAAGCTGTTAACTTTTTTAATGTGGCTGACAGACACTCCCTCTGAGTTAAAACAAACCAATATCCCGGAGTAATTCATTAACTCAAACAGTACACTGACTGAACTGCTGTGAAGAGAGAACTGAAGATGAACACCGAGCCGAGCCAGATAATGAACGAAAGATTGACTCGTTCACGAGTGAAGAACCGGTTGCATTGGTGTTCGGATCACCAGTAGTTCTCTCGGACAGTTCGATTCAATAAACCGGTTGAAGAAAACGGTTCACCGGTTCTTTTGCGCTCGACGTAATGGCGTCATTGGCGATGATTGCCGTTGATTCAAGCCTTCGGTTTACCCGCGCTCATAACACTAGCAAAGAATCAGTTCAGAATCAAGCACCAAAAGAATCAGTTCAGTTCAGATGCCCTGTGTGTCGGTCTGCTTCACGCTGAATCACACATGCGCAGTATCATCGGCTCCTCGGTTCACGAATCGGACGCGTCTGACAGAAACGGTTCTTCACTCGTGAACGAGTCAGTGTGTTGTTCGTTATCTGGCTCGGCTCGGTGTTCATCTTCAGTTCTCTCTTCACAGCAGTTCAGTCAGTGTACTGTTTGAGTACATGAATTACATGTAATCTGGATTACGTAATCAGATTCCAAAAATGAAGTACTTGTAATTAGAGTAAATTACATTTTAAAATACTCGTAATCGGACTACAGTTACTTTATTATTGATTTCACGTATTATACACAATATTGATTGTCCCTTATTCCTTTTATTCAATCTTTTAAATGTTCCTTTGTAAGATAGTCTACCCACTTATATATATTCAGAAAGTCTTCCAGTTTCGTGGACATTCACACAAAGACCAGTCACTGTAGTTACACAGACAATTAAGAGACCACACAGCATTTGACTACTGATTTACAATGATGTACAAAAATCATTTTAATTTTAAGAAGTGTTTTCTCAACATTTCAACATGGCATCAACTAACACATTAATTTGTATTTGAATTAGGCTCTCACTTTCACCATGTATTACTGTGTCTATTGAAAGGCTTTTGTCTTTCAAACACATTAAAAAACACAAATTCACGCTATTTCTTATTTAAATGTACAGTTATGCAGGGATTCCCAAACTTTATATATAACCACTAACCAACATCAGAGAACCATGAACATGCACATGTGATTTAATTATTAATCTATTACATTAAAATCTAAAAAAAGAAAAGAAAAAGATTTTAAATTAAATTAAATTAAATTAAATTAAATTAAATTAAATTAAATTAAATTAAATTAAATTAAATCTAAAAAAATTCATTTAATTTAATTTAATTTAATAATTAAATACCATTTGCATGTTCATGGCTCTCTGATGTTGGTTAATGGTTACATGACATGCAGGTAAACATTTAATTGTTTATACATTTTTTCGTTTTATTTACATTTTTGTTATTATTATTTGTTTTAATTTTACAGTTTTATGATTTAATTATTAGCTTTTCATTAAACCTTTGAACTTCCTGCAGTTCCTTCACTCGCCCCAGTTTGGGAATCCTTGACAGGATGTAATGTTCAGTGCACTTCATTATAGTAATAACAGGAAATGTAATACATATTGTTTTCTCTGCATTTTTATATCAATATTATATGATATTATCCTATTTAAATCAATATGATAAACTAATTAGGTCAAAAGTTATCTAAAAGTAGTCGAATTATATTGGCTAAAATGTGTAATGTAATTATGTTACTGACTACAATTTTCGTAATGTAATTTGGAATCAGTAACGGATTACAATTTTCAAGTAATTTACAGCTCTGTTCACATAAACATGAGATAATGTGCTGGTTACTGTTTATTAATCCTATTAAACATTAACTAACGATCAACATATAATTAATTTACAATGCTTACAAATGTCATGCAACTTTTAATTCATACGGTCACACATTTCTTGAAATTCAATGATTAAAAGCTTTTGTTAATGTACAACACATTTGCTGCTACTGAGGTGTGATACGGGTACGTTTAGGGTTTGGTGGTATTGAGTAAGTTTAAGGGTTGGGTAAGGGGTCAAAAGTGTAGAGTTATATTTCAATGTTTGCATAAAAAAGCATATTTTGCACCCAAATTACACTCAAATTACACTGTTGGGTCTTTAAGAAGCATTTACATAAACACAACTAACCACTCTTTACACAATCATTGTTATAGTAGCTAAAAGTCCAATGCTCATAAAGATAATAAATGATGACTAAACATTTATAAACATTTGCAAATGATGAACAGTTTACACTTTAGATTGGTCACTGCAAAAACATGAATAAATGGTTAATAAATGATTTGTTATGATGTGAAAACAGTAGAAGTCTACACATCAAACGAAGACCAAATATATGACCTTTACAGACTGTGATTATGAGTTAATGAATAACACGTTAACATGAATAGTTCAGTGAATAGTACATTTATAACTACTAAAACTGATTAAACTCTTTTTTTTCACAACATTTGTAAATGTAAAAATGACAAATTTCATTTGTTAGCATTCAAAAGAACATGATTGTCATGATTGTACAATTTCTGTTAAAATTATTTGTAGATTTTTATATATTTTTTAAGTGCACGATCGGATGAATGGAAAGTTTAATGACATTTATAAGCATTAACTAAAGATCAGTTAAACCTTATATAATGTTTGTTAGTTATTTATTAATGAAGCATTAAATCATTGTAAACCATTTTTCAAAATCATTTGAAGACTTTTAAAAGTGCCTGATATTATGAATTGTAAGTTAAATGAGATTTGTAAGCATTATACTTTACATAAAATAATGATCTGTACATTAGTAAATATTAACAAGCACATTATCTCTTATTTCTAGCTAAGCACTATGTGATGTTTGGTAATTTATCTAAATACTTTTTTAAATCATTGTTCTAATATTTTGTTGTGCTGTAAAGAACGCTTATTTTCGTATATGACTAAAATACTAAAACACATGTAAAGTACATAAATATATTTTCAGCTCTTGTGTTTTCAATGTAAGTTATAAATTATATATACAGTACAGACTAAAAGTTTGGACACACCTTCCAGAGTTTTCTTTATTTTCATGACTATGACAATTGTAGAGTCACACTGAAGGCATCAAGGGCTATTTGACCAAGAAGGTCAAGACAGAAGGCAAAAGGGCCAACAAGTGCTAAGCATCTCTAAGAGAGTCTCGCGGTGACGCGCTGCCAAGACGGCGACGGCTCACTCTACACACTTTAGGCTTCAAAAACACACTTCAGGAGTCTACGGGTGACGTCACGGACACTATGTCCATGTCTTTATACAGTCTATGCCTTAGACTGACACTTATTAAGATGGCTTAAAATATTATCTACCTAGGCAGCTCAATAGGTTTTGCAACAGAGCCCAAGTATGAGACAGAAAGAGAGAAAATTATAGCATGTTCCAAATTTCTCAAGTTAGCCAGCAGGTGCTCTCTCTCTCTCTCTCTCTCTCTCCCTCTGTGTGTGTGTGTGTGTGTAACAGTAGCAGGGGGTTCAGGACTTATCAATAGCTGAGAACATCCCCACATAAAGACTGCCCCCCCCTCTGTTCTCATTTGAGAGGAGGCGTCTGAAACAACGATACACCACAGCACCTTGCTCACACACTTTCAGTGAGGGAGATTTATTCCTTTCCTGATTCAATCATACACCTTTCACTTGCTAGTTATTTTAGTTCATTCATTATATCTAATTGTCTAGATATCAAATTAGATATCATGATGAAAATGAATAAATTAAGGAATAAACACACACACACACACACACACAAATTATGAATTAACTATTAATATGAATGAACAAAGAAACTAAGGTACCAATGAACCAACAATCTAGCTAGCTAGCTAACTACTTATTGCTTATAATTTAACTAATGTATGAATGAGTGAATAAATGAGCACGCACACAAATGAGCAGTAAACCAATAAATCAACTAAACTCATACAGCAAAAATATATACATTTTCAGATATGTTTTTAATTATTTTTATTGTTTTTTTAAATCAATAAAAAAATATAAAACATTTTCAATATTTCTATCATAACAACTCTCAGAATAGTTCATCATGATAATGGACCGGTGGATATGGCAGTGTTGATGTATTAGGTTTCGGCAGAACAGAACTGTTAGAAATGCTACTGCTGTTAATTATTGCTGCTGCTTCTGCCAATGCATCCACAGACAAACTGCTGTGAGCATATAAGACATACTGCTGCTGCACAGATAGGATATATGACATGCTATTTAGCTGGGGGAGGTGGAGGGTTTCTTTACTGTCAGAAAGCCTCCACCTCCCCAGCTCCACCTGTATAGGTCTGCTATGGGTAATGAACTTTGAACCAATATCTTTATAAATTTTCCTATTTATATTATATACACACACACACACACACATGTGGTGCATGGGTGTGCATATGATTAGAAACTAACTAATAAGCAAGCAAACAAACAAGTACTAATACATTGCACAAACTGTCAAATGAACACAAGTGATGAGTGAGCAATGGAAGGAAGGTATGAACGAGCCTTTGAGTCTTGGAAATACGCAAACATCAGCAGCACATCATTGTCTGTACTACTCATCTCAAGTATTATACAGACGTCTGTGTCTGTTCAGCATCTCACTGGGTAATTAGTAAGTGTGAAGTACTCATATTTGTGGCTTTGAATTGATTTAGAATTGCCTTGAGTTGAAAAGAGACTAATTCTCTTTGGACACATTTTCACAAGGAGACAACAGACATGCTAGTACAAGTGACTCTAACACACCTTAAACACACTCACACTGAACGCCTAACAAACACACAGCTATTTACACAATATGATAATCAGCTGTGAAAGTGACAATACCCCCCCCAAGAACACATTTATACATACATGTTTGATTATGTCACAAATTTAGATTACAGTCAGTATAGTTATGTTTTGCAGGAGTGTGCTTGTGTGTGTGTGTGTGTACTGCATTGTAGCATAAGCTTAAAGTGCTTGTTGTCAGTTAGAATTGATGGATTAAAGTCTCTCTCACACACACAAATCCAGCCCCATTCAACGTTTCAGAGTTTGAAACTGCAGTTTAATCCCCGATCACTCAAACAAACTGAACAAACCCCCCAGTTTTTCACACAAACACACATGCACCCATTCACCTCTTCATTCTCCTTACAGGTGTAGATCACACTTGTGTAGTGTTAACGGAGGACATCCCTACCATCGTGTACTTGTTATTATTTGCATCACCAAATACTGTAATAATAAAATAATAAGCGTAGCAATATAAGGACTGCACTTTTTAAAAGTGCAGGATATTGGCATAATGATTTTGTACCCCGAACCATATCAGAGTAAAACACACACAATACAGAGAGTGTGGGGGTGGCCAGGAAGACAGCAGTTGTTATGACAACAGGTTCGGTGGCAGGCCCTGCAGCGGGGACATGAGGGGCGGGACGGCCCACACAAAAGAGCATCGTTAATAAACGAGTGGGTCCCTCACTCTCGCACTCCTTCTCAAAGAAGGACAGACAGAAAGAGAAGAGGAAAACGCTCTGCTCTCACAATGTTGTATATGGGCAAATACAAGTTACACTGCTTGTAAATTTGCATTCGTGAATTGTGTTCCTGTGCCTCATGTGGTAGAGCATTGCATTAGCAGCGCAAGGTTGTGGGTTCGATTCCCAGGTAACACATGTTAGATAAAAACTGTTAGCCTGAATGCACTGTAAGTCGCTTTAGATAAAAGTGTCTGCTAAATGCATAAATATATTTTGTCACGACCACTATGATTAAATATATGGTTTGGATTGATGGTATTTTTCGGTTCTGGGCAAGAACTCCCTGTGCATCCATGCAGCCCCAACATGAATGTTTGCAGATATCAGTAAAGTTCATTAACTGAATGTTCACATTTAGAATGAACCTGATTCAAAGCAGCATCAGAAGGCTGAATCCTGACTGACAAGAGGAGGCGTTTGGGATGGAGTGGGGAATGCAATGTGAAACTGCTGATAATACTGAGGGACCTTATATATGGATGCTTAGATAGGTGCTGTATTCCTATAGATGGGGATCAGCTGAGAGTCAGGTGATGCAAGCTCGACTAACGTGACCTGCCAGAACTAACGCTTGCGCGTGATTACCATCAGGTGCTTTTATAAGTGCTACAATTCACTACATGACAGCAGTTGACTGTATATGTGTTTTTCTTTCTGTTTCTGTTTGCAAGATTATGCTCAGGTGTGTGTGTGTGTGTGTGTGTGTGTGTGTGTGTTAGTATTTGTTATTCCAGCTGTAAAGTTCACCCAAGTAAGTAGGTATTCCCTTTCTGTAAGGTAGCATCGGTGTGTGTTTGTGTCTGTGTGAAAGTTAGAGGTAGTTTTGTTGATACATGAAAGCTATCATCCCTGACCAAAATCCATAAAACATGTCAAAAGCCCCCACCACACACACCCTACACAAACACACAGATGGATCTTCACAAATCTGGCCCTTAGAGTATAGCAAAACAACTACAGACACACACACTGCTTTTATACTGCATTCAGTAAACTGTCCAATTAAATAAGCTGGTCTAGCTTCCTGTCTCTCTTGTCACAACATTTCAAAACATCTATTCAAATTAATGTTTAATGGCAATTTAACATGATTTGTTCTTTTGGTAGCCATGCATAAAATAGGTTTGTGTTTTAGGGGTCATTGTGTGTGTGTGTGTGTGTGTGTGTGTGAGATGGAGGAAGTGTTGTTTGGCCTCATGATCACACTGGGTGAGCAGTCAACAGGAGGTGGAAATGGTCTTCCTCTGACTAACATGGATTTATGTGTGTGTGTGTGTGTGTCCTGATGAAAAATCAAAATCAAAATCAAAATATACAACAATTTGACACTGACTGTGTGTCCATCTAGCGGATCACTTTAAATAAGGCAGCACATTTACACACTCCCATAATGACATCAGCACATTTCCAGTATTTTATCATGTAAATATTGCGGACCAAATACATTCACGTCCAAATCTAGAACACACAACCATAAAAACTCAGTAGACAGAGTTATTACTAGACAAACATTTTGTCTTAAACAACTACCATTATTTAGTTTACCCTTAAAAACATTTAAACATGATTAAAGCAAGATAAATTAGATATTTAGATTTGTTTTCTGAAAATATATGACAAATATAATGATATGCTTTATTTTGTTGTGCTCTAGACTTCATTTATTTCCATTGATTTCAAACATTATCCTCAGTAAATGTGCAAAATCATTAATATGCATTGTGTGCATGGAATTGGATGTTCATAAGTAATTTTATGATATAAAAAGCTTTCTAAATGACTCATTAAAGCTCAGTATTGCCACAGTGCCTCAGTCTACACAAATAAAACAACAAAAATACTCCTACAAATACAGAACATGGTCAGAGCAAGAACCTGGTAAACATGAATATCATACATCCTGTCGTACATCCATCAGGACAAGCGTCAAAAACAATATTGGCTGTGGTCACTAAATATTGAGTCTACATACAATTCATTCCTATTATAAATGAATGAATAGCAGCCATAAACTCACCTTTCAAACAGCTTTGCCACTGTTTACTGTCCTTCGGTGAGATTCACACAGTTTTCTTGAGAATAAAATCCTTCGGACGTTTAATTCCATGTCCGTAGGCTCGAACAGTCTTGCTTGCTGTCTGACACACACAAACACACACGCAGTCTGAGACTGACTGTCAAAGTCAGGATGAGCGTCCACCGGATCCACACCTCTGTGAGATCAGAGAGAGAGAGAGAGAGAGAGAGAGCACATATATCTGATGATCTTTCTCCTGATGCACCATCACAAGACACACACACACACACACACACACACACACTCACATTCCGTGGATGCAGTAACTGCATCACAGTTAATGCTGGAGGCAATGCAAAATGTACAAGATTGCTGGAACAAAAGAAAGAGTTTGAGAGAAAGTTGGAGGGAAACAGAGGGGTTAAGAAATCGAGAAGCGAGCCAAGGGCAACCCGTCCTCCGCTCTAAACACGTACACACAACTGGGTCACTTTAAAGAGGCTACACACACAGAAATAGATCTGAAAGTGGACTGAGATAGACATAGAGATGGGATTTCTGCTCAGTGCTCAGACTGGGGCTAATGCTTTGAAAACACACACACACACACTCAGGGTGTAACTGTAGGAACCAGACTCTTGGTTGACCTTCAGTCAACAGAAGAAGAAGAAGAAGAAACTTTACCTCGCACACACACGTAAACACACTAACGTCACCAGAGGAAATCGGTGAAACTGTATGAGACCCAAAACAAAGTTATGGGCATTGTTTCAATAATTGTTGCACACCCTTGAGGAAAGTCCCTCAGTAGAGTCCAACGGTCGTTCCTGCTTCCTGAGACTGAAGTGTTTCCATCACACTTTGGTTTTTAATAAAACACATACACCTCATGTATTTATGACCTTATTCATTGCAAAAGATACAATGGAGCAGAAACAATAATAAATGGCCTTGTAAAAAAGCCATGGCACACAGGGGCAACACTGAGATTGTGACATCTGGCACACTCTACATAAGAAACATACAGCTAATAAACAAACAAACAAACAAACAAACAAACAAACTTAATCATACAGCTTCCTGTGAATAATCAGATTATTTTTAATAATGTCTTTTTAATGGCATCTTTTTATGGTAACACTTTAGATAAGGGAACACTTATTCTCTATTAACCATGAGTTTTCCTTCAATAAATCCCTAATATGCTGCTTATTGATAGTAAGGAAGGCAGGTGTAGTAGTAGTTATGTTTTGGTATTATACAGTACCTTGCTTTTTAAGTACTATAAGTGCTTTATAAGTACTAATGAACAGCCAATATGCTACTAATATGCATACTTAGAAGCAACTAGTGGTTACTCTTTATTTCACAGTACACACACTTACAATGTACTTATAGGGTAGTGTAGGGTAACTACATGGGTTAAGGGTAGGTTTAGGGGCAGGTTCGGGGTTAGTACCTAGTTATTACCCAGTTACTGTAATTGTAATAATACGTACATATAGTGTACATGCGGAACAGGATTGTAAAATAAAGTGCTACTCAACTTACAATACATTTGTTTGTTTCTTTCTTTTCTTTTCTTTTCTTTTCTTTTTCATATTTTAAGGACATAAGTGATTATAGACATCAGCAATTTATCTGAATCAATTGTACCATTTAATAAGCAATAACAATAACCGAACATGATCAGTCTTATGACAGAGGTGAGCTTTAACTCCAGACTAAGCTCAAACTGTATTCTTCTGTCTCTTCTCCCCAGGCTCCAGTGAAAGTCTGATCAGCTAACCTGATCGCATGAAAGTGAGTAGAAATAGTATGCCAAGTAAAAATGAAAACTCGTGGTACACGCAAAAATAGACTTTGGTGTGCATAGGATACGCGATGGGTAGGTTAAGGGTTGTGGGGTAGATGCGTATCATATGTACGCAAAACCAGTGTATCCAACCTGTCCTCCAACCAATACGCACGCATAGGTCGTTTGTCAAATCCCTATACTAGCGTATACTACAATTGCGCCCCTATCGGCTTCAGAACGAATTGAATCACAGCTGTTTCAGGCATGGTGTTTTAGTCAAGATATCTTAGACACTGGCACAATGTTGCTCTTTACCAATTGGAAATTTTTGGTTATTTAGATGAACTCAACTGTCCACTGGTAACATTTGTCGGTGACTGGCTTGTTAAAACAAACATTGGATACTTGGCCATTGTGATGAGATCAAAGTTATGTTATTCTCCTGATTGGCTATGATCCACTGAGTGACTCAGTGATTACACATCAGAAAGACTCTCGAGAGCCAATCAGCAGTGAGCATGAGCGCTCAGTTTACAGAGCAGGTGACTAGCACAACAGCACATTCACATTGCACTGGGAAGCTCCCCGCTTCCTGCTCCAGATTTCTGGAGATTGGGAAGCAAACAGGATGTGACCTAATTGTGAAAAGACCTCAATTGATGGATACTGATGATAGTATGACCTCAAAACTATTTATAAAAAAATTAACCCTTCACAATCATGCTGTTATACATTATGATTCTGAATAAAACACATGCAAAGGAGCTACACACAGAGGACACATAAAAAGCTAATTTTTAGGCAGAAATAGATGAAGGGTTTTTAACACACACTTTTAAAAATGGCGTGGGTAAGCCAGTATTGGGATCCCATGTGTTTGGTATTAGAGCTAAAACCACACTCTCTCAAATACAAGCCAAATATAACTGAAGTCAAAAGTCTTTGTATCAATGCACACTGCAGTGAGTTTTCTGGTTGGATGCTCTTTCAAAGATTGCTTGAGCATAGAGATAATAACTTTTTGTTATTTTTTAAATGTTTGTTTATATATGTTTTCTAAAGAAAATGTGAGTGATGTACATACAAAAATGGACAAAGTAGCTAAGTGGCTCTTAGCGAGTTGCTTGGTTGTTGAGGGTGATTGCTTACTAAGTCAAATGAGTCCATCCCAAAATCTATGATATTTCCAGATATGGGTGGGTTCCTAGATTATGATCATTCAAGAATTGTTGTTTAAAAAGTTAATATGTTATCACATGTTTGAGACTTGAATGTTTAGAATGTTCAGAAAAACCATGCAGCTCATTTTCAAATAAAGGAAGACTTTTGAGTTGTGAAACAGAAAAACAGAAGTTTTTATCACACACTATGATAAAGAAATAATTGCTTTTTTTCTTTCTACATTGTGAACAATTATGGTATGCCATGCTCTGGATAAAATATTTTTGAAATGAAAATAGAGAATACAAGTCTCTCCCTGCCCTAACAAATCAGAAATGTGAAAATATGAAGAGAGAGAAACTCTGTAATTGATTTGGGCTTGGTTTTCTGTTTTCATTGTTGGCTGGACGACCAAAACCATTAAACAGGAGAACACATGTCTGACTAATGAAGGGTTATCTGTGTCGAAACTGCTTTTAGACATGTATACACACTCACAAGGCACTAACAGGGTCCAGATGTTTGCTAAACTAAAAGTATGAATATCTCTGAATGTAAAGAATGTCTTGTCACAGCAAACTGAGTGACAAACAGACATCAGATGAACTAAAGCATTCATTCTCTGTATTTACAGACTTCTACTGTCAACAGAACTTCTCCCAAAAACAGGACTAACATTTAACAGCACTGACACATAGGGTTACATTTACAAGTAAATCTGAGTGATGTCACCACATTGATGCCAGGATGTTGTACGCACGTGGTTGCCAGATTGATAGATGGCTCCTATAGTGTTATGGGTGGTTTGTCAAGGGGGTTATATACTGACTCAAGTCAGAAGAGCCCACCCTCAAGTATGATCATGGAAATCATGAAAAATTCATCAGCCAGGACATCTGAAGAATGTGTTTATTTAGTAAGCATTGCCAAAAACACTGGGCCTTTCTTCTGAAGGGGCTCAATTATAGACATTATCCAGTTTTACTGGTGGATCTCCTTACTGTTTTCAGTATAAATATTTGCTTACACATGCTTTAGAGATACAGCTCATCTGTGACTGCAGATTTAGCATAATTGATATCCTGGACTGAGTCCTGTAATACGCAGATCAAAATGGTGAACTGCTGCAGGCAAATCTAGTGTAATAGTGCATGCTGTGCAGACATGCAGGGTGTGTGTGTGTGTGTGTGACGCAGATGGTGAACCTGTGAGTCATCTCTCTCTGTTCTGCACATAAAACAGCCTTATGCTCATTCTGATCTTATATCTTTTGTGTATTTTGTTTCATTTAGGAGCTATTGTTTTACAGAGCATGAAATCATCATCTCTTTAATATCACCTGTTTCTTCCAGGCGAGATCTCAACAGTAGCATAACTAGCGGTACTGCAGGAGGGATACAGGGGACCCATTATTGCAAAGACCCCTAATGTATCACAATATTTCATATGTACGTATAGATTAAATATTAAGACTGCTAACAGTGCGTGTCCATTGTAGTGGGGGAAACCACCATTCAGTGCCCATGAAAACACTAAATGGTTCTGCTATGCAAATGTTAAAATCTATCATTGTTGCAGACCAGACAAGACTGGGCTTGAAACAGAGACCAGAAGGGTATGAACAATTCAGACAGTGTAAATATTTTTGGGGGTGAGTTAAGCCTAAATTTGCATCAGGGTCACTTCGCAGTGAACCCATAGTGTGCTCCTGTTTAGAGACACAATTGCACAAACTGATCATAAGTTGGCAGAGATCAAAAATCAGAGTCTAAGGGTGCTTTCACACCTGGCCCATTGTTTTGGAACCTGGCGCGTTTCCTCCCTTAGCTCAATTAGTTTGGGCATATGTGAACATGGCAATCACACTCGGATCCACGCTAAAACAACCGGTCTTGGCTCCATTGAAAACGAACTCTGGAGCGGTTCAGTTGTAGTGTGAAAGCAATCCGATCCATCAGTCCAACGAACGAGGCTATATCACAGAATATAACGGGAACTACTTAGATCTGTGAAAGGTAAACAATGTCTGTGGGTGAGCACGTCTTCGCCTAAAATGCCTACTTATTGCTCTTTGTAGTAGGTGCATTTTAACAATGTTTTCCTGATGAATCCTGGACTCCTGTTCAAAATAAATTAGAGCGACACCTATATATATATATATATATAAACCGTGGAACTTTGACCAAGACTTTTGCCATGAGAAAGGGAACTGCACCAAGAATAAAAAGCAACATTTTAACAATTTCAGTCCCTGTTTCGGAATAAAGCAATCAATCTACAGGTGTGAAAGCACCTTAAATGCTCCCAATACCATAACAAGACTGTGAAAAGATGATTTTGAATTTGAGAATAAATTAAACGTACAGTATGGGATTTTTGGCCACCAGGGGTCACTCAATCAAAATAATAACATAAGACGTACTTTGATGACGTCGGGAAAGAGCGTAGGCTCATGGGAGTTGTTGTTCATTGGAACATGTGCTCTGTCGCTCCCTATCATTCCTCACTCATTATAACTTAGTATTTTGATAATCACGTATTTTCGAACGGAGAGATATATGAATTATGAGACCCTTATCAAATCAATATTCCATCTAGCTAGTAGTAATATATCTTAAAAAACATGGTCGCCTTTCGTTAATAATTATAATTACGTTTATACTATGATATCAAACAAGATAGTTAACTGCATTTGAAGCTACTTTATCCAGCTAGATATAGAACAAATGTAGATTTACATGAGAGCTAGTCTGTCTGCATTTTACACAAGACATCATCGTTTCACAAAATATACCGATAGATAAAGTTAGCTGAATGGATGCATACTTGTTTATCAGAATGCAAGCGAGTTCGGCATCTCTCTGTAGTTTCAGCTTGTCACGAAACTCTATCTTGGAAATGCAACTCCAATATTTACCCGTGACTTGTTGCTTCTCTTGTCCCAAAACCATCTCGGGTCATTTATTTCACCCGTGCGTTTGCCCTTCACAGAACGTGCAGGCAAAGCATAATCATGATCCATAACTAAGTTATTGATTGAGGTATAAATACCAATATAAACAATATAAATCTAAAATATAATAGTCTCGATCAAGGCTACTACTTTTTCTTCTTCGCCTCGTCTTTGTTTCTGTTCACCTTTGTATTTGGTGGATCCGCAGGAAGTTAGATAAACTAGAGGAGTCAAAGTTTATATGACGCCATAGACAGAAATAAAGAAATGTGCCGTGTTTTCTAATTAAACTATAATTTTCTCCGGATTTGAAAGTTTGTGGAAACTGTCGGGATATTGTAAGTACACAACTAAAAAATATATATATAACATAGATATAGTGGTTTCTGCTATTTTTAAAGCAGAAAAATTACATATTGCGCCTTTAAGACAGATTCTTAATTTCTTAAAACTTTCATTTAATATAGTGGTTCTAAGCCCTTGTGCTGGACTGGAGATCCCCCAACCATAGACAGTAGACCATAAACAGAGTCTTTATTAATGAGCTGATGAGTAGATTCAGGGGAGTTTGATTAGGAAAACATACAAAATGTACAGAATTGGGGGTAATCCATGACCAGGGTTGGGAACTACTGCTACTTTTGTTAAACCAGCAAGTCTAGTGAAAATGAAAGCATTTAAATTGTATTTGAGATTGGAATTAAATAAAGTAATATCTAATCATTTCAGACATCACAGTCACTGCAACCCACTTGCCTGCCATTTTTCTCTTGATATCTGCAAAAAGTTTCATATTTCTCAACTTTTGGATGCTTCAATGCTCCACAATTCCTGGTGCAAGTGCATAAGTGACACATACAACAGGGATTCTTGGGAATTTTATTTTATTTTTTTTTATTTATTTTTTTACATTAGAAAGTGTTATGACATCATGTTTTTTTTTTTTTTTTGTACCTGGGTCCTTAAAGTCCTAGTTTCCCTGCTGGATCTCAGCAATGTCTCAGGTTAAGCAGATTGCCCAATCAAATGAATTAAGATATCTCTTAAAAAAAACACACAAAACAAAACAAGTGACATTCAGTCAAGTATGGTGACCCATACTCTGACTTTGTGCTCTGCATTCAACCCATACAAAATGTATGCACGCACACACACACACACACACACACCCAGAGCAGTGGGCATCATTTATGCTGCGGCACCTGGGGAGCAGTTGGGGGTTCAGTGCCTTGCTCAAGGGCTCCTCAGTCATGGTATTGCCGGCCCGAGACTTGAACCCACAACCCTAGGGTTAATTGATTAATTGCATTAGCCATAAAATTACAAACATGGTTGTGTTTGGTCTTTAGCTAACTACACCAAAGCCGAGCTACTGTAAACATACCACAGAAGAGAGTGGCTGACAACCGTTACTAACCAAATTCATTTGTTTCTTTTGAGTTTCTTTTTAAAGTGGCTCTGCACAAAAAAAAAAAAAAAAAAAAAAAAAATATAGAATGAAAATCATTGTTAGATAGAAATTATATTTCAGCAGTCCAAATTGATGAAATATATATAATGAATACTGCACATCATGAACATGCTGTAGAATGGAAGGCATGCATCTTCAGGCAGTGTTTCAGACCTGTCAATTGTTTGCATTGTTCTCTCAAAAGGAAACACTTCAAAGCTACCAAAATGTGTTTATGTAAGTCATATGAGTACCAGTTTTCTCACTGGTCAGCTGCATCTGTTAATATTTATGATTAGGTTTAGTTTCCATCTCTCACTAATTGATTACTTATATATTTATCAGCAGAAATCAAAGCTTCATTGGGAACGGCTGTCTAGCACCTGTTTCAGAGAAAAACCAAAGCATTGTAAAATAACTGTGTGACCAGGTGATTTCACAAAAACTGTATTTGAGTGGATATATGATTCCTAATGCACCAAGTTTTGAAAAACAAACACTTCAAGTGATCAAGGAGTCCATTTACAATCCACCAGGCAATCTCAGACCAATTGTTTTTGTGTGGATCCGATTCAGGTTTCTAAACAAATGCTCCGATCAAGCCAGGTGTGAAAACATCTTTTAAACTTGTAAAGTTAGCAAAAGCTGGTTACTTCTTTGGATCCTGCAAGCTGTTTGGATTATGTCTTTCCGTTCCAAAAGGTCATGATGACATTCACGTGGCACCCTAAGGCTAAACTAAACCTGGCCACACCTAGGAGACACACATATATCTAATAGGGTCTCAGTGACACACATGCCTTTGAAACCAAATCTCCACAGAAAACAACTGTAACGTTCACCATTGTACAAAACACACACACACACACACACACAATTCCTCTTTAGACCGTCATATACTGGTCTGTCTCAACTCACAGTCACACGTGGTTCTGAATGTCAGATACGCTTTCCGGCTCATCTTTCGCCTCAAGTGTGTCACTTATATAGGACAGCTGAACCTTCAGTGACTAAATACAACCTATACAGCCTCTACTCTCTAAGCTCTCTTCTCCTCATAACTCCCCAAGGTGCTGTCACAGAATACAGGAAACTAGGACGAAAGATGGAGAAAGAGAGCGTCAGTTCTAGAACCAGAGTGTTAGTGCTCTCTTTTCAGAGAAAATTAACCATAGGTCTTCAATCCTGCTCCTGGGGACCTACTGTTCCACAGAGTTTAGCTACAACCTTAATCAAACATGCCTGAACCAGCTAATCAAGGTCTTCAGGATCACTTGAAAAATCACAGGTGTGCTGAATAGGTTGGACATCAAATTTTGCAGGACAGTGGGTCCAAAGGAGCATGGCTTCCAAAGACCTAGGCTCTTACCCATACAGTTAACACACATCTCAACGTTTCTATGAGTTCAAGGTATGCTATTGTCTGTTATTCAATGCAGCGAATGCGTGTCAACCTGTTGCAAAATCTGCATGGGGAAATCTTTTGTCCTCACATGAAGTTCCAGATCATGTGGAGTCCTACTGAAATGACTAGATTTCAGCTGTGTACATTTGCTGAAAACCGGTAATAGGCACTACACCATAAGAGTATGTAGGTGTTTATTGGTTCACTAGGTCATTCAAATCACTTTAATCAGGCTGAAATAGTACCGCTGGACCCCTGTCTGTTGAGGGCCCTCAAAATCGCCCCAACCTTCCTCCACATTATACTACCCCTGATCATGAAGCTCATGCTTCTTCTATCCTGAAAGATATTTCCATTATCAATAAGAATTAGTTTCTCCATGGGCAAAATGAGTGGGATGTTAACGTCCAGGACCCCTGTTTGTTTGCTGCAGTCTCTCTCTCGTCTCCTATAATCATTTCCTGCATGTTGTAAGAGGTCCTCGTTACAGAAGCACTGCAGCAGTGTGTTTTATCAGTGCATACAGCACTGGCGCTATCAGCGGCTGATAGCATTATTCAGTTTATATGTGGTTCAAGGTGAGTTGGGACCACTGTAACATAGAGAGATTTATTTCTGGGCCTCTTATCTTAGCTGTATTTATATCTTCAACCCAATCTGCCAGCATATAGTTCTTTACATGCACATACACACAAACACGCACACATGTCCAGTTTTATTGCATGTAATCTTTTTCATATCACATGTCAAACACCTGTTGAAAAGAGAGAAAGAGTCATAGAGCAACGAAAAGGCCCATATGGTTGGTTTTGAATGTCTTTATAGGTCCAAATGCCTTCACATGCTTGAGCTTTGCAGTTTCAAACACACACACTCACACATACACACACACTGGGTTATTTATACACAGTTTCCTTTTATTTATCCATGCATTGTTTAGTGCACATCTGCTGCAATCATGGAGCACAATGGACGGGCCACACAACACACACACACACACACACAAACACACACAGAAAGAGTTTACAAAAGCAATTTGCTAGAAACAGACTTTTTAAAGTTGCGCTGCTGTATTGTGAGACTATACCAGATGTTAGCTCTCTAACAAAACCTAGTGAGCTTCCACAATATATACTGTAAGCCAAATTTGGTAACACTTAAGTATAGGGTACAATTCACACTAATAACTAGTTGCTTATTAGCATGCCTATTATTAACATATTGGCTGTTTATTAGTGCTTATAAAGTACATATAATGCATGACATCCATAATCCTACCCAATACCCTAAATTTAACAACTACATTATAAACTATTAATAAGCAGCAAATTAGGAATTAATTGAGTCAAAAGTAATAGTTAATGGTTAGTTAATAGTGAGAATTGGACCTTAAATTATAATCCCAGAAATCCCTGCAATGGACTGAAGGAATCCATATCAAATTAAAATAGTATTTAACCAAATATTTCTGTGTTTTTGTTTTATTAAAGTAGCATTTCACATTGTTATCTTATATGCTAAAATCAAACTCTATTAAAATTGTAGAGTCTCCTGTGCACAGCCAATGCACACTCTCTGTCTGTTCTGGGCTATTCTCAGGAAAGTGGTGTGGTGTTTGGACATGGGATAAACTGGAAATGCTGTGGAAGAAACCTAACACACAAACACAGCACACATGTTTATCTAACTATCTAAAAAAGGACATACCATAGATTTGCATTGTCTTTATAAAAGGGTAACCCCAATATCCAACCCCAACCAACTTTAACTACCCATGACAGACAAGTCTGAAATAATCTTTACTTAATGAATTAAATGTACGTTTGAGGATGAACCCAAATGGAGGTTATGCCACTGATTTGCTAAACAGGTCCCACCTAAAACTCATGCCATTGGATAAGGCAGGTTAAGGAAACATAAACATCCTGACCAATCTGACATTGTAATTAATTCTGGTTTAATGTTCACCTGTGAAAATCGTTACGATGTGTTACTAGTGTTGGGGAAAGTTGCTTTTAAAGGAATGCATTACAAAATTATGTTACTCCCCCCAAAAATTAACTAATTACGTTACTTAGTTACTTTTTATGGAAAGTAATGCATTACTTTACTTTTGCATTACTTTTTAAATATGAGCAGGGCTTGATTGTTTTTAATATAAGAAGTTCTATTCATAGCAAATGTGAAAGCGCTTTCACGCCAAAAAGTGTAATGAATAAACCTCAGGCTAAAGGACAAGTAAATTCACTTCTGTACAGTAGAACACAGGAGAAGAAGATTTAACACTCTTCAGCAAAAAAATTAACAAATAAAAATAAATAAATAATCTATCTATTTGTTATTTAACATATTAAATTATTGCATTTTCAATTATTGAAACTCGTAATTACGATATTCCCAATACTGAAGGAAATGTTAAACCAAGGGCTCAATGGTTACCACAGAATATCATGTTAGTCAATGCTTGTAGATGTCTATAACTATATTATACGCCTTATAGCACCTTTCTCATGTCTTTCTCAGGCAGATTAAACAATATATTTTAAAATTGAAAAACACAAAAGTGTAGAGTGCACTTGGCCTAAGTAACCCCCTCAACACACATTTAACAGATCAGATAGACTCCAGGGCTGCAGGGCCATCTGTCTGTGATCACCAAGACTTAATGGTGTTAAGACACTCTGTCTTGAACTTCAACACAAGGATTAAAATAGCCTGGAGTTCCTCAGGCTTCTGTCAGCCTGAAGATGAACTGAAGATGAGACAACTGACAGGTTAAGCTCTTAAAAGCTTCCTCAGCAGGTGTCCAACACATTAAGAAACTCACAGAGACACACACCAGTAGACCTTATTCAGGGTAGATGACATATTTAATATTTCACAAAAGAAAACAAGGCTGTGAGGAACAGATGTGCAGTCCATTCAATTGGTCTTGCTCTCTCATTGGCCAATGTTACTGTATGTTGGAAAGACTTCTACTTCTATCATTAAATAAGGTACACACACACCTGCCCTGAAACTTTTTTCAACCCCTGTATGCCCCCATTTCCTGAATCTGAAAGGGTGACTGAACTCTAAACAAGATCAGTATCGCTAAACACACCCACACCCAAAGAATGCTACATCCCAAAATGAGACAAAACACTGCTAAAGTGCAGTGTGTGTTTGTGTCAGAGTGGATAGAAGACCTACAGTTGACATGATGTTACCGCAGATCTAGACTAAATGGCAACATGCATATGCTCATCTCATTCTCACCAAATAAGATTTAGTATTCTTCTAAATGAATAAAAACAGTCAAATGCAAGCTCAGAATATGATACAAACCTGCAAGAATGTTAAATTCACAAATATATATATATATATAATCCCATTTTACTAAACAACAGTGCTGAACTCAATGATCCAGTAATGTCACACATTTTCTATAAAAACTAATTTAGTAACAAAATGAGTTACATTTTAAGGGGAGTAACGCAATATTGTAATGCATCACATTTATATGAGTACATTTCCCGAACACTGTCTGTAACACACACACACACACACACACACACACGTTTGTTTTGTGAAAAGTGGGGACATCCCATAGGTGTAATGGTTTTTATACTGTAGAAACTGTATATTCTATGGCCCTTAACCAACCCTACACCTAACCCTAACCCTCACAGGAAACTTTGTGCATTTTTACTTTCTCAAAAAAACTAATTCTGTATGATTTATAAGCGTTTTGAAAAATGGGGACATCTGTTATGTCCTCATAAGTCACCCTCTCCTTGTAATACCTGTGTCATACCCATGTCATTATACAGAGTTGTGTCCTGATATGTCACAAAAAACATGCCCCCACACACACACACACACACACACACACACACACACACACACACATTTTTAGAGTCAAAAGCAGTTGCCCAAGGGCATTCCTAAAACACACAGCTATGAAAAACACACACACTTTTAGACTGTAGGAGGCTGGCGTTGTTGCTGGGTGCTGTTGAGGAAGGTTGGACCATTTCGGCTCGAGTACATTCTTTCCTGCCCAGACAGGAAATGGCCATATGGCATTGCCTCAAATAACAGTGTTTACTTCCTGTTGCGTTCAGAGTTTTGTTTTCTTTTTGAAGGACAATTAGTGAGAAATCAGCTCAGAAAATGGAAG
This sequence comes from Carassius auratus, assembly GCF_003368295.1. Lineage (NCBI taxonomy): Eukaryota > Metazoa > Chordata > Actinopteri > Cypriniformes > Cyprinidae > Carassius > Carassius auratus. The sequence continues at coordinate 1,449,902 of NC_039300.1, read as the reverse complement.
CACAGAGAATGGAAATCGCGTGTGAAATCGCTTTTTAAGAACCAACACATTTGCTTGTCTGCAGTATGAAGGGAGAAAAGCACATTTATCAAGCCAAGCTGGACGAGAACATGGTGGCTTAAACTCAACAGGTGTTCATGAAGACTGACACTTGTTTTATCCAGCTGTATTTACTCAGTGCAACGTATAACATCTAAGTGAAAGATATAACACCAACATGTCAAAAATGAAAAGAAAAAAGAAACGGAATCACAGAGTTAGAAACAGGATCACCTCCTTTTGTATGCCCTCTGTATTCTCTTGATTACAAAAATGTCCTGTGAAAGAAAACATAGAATTAAATATTGCTGCAAAAAATGCCTGTTGATGCTAAGGGAATGTGGAAGTCAGGAACTTTGAATATTTGTTTTTTTTTTCTCATCTTTCTTACCCATCAAATTTTATAATAATGATAATGTTAATAATCATAATTGTTATTATGATTAATGTTGATATATAATATTATTATTATTATTATTATTATTATTATATAATAGAGTTAATAATATTAAATATTGGCCAATGCAACTGATTTCCTAGCCTTTTAGTGCCTTTTCATGCCCATTTAAATTTATTTAAATAATGCTATCAGCTATCATCAGGCTAAAAAAAAAATCTGAATGTGTACAAGTTGTTTCTGAATTACGTACTCAGTGTGTGTATATGTAGTGCTCAAATCAATGATCAGGAGTTGGACTTGCAACTTAAACAATCGAAAGGACTGTTTAGCATGCACGAGTTACTTTATTTTTAACTCAAAACCAGACACCTCCAATGACCCACTGGTATCATCAATCAATCCTCATAGTTAAATGCATACTGAGAAAATGAGAGGGCTAATAACTGAACCTGAGCTAATAAACTGAAGCATCTCCAAAATAAAGAGAGTTTTGCATTAAGTCTTCAATTATTTTATTTTATATATATATATATATATATATATATATATATATATATATATATATATATATATATATATATATATATATATATATATATATATATGTACATTTACACTTAAACATTTTCTGACACATTTCATTATATTTTTTGCTTTTTTAAATGTGCTGTGTGAAGAAACTGAAAGGCTTTTTCTAAAATGAAAATATTAATAAATTAACTTGCAAAAGCAGAGATCCTTCTCTCTAATGTTCAGCAGCTGAGAAGGACGTAGTCAGTGAAACTGGGACATACCTCTATTTTTTGTTAAATGTTAGTGATACAGTTGATACAGCCCACACATGCATGGCTGACAATCATTATCCCTGAACCTTCACCTTTGACATAACATCAGTCACTTCTCTGGACAGACCTATGAGGGTCATCTCATCTCTGTGACCTCTGACCTCTACACACATATCAATGAACCCAGTATGTGCCCAACTCAAGCCCTCGACCCTGACCTTATGTCCCTGTTGCAGCTAAAGGACAGGTACGATACTGAAGAACTTTCACACTGGAAGAGGAACACACACAGACTCAGGACAGACAGAAATATACTGTACATAAACTAAGAAACATCCCAAACATCATCCAACCACAACCAGCCAAAAGTTCTAATCCATATTTAACTTCGGTTACTTCACTCAGTGAACATCATCTAAACACTCTCGCTGGGAAAACACACAACTCAACAGGATGAAAACGTGGAAGTGTAGAAGAATGGTTAGCTTACACATTTGAACACACACACAGGAATCCATGCATTCACAACCAAAATACAGCACAGGCCCTGTCCCGCTGCCCCCGGATACAGTCTGTGACCCACACCTGCATGAATGTCAGGAAGCACGCACACACACTTACACTCCAGGCAATTTATCAAACTCTAGCACTCGAGCTAAGATCCTTTTTAAAGGCATCACCTGACATGAAGTTTGTTCCAGGCATAAAAATATATTTTCAAATGTTCATGCAGTATGATACAATATGTATCCTTCAACAAGAAGGCAATCCCAGAAGTGCATTCACTTGTAAAATACTAGTAGTGTACTTCAAATCTTGAACTTAACACAGCTAAAGGTATAGTTCACCCAAATATGAAAATAATCAATCACTCTCCCTGTTCCTATATGAGCAATGACAGTATAGTAATAGCAATTATTTAGCATTCAATTTTTGTAACCATTTTAAACTAAGCAGACTGGACACTTCTCAGTTCTCATGAAGACAGAAGTTGTTGGGACTGAAGTGAGTCTGAGGCTGCCAGCACAGCTGACACTTCCTCTGAGCTTCCTGTACGTGAACAAGGAAGAGTCACTCAGCTGGACAGGATGTGCATCTTCCTCTGCCTCACTGTACGGGACAAACTCAGCCGCAGTATCTGATTGCAGAAACTGTGCCTCATACCCTTATTCACAGATGATTATTGTGATAATGTATCTGTGGCAGTAATTGGAAAAAAACTGAGAGAGAAAGGAAAAAGGAAAAGAGAGAGGAAGCAAGAAAGAAAGATCATTTTCCTTGTAATTGTACTTTTTTAGCAGGCATCACTATTAGACAAGTATAGCAAAAAGTTGTTTTTATTTTATTTTTATTTTGCAAACATCAGCATTACATTTTCATGTTATAATTATGAGTAGTAAGTTATTTTGAATTGTTTAGATATGTGTGTAAATGATTGTGTATACAGGCTAAGGTTACTAATGCTTTGGCAGTGTTAAGCTTTTCTAGCATGTTAATGCAACCACTTGAATCTGAATCTGAGAAGGAGAGATAGACCGACAGATAGAGAGAGAGAGAGAGAAAGAGAGAGAGAGGAAGTAGGCTTGTGTTGCTGAGAAGAAAACAACAGATGAAGGCTCATTCCTCTTTCTCTGTGTCTCTTTCTCTCTGAAGCGTGACCTCTCTGTGGGTAGCTTGAGAGGGACAGGTGAAAGGTCGTGACCTTAACGTAAAGCTCTGCTGGGTGTGGAAGAGGGTCACAGGTGAACCCCGCAGGGCGAAACACAATGCACTTCTGACATGCACCGCTCAGGAACATGTGAAGCCAATCATCAGAGCCCAATGCTCAAATGACAACCAATCACAAATCACAGCCCGCATCCTCATTAGAGCATGAGGAGCACTTCAGAAAAGACTTTTTTCTGTCGGTTCTTCAGATTCCAATAGTACAATACCGGATTCATAATAGGAATTGGATGTGATGAACCAAGCAGCCTAATTACTGTCGCTCTGCAAACATCATATTATAGAATTTAAAGTACTTTCCCAGTTTAATGTGCAGAGTAGACATTTGCAGGGTGATGTTGAAGTATAAACACTGCTGCTCTGTGGGCTTTTCAAAACACTGCTCTGTTTGTCCTGAGCAGCTCTATGTGTTGACATGAAGCCCATTCAGTGGTGTGAGTTTGGGGTGGAACGACCTGTCAGCTCTGTCACAGAGGGGGTGCGAGACCCCATGTGGATTACAGTCATGAGGCCGTATAAAAAAGACCACTACGACTGGCACATGGTAATCATCAGATAACACCTCTCATTGTAGCTTTACCGTTAGAATGGTGCTCGTGTTATGATGTCAGGGATGAAAATTGCAACGAACAAGGAATAAAATACCGGTATACAGTGTTTTTGAAAGAACATGATCTTTCAGAAATTAATATGCCTTATTTAAAAAAATATTTTTTTTTAATCTTTTTGACCTCAAAGTGTATTTACAAAAATTATTCACCATTATTAACCATTCATCATTTACCATTTATTAGGATTATTAACCATTTATTGCTAGCAACAAAAATAATATTAGGTAACTCTAATAAAGATAGCTGAATGACTACAGAATACAGAATATGTTGCTAACATTTCAGGAAAATGTTGGTTATGATTTAAGAGCTTAAAATGAATGGAATGATACTGTACGTGGGTATAGGATGTTTTCTGGTTCATTTTCTTTTACCAGTCAGTCAACTATAGCCTTTTATTCATTTCTTTGTTGAACAACATTTTAATATTTGTTTATTTATGAAATTCTCTTTGATGTCCCAATGAAACACTTTAAAACACCATTTTATTTTTGCAATAAATAAATAAATAAAACTGTAACTAGAGTTCTTATTGAGTTTGCTGTAAAATCTGTAAAAGTCAAATTTATTAAATTAAGTAAGTTCATTTTACTCAAAGTTGACTGAAATTCATTGCACTTAATACAAAAAGTTATGTGAACTGTTAGTTAAGCTGTTAACATGTAATTTAAGAAAGCAGTCAATGTTATTAAATAAAATGGTTTTCATCAATACAGTTTAAATGTTTTTTTTTTAATTTTTGTTTTTTAACTGAACTCAAATGAAATGCATTTACAATACTCACAACTATTGGTTTGTAATCTTAAAGGGAGGGGGGGGATGAAATGCTCGTTTTCACTCAATATCCTGTTAATCTTGAGTACCTATAGAGTAGAACTGCAGTCTTTAGTTTTATTATATTCATAAGAGAAAGATAGTATGTACCGATTTTTCCCGGAAAAACACGACCGACTGGAGGCGTGACGTGTGGGCGGAGCTAAAGAATCACGAGCGCAAGTAGGCTTTTGTGTTGAGAGCGTGTGGAAGCTGTGACATTACCGTGAGGGAAAAAACATCATCCAAAACAAACCATGGCTTACAGTCAGATTCAGCCGTTTATTTATGATCCAGAATCAGATCCAGAGGCTGAAACTGAACGAGAGCAGCAGCAGCAAGGACTCGCTCCGAGCGGGGCTCGAACCCGGGCCTCGGCATGGGAGGCGGACGCACTAACAAGGAGGCAGAGATATTTAAAGCAGTTTTACTCACCGCCTGCGGTTCCAACACACGATCGTGACCCTTTTTCGTTGGGATTGCATCATCCTTAAGAAATAAACGATGTGCAAATCCGGCGTCAAACTGGGCCTTGTTTGTAAAACAAGCATCTTCGAAATGCAGGGAACAAACACAAACACTTGCACAACTCCGTTGATGCTCTGTAAAAATAAACTCCATCCAATGGTCCCTTAATGCTGTTTTTTTTTTTTGTCTTACCCTCGCAACCAAAAACACACTTCTTTTGTGACTTTTCGCGACGCTCTCGCTCTGATCAGTGAAATGTCTGTGCTGCTCAGCCTCGCTATACGGGAGCGCGCGCTCTTCCGGCAGAAGTGCGTCAGGACCCATATAAGGAAATTCCGCTCCATCTAACGTCACACAGAGCCATACTCGAAAAAAACTTTCCGAAACTTGTGACAAACCGGAAGGAACTAAATAATTGTCCATGTTTAGCATGGGAATCCAACTCTTTAACAGTGTAAAAAACTCAGTATGCATGAAATAGCATTTCACCCCCCTTTAAAGGAATTGAGGTAATCGGGTTTCTTCAACTGAGAGAAGTTTTCACCATTCTACAAAGATCTTTGTACAAATGACAGGGAAATTGTTGTAATAATAGTATTTATTGGCTAACACATACTGCCTTTAAGCAGTTCTTTAATTTTCTCTGATGTGTGGTGGTTTGGAGTATTTAGAGCTACACTGCAGGGATTCATCAGTCTATGAGCTTCTCAGTTCAATCGCACAGTCTGGTTCTGCTGTAAGTCACAGGTAAGTGTTTTTATGGAGTTTTTGAAAAGTAGCTGCACACATTGTGTATGCTGCATATGTTTCGTAAGCACAGTAGCTACAGTATGTGAGAGGTGTCTAGACAAGACCTTTTGATTACAGGCCATCCCACAACATCTGCCATCCTGCAGAGCTTTCCCTGGGACATAATAATACACTCAGCATGTTGTTTCTTTGTAACTTATAATAGAGCTTATGTAATACACATATGCACCCACACACAGAGAGAAAAGTATTTCTACATAGAGTGTACTCACACTGAGAAATAGAAAGCTATGTCCACCTCCTCTCTGAAGTTCTGATGCCAGTGCAAATGCTAAAGAAAGCATGAGCACCCTCAGTTGAAACAGTATCATGTGCATATTTGTGTTTGCACTCCGGCGTGCATATAAAACTTCTATTAAAACTCTTTTTTTTGTGTGTTTTTACGGTGTTGAACAATGTAGCCAATCTGTTGATTACTTTATTGCCTGGAAGTCATGCAGTAGACTACTTGAACAATTAATCTGTTAACCAGTTATACAGTGCACTGTATGAATATTATTAAATTACTATATAAAGTACTTATAAACCAACAACAATAACAATTTTTTTTTGGTGGTGGGGTGGGGGCGACTGGGTAACAGTAAACCACTTTTTTCTTTAGGACTACACTACTGGGAAGGAAGTCCCAGTGACATACTCTGAGGAAGACTGAAGGCCCAAATGCATCAGTGTGCAGGGTTTTAGGTATTTTAATGCATATATTCAAATGGCCAGAATGTGAATAAATGCTTTTTTTGACCAGAAGAAGTGCCTTGGTTTCCCTTTTATCAAACGTTGTTTCAAATCCAACCAAAAAGCACCTTCTGGGATTACTTCACAAGGTCCTTTCAGCAAGTAGTGCTTCAAGATGTCTCCTACAAAAAGACAGGAAGCATTGTAGAGAAGAGCTTTTGCTATAGACGTTCCCTATAAAGTTTTGACTTCACCTTTGGAGCTTACAGAAATAACACTGCATGCCGTGACAGTGCATTAGGCTATTAGGTATCGATGTGCAAAACCTACAATATAAAATAATGCTAATGGATTGCTAATGAGGTTTCATAATTCATTATTTGGCATCAGTCCTGAAAGAATCAATTAGCAATTCTACAAGAATTCCAACCCAGGCTTACTGGAAAAACATGTCTCCATCTACACTTTTGTATAGCTCTAAAAGCTTGCCTGTATACAATCCACTGCAGTGTCCAACTGAAATGACACTTTTGGCAGTGAAACACCAACCACTTTTCCTTTTCACACGAATTATGATAGGGACATATTATTGATAAACACTTATTAATAAAGACTTATTTTTGCGTTGCTAATTGCACAACACAATATTATAACCTGGCGGCCGCGTGCCAGTGGAACAAGGCGGCGCAGTGGGATCGATTCCTGCATGGGCTGGCCGACCGTCTTCAGAAGGAGATCTACCTCCTCGAGCTGCCCCCAACGCTCAGTGGTCTCATCGACCTGGCACTCCGGGTGGATGCTCGGATTAATCGCCTGGGTAAACAAGCCAGTCCATCACGCCATTACATCTCTCCGGAACGGGCCGCACGAGTCGAGAGAACATGGTCGGTCCCGTCTACGATCACGAACCCATGCAGGTGGGTAGAGCTCGGCTTTCCCGGAAGGAGAGAGAGAGGCAGAGGTCCCAGGGACTGTGTTTGTATTGTGGTGGCTTGGGTCATTCCCTCCAGTCATGCCCGGTAAAGGAGCCAGCCCCGGTAGTAAGTTTGAGGCTACGGGTGGGATCTCTGCCGGGAAGTCCTCAACTACATCTTCGACTCTCCTTCCGGTGAAACTGCGGTGGGAGAATCATACTCACGACTGTCACGCCCTTCTGGACTCTGGAGCCGAAGGTAATTTCATTGACACTGTCCTTGCATGACAACTGAACCTTCCTGTCCTTCCCGTGTCTCGTCCTATCCATGTCACCGCACTCAGTGTCCAGGAACTGCCCCACGTCACACACAACACGGAACCTATAATGCTGCTCACCTCTGGAACCCACACCGAAACCATATCCTTTTTCCTCATAGACTCCCCTGTCGCTCCCATTGTTTTAGGTCAACCCTGGTTGATCAAACATAATCCACGAGTGGATTGGGGTTCCAACACAGTAACTTTGTGGAGTGAAAGTTGTCATGCGTCTTGTCTGGTTTATGCTTGTCCTGTTGTGCCTGTTTCTGTCTTTCAGAAGGAGACCATGGTGTTATCAAACGTGCCCGCAGAGTACTTGGACCTGAAGGAGGTATTCAGTAAGTCCCATGCTGCTTCTCTTCCTCCGCATCATCTCTATGACTGTGCTATAGACTTAGTTCCATGTAAGTCTCCGCCTAAGGGCAAGCTTTACTCTCTTTCTATTCCAGAGAGGGAGGCCATGGAGACATACATTTCTGATTCCTTGGCATCGAGGTTCATCCGCCCTTCCTCTTCTCCAGCGGGGCGGGATTCTTTTTTGTGGGTAAGAAGGATGGTTCTCTGCGACCTTGCATTGACTACCGAGAGCCTATCCTTTGCCGTTGATGTCTTCAGCTTTCGAGAGGTTACAAGGAGCATCTGTATTCACAAAATTGGATTTACGTAATGCTTATCATTTGGTCCGCATCAGGAAAGGGGATGAACCACCTTTAACACCTCTAGAGGGCACTTTGAATATTTGGTGATGCCGTTTGGGCTCTCCAACTCGCCAGGGGTTTCCCAAGCACTCGTTAATGACATGTTGAGAGACATGGTAGATCAGTTTATCTATGTTTACCTGGATGACATACTGATTTTTTCTTCATCTCTCCAGGAACAAGGACAAGGATTCCAGTATCTGGTGGACTGGGAAGGTTACGGTCCGGAGGAGAGGAGTTGGATACCTGCTAGGGACATTGGATCACTCCCTTATTGATGATTACAATCAGCAGGTAGGCCCTTCTGGGAACTCCAGGAGGTGTTCTTGGGGGGGGGGGGGGCGGGGATGGGGGGGGGGGTTATACTGGTAAACCGTGATCTCAGGGTTTTGCACTTTGTGGGTGAAGTCTGTATGTTTCGCATCAGCACTGATTAGTTTGTGGGCGTCTCCGCTAATGTTTTCAGCAACAGCTGTCACTCATTACTCATCCCTATATATTGGCTTGTCTAGCGTCTTGTGTTCGTAAGAACGTTGTTTCATGTTTGTGACTTATGCTTTGCTTTTTTGTGTCTCTGCGTTGGATGTCCATGTCTCCCCGGAACCCCGTCGACCCTACGCAAACCACCACCAATCAACATCTCTTACCTTCGGCTCGCTTCGCGGCAGTTCCTGTGTCACCCTCTCCTGCTGCCAACTCACCTCCGCCTTCCGGATACTTCACCCATCGGCACCATCCTGGACTGTGTATTCCTCTCAGCTTCATCTTTGTGTCTCAGTATTGTCTTGTATCATTGTCTCCATTAAACTGTGTTGAATCTCGCACTTGCTTCCTGCCACTCCTTCACCCAGTCGTTACAATACCTCATATTTTTTAATTCATTTATTTGAACTATTTTGCTACTTTAATTCTATTCTAATTAAATTGTTTATATTTTGTTACTTATCAAAGAGATTTAAACTTTCAGAAGAGTTTGGTCTTGACAATTTAATCTTGTGTGAATATAGATTTTAATACTTAATAGCTTTCTAAGGGATAATTATTTCATTTAGTGACATTAGAGGGGCATAACTCAACATTTCCGTAGGTATATGTATTGAACCTGGTGTGCTGACCTCCATATGACTGACTATGATAATGAATAAAAAATATGTGCATCCTACTAAGGGTCTTTAGAGGTGTCATTTCTGCATATTAAACTAAGCTGAAAACATCCAAACAGTCAAAACATTACAGCTGTTTCATGCTGTTTGAGCTATGGTAACTTGCAGTAGCTGATGTGAGCTCTTCGGTCATGTTCTCATGTTGAACTGTGTCAATATCTCATCAGCCGCAGTGGTGTGGGGTTTGTCCTCATCTGCGCTCCAGTCTTTACTGGTCCCGCTGATGAACAAGCCGTCTTTAAAAGCCCTTGAAAAGCTGCTATTGAACAGCGCTGGGCAGCTGCCAAGCTCTGTGGGCAGACTGCAGGACTACAGACTAATAGACGAGGAGGGAATTCCATGGAGATCTGAGAGCTTTCACTGGAAAGAGAGCTTGGTTTCAAAATAACTCACAGAAAAACAGTATTTTTATTTATTATTTTTGTGGAAACTCTGGGAAGTTTCAATGTTTTCAGGGTTACTACCATATTTTTTACAGTGAAGTTCTGGCAACCACAGCTGCCGGTATTTTACTGTATATGTCACAGATTATTATTATTATTTTTATTTTTTTACAGTGTAGCATGCTGGCTGTTGTGGGTGGTTGACAGGGAATTACTTAACAGTTGCTAAGTTGTTCAGTTTTTTAGGTGAGTGCTAACTTAACAGGACAAATGGGCAGACAGACAAACTGATGAACAGTGGTAAGGTTGTAGAGTCACACTAGTGTTGTCGTGGTCTTAACTGTGTGCTGTGCTGATCTAACCCGCATTCTCATCACCATGTCTGTATGTAGGTAACAGCAAGCCAAGCAAATGTCATAATGTGGGTTCAGATCTGATTATGTCTCTTCAGGACACAAAGCCGATACTGAGATGCTGAGAGGGTGAGAAATGAAAGAGTCTGAGGCGGAGAGAGAGAAATGAAGAGAGTGGGAGACTGAGTGAGAGTTTGAAATGTGAAATATCAGAGACACATCTATGTTTGTGCTACTGAATACAGTTTCTACTATATTTATTTTTATTTATTCTTTTTTTTTTACATTTCACCTATTAATAGCATTTATTTTATTTCTATTCTATCATTTTTTTTATTTTTATCATACAAAAACTTGCTACATGTTTTGTTTTAGACTAACCGGAATATCGAACACCACTTACATATTGTTGGTCTTTTGTTGGTTTAATTGCTTCTATTGTCATCATTTATAAGACACTTTGGATAAAAGTATCTGCTAAATTATTAAATGTAAATGAATTATTACAATTGAAACACATTTTATAACTCAGGCAGGTTTATTTATTTATTTATTTATTTATTTATTTATTTATTTTTAATAATGATTCAATAAAATGGTTCACCTAAAATATTAATTTCAGTCCATTTATTCTTTATCAAGTTGTTCCAAAACTGTATGTTTTTATGTTCTTATTGGAGGCAAAAGGGACTTTTTAAGAATATCCTGGCCACTCTTTATATACAGCAGTGAAATTAAATGAAAACTAGAGTTGTCAAATTAAAAAAAATATATATAAAAAGTATTCTAGTCACTATGACTCATGCACTTTATTCTGTCTTCTAAAGTCATGTGAGAGCTTTGTGTTAGAAACAGGGAAGAATCATTCACTGAGTTGAAGTTGAATCAGTCCGACTCATGAATTAATTATTCAGACTGGTTTTGTGAACTAGATGAACTGATTCACTGGAAATAGTTAATTCACAAATCAGACGTTGGTACTTCCCTCTTTGAAGTATAGTGCACAAGGACTACTTTTGTGACAGTTATGGTATTTTTTTATGAAGTCTTCCTTGACTTTAATTTTATTGAAAAGGTCTGCCAATATATTCTCAGTAAAAATCTAATTATCTGTAGCCACTGAACAATCTGTAAAACTCAATACAAAGTGATCCATTGTTGTAATTACATAATTACGATTAATGTTCATTCTATATACAACATAAATGTCACTGGTACATAAAAACAACGTAGCAGTGTCCAGAGCTACTGGCAGTGGCCCTAAACTATTACTTGATCTTAAACAACAACCAACAAACCCAAGTGTCAAACCTGGAGCCTTCCTCTGGAGTGCTGTTGATTCTGATCTCCCACCCACTGAATAATACTGAAGATTATTATGACAGAACACACATGTGGATAATGAATGATCAATGGGCCGAGGGACTGCTCTTTATTCCCAGATTTTCCCCGTAAACTCCACTTACCAGCATTAAGACTGATGTCATCCGCAGCAGTAGGGTGTGTCTGTTAGCAACACAAAAAAACTAAAGAGAAAAGAGAAAGCAGCACACTTTCATTATCAGTCTTGTTTAAGTATCATATTCGTCAGTTGTTTCTCCTAAATTTCCTTATGCAAAATAAAAAGTCAAATGTTGACAAGTAAAAGTACAATTGTAAACGTATAGTGCTATAAAATTTATGTGAATATGTGAGATAATTTGGTATTGAAAGAATTTGCTTGGTTAAAAAAGTGAAAAAAGTGACGTGACATTCAGCCAAGTATGGTGACCCATACTCAGAATTCATGCTCTGCATTTAACCACCCAAAGTGCACACACACACTGTGAACACACACACACTGTGAACACACACACACTGTGAACACACACCCGGAGCAGTGGGCAGTCATTTATGCTGTGGCGCCCGGGGAGCAGTCGGGGGTTTGATGCCTTGCTCAAGGGCACCTCAGTCGTGGTATTGCCAGCCTGAGATTCGAACCCACAACCCTAGGGTTAGGAGTCAAACTCTCTGAACACTATGCCACAACTTCCCCAACTATTAAGCAACTATTGGTGCTTGTGCACTGCATGGTAAGGCACGGTACGGTTAAGTATGGTTCGCTTTTGGGGGGCTTTCCACTGGGTACAGTACCTGGTCCCTGGTACTTTTTTAGTACCACTTCGGTTGAGGTTCCAAGTGAACCATACCGTTACCAAAACATGACGTGTAAACCCTGCTGATCCCTGATTGGCCGGAGAGTATCGTCACTACCTGTGTCATTGAACTTGCGACACAAACAAAACAGAACCATTAGATTTACAAGTGCACCTTTTTTAAAGGGTCATGAAACCCCCAGACTACTTATTCTAAGATTATAGTAGAGGTGTTTGTGTTGTACATCATAGAAGACAATGTTAGCATCTGCTAATTTTAACTGTTGGAGAAAATTGGTTAATTTTAAGTTTTTTTGCTCTATTTTCATCTTCCGGATTTAAAATCTACATTGTGTTGACGTCACGATATGTGACGTTGCAATGGACTATAGTACATTGATGAGCGTCGGTATTCAATTATTCATGAGATTGCATGTTCTTATCCTATGAGAAGACACTTCGCTTAATTATTCACAACAACATGTGTTGATTTGCTATGAAAGACGCATCAGACTGTGAAATGACATCGCACACATTAACAGAGAAACATTCATGGATCGCAGAAGAGTGTTTTTTCTTTGTAATAAGAGTTCGGCACAAACGCGATTCATTCAGTGTACAGTGTAACCGTTTTTATAGCTCTGTGACACAACCTGTCAAAAGGCTTATATATATGCCACAGAATAATATATATGTCTCATTTGTGAGTCGCTTTGAATAAAAGCATCTGCTAAATGGCTGAATGTAAATGTAATATGTTTTCGATGCAGGGTGCATCAAATGGCTGTGCATTTATTTGTGTTTCTAACTCGATGGTAGCGAAATGAAACTGTCTGAACGCAAAGCTGTGTGTGCCGTCTGTCTTCCCTCTTCCCCCTCCCCCGGTCCACTGCACACCACGTCCACCTTTTTAGCATTTTTTAAAACTGCGGTGAGAACTAACCAGTGCAGAAATGGGGGGTTTCATGACCCTTTAATAACCAAAAATTTCTTGTTTCGTTGTCCGTTGAGGAAGTACAGATGTTCCTCTCGTTGATAGCAGAGGAGCCGATCCAGGCTGAGCTTGATGGGACAACACTGAATGAAAAAGTCACGGCAGTAGAGACGGCGCAAAAATAATGACATGTGAATAATCCTGGCCACTCTAAAGAGGCACTAAACTGCAGTGAAAATGCAGTCGTACCAGTGGAAAAGTGCCATAAAAGAAACTTTTGAATTGCATGTCAGCTAACTCTCATTAGAGTATTAGTAGTTTCAGTGAATAGAATAGTTTAATTGTTATTTTATAGTTACTTATAGTTAGCAGTATAGTCAGGTCCATATATTTTCTGCTACTGCTAAGCATGCTAAGTCAGTACTACTTGTGGACATACTAACCCATGGTGCAAATCCTACACAGGTAGAATGAGTGAATGATACCCATCAAGGTTCAGCGGTCAGGAAGGCGGTGCAGCAATGCATTGTGTAGTGCGTAGGGCAGCCTGGAGTGAGGAAAGCCTTGTTTATCCACTGCAACCACAGAAATTACCAATTGTGATGCTTGTCATACCATTGGACTCTAGCAGCCAAGGGGGTGGGGTTACCCTACCACAACAGCTTTCCCACCAAAATCTCTTTGCTGGACAGGTCTTGTGCATATCTCACTCACAATCCTGCTTGTTTATCTTTCTTCAAGTCCTGCAGTGACTGGGGACTGGCAAAGCGGCAGGTGGCACCATGGAAGCTCAGCAGCATTCCAGGCACTACATGCCTGGATCAGGAGGAGACTATAAAGGATGTCCAAATATTGCCTGGGGGGTGGGGGATTGGGAGGGGGATGTGGTGGACTGAGCCCCCTCTAACTGAGGGTTGTCCCCCATAAAAATATGATTAAAAACCACATTGTGTATTGTAAATAACAATGCTTTATATATAAGTAGTAAAATAAAAGCAAACAGGGAAAAATGCATTTTAAAAGGATTAGTTCACCCAAAAACCTAGACTGTTTTAGTCACCCTTGAAGCATCCTAGGAGCATCCTTTTCCCTGCTGAACTAGTAAAGCTTTCCTTTGTGTATACATATCCTTACAAGTACAAATTTAGATGCATTATTTGTGTCCCCTTCCAAAATTGCTCTTGAGATATTTTATATTTAGATAAAATGTACGCCCCTGGCCCTACCTGAAAACTGAACAGCTGGCAGTAAATTACGGTCAAATGAACAAATATATAGTCAGCAGAATGAATGTTGATGAACCATCAAAATAAAGTGTTAGCAGATATTAAGCTGACAGTCTACTAATACTCTTATGACTGCTAGTTGCCATGAGCGGCAAAGTCACTTATATAATCAGCAGAATGTCCAATGTCGACTATCAAAATAAAGTGTTACAATTTGCTTAAATGTTCATATTGAGATCTCTGACTTCCTGTTGAGGACTTTGGGTGGAAAACATCTGAGAAACAAGACTTCTTTAAAACAAAATTCATCAGAATGCAGTGATAATTTTAAATAGCTGTTAATGAAAAAGATGTTCTTTGCAGCGGGTTGTAAGGAAACCAATGTATGGCCATTTGAGGAGATGAACTCCCTCCAGCTAGAAAGATTGCTATCACACTTCTATTTATTGCTTAAGTGTTTTTGTGGCTCACTGATGATGACTTCCTGTTGGTGGGATAAAAACTTCCTGATTGGGAATGCTTGTTTATGTATGTAGGAATTTGTTAATGGCTCTGTTTCAAAACCTAAGGTGGATTCCATCTGATGGTAAGTGGCTTGTGAAGTGGACTTCACTGGCTATTCCCCCTTCTTCAGTAAGATTACAGTCTGTCTATGTTCAGGTTAGAGAGCACTGCAAAACAGCATAGTGAATACAATTAAGCACACTTTTTTCTTTCTTCCTTTTTGGGGGGGGGGGGGCTTATCCGTCTCTAAGAATGCAGTATAATGTAGTGCATGTAGGCAGCACTGGTTTTGTAAGATATTCAGTGTGTGTGTGTGTAAAGAAGCGAGAGAGAGTTGGGATGAGTGTTTATATTAGTCTTCTAATATGGTGTCTCAGTTTTATCTTTGGTTACAGTAATATTTTGAGCCAGTGGCTGTAATTGTGGCATGCAATCATTACTGTATGTCATCAGGGGAACATTTAATGATGTGAAAATCCTTTTCTAAATATTTATAGAAGTAATGATATTTTAACTAAGACCAGATGTGTCGCAGATGGCTGCATTCAAATTAAGAATATTGTTTATTTATTTATTATAAATCAAAGATTTGAGTGTAATAAGGTCTTGCTCTCACAGAGCAGCCGTAAAATCCTGCAAATGAAGCCTCAAATGAAGCCCATTTTAAGCCATGACATACTGAAATACTTCAGTTTACATTTACCATACACACAATTATGAGAGACAGAGACAGCTGTAGTTAATGACATCATCTAGACGTTAAGCTTTGTCTACCACTGCGTCTCAGAAAGACATCGTCTACCAGCTGATACATACAACTACATAAACTTTTTTCCAGACTTGTGTCTACATAGTGTTGTCTGAACTAAAAATGACCACTTATGGATATTTTTACTGACCACAATTTGCATTATTTCCAAATGATGATTCATCCGATCTATATTACAAATACTTCATCTTATACCCAAGCTTAAAGTTGCACTCAGTATTATTTTGATATGTTTTAGTCCTAATTAAATGAACCACACTTACTATGTAAATCTTTTGGCCTTTAAATTACTATACGTTTGTGAAATGATTATGAAAAGTATGTTTATTGATAAGGGTGGGTGTGGAGGGGGTCTATAAATTTAAAATGGAAAAAACACAAAACATTTCACTATGAGATTCACGTCAGTGAGTGTGTCAGCATCATGGACTGTCTGTGTCATGTTTTGCCCCTGTTTCTGTTCCCTTGTTTGTTCATGTTCATGTTCCTGTCCTTGTTTTGTGAATTCTTTTGTTTATGTGTCATTGATGTCACCTGTGCTCACCTGTGTTTAAGAGTCTTACTCTGTGCAGTCTGTCTCTGTCAGGTCTACCAGTGATGTGCATGTGTCTACTTCCTGTCCCCTGTGTTGGATTTATCCTCTGTGTTGGAACCTATTATGTCTCTTTCGATTATCCATGGCTCCATGTTCCTTCTGGCAGTGTAGACCCACCTGAATACAGTTATCTCTGTGTTTTCCCCTCTGTTTGTTTTCTCGTTTTTCTCTCAGTCTTTTTGTTTCCATAGTGTTTCCCATTGTGTCTATGCATTCCTTCCTTTGTCCCAAATTTCTCCTCCTCCTGCTGGAGCAGGGGGAGTGCTCTCTTGAGGACCATACAAGACTGATCCAGCTGTTAGTTAACACCAACAGCTACCTGGATGACGGGCTCTGCTCATTCTATGATGAGAGCACAGTGGACTCTGGTGAGAAACGGATCGCCATCCTGCTCCGTGGATAGTCTCGTCAGATCCACTCCAGACCCATTGGCTCCAACTCGGCTCCTAGCTCCCTCGCCTCCACCATCACCTGTCGACCCACCAGCTCCACCAGGCTCCTTCATTCCTCCTTGGTCTGTTATCGACCATTCTGCACTTGGGACAGCACTCCTCCAGCTGCACCTCATCCTTTAGTCCCTTAGGCTCCGTCAGGCTCCTTCATCCCTTCAGCTCTTCCTCAGTCCTCAGTCACTCCGGCCTCACGGCGGATCTCCAGATTTCCGCCTCCACCATGTTCACTGAAGCACTCAGCTCAACCCTGGCCCCCGAAACCTCAGCAGGGTCAACAGAATTGGTGTGTCCTGGGTCCAGCTGGGCTCCTCCAGCTCCAAGCCCTTCCTGCCTCCTCCATGGCTCCACCCTCCATCGTCTCCTTTCTGGACTTTGTCTAAAATGTAATCACAAAATTTTGGAAACATTTGGGCTGGGGTGGGGGGTCATGTTTTTACAGTGTACATTTTGTAGTACACTTTAAGTATTACAATGACAATAGAAGTACTTATGAAGTTCCATAAATATGTACTTACTTGTTTTAATTGAGTGGGTAAAAAAATAAAAATAAAAACTCTAAAGTTTGTGTAAGTATATAATTGGGAATAATTTTCATTTAATTGTAAAAAAAAATAAATTAAATATTTTAAAGTATTTCATTTACACAATCTTTACTCTTTTTAAAAGTATTTGAAAGTACACATTTTAGATCAATATATTTCATGAAATAAGACCTCAAAAGGGTTTTGTTATGTTGAAGAACTGGTAAATCAAGTTCTAAGATCTAATAATATTTTTAGTGCATACATTTTAAGCTAGTTTCAAGAACTGTTCAAGTTATCTTCGCTGGCAACATAAACTTCAATTCTAAGTACATTGCTGTAAAGTTGATTTTAGTTTTTTCCCAGACAGCAAGCAATTTCGGCCCAGATCTGGCCCACATTTGGCCCGCATGGATTTCACGCGGGCCAGATGTGGGCCAGTTCTGGGCCGAAATTGCTTGCTGTCTGGGTTTGTACAATCTAGGGTACAAATGTAATTATTTTTGAGGTAATCAACAGGATGTCATATATTTCACAGAACACGGATTCTGAGTTAAGCAGGCTTGGATGGTTTTGGAAGCAGTGAACTATAATTTCAGCCTTATTTCATACACCTGTTAGAAAAGCTTTTTTCGGCAAGCAATTAGTTGCATAACTCCTCACTATCATAATGCCCAATCCACACATAAACACTCATTCACTGGCCTCTAATGCCAGTTTAACATCTGTGCTCCTCACGTCACAGTTCAGTGCATCACGCTAGTTATCGCCTGTTGTTGGAGGGTGTGAAGAGTTTCTCCACGCACAAGCTCTGTTTGATCACACAGGTGCTTGTATGAGCCTCTATGAAGACTAAAGAGGGTCTCATCTGAACCTTCACATTGAGTTAATCCCAGATTTGGGTCTGTTTGAGTGAATGTGTAATTACTGTTATTATCTCGTCAAGTTTTTAATGGAGCGTAAAGCCAGATGAAGGGTTTTGAGACCCTTCAGAATGTGCATTATGAAACAGATGATGACCATTGTGGATTTATGAGGATACGTTTGAGTTAAACAATAGGTATTTGGTGTTACGTAAAAGTCTTTTTGAAGTTTACGGATGGAGGGAAGCACACCTGAGGACACAACTTATGTGTGTAGTCACAAAATGTGCGCAGCCATTAAAATAAGGTGGCTTGACATCTGTTTGTGCTTAAGGCTATAAACTGTCACTAACACATAGAAAAGTAACACCTGGAACTGTCTACTGCAATCCAACCCAGTCTCATAGGGAGCGTATGGCCAAAAATGAAACGATTCTGTCACCATTTACTCACCAGTTCCAAACCTGTATGACTTTCTTTCATCTGTGGAGCACAAAATAAACTATTTTGAAGTTTTTGTCTATGCAATGAAAGTCAATAATTTAAATCATTTATTGTATGTGAAAAAAAATCTAAATATATTTTATTTATTTATTTATTTTATTATTTTTTATTTATTTATCTATCTATTTATTTTTTTTATTTTTATTTTTTCAAGGGGTAGGTTTTCTTCCAAATGTCTGTGCTATTAAACTTTATTATTATTATTATTATTATTATAAGCTAGTTATGAATAGTTTAATCTATTTTTCAGTGCACCACACATGTCGTGGAGGAAAAAAGAAGATATTGTTGGAATTATCCTGAATCAAATTTGTTAAACAACACAAATTAATCATTTGTTTTCACAACTTATTTATTCATTACCTCGTTTTAGGAAAACCGTGATGGGTAAATCAGTACCATGTTGTAGCTACTAATTTGTCAATGAACATGATTTAACTAAATTAAAACATACTGTTGTACTACAATTGAAACTAGGGATCAAAGGAACAAATCAATCAAACATTGCCACGGTTTAATTAATAAAACATGGCCACAGATAAGTTGCTGGAACAAATTCGTAGTGTACGTTTACACGCCAACAATGAAACTGAAAAGTTTGCTCTGCGTTTTCAAGAGTTTTACATACAGACAACAATGTTGTCAAAACAATCCTGATTCACACAGACGTGTGAAAACGACTAAAAACGCTGTATTATTCATGCCAGGCCAGTAGCTGGCGATGTCTCTTAGTAAAGAAATAATATCTCCCTGCACACACAGAGTCCTATAGACTGAACACATAATATGCTTGCGAATGGGGCCACTGTTTTCACAAATATTTGTTTTTAATATTTGTACACAAAAACAATAACGGTATAATACTTTTTAAACCAGTTCTCAAATGTTTGCGTTTTCAGGCCCCACCTGAAAGAGGAAACTGACAGTACACATATTATTGTAGTATGTTTTACAAGAAATACTACTTCAGTAAATTTTTACTTAAAATTTGCACTTATCATTTTGTAATTATTTCAGAAATCTACTAGTAAAAGTGAAAATTGTTTCAATGTAAATCACTGATATAGTTTTTTCCAGTGAATAAGAGAATGTTTTACACTAATGCCTGCTATGCCCTGGTGCCAACACTGAGTTTGCAACATATTTGTATTGTGTTATGAATTGCTTTGACACATTTCATAACACAATAAAACTGACCTTGCATTACATGATACATTTGTGCATAGAGTATACTGTATGTTGACCTTCTGACTTCTAGCACTAACAACAGTAAGTGTTAAAAGTAATAAATAATTGGTTTTGCATTCACAAGAAAATAACAAACAGATATTTTATTTCATATTTAGGATTGTTCTCCGGCTTTGCTTTTTCCTCAAATCAGAGGAAAAGACAGGCTTGACCCTGAATGATGACATCACCCCATTCAACAGTGGAGAGGAATGAAACCTTCCTCAGCTAATTTTATCTCTCTATTCCTTCATATATTAATGTTTCTTCATCATTTCTTTATCCCCTCCTGCCCTCACTCACTTACTCAGTCATTTTCTCTCATCTGTTTTCCCCATCAGCTGAAGGGGGTTTCTCCTGTTCTCTTCTTCCGTCTGGTGTCTGTTATTCCCATCAGCACGACTTCTGTCTGGCACAAAACATTTAGCTTTAGCTTTCAACACTTACACGTTTCCACAACACATTCTGTCAGCAAGCACTACACAAATAGGCCATATTTCAAACACCTTCACTCTCCCTTGTTCATAGCAGATAAATATAACCAGTTTTGGGGAAAGTTACTTTTAAGAGTAATGCATTACAGTACTGCATTACTCCCAAATAAAAATAACTAATTGCATTACTTAATTACTTGTAAGAAAGTAATGCATTACGTTTTGGGTCTGGGCTTGCTTGTTTGTTTTTAATAATAATTGGTAATACATTTGTGCATTGATCTACAATATCTCAGGAAAGACAGTTGAAGTTGGTAAATTAAAATAGGTCCCAAGTTCATCTGAGCACTGAAAAGAATAACTGTTCCCTCAAATCACTGGAATGAGAACCTACTTTTACATCAAAGATCATGTCAAATAATTAGTGCATAACCTAATTAATATCCACAACCCACCAATCCACGTTTTTGACATCACATCCAGGGGTTTCTCAAAAGCATCTCTAACCGTCTACGTCTCACATGTTCTGTTGTTACCAATGCAGTGCAAAGTGTCCTGAAAGTATCATTTCAATGAACATTCGCAAACAGCATCACATATATTAGTGGGAAGTTGTGGCCTGTCACAACACCTATTTAAAACAAATGATCACCCATTGGTTTATAATAATAAAATGTCCAAAAACACCATGGTTAATGTCCAAAAAAAAAAAAAAAAAAAAGAGCAGAGAAATACATTAGTACTTACGCCAAACAACCACAGTAATGTAATGCAAATTCTCTGCATGTAATATCATGGTATATATTCAAACAGCTATGAAAATACTATAATACACAGACCCAAAAGTACTTGTTACTTTTCTTAGTACTCAGAGAAGTGATCTTAATATTTTGCAGTTTGCTCTCATAACAGACCCTTTACACACTTTCCGTGTCTTCTTCCGACTGGTAAAAGTGTGCTGAGCGACTGAGTTTCAAATATCTTTCCCTCCCTCCGTGCTTCTCTCTCTCTTTCACTGATCTGTGCATCCTCACCAGGTTTTGTGCTGGTAATCTCTTAACAGGTCTGGTATCAGTTACTTGTGACCTCGGGCAAGCAGTGAGGAATGTGATCACCTTCAACTTTCGTTTGTGAAATGCCACTCACTCTTCAGTTAATGCTGGCTCAGTGTGAACCTGTGAAATGATATTTTATTAGGTTTGACTTACCTGAAAACCGAAAAACAAATAATAAAACAAAACTTTAAAAGGTATATTTCCACTTTAATTATGAACTGCAATTACCTTTAAAGATGTCCACAGATTTAACTTCTAAGTACAGAATAAATGTATATTCCTCCTTACACACACATCTCCACAAACTTCCATCATTTATCATCTTTCTCCTCTCCATATCATCCTGCAGCAGTGTGTGTGTGTGTGTGTGTGTGTGTCAGCATCCTCTTGATGATAGAACTAGATCTTTTTAAACTAGGTGAGTGCGTCACACACACTCAGGGACATGTTGTCCCACGGCCTGCCCCAGATTAGATCTGCTCGTAGCGCTAAAGTTAGCGATGTAATTAGCACATAGGCTAATTAGCCCAGAGACATGCAGAGCACACACATTCCAAATATCAGTGCACACACACTTGATGATGGGGACAGAAGGAGTCAGTGATTCACCCACCTCCTTGTGTTCTTGACAGCAAAGCTAATATTTAAGCTAATACTCTAATACAAGCACAAATGAACAACTGTCCCAATACCATAAATAAAAAAAAAAATATTGTAATATAATAATAATTATGTAAATATAAAACTTACATTTAAAATATCCTTTTAAAATATCAGATCATTTTTCCCACTCATCAAATGTCACGTGGAGCAACTCCCAAAAAGCCTTTATGAATATTATATGATATTAAATATGTATTATATTTCAATAAATAAATAAATAATTAAAATTCAGAATGTAGGAATAAATATTGCATTATTTATTTATTTACTTAATGGTTATACCACATGAAAAGTCAAGTCAAGTAATCTATATTGTATGTTATACAATGCAGATTGTGTTACAGGATTAAACAGAAAAAAAACAATGTCAATGATGTGTCAGGGCAGTTCATCACTGAATTCAGTGATGTCATCATCCAGCTCAGTTCAGTGTCCAATCAAGTCGACAACATTTCCAGAAATTGAGTGTCCTCGACTAAACAAGCCAGAGGTGACAGCACAAAGAACCAAAACTTCATTGGTGATGGAAATGGAGAAAGAAACCAGGTCCAGTCGGGGGCCAGTTCTCCTCTGACCAGACGAAACCAGCATGGTGTGGTTTAATTCCAGACTGCAACTCAAGTCAGAGTGAACAGAGGACTTGTCTGGTTCTCATTATGATCACACGTGTAACAATCGCTTTGAGATTCTGCCAAACATTAATTAATGTTAGCTTACTGTAGATGATGATTCTGTATGATTCTGTTATCTTGAACTTTTCATTTGTGAAATGAAAATTCTTTGGACACGTTCACTTCTGCTTTGTAATGTAGACATATGCATATTATGTTAAGCTGCTTTGAAAGCATGTGGTTTGCGAATAGTGCTGTGCAAATAAATTTGAGTTGAACTGAATTGGTTCTCGTGTTCTTGTGCCAATGGCAGTCGAGGGGATGAGGTTTTTGGAGGGGGTCTGTCTTTAGGGCTCATCTAGTTGACATGGTCTCCGCTGACATTCAGAGCTGTAGAGGTCATCTCTAGGTGCTGATCTGATCTGGATACAAACATCCAGTCTGGTGGCGATGGTGACCTCAAAGTAAGAATGAAACAGACTAATAGATGCCATTCTTCTTACGATGTAGCGAGTACATCTGGTGGTATGGGAAGTGTTCCAGGTTCCGGTTGACCAAATTAATGCAGCCTGAAAATCCAAAACGGGTTTGAATGATAGAAATGTGATGGTATATTATCTGTATGACAGGTTAAAGAGAGGTCTTTAATCTAGATTTAATCTGACAGAGTGTGTCTGCCTCCTGTTACAGAGGCTGTGCGCTGAACAGAAAAAGGATCTGCAGCCCGCACTTTGTGATTTTGATATTCTAGTTATTATCATAGGGCTAGAGTTGACTCTCTCATGTAGCTAAACCATTCATAAACTAAACCATTTAAAAGTAATTAATAAGATTTTAAAATGTTTACAGTGTTAACACAGAACCAGTGCAGTGTGGACAGGACCGGGCTAATATGGTCATACTTCCTGGTTCTAGTAAGAACTCTTGCTGCTGCATTTTGGACTAACTGTAGTTTGTTTACTAAGCGTGCAGAACAACCACCCAATAAAGCATTACAATAATTTTATTGGTCAGTATTATTAGTATCATTGTTTCTTTCTCTCTCTCTGTCTACTAATTAGATTACATGGTTGGACCTAATTTTTGTATAAAAATGTATCAACAGAACTCAGTACTCATGGAGAAAGATCCAGTACCACATATATGGGAAATCTGCAGTCCTGTAGATATTGAAAACCAGTATCAGTTCAGCACCTTGTCCTCTACTGACCTCTCCATCTTCCTGTCTCTCATATTTGATATACTCTCATTTTCAAACATTCTGCATATTTGACACTTGAGTTCAAGTATCTCTCTCCATCTCTCTCTCTCTCTCTCTCTCTCTCTCTCTCTCTCTCTCTTTACAGTAATTAAAATGTCTGTTCCCACATTAATGGTGTCACTCAGCCGAAACATTTCCAACAGATGAAGGGAAGAGGAGAACGAATTAATCTCAAAACACTAGCCCCAGGAAATGTGTGCGAAGGTAATCAAGACCACAGTCAAAGAATGCAAAGTGAAAAAAAATCAAACAATTACGACTCTGTTGGTCAGTAGGAAACTGACTCAGGTGCAATCAGCCCTCATTCACACATTAAAGAGAGCTCTTTGTGGGTTCACACACAGAGTATCATGCAGTATCTCTAAGCATCTGAGTATCAAGTGAATGAATGCACCTCACAAATTCTCTCTGAACACTGTAAGTTACAAATAAAAGAACACAATGGGAACACATTGAGGCATAGGGTAACACAGTGCTTGCTAATATGGAAAAACACACTCGACTGATCCACCACAAACATGCACACTTGTTTTAAAACTCTGACCAAGCACCTTAATCCCCACGGGACATGGTGGATGCTCTTCTCATTCTCCTATTTCATTTCATTGTGACCTGGTTCCAAGAGCACTTAAGCCCAGAATACACTACACGAATTTTGCCATGATTTTTTATATATTATTTGGTTTTATATAGTGATAACCGGAGAAGTTATCACTAGTTGCCGAAAGTCAGAGTCAGTCTGCAGATTTGAATTGACAGATTCCATAAATATCACATAGTTTATGATGAAATCTGTGCAGATTTTATAAGATGTGTAGTTTATTCCAGCCTTTCCCCAAGCTGATGCCATTCCCCAAGTCCATACTCGTCATCCTCTCACGGATGACTCCATACCAATTCTCCCATTCTCCATTAATATCAACCCCATCCAGTGGGTCACTGACGGGAGGATAGTGTGACTGCTTCTTGTTCTGCTTCTCCTGGATCTGGTGACAAGAATGACCTTCTCCTGGAGGATGGTTCAGTATACACTGTTCAGGGCACCTCCAGTGTCTCATGGACTGGGAGTGTAATGGTCTTTATTGGATGATATTCTGGATCCGGCCCTCCTCATAGAGTTCCACCAATCACATCCAGACAGTCCTGCACCTTGGCCATGTGGTTGTCCATGATGAAAATAAGGTCTCTGGAGCTGCCCATGTCAGGCCCTCTCCTTTGCTCACAGACCATTCCCTGGAATGATGCATTTTATGTGTATAAAAGACCTTCAGTTTGTTTAGTCAGTGTAAATTTGTGATTGTGTGTACACCCTTCTGTCTGTTTATGTGATCTGTTGACTCCCCACCTTATCTTCTCTGTGATTTTACCAAAGTTAAGTAACACTTATGCTATGAGTTTTTAGTTTTCGTTAATTATCTAATTGATCCTACAGGAACAGATGGAGCTCCATAAATCACAGGAACAAAGATGAGTGTGTGGCCCATAAAGAGAGCAGCAATATGGGGAGGTCCAGATAGACGAGTCCCTGGTCTGGTTTTCAGATCACCCAGGAGATGTGATGCCAGATGCTTCTAGAAGAACTGTAGATCATACACTGAACTAAATAATCAATGCAACACTTTTGTTTTTGCTCCCATTTTTCATGAGCTGAACTCAAAGATCTAAGACTTTTTCTATGAACACAAAAGGCCTATTTCTCTCAAATATTGTTCACAAATCTGTCTAAATCTGTGTTAGTGAGCACTTCTCCTCTGCCAAGATAATCCATCCACCTCACAGGTGTGACACATCAAGATGCTGATTAGACAGCAGGATTATTACACAGGTGTGTCTTAGACTGGCCACAATAAAAGACCACTCTAAAATGCACAGTTTTACTGAATTGGGGTGTATCTGGTGTGACCACCATTTGCCTCATGCAGTGCAACACATCTCCTTCACATAGAGTTGATCAGGTCGTTGATTATGGCCTGTGGATTGTTTGCCCACTTCTCTTCAATGGCTGTGTGAAGTTGCTGGATATTATTAGGAAATGGAACACACTGTCATATACACTGATCCAGAGCATCCCAAACATGCTCAAGGGGTGACATGTCCAGTGAATATGCTGGCCTTGCACGAACTGGGATGTTTTCAGCTTCAGGGCTGTGCATTATCATGCTGCAACATGAGGTGATGGTCGTGGATGAATGGCACAACAATGGGCCTCAGGACCTCGCTACGGTGTCTCTGTGCATTTCAAAATGCCATCAAGTAAATGCACCTGTGTTCGTTGTCCATAACATTCGCCTGCCTATACCATAACCCCACCGCAACCACGGGCCACTCGATCCACAACGAAGACATCTCTCAGTGATAATGACTGCTTCAGACATCATTTGCATGTATGGTACAGTGTATATTAAGAGTATTTTATAAATAAAAATACTTTAATTACTATGGTGTAAAAAAAAAAACATACAAATACAAAATAAACAATATTGGCAAATGTGTGATGAAATTCTGAGACACAAAGCTCTATTTTCAACAGCCGTTACTCACAGTTTTCATAAATCTTGGATGAACAAAAGGTTCAAACAAACATCACGTCATCATTTGTTTGAAATAGATATGTTTTGTAATAATATAAACATATTTACTGTTACTTTTATTCTATAAATAAAAAAAAAATGCACTTAATTGATCTATATAATTAGTTTACTAAAAATAAAATAAAAATGATAAATACCAATTTTAGTTATTTTTTCTCATTATTTCCAAAAGGGAATTTGTAATGGACTATGTTGCGGTCAGTGTGTTGTTCAGCTATCACTGCTGGATTTAATGCTACTCTCCATTAGACTGGGGGACTTTCCAACCTCAGCACAGCCAAACCACTATTCTGTTCCCTTTATCTCTCTCCTCACGGTTTGCTGTGGTGTAGAGTCCGGTCATCTCCAGCGTGACCCGACCAGAGCATTCAGCAGAGAAGCATGCTCTCTTCAGGGTGAGTTTGTTCCTCCTTGAGCCCAGATTTAGAGTCAAAGTTTCAGGCTGGACTCACACAATGCTGGCTTTCACCATCTGACTTCACGCATGACCGCAACATCTCAATGACGCCTTCGGCAGGATAATCTACAACCTCGCACACACACACAGCCGTCTGATGGAATGACATTCACACATTCATGCAAACACAGCAGCGCATTCAAATGAATTAATATGAAGAACTGCAGTGGGTATGGTGTCTGTAACTGTAGCTCACTGCTGCCCCCAGCCGGCTCTCAATGGAACTGTTAATCAAACAATGATATAAAGTTGCCTGTTTTGTGCTCTAAGCTGAACCTAGATTTGCAGAACTTCACATTAACCAAGTTCACACCCATTCTGCACAATTTCACCAATTTTTCTGCAAAATCAGTGTGGAAAAAACGAAATATTCTGCAGGTTCTTTGTGTATGGCTACAGTATGGCCGATATGTACAGTATGTGGTATATCCATGCCATGACAACAATACTTCATCCAGGGGCTGTATCGACCGTGGTTTCATACTCATCTCGCTCATATAAATGTCTAGACACTGTTTATACCTTATTTGTACATTCCCGAGGGAAATAGCATGCAGTTACCATCAACAATACACTTATTTGTGTCCAAACAGACATGAAAGAGAGCAGGGCTGCTGTTCCTATATCAGAATAATGACAGCAACAGAGTTATTTCATTTCCCTGAAGCTATGTTTGATCAGATGCCAGGGAACAATGTGTCTGAGGATCAACGGAAATGTCATGCAATGCCTTATGGTTTAAAACTTTGAGCTGTTATATTGTTGTTTTTGGAGATTTGAAGCAACATGACTGACAGATATATTGACAAGGTTGAGATGCTCAAATGAACAGAGCAAACATTTAGAGAAAGTACACAACCGGTCAAAAGTTAGTAATCATTTTTATTTTATGTTTCGGAAAGTCTTTTATGCTCATCAAGGCTGCATTTATTGGAGCAAAAATGTAGTAATAAGAGTAAATGTAATAAAATATAGTAAAAAGTGTACACAGAAGAAGTGTAATTTATGTGATATATGTATTGTGTCATGTACTATGAAATGTTTGTAATGTCATTAATTGGCAGATGTAAGTGTGTTTGATAGTGTGATCTGAGTTCATGGCCTTGTGAAACAGTGCTGAACTGATAAATTAAACGCATATATGATAAAGAGAAGCCATCTAGTGGTAACCTAATAATAACGCCAGTTTGTTTCTTGAAGTTTGTTCATTTATTTGTTGATCTTTACATGCTGTTGTGCTTCCACTTTCTCCAAATTTTCGCCTCAGGGAATTTTCAAAACTTCTGACTTTAGACATACATTTATAAACGAGACCTATTACTCCCCGAGATAATAAAGATGAAGCAGGACAGACAAAGTCAAGAAAAGGTCAAATGTGGTCAAAGCCTGTGCTGTTTCTGATTGTGTGTAGCACCTAAGCTCTACAGATCCTTAAAAAAAAAGTCAATTTTGTCTGATTACAGTAATTTGAGAGTCTTATTACAGCAATAATGGTTTTATGAATCCATCAGAGTATTTTGCAGAAGAAAATGTCAAATGAACCCCTAAAGAACTTCTACAAGGCAAAAGAAGTGGCTAACACCCAGTATATCTAGAAGTGCTCATGTGAAGAGTGAAGCCTCTCTGTTTAACTGTGCTCAGGAAGTTCACACAGTTTGATGACCCTACAGGAGCAGAGTGAGGGGACAGCTGTCTGAAACCAACACCTGCAAGACCACACAAGTCCGAAACAAGACTCCGACCAAACACAGGTCCTAACTGCTGACAGATCTGATAGATCCGCTTCAGTCTGTCTGAGCCAGACAAATCCATCAGTCACACGGAGCGATAACATCTCCACAGAATTACTATTTCACATGCAAGGCGGAGAATAGAAGCATCCATGCTGGTTTATTCTACAGCATTAATATCACGTAAGGAATGATTTCAGCATTTAAATGTGCTTCAATTATCTCCTTCAATTTAGCAGTGTGCTTGAAAGAGAGAGAACATATAAAAACATCTACAAAGGAATAAAGTAGTAAGTAAACAGTCAAGCAAATACGGAGTTGAAATTTTACCTCAGTCAAAAGAAAACAAAACATTGCTTTTTCAAAAAAAAAAAAAAAAAAAAATTATAATTCAATCAATAAATAAAAATATAAGCACATTGCACTCAATCTCTCTCTACAATACAACTGGATATTATATTTTTGAGAATTTGCAACAATAATGCTCCTGAACGTAAGTTTTATTCAGCAAAGATGCAGTGAATTGATCAGGAGTGTCAGAAAATACATCAATAATATCACAGATATTTAAAATCAATGCTGTTGTTTTGAATTCTCTATTTATCAAAGGATCCCGAGAAAATATATCAGTTTCCACAAAAATATGAAGCAAATGTTTTCAACATCGATAAAAATCAGAAAATAATCAGAAATTCTTGAGCAGCAAATCAGCATATAAGAATGATTTCTGAAGGATTATGTGACACTGTGTGTGTGTATGTGTATGTGTGTGTGTGTGAGTGTGTGTGCGTGTGTTTGTGTGTGTGTATGTATACACACTGCATATAATTTTGCTAATGAAAATTATACTTTTTCATATTATAAAATAATCGAATAATTGGTGCATTTTTTGAGATTAAACATTAAAGATTGGTAAGAAAAAATAAAATAAAAGTTAGCAGTCTTATGAAATCAAGATATTTCAAAAATATTTCAAACATCTCGATTCGGTACAACTATGAAAAATATACAGAATAAAATGTATAATACCTTTAAATGCGCACATTTATAAACAATATTATAGACGAAGTTTCCTTAAAAAATAAAATAAATGAGAGAACTACTAGTAGAAGTAGTGTTTAAAACACACTTACAGGCATTACAATAAAATAACATAAAATATGATATTTTCATTTCATATGAAGTATATCACAAAGTCTTTTGATTATTGCGGATGCTGTTGTGCTGAGATCTAGCGTGCACTGTCCAGGGAGGCGATGTAGACCCAAACAGATCAGCACCTTACAGGAATCATCAAATAAAGATGAATTTATACTGATTTAAGATTAGATAAAACCTCTCTTTCCCTGCAGTCTGTGCTCAAACTAGTAATTAAACAAAATATATAGCATAAACTGCCATAGAACATGCTAATCTTTCATAAAATCATATATATATATATATATATATATATATATATATATATATATATATATATATATATATACTGTAACTCATATAATTAAAATGTAAAGAAGACAAAACAGAGAAAGATATCTGGGGTAAGATTTAGTTTTTTTTATATTTTTGTTCAGCAATGATGAATTAAATTGACCAAAAATGACAGAAAACATAATCAGTTCTCATAATCCTGAAACAAGATTATGACACATATTTAATTAACTCATGAACTAATTCAAGGTACATACTTCCTAAAAAGATCCATGTCAAAATATTTCAAATAAATGTCCTTTTTTAAATCCTGAAATGGTTTATTCAAAAATATTAGACAACACAATTGTTTCCAACACTGATAATAATCAGAAATGTTTCTTGAACAGTAAATTACTAAAGACTGGAGTAATGATGCTGAAAATTCACCTTTACAGCACAGAAATCAATTACAGTTCAATATATATTCACATAGAAAACAGTTATTTTAAATTGTCACAATAAAATTATTTTTATTGTATTTTTGATCAAATAAATTGAATCCTTGGTGAGCAGAAAAGACTTCTTTTAAAAACATGTAAAAATCGAACAGACTCCAAACTTTTGAAGTATATTTTTTGAAGTAAATCCATTCCTTTTATCACTCACTCCTTGCAGATATTTGGCCACAATGGCTCGGGGTGCATCAACATGTTCTTTGGTGTCAATGATCTCACCCTCCTTTAGTTTATTCTCATAATCCTGAAACAAGATTATGACACAAAGACATAATTAATAAACTCATGAACTAATTACAAGTACATATTTCCTTAAAAGATCCACTGCACTGGAGCTGCTGGAAAACTGACTTTGTGCTAAGAAAATGTCTTTCACAGATGTCTGCCTGACACTAGATGGTGTTACAGGAAATTATCAAAATGTACTTTTTTTCCCCCTCAGTCATTCAGTGCAATTTTGGACTCCAGCCTGGACAGTCTTTTTTGTTTTTCTATTTTGAAGTCGTTGGCGATTCATCCAGTCTAAACAATCTAAGGACACCCACCACTTGCTCTGATCATTGTTTGCCAGAAGTTCAGTAAGTCTGTTATAACACTGATGGAAACAGGAAGTTTCTCACAGAGGTAAAGTGATCTCACCTGGAACACATTTTTCAGAAATCTCGCCCTCCATGGACAGGACACATTTAAAGTGATGGAACTTTGGCACCTCCTGACTCTGCAAACTCAGGAGAAAAAAGCGATGGGAACACAGACACAAAGAGAGAGACACCAAAACAAAAGACAGCGCTCTTGAATACTCTTATTGGTGTTGAAGTCAGTTTTTTAACTATACATTGGATAGAATCCTCAAACCCATTGGCAGATGGCCTGCGCTGCTTTATTTAACTTTATTTTTTTTTTATCATATGCCTTTTTTTACATTCCTTTATTGCATAGTTGTATCTACATTTTATATTTGATCTAGATTTTTTTAGGCTTTAATGTTAATGTTATCTGTATGCACCGGGGGTCTGAGAGTATCGCAATTTCGATTCTCTGTATGTATGTACTGTACATATGGAAATTGACAATAAAGCAGACTTGACCTTGAACTTGAACTTTCTAGATATGCTAGAGATTTAAGTTAAACAATGGAAAACAATTATGGAGGTACATTATCCCTTAATGTAATTTGTCTGTTGAAGAACTATATAGAGAATTCTGGGAAAAGTCCCGAGAGTAGCTGCATTATGAAAGAATTGTTGGGGTCGAGGCTAGACTACGCCCACTTCCCCAATTTCTTCATGTCGTTAAGCCCAGGTGCTCCAATACATGCTATAGCATCCATCTGCCTGAGACCACTGAAGAGAGAGAAAACAGTGAATCCCAATTTGGCTCTCTGACCTTTAAAGGTGCCATCTGTAATGTTTGGCAAAAAAAAATCAAGTCATACTCCACATTCCATACCAGATGGGGGCAGTATGGCTCAATAAAGTGAATTGGTCTACTCCAGAGTAACAAACGAGAAACGGCATAGTCTCTATGCTCCGCCCCTACCTTCACAACAACTCTACAGCCATAGCTGAAGCCTAAGAGGACGTTTTGCCTCCAGAGGAACATTGGGTGATGTCAAGTGATATTGAAACATGACATCTTCAAGCTACTCCCCTTCACCTTTACCAGTCAATAGGTTCCTATTTGTTTTGTTCATATTACATTTTGAGTTGTATATACACATTATTTGAATTAAATTAATTTGACAGACAGCATTCTGTCAACATCATTGGTAAACATCAGACAGCTGATCAAAGCTACCGCCAACCAACGTAACCAGAGCTGCCAACTCTCAAGCATTCACCGTGAGACACACGCAATTGACTCTTTTCACACGCACGCCACACATCAATTTTCTCACGCACAGAAAAACCACGAAGCAAAGAGGACACGGAGACCAACAGACTAAACAGAGCAGGTTAGTTATGAAATAAAACAGCGGGTAAGTTATAGATAGCTAATTATCAAACACAGCTACGATTAGCCATCGCTAACATTAGCATGTTTATCGAACATCCTTCGAAACATTTCTATGTTATAACTTCCCGAAAACAAATACACAAACATATAAAACAAACTTCTAGCGAAATACTAACAGCATCTAACTTACCAATCCAAAAGAAATGTTGCAGGTTCGGAGTGGAACCTCATTTCTTTCAGGTCCATCAGTTTTCTCCAGCGATTGAAAGCAGTGCTGATGTTTACTCTGGTTCGGCTCCTTTTCTTATCGGATTTGATTTGTGTTTCCGAGCGCGGTTGTTTCCCTGTAGCGGGTGACGCTCTCTTCCCTGAACTGAAATGAAGTAGTGTGCTGTACTTTCCAAATGATTGACATCAGGTTCAAGTACACGCCCACAAGCCGTGCGAGTTATTCATGTATTGCAGGTTGGCTGGTGGTTATGTTGCCCGCATACCGCCTCCCATGGCCGAAACTGGTATAACGACACCTGTCGGGCCGGGGCTAATAATGCTAATGCTAATTAAGGTTAATATCTCTGCAGCACTATAACTTGCCATTTTTTTATGACATCATCACCCTTATTTCTTCTCATTCTTTTGATGCGTGTAGGTCATGTTATGGATATTTTTACCTCAATTTTTGCATATGGCACCTTTAAATAACCCCCCCAGTCTGACTGGATGGAGGACCAAGTGGGGCGTCATCCTCCCCTACAGCCCATGACACGCAGCAGTAGAGCTTCTCTGACATCAACAGGGTCTACGTATTAGTGTCGTCAGCCTTGAAAGAGAATGGAACACCTACCACAAACAAGATATGAAACAAACCGAAGGCTGCATCATTTCTCTTCATGACTGTGACACCAACAAAAAAAAAAAAAGCTATTTAGGAAGGTTTATAGAGGAGTTTACCACTGCCGACCCCCTCATGTTTGAAGGTGACTCTCTGGTTGCTGCTAAACTCCATCTCCTCAAAGATGGAGTTTAGCAGTTACCCGGCTCTGCCGGTCAGGATAGAAGAATCTGGAACCGGCACACGCACCTCAGTCAGCTGGGAGGAGGAGGAGTCGACATTCTCAAACACCTGTGAGATAACAACCAGAAGCTCAAAGACACATACAGACAAACAGCTATGCAACTGTGCATAAGCACACACAACCCAACCGTACCTAAAGTTTGATGCTTTCTGGCCAGTTCACTATCTTGAGGTTGAAAATCTGACCAACGTGAACTCTGAAATCCATGTTGAGGGTTTGACTGTCTGTTCTGGAAACGTTTCTATCATTTACAGGACCTTGATGACGAGGGCATGTTTGGCCACATCCTCTTTAGACACTAGAAAAGACAAACAAAAACCACCATTTCTACATTTTCTGGAGAAAATTTGAGTGTTTATCCGGGCAAAAGTCAGGGTGTTTCCAGAGAGTTGTTATGTGGTTTCCAGAGCCCAAGCTTCTAAAGGGCCACCAAACCTACATCAAAAAACTAGCAGCAATCCAAAAAGCTGCACTTGAACACAGCGCAAAGACTACAGCCAATAGTCAACCAGCGTAAGAGGAAATAGCTCTCCATACCAGCAGGAGGCAGTAGTCTATATTCATCATTCAAAAAGTCAAACCAGAACTAGGAGCTGTGATTATACAAACCTTAAACCAATGGATCCATAATGCAACTTCTCAATATGTCTTGTTGTGTGCACTATTGACTTTGCCACTTGTTTACTTTTTTCTTCTCGAACACTGATTCACTAGACCGAACAGCAAATCAGAGCGATCTCTCTCATTGATGGCTCAAAAGCAATTCAATATGCTCAATCAGACTGGTATCAATACACATTGGACATTGGATGACAGCTGACCCTCGGCTTGGTCTGTCATGGTCATAAGGTCTTCTGCATGTACAGCTATACTGTTGCTATACTGTTGAAGGGGTTTTCTGGGTGATGGCTTGGTCATTCAGGAAAGTGTGTGTTTGTGTGTGTGTGTGTGTGCGTGTGTGTGTGTGTGTGTGTGTGTGTGTGTGTGTATGTGATTCAGAACAAAACAATAATTAAAAATATATAATTCTAATGGATAAATATAATGGCATTATATAATAATATAGGCTTAGCTATAAACAAACAAACATAATAATAATAATTTAAAGCTAAGCATAAGGTGAGGTTGGGTTCTCTCATTTTCTCATGCGGGAGAAAACCAAACATTTCCATATTCGTGATGTTGCCCATTTGAAGCTTAACTATTATTCATGAGGTAAAATAGGTTTTGTAATTCACTCGTGCTTTAGTATAAATGGAAATAAATCATAACTGGCAATATGCCAAAGTGAACGGCTGCTGTTTCCAGTTAATATGTGCGAAGGCACCAGCGCAATCCAACAGCTGAAACAGAAAATACTCAATTTTTGGTCACACAGTAAAGGCATGATTAAAAAATGCAAAGTGTTAGCAGTTTGAAAAATCAAGAATAATAACGGAGTAATAATTATTGCTAAATGCTGGACCGTTCTCTTTTCGCTCTGCATATGGAACCTGAATACTTTTTTTAAACCAAGAATGAACCGAAATGAAAACATTTTATCCGTGTGTGTATATCAATATATATATATCAACGTGGGGCATGGGGTAACAGTCGAACTCTGAGACCTCGTTCAGGTGGCAGAAGTCGTTACAGAAGCGGAGGGTGTCGTCGGGCTTTGGAACCATGACGATGGGGCTGGACCATGGGCTGCATGATGGTTCAATTACCCCTAACCCTAACCGATGGCGTACTTCCTCCTTGATCCCAAGCCTCCGGGACACGGTAGGGCCGCTGCCGGACGATGGTCCCCAGTGGTGTGCGGACGTTGTGTTCTAAGATGTGGGTCCACCCAGGCTGTGGAAACTGACTGCCCAGGTGCTGCAGCTCCGACTTTTGGGGCGGCGGAGAGTTGGGGGTCCATATCCACAACCACGGGAGTCGAGCTGGCGTAGGCCCGGTCCCGACTCAGCGCTTCAGAAAATTAATGTGGTAGAGTTGATGCTCCCTCCTTCTAACGGGCTGCCGTACACGGTACGTAATGGGGCCGACCTTTTCTGTGACTGTATAGGGACCCTGCCAGGTAGCCAATAACTTGCAGGTGGCTGTGGGCACCAGCACCAGGACATGGTCTCCTCGCTGGAACTCCCGTTGTCGGGTGGCCCTGTTGTAATGCCATTGCTGCGCCTGCTGAGCCTTGACGAGGTGTTCCCGGACAATGGGCATCACTCGGTCAATCTGTTCCCTCATCTCACACACGTGTTCAACGGTGGTTCGGTGTGCCGCTGGCTGTTGCTCCCAGGCCTCTTGGGCAACATCGAGCAGACCGCGGGGCTGTCGGCCAAAGAGCAGTTCAAACGGGGTGAAGCCAGTTGAGGCCTGAGGGATTTCTCGAATGAGATTTCTCTAGGCCTGACCAGTGGAATCGGTCACGGAGGTGCTGGATCGTATTTTGGGCTCCCAGGTGGCTAATATTTTTCATTATATTTTATTATATGATATTGGTTTGAGACTGAAAGTATTTTATTTAGTGGGAGAACTTTGCAGCAGTATTTTATTTTTATTTTATTTTATATATATTTTATTAAAAAGTATTTTTTAAGAAGTGTAAACAAATTGTTAAAAAAGTTTATAGGAATAAACAACCTGCAGTTTAATATTTGCATTTCTTTCCCTTACTGTACCTAAAATGAACCGAACCGTGACTTTAAAACCGAAGTACGTACCAAACCGTAATTTTTGTGTACCAGTACACCCCAAATATATATATATATATATATATGTAAGGCGTTGATTACTCGCCAGTTGCACAAGCATCAGTTGCATAAGCACCAGTTACACAAGCATATTATGCCTAATATTATAATAAACAGCATTAATGAAGAGTGGAGCTCGCGCAGTCGGCTCTCGGGGGGCTGATTGTGCTTTTCTAGGGGCAGTTTTGAAAGGCTGATTCCCTTAGTAGACTATTTGGCAGCATTGAAAACTACTGTCAATTGTGTCTTAGTGGGTCCTGAACACTGTAGTGAGAGGCCACAGAATCCAGTTCTGGTGGGCCCCAAGCAGGCTCTGGTAATGGAACAGAAGTAGACTCTCTCTGAGGATGGAGGCCATCGAGGTGGTCCCTCCTTGGGTTGCAGAGTCCGGGTCCTACAGCCGCTACTTCACTGTTCCAAAGAAGGATGAGGTGTTGTGTCCTTTTTTTAAATATGTGCTTTTTGAAATGCTCATTCAGGGGACTGAAGTTCAGGATGCTTGAACAGGCCAAGTATGAGGACTGGTCAAAAAGATGCACAATCTATCAAAAAGATGCACTTATCTTCTTCTTCAGAAGTTCCCGAGGTTTGCTTTTGGGGTCAAATGCTTACCAATACGGATCTTCCACTGGCCTGGCACTCTCACCCAACACTTTCTTGGCTCAACCACATTGACAAATGGTTGATATCAGCTCAATCGGAGCAGATGACATTTCGGCACCGAGGTGTCATTCTCGCTCACATGAAAGAGGTGGGGTTAAGACTTAACGCCAAGAAAAGTGTGCTTTCTCCAGTACAGAGAACCACTTATCTTGGCATGGTGTGGGATTCGACCTAGGATTGAGTCGATCCTTACTGCAGTCGCGAGAGTGAGAAAAGGCCGGTCACTCATTGTCAAGCAGTCACAGAGATTGCTGGGTTGGATATGTGGAGGAAGCCTTGGTTCTTGTCTCAGGGCCCGGTGCTGGGAGCTCCTTGTCGCCATGTGATGCTAGCGACAGACGCGTCCCTCACCGGCTGGGGTGTTGTCATGAGTGGCCACCCTGCCCGCGGTCTGTGGAGTGGTCGCCATCTGACATGGCACATCAACTGCCTGGAGATGCTGGCCGTGCTTCGTGCACTTCTTTATTTCTCCCAGTCCTATGAGGTCACCATGTGTTGGTGCGCACCAACAACACAGCGGTGGTCTCTTACATCAACCACCAAGGAGGTCTGCACTCACGCCATTTATACAACTAGCATACCAGATCCTTGTGTGGGCCCAGGACGAATTCCTCTCGCTCAGAGCAGTTCACATTCCTGGGCATCTTAATATGGGAGCAGACATCCTGTTGAGGCAGGGGCCGAGGCCAGGAGAATGGCGGCTTCACACCGGGGTGATGAAGCAGAGTTGGAGAGGTTGGCCAGACTCAGGTGGATCTGTCTGCGACTCAAGAGACATTGCACTGTCCCCTCTGGCTTCCTTTGACTGGTACAGACTGTACATTTTTCCCCTGATTGCTCTGCTCCCGGGAATTCAGGAGAGAGTGCGCCGGTATGGAGTCCGGCTGCTGTTAGTAGCCCCGTTCTGGCCGGGCCGGGTATGGTTTATGGGCCTGATTTCTCTTTTTGATGGCACTCCATGGGAGGTTCCAATCAGGAGAAATCTCCACTCGCAGGCGAAGGGTGCACCCCCACGTGGAGCTTAGAGGCTGTAGATGTGGTCTCTGAGGAGGCACAACTTTTAGCTTCCGGTCTCTCAACTGAGGTTGTTAAAACCGTTCTCCAATCCAGAGCTCCCTCAATGAGAAAACTGTATGCCTTGAAGTGGAAGCTTTTCACTTTTCACTTGGCGCAGAGACCGCCAGCTTGACCCAGTTAACTGCCCGGTTGGTACAGTGCTGGAGTTCCTGCAGGCTCTCCGCAGGGTTGACCCACTCCACCCTGAAGGTCTACGTGGCGGCCATGGTGGCTTACCACACCCCTCTCAGTGGCCAGACAGTGGGCAGAAATCCTCTGGTTACATGTTTCCTCCATGGTGCGCTGAGGCCTCCAGCCAGAAGCCTATGCTAAGCGGTGATCAGGATACTATCCTAAGCCTCGAGTCCTCTGATCTCCCCTCTCCAGGTCGTCAAGACTCACTCCTTCTGAAGTTTGGCCATTGGACGGGTTGTCCCCGATTTCTGTCAGGCTCTTATGCTTTTATGCTTCCTGGTCTCTGATGTCACCCGCCTATGACGTCTCGCCCTTTCATTGGACTGATTATACACATTATTCAGAGACATCACGCTGGACGCATTCCCCATTCGTTCTCGATGCAGCATCTCGTTGCTTTGAGGAACCAGGGTTACATACGTAACCTTAGACGTTTTCTTTATCTCACTATTTTTCTTTAGGTAACAGGGCTGAATGATTAAGCTTGGCGTGTACATTCAACACTTCTCCTTTTTTGCCTGTATTGTGCAGTGTACTGTGCATGGGGATTCAGTATACTTCAGTTTTCTCATTGTTCATCAGCCATTTGGTCCTAGTGTCTGCTTGATGTTTCTCATTTTCACTCTATCATGTTCTAATGGGTTGCATTACCAAAACACTTCATGTCACTTTGCTCCACATGTCTGTGAGCACTTAACAGTGCGCTCTTCTTCTGGCTCACTTTTATTTGCATGTAGGATTCAGAACACACAAGCATCACTAAGATTTACAAAACACACATGGCTGAATGGGTGTTTTATCATTCTCTTCTGTGTGTTCGTGCACATAAGGACGTCTGTTACATATCTCCTGTTCTGAGATGTGCAATATGAATTCGCTGCCTCGTCTCACAGCAGAACCCATGACATCATCACACATCTGGATCCCATCTCCCTTCTCACACCTCTCATCTCCTCAAATATTATTTGCAGTACATATTGTCTGGAAACAGGCTGCATGGAGCATATTGCACCAAAAAAGCGCTAATAAACATTACAGGATTGCATTTCAGCATTCAACAGCTTAAAGATCCAAGAGTGGATGGCCCTGATGTATCTTAGACAATCACAAAGATTTAAAATAAATATAATCAATGGGAAAGAGCCATTTCTAACACATGGAATGTTTTAGAGCTGAGCAGAATTAGAAAAAAATATTATTTGCTACGAGACGTTATGGTGTTGTATTTACAGGTTTTCCATGACTCTGGTTCCCTGGAATTTAAGTCAACAAATGAAAATGGGTTTTGAACAGGGTTGTTGACTTTTAATCATTTTTATGTGGGTATGAAAACACAACTGATTCTTCATCTCCAGCCTAGTGTTATAGATCCAGTGCCTTGGGATCATAGAAAACTATCTTCCAAAACCAGTGCCTTTAATATGAGTCAAGTTTCATTTGAATTACACAAATCTTAAAAACTTAATCTGGCAAAAACTATTTCATTTTCTTTGAAAAGCAGTCATTGTAGCAGCCTGGAAACAGTAATAATGGCCACATTTCAGCTAGGGGTGTGAGATATGTAGGGTTTATGATACTATCATAAATATTATTTGAATGATATTGGAGGCAGAAAAAGCCCTGTATGTGTTTTGTTTTATATAAATATCATATTATATAGTTGAGGGCTTTTCCCCGATATCAGTACAACTGCAAATGTGATACTGATTTAATACAACAGTTCAATAAACAAGTTAATATTGTGAGTCACTGTGTATTAATATTGTCTGTTCATAGAAAATTCTAAACATAGCTAAAGCAGAACCGTTGTACATCTCAGTGTAGCGCAGCAGTGTTGTGTTACTGAATTAATCCACTTTTTTAGCTAATCGGTTGAGCAGATGATTCAATGATGCTTTCATGAAGAAGAATGACTTTATGATTTACTGATTAGGAGTTAGTTTCATATTTTAAGTAGCATTTAACTTTTTTATCTTTTCATATTTGAAAACTGACCATTTTGCTGGTGTGTGGTGGGAGTGGATGCTGCACACTGGTGGTGGATGAGGAGATACCCCCTGACTATGTAAAGTGCTTTGAGTGCATAGAAAAGTGCTATATAAATGTAATGAATTATCATTATTATTAATTATTGTTTTTTTTTTTTTGTGGAAAACATCAATTTCATAGCATTATTAATGCAACAGTCATTGCATTCATGCCACCTCTGAGCTGCATTAAACAGTATGTTTAATTATTCTGAACAGTATGTGTTGTATTATTCAAAATGGATTTGTTGCTTAAATGTAGCAATTCGACAGAAAATTATGATGCATACATTTAATAAGGTTAGAAAAAAAAAACAGCACAAAAACACACAACATATTGTCTAATTATCATTATGGATAATTAGATTTCTTAAATGCAAATAATATTGTGAAATATTATTACTATTTAAAATACCTATTATTCCAGTGATCAAAGCAGAATTTTTGAAATGTGTAACATTATAAATGTCTTTACAGCTGTAATTTTGATCAATTTAATGTGTCCTTGCTGAATAAAATACAAATTTTCTTTAAAAACCCCAAACCTTTGAATTTAGGTTAATATGTGCTGCCTCATGGTGGTCTCTGATTGGCTGGACCCTGGCCTTAGCAGAGGACGAGGAGGAAGATCTAGAGATGTGAGGATGAGTATGTTGTACTCCATTTCAGTCACACAGTATGTACAGTAGTCATGGCAGCCCACCCGAGTGAAACCAAGGTTTGACATGAAGTCTTTAAACTGCTCTCGGTGAGCACGCTGGTGGGCTTCCTAAATCATCTTCTCTGTCCCGCTCCTCTCTTATCTCCTGCACTGCTGTCACCTCCTCCTCATCTGGAAGAGACTCTACTGCCATCTCCTCAAGCAGCTGGAACACGGAAACCATGTAGAAATCACAGACAAGCAAATCCAAGTGCAACAGATGTCTGAAGTGATTCATTAACATCCTCTAAGTAGATATGTTGTTGCAATATTCACACTTTTGTACTTATCTGCTTAGTGGTTGTCAACAATCACATGTAACGTGTTCATTCCCGAAACAGTAAAAACAGTTAGATTAACATTACCTGGGAGATTAGATTTTGGTGGCCATGTTTACAATTATTTATATGAGATATCTTCCTAAATTCATATCAGATTAGAAGTCAGGACTTCACAGGAACATCTTGATGAAACTGTTAAAAACGAGTTGGAGAGGTTCTTGTTTAGCCTGTATATGCTCCCACTAAGTCAAATAATGAGAAAGAACCAAATTGCCTAAAATTTGGTGTGATTCTGGAGACGGACCTTAGTTTCAGTAGTCATGTCAAAGCAGTAACTAAATCAGCATACTATCATTTAAAAAACATTGCAAGAGTTAGATGTTTTGTTTCCAGCCAAGACTTGGAGAAACTAGTTCATGCCTTCATCACCAGCAGGGTGGACTATTGTAATGGGCTCCTCACTGGCCTTCCCAAAAAGACCATTAGACAGCTGCAGCTCATCCAGAACACTGCTGCCAGGATTCTGACTAGAACCAGAAAATCTGAGCACATCACACCAGTCCTCAGATCCTTACACTGGCTTCCAGTTACATTTAGGATTGATTTAAAAGTACTTTTACTCTTATCTAGTTCACTAAATGACCTTCAGTAGGACCGAAATATATTGCAGATATGCTCACTGAATATAAACCTAACAGAGCACTCAGATCACTAGGATCAAGTTAGTTAGAAATACTAAGGGTTCACACAAAACAAGGGGAGTCTGCCTTCAGTTACTATACCGCACACAGTTGGGATCAGCTTCCAGAAGAGATCAGATGTGCTAAAACACTAGCCACATTTAAATCTAGACTTAAAACTCATCTGTTTAGCTGTGCATTTACTGAATGAACACTGTGCAATGTCCGAACTGATTGCACTTTATTTTCACTGTTTTTTATTTTATTTTATGTAAAATCATTTTCTAAGTGTTTTAAATTCATTTTAAATAAGTACATTTTTAAATAATTTTAAGTTTTAAATTTGCTTGTTTTATTCTTGTTATTATTTTTCTTCATTATTATTTTACTTTATTTTATGTAAAGCACTTTGAATTACCATTGTGTATGAAATGTGCTATATACATAAACTTGCCTTGCCTTGCCTTGCCTTGAATGTTTTATAAACAAGGCCCAAGTCGACGCTGGATTTGCATATCGTTTGCTATTAAAACATGGAGCCGTCCCTGTGATAAAAGACCCCATTCATGTAAGTACAATTACATCAGATTTCTGTCTTCTGTTAAAAATCAGCACATAAGTGAATATATATTAATGGAAATAACACGTAACATCAGTATTATAGCTCCGCCCATGCCACACCTCCAGGAGCTCGGCTTTTTCCGGAGAGAATCGTAAGCTGTAATTTTTTTTTGGAAACATATTTTCCAGTTTGCTACATAAAACATAAGCCTATGTGTTCTGGAGTAAAGCTGTTGAGTTGTTATTTGTTTTTTATCATTTTATAAAGAATGCAAAAGCACCCAAAGCGTTGAATATATTTCCACATTCTGCACTGTACGTTACTTGATCTTGTTCAGAAGGCTGTACTCAGAATTCAAAGAGGGTGTTTTCTGAGCTTTGGCTTCCATATATATTTTTCCCAAATGCAAAACACTGTACTGTTGTTGGATTACTCATGCGAAAGCACTGATCTTTAGTGTAAATTTTTTTTTACTTTTCCATCCTATGATAGAATCATCTGTCTGGCAATAACAAATTTTCCCACTATTTCTAACCCCTTTGGTTACATGGAGTGGATTTATGCTCTAACATTCACTTATGAATGCACATTGCAGAATTACAAGGACATATTGGTCATAAATACAACATTCTTATAAAAAGATTAAAAAAAGAATATATATATATATATATTAATGTCCAGAATATTTACATAGTTACGTACTAATATGATTAGTTAATTTACCTTGTTTGTAAGCATACTTAAGTTCTTCTTTGACCAGTCGACTTCAATGCTCTGCCATGACGCTTTAAGCTTGACGTCGACTAGTCGCTGGACCTATAGAGGGCACAACAGGATAAGAAATCTTTGAAGGACTTTTCTCCGTTTCCAAACAGTTAAAATGACAAATAAATGTATACTCTGCGAGCTCCACAAGACATGTGTGATTATATTACTGGATGCTCGAAATTGAACAGGAGAATCCACGTTTTAAACAGCTTACTGTACAGGTAAATTAATCGCTGTTCTAATGCAATGCGCTGCTGCACTGTAACGCACACGCATAGGCTACAGACAGTAGCTCATACGTCACGCGCAGATCGCGCACACACAGAATCATTCAGTGCGTAAATATATTGTCAACACTGTTCTGTGATTTCGCAATAATATAGCTTAGAAACTGAAAAGTTCAACATATATTTCTTAAAAAGTAAATACCACTGAGAGATGATGCCATGTAGAATTAATTCACACAAACAATCGCTCTCACTAATGCATTCATATAAATGTAATCTTTACTGTGCTACTTTATCTATATCTGATTTAGAACGAGCAGAAATCTTTTAGAAATAAAACAACGCAAAATAACTGGTAAAAATGACCTGTTATAGGAGCAATAGCCATGCACGCAGCACTGTGTCATATGCCATAGCTGTATACAATGGGTTTGTCACAGCTCCAGGCTTATTTGTTTGTTAACGATGTCATCAGCGACTAGTCAACTTCAACTCAACTTTCATCACATAAAAGTCGACTTTAAACAATCAGAAATAGTTCAACCCCTAATAGGTAACAACATTTTCATTTTCACTATTCTGCATCAACAATATACAGTGATTTTTAACAAGTTACAGGCCATTCACACTGGACACGTTCTTCTGTTCAAGCTGCTGGTTGTAGTCTTCCGCTAATGTATCCATATAGTTTGTATCTGCATAAAGTAAAAAAACAGAGAACAGACTGTCAGCCCAGCCTGAGTCGGCAAACAGGCCATTCTGGTCCTTGTAGAATATCTCCAGCTCCATCAAGCTCAAAAACACCTGCCTGGGTTTCTAATAACCCTGAAAACCTTGATTAGCTGGTTCAGGTGTGTTTAATTGGGGTTGGAGATGAACTCTACTACAGGACAGTTGCCCTCCAGGAACTGAATTTGACACCCCTGTTCTACTGCAAGGGTTCTCAACTCTGACCCCTCTTTCACACCGCAAGCATGAGCGGCGCGAGAGCATGAGTATTCACACAGGCAGTGTGTAAGTACAGCATCACAGCATCGGCTGCAAAGCGTGTTCGGCAGACAATATATCCATTTCAAACAATGGGTATAATTCTTTCAACATTTGTATTTATAATAATAAACAATACTTTCACCCAAACCGATTAATTAAAACATTTAAATGGGTAAATACATATTTATTATACTTAATTTTCTTCTCTGGCATAATTGTTAAAACACTAGACATTGGCATTGTTGTTAAAACTCTGGACATGCTTATTCTGTGAATTTTAAAGACGTTTTATGTTAAATCATATTTATTTTGTCCATCAAAAGTGTGCTTTCACTTTAAT
Source organism: Carassius auratus (assembly GCF_003368295.1). Classification (NCBI taxonomy): domain Eukaryota; kingdom Metazoa; phylum Chordata; class Actinopteri; order Cypriniformes; family Cyprinidae; genus Carassius; species Carassius auratus. The sequence goes on along the minus strand of NC_039300.1, from coordinate 1,405,033 downwards.
TGAGCGTGAGCAGCACAGCAAAAACCGCAAAAGACCGGACGCAAAAACCCCCGCTGCACTGCTGTTCACGTGACGCTCCTGCTTGACGCTCACACGCGGCTCCTGCTCCTGGTGTGAATGCACTCACTGATTAACATGGACGCCGAAAAAAAATACGCGCTGCTTGCGGTATGAAAGAGGGGTGGCTCTCATGGTCCACTTTCTTGTAGAGTTTACTTCTGATCCTAATCAAACACACCTTAACCAGCCAATCATGATCAAGCTATAGTTGGATCAAGGCTAAAACTAAAGACTAAAATTTTACCAAAAAGCAGAATGAGGAGAAAACCCTAGACAAGGGTTCCTGTAGAGCCACTGTCCTGTAAAGTCTAACTCCAACCGTTAAACTAAGAATACTCCAGGTCTTCAGAAGCTGTGTCTTATTTCAAAAGGTTGTGCCTTCTGGATGTCTCATTTGTCAGCTGCAGAGTAATGGGTAGGTGAGTTTGTTCAGGGTTTAAGCTAACACACCATCCTAGACCAGCTTTGCCTGAGAAACCATTCAGTCGGTTAGGTAATTAATCTACCTGGTTCTCCTTTTTCTCCCTTTTCGCCATTCCACCCATCCCTCCCATCTCTTCCTGGGATTCCGACATGGCCATCCTCCCCACGAGGCCCAGGGGTCCAGTCTTTCCCGGTGCTCCTGGCAAACCTGGAATGCTGCAAATAAACTGAGGAGGGGCTCCTTTGGATCTGGCCTCCAGCATCTGACCCATAATGCACTGAGAAAGACAGACCACACCCACAATCATCCACATCCTCAGACCTAAACACAAAAATAGAAGAGCAAGAATTAAAAAGAAACCAAATTCCTGACTCAAAATGAAAATTGCCTGTTCACTGACCCTGTTGAAAAAAAAAAAAAAACAGAGTATGCTGGTTATGTATGTTATCAAGCATGGCTGCTAGTTTGAGCTGGTTTAAGCTGGAGAAGAAAAATCAAAAAGCTCCTTTCACACTGCGATTCTGGCAAATACACGGGTAAAGTGTTGCGGCAATTGTTCCCAGGTCGCTAGATTTTGCACTTTCACACTGCCAGTGATGACCCGGTATACGTGCGTGCATTCACACACAACCCGGAAAGGTCCAGTAACAACACGTGACATCAGGGCTTGACGTGTAATGTATGAGTCGAAAAACGTAAGGCACGTTATACTTTCACTGAAGCTGGCGAACGATCTCGGCATCAGCATGGAAAGTGAGGAACTAACGGATCTCTGCTTCCACTTACAGTTTGCACATATTTTTTTTGTGAACGTTGATCTTCCTTCAAAACTGCTGGTAAAAGAGTCGTGTGATAACGTGCGCCATCACTTCCTACACGCCATGAGATCTGGCTTTTGTTTACACAGCGCTCGTCCTGGGATTGAACCAGTCAATGTTACTAGGTCCCCGACCCGGGTTCAATGCTGGAATCAATCGCGGGACATGTTTGCTTTCACACAGAAGGCGACCCGGCAATGTTCTGGCAATTTGCCAGGTCTGACGTGCAGTGTGGAAGGGGCTAAAGTGACAAAAGCATGAAAGCAAAAGCACACATAGAAGGCACTTGTCATTTTACATCTTCATCATATCTGAGCATTCCACTCTGTGAACATTTCCATAATGTTATGGCCACCTGCAATTGAAGACCAGCTGATCAATATTACTCATATTCAAAATGGTAAGTACAGATGACGGCCACCTGCTAGTATGGAGAACTGTTTTCTCATATGAAGACATTGAACACGTTTTTAGGCACAACTTTTTCACCTAGCCACAGGCGATGCAAGAAACCAATGCCATCAGCTTTCATCACTGCTCGGTCTATATAAAGTCAGTTTGCTGTGTCACTGGCTTTAAACATGGCTACTGACAGTCTGGCACTCATAACAGTATATAAGGAATAGGAAGTGTCTCTATTCCGGAACATCAAACTGTTTCACATTAAGAGGAAGATGATGATTCTCTCTTTGAACTTCATAACAGATCGTTTTATTGTTTTGACTGTTTGCTGACCACACATACACACTGATATTATTTGTAATTTGTAAAAAAAAAAAAAAAAAAAGGCAAATCTTATATAAATCTTAAAAATGTATATACGCTAACTGCATGTGTTTATTTTTTTATTTTTATTTTATCATATCAGGCAAAAAGATGAATTTATAAAATAGAAACATCTGATAAAAAAGATTTCAGATCAACAGGGGAAGTTCGGCAGAGCCAAGTTTACATGCTACATAAATGAAGCACAATACCAAGACTCCTATAAATGAAGAACTTGTCTTGAAAGAGATGAAAACAGTGACAGAATAACATTCTCGGCACGTTTCCATTAGGACAGTAACTACAGGAAAAGTTTATGATTATGACAATAAGATCCCATATTCTGTCTTAAACTAATTCAGATTTGCACAACATGCAATTACCTATACGTTCACAAATATGCTGAACTGTTTATGTTAATATGGCCAAAATAAATTCTTGTTTTTCAATAAAAATAAGCATCCTTAAAATAACATAAATTTATTTATTGCATTAAATTAAATTGCTTTTAACAAAAAACTATAAAGACATTTTCAAAGAATATATCATGAAGGTTGTTTTTCATAACCCACTGGCATACAGTATATTATGCATAATTTCAAATAACAGGTATCTGCAATATATAATACAGATTTTGAATCATGAAATTGACTTTAAGTTTGTACAAAATTAACCAAAATCTGGTTATGCACAGAAGAGCAGACAAGCATGTTTTGCAACTCAAATAATGAGACCACCTGATTTTTAGCACCCAAATAAACCATTCTGAAATCATACAAGTGATATAGGTTGTAGTTGGGACTGTAGTGGTTTCTTCAGTCTTGCTAAGCTGTGGTACTTATGTGAAAGATACAGAGATCAGGTTTAAAGGGATACTCCACTAAAATTAAATTTTTTCATTTATCACTTAGCTCCATGTCGTCCCAAAGCCATGAAAGCTCAGTTCATCTTCGGAACACAATTTAAGATATTTGGATGAAAACATGGAAGCTTCAGAATGTCCCATAAACTGCCAAGTAAACAACAGTGTCAAGGTCCATAAAAGGTATGAAAAGTCGTCGTCAGAATACTCCATCTGCCATCAGACGTGCAATCTGGGTTATATGAAGCGACAGGAACATTTTTTGTAAGCGAAGAAAACAAAAATAATGGCTTTATTCAATAATTCCTTTGTCAATGGTCTCCTCCATGTCACTCCATCATGGTGCTGCATATTTTCTTCTGTGTCCTGTTTCTATGTGTATTTAGCTTTGATTTGGAATAAAACAGTGCATCCTTGTGGCACGGAGGACCATTTTTATTTTGGGGTGGAGTAACCCTTTAAGTGAATTACTACAAACAAAAAGTGTCAAAAGTCATATCACATTCCCAAAATAATTGATCTTTTTAGATATCTGTCCTTCATAGCTGTACTGTCTGATGTGCCAAGCACAGCTGTGACAGCAGATTGGGCTGTAACACTCATGTTTCTTTCCAAACCCATATGTCTTCCATTTGTGGAACAAAAAATGAGTTTTTTTTTACAATAAATAATAAATGTCAAGTGAGGCTATAAAACTCCAGAAATGACAGAAAAGCACTTTTAAAGTATCATAAGAGTGATCCATATGACTTTTGCACTATTAAAAGTGTTGCAAAAGATTTGTGTGAGAAACAGAAACAAATCTTGAGTTGTTACTTATGCGTTTCTTTTATTGTGGGTTTTAAACAACAAGAGGGTAAATAAATGAAAGATTTTTTTCCCCCCGAACTATTTGTTTGCATTTTCAACACATGAAAAACACAAGACCTGATCTTAGTAAAATAAATAAATACATTCATATAATCTCTGATATCTTAAAAAAAGTTACATCTCATAATCAAAATCTCACAACTGATGACGCAGCATCTTTGAACCCGTTTAATAAATGCTCGAAACAACAAAAACAGTGACTTGCCAGTTTCTGTTGCAGGACTGTTTTCGTTGTCCTGATTTATTTTTCCAGTGATGCCCTTTGCCTGTTTGAATTCCTCAGTTTGAGCTGTATCCTAGGATTTTTGTGTTTTACTTCTTTTCTTTCTTCCTTTCTGTACATCCATGAATAAGACCAAAGTTTGCAGAAGATACATATAAGGCATAATCATCTCTCCTTCTACACTGCTGTCACTCTCTATGACTTCTCTTTATCTATCCTCAAGCTTCTGTCTGTCTCCATCCCTCTCCGTTCATCAGTCTCTCTGAATGAGTTCATTTCTCCAAGATGTGTGCTGTGATCTTTCAGCATTCCATATTTACTAGTGGAGAGAGTTTTTAACCACCCACTTGAAAGACACACCTCCTCAGTGAGCTCACACATTTCCCAAAGCAATTGCACACTACAAAATCAACAATGAAGACATGATACAATGAAATTGCAGCACAAACTGCAGCATATGCCATTTTTAGACTCATTCCATTCTTTTTACATTCTAATCTATTTCATTAACACATTTTCCACCAGCAACCATACATTAACATCTACAGTCTCCACGGCTCGCTGAAGATCCTTAACCTTCCTATTCACCTGTAAAATGAAAAACAACACCCGCGCGTAAACTAGAATAAAAGGTTGATGTTTGATATAGAACTCAGAAACTGCTCCGTCTGCTGGCTGATGGCATTTCTGCTCAGGTCCAGCTCAACAGATATGGACTGACAACTAAGAACGGAAGCCAAGTATTGACAGCTGCTGTCAGTGAGGCCACAGTTGGATAATCTGAAATGAAAACAGATGAAAAAAGTTATTTTCTTAAAGATTTTATCATTCCTAAATATGCATTCTTGGTTTGTTTACATAGATAAGATGTAAAATACATTTTGTAAATGATTATTTAATCTTACTTCAAAGAGTTTATTGCACAACTGCCTTCCTGTAGTCCAAGACAGAGCAGCCGAACACCTTGATCTTTAAGGTTGTTGTTGCTTAGGTTCAACTCTTTTAGGTTTAAGCTTTGGCTCAGACCTGTAGCTGCTAGACCGCACATATCTGCAGTGAGTTCACATGAGTCCAGACTGCAGAGATATAGAATTTAAAACAATTATAATCTTTAAAAGTCCAAGAATTGCATTTTATATACTTGATGCAAACATCCAGTCTTAAGGCAAATACTGACCAGAGCTTTTCAAGAGCAGAGTTTTGTCTAAGGACTGTAAAAAGCTGCATTATTCCAATGCATCCTGGGAAATTTTTGCTCAAATCGAGCTCTTTTAGGCTGGAGGGGTTTGAACTCAGAGCTGAAGCCAGAGATGAGAAACCTTTATCTGTCAGTCTGCAAGACGACAGCCTGGAGAATATGGCAAAAAAGGGTATTTAGAATTCCATGATAATGAATGAACATCATATTTCAAACCTATTATTTAGGAGTTGATAAATCAATCATTATGTGTACATATGACAAGATATTTTATCTTAAAAAGACAAATTATTTTATCTTAACAAGTAGTTTAAATTATATTTATTAACCTCAGGAGGTCAAACTAAAAATTAACAGGGCTACACACAAAATGTTTTTTTTTTTTTTTTTTATTACATTAGTTAATTACATTTATTTCTGCTACTTCTCATGTTAGGTTAATTTCATATTGGAAAAAAAATGTAATTATCATAACGAAATATATTATTAGTTTTACACAAAAGACAGCTCTCAAACACTCCATTTGAATGCTGTGAGAATGTAAAAAATAAAAAATAAAATAAATTTGAGGCATAACCTTAATTTCTCAAGTTTGCAGGATGGATCCTTCAGTGAGTTCATGAGCTGCTTCATCCCAGAATCCTGCACATCATTGTCAGAAAGATCTAGAGCTCTGAGACGAGAGTTCTCCAGACCCAGACCACAACTTTTAGATGTAAAATTACATCTCTCTAATCTAAAAAATTAAAATTCTTGATAATTATTTTCAATACACCAAAGTGATTAAAAGATACAGCCTCACTTCCTATTCACTTTCGAATTTGTCAATATGGTTTGACACATCAAAAACTTTTGACAACTGCCTTAGTGGCCATGTGATACAATTTTGGCATTCTAAGATGAATTTAAATATGTACAAAAAAATGAGAGAGACATCCAAAGAGTGTACTGTTGGGGGCTCTTCAGGACCAGGGTTAGAAACTCTCTCTACCCTATGAATGTAAGACATTTTAATGGACTCCTAGGCACAACATATAAAATAAAATAAATAATACCTTAAATTAGCAAATACAATAGTTGCCTACACACAGGGCTGGACTGGAACAACAACAACAAAATTCAGGCAAGGAATTTTTAGTCCAAGTGGCCCACTGGAATTGGTTCAGTCAGACACCACCCACATTCAAATATACACCCGTGCTAAACTGTTTGTTTGCAGTATGTGTGTATACCTACAGTGTTTACAAGTCTGACTCCTGATTTTTCCAAGCAAATGGGCCAATTCTAGTAAATAATGCCATTTTTTTTTTAAACAAAGGACAAGAAACAATAAGAGTACATAAATTTGAAATGCATGAGCAGTTATTTTTTACATTTAAATTAGATTGTATCATTTCAAGATTTAAAGCAAACAGAATGTTCGTTAGCTTTGTGAAAGTATGCTAAAAATGCAAATTCACCCTCTGTCAGCAGGTGGCATTTTTGAAACAGCCGCATTAGAGCATTTCCTCGGTTACTGCTGTAAATAAAGCAGAGGTATGCTTATTAAGACTACATTAATTAGCATTATAAGAAAGAATAATGAAAAGAAAATGCAATCAAAACTTTTTTGAAGACAGTCAGTTCCCCTCTTGAGATAAATTCATATTAGTCTCAGCCTCAGACGTTACGCCAATGGACCATTGGCTGAACCTCTGATGCAAATGGGAAACAAAAGTGGAAACACTTCAGGATTGTTGAAGTCGTCATCAGATTGGTTGAATTTTACAGGATTTCCACAAGACGTGCGTGTTGCATTCTTTATTATGCATGGAAACAAAGTTACTGTGGCACAAACTCCTCATGAAAGAAGATAGTCCCTGTGTTAACAACTGTGACAACGAGCGCATATCAGGATCAGGTAAATGCTGCAATTTCACAAGTATGTGAAATATTTAATGTTTGCGGCATAGAAACTTTATAATACGTCCGAGAGTTTTACACACTGGTCTGTTATTGTGGCGACATTTCCAAGCCTCGAAACATGACGATGAATGAAATGAACTGTGATTGGTTATTTGACATGTCAATCAAATGGTCTCATAGGTGGGCCTCGGACAATGAAAGCTACCATGAATTCCAGACCTTCAGTCTAAGACTGAAGTAAGACTACATTTATATAAACCTCCACCCCAATTCAATATTTTGAGCATCACAAACAGTGAGCTTGCTGTTCCTGTACAGTATTTTCTTTGCTAGCATGTCTATTCTCATGTCTCATCTCTGCTCTCTTTTAAGGTCCTGTTTATAGACTTTGTAATATTTCCAAGCAATACAATACAAACCAATGGGCCACAGTCCCTGCATGATGGGCCCAGTCCTTGGCAAAAATTAAAAAAATAAAACTTGTATCGGCCTGCCGGGAAAATGCCTGGTACGCCATTATTACCAATCCAGCCCTTCCTATACATATTGGCCCCTAAACAGTACAAGAAGGCAAATAAAAGAGATATTTTTTGCCCATAAGATCATTGCACACCTACCTCAACTCTTCGAGATTACAGTTTGGGTCTGCAAGTAAACCAGAAAACATCCCAACCCCTAAGTCCCAAAGTCTATTATCACTTAGGTCCAGTTTCTTAAGTTGGCAGGGTTTTGAACTCAGAGCAGATGTGAGGAAAGCACAGGCCTCCTTTGTGATCCCACAGCTTGAAAGCCTGCAAGAGAAAATTAATATCTGTTGAATGATTGAATGTCAGCTATATAGTCAACTGTTTCTACTAGTTCTGTTTTAGCAATTTCACAAAGTTCTGTGCTGCGGTGTGCCATGTTACTTCAGGGTTCAGCAAATTAATATATCTTCTTCACTATCTAAGGCACAACCATTTGGTCAGTGGGGTGCGGTTTGGTTGGAAAGATAAATTTTGCCCATTGTACAACCCATCCAAAGATGAGTTGTGTGACTCCAAGGAAGGATTACTAAAAAAGGGAATTTGGCTGAAGGACATTGAGTCCTGAACTAAATTGATACCTACCATAGCAATATTCACCAAGTCACTGAAAAAAAAAAAAAATAAATAACCTTAGAGTCTCCAGTTCACAGTCTGGCACTAAACCCAAAAGCCAGGTTGCTGCTTCATTTCCAATGTTATTGTAGCTCAGGTCCAGCTCCTTGAGATGTGATGGGTTTGATGTAAGAGCAGCAACAAGGGCTGAACAGCTGTCTCTTCTGAGTCCACAAAACTCAAGTCTAGATGGAAACAAATGGAGAAGGATGGACATTTACCCACTCTTTTATGACATCTGTGAAATGTGTTGGATTTTAATACCATAGGTAAGCTAGAAGCAGAAATGTACTTTAGTGTCTGTAGTTTGCAATGTGGGCTCCTTAGTCCAGAGCAGAGACTTTTCACCCCATTGTCTCCAAGGTCATTGAAACTCAGGTCCAGTTCTCTCAGGACATTGGGATTGGCCTCAAGAACAGAAGCCAAAGCTGGACAGCTTTTCTTTGTCAGTTTACATGTCGACAATCTAAGAATTAGAAAACAAATCTCTAAGAAATATCTTCAAAACTGTCCCTGTTCTTTAAAAATGTAGAAGTTTTATGACACTTACATGGCAATCCGACTGGCTTTGATAACAGGATGAAGCTTGAAAAGACACTCATCTGATTTGAAGAATTTTCTCAAGTCAAAAACCTCCAGTCCTTCATCACTGGTGAGCAGCACAAAGACCAGAGCCGACCACTGCGCATTTGAAAGTACCTCCTCTGAAAGTTGTCCAGAGTTAAGGTATGTTTGGATTTCCTTGATAAGAGAGTGGTCGTTCATTTCATTGAGGCAGTGGAAAAGATTGATGGACCTCTCGGGGCTAAGACCTGTCCCAAGCTTTTCTTTTAGGTACATGACTGTGTTCTCATTGCTGTGTGTGATGTGTCCTATTTGTATTGAAAGGTGGCGAAACAAGCTCTCACTGCGCTCTTGTGAAAGGCCAAGGAGGAAGCGGAGGAAAAGGTCAAAGTGCCCATTCCTTGACTTTAAAGCCTGATTTACAGCACTTATGTGTAGATCAAACAGAGATGAATCCATGCAGAGCTCCCCAAATTCTGTGTCTTGGAATGGTATCTTGAATTTATCACTACTAGGCTTTTGAGTTGTAAACCAGTGAAGGTGAACAAACAAAGCAGCAAGATACTCTTGGAAACTCAGATGCACAAAACAAAAGACCTTCCTTTGGTATAGCCCAAACTCCTCTCTGAAGATCTGGGTGCAAAGTCCTGAATATAGTGATGCATCCTTGACATCAATGCCACACTCTATCAGGTCTTCTTCGTAGAAGATCACAAAACCTTTCCTCAGTTGTTGAAAGGCCAGTTTTCCAAGTGACAGGATATTGTTTCTACTCAAGTGTGGATCCAACTGATGTAGTTCCTTGTACTTGTCTATCATCTGCAATGTCTGGAAAATCAGGAAATGTGTGTACATTTCAGTTAGAGATTTGGGGATCTGACAACTCTCTCCATCACTCAACATCCTCTCTAGAACAGTGGCAGAAATCCAGCAGAAAACTGGGATGTGACACATGATGTAGAGGCTCCTTGATGATTTCACGTGTGAGATGATTCTATTGGCCAGACTCTGATCACTGATTCTCTTCCTGAAATACTCATCCTTCTGAGGGTCATTGAACCCTCGTACCTCTGTGACCTGGTCGACAGACTCAGGAGGGATCTGACTAGCTGCTGCTGGTCGAGAGGTGATCCAGAGGAGAGCAGATGGAAGCAGATTCCCCTTGATAAGATTGGTCAGCAGCACATCCACAGAGGCCAGTTCTGTTACATCAGAGCACATTCTGTTGTTCCTAAAATCAAGAGGCAGTCGGCACTCATCCAAACCATCAAAGATAAATATGACTTTGAACTTCTCTAAGTTTGAAAGTTTGAATCCCTTAATTTCTCTAAAGAACAAATAAACAAGTTGCTCCAATGTGTACTGCTCTTTGCCAATCAAATTTAGCTCCCGGAAAAGCAATGGAAACACAAAATGAACATCTTGGTTGGCTTTTCCTTCAGTCCAGTCCAGAACAAACTTCTGCACAGAGACTGTTTTTCCAATGCCAGCAACTCCTTTAGTCATTACGGTTCTGATGGGCTTGTTTTGTCCAGGTAAAGCTTTAAAGATGTCATTGCATTTGATTGGAGTTTCCTGTGTCTTTGGTGTCCAAGATGCTGTCTCAATCTGTCTCACCTCATGCTCGTTATTGACTTCTCCAATCCCTCCTTCTGTGATGTAGAGCTCTGTGTAGATTTTGTTGAGTAGGGCTGGATTTGCCTGCTTAGCAATACCTTCAAATATACATTGGCTCCTGTTCTTCAAACTGGATTTAAGCTTTTGCTGACAAGCATCAATTTGATGAACTACATAAAATAAGAAACAAGTTGTTACTCCTCTTTGTCTGCACTTAAAGTAAAGTAGGTTCTAACCACATACATATATACTAACATTGAAGAAGTTTGTCAAAGAGGCTTTGCTCCTTCATACACTTCAAAATATGTAATGTGATTTTGACTGTTGCTTCTTTGGCTTCAAGAGCAAACTCGTCGATTTCATCTGGTGGACTCTTTGTACACTCTGTGAGATCAGGGTTCAAAACGCTGTCGATTTTTCTGAGTTCCTTCTTTACAAAAGTGATCACATTGCGTTGAAGTTGCTAAAATGAGAAACAGAAATTGTATTGAATATTTTACATTTCTTTTTTAACATAAATTATGTAAAAAGTAAATAAATAAATTGGCTAACCCGCAAAATAGCAGCAAGGGCGATTTGTGTCTTTGGGGTTGATTGGTGTTGCATTTCTGTTGGCTGCTCTCTGCATTTAAAACAAAGTATAACATTTGAAAAATGTGACTGAATATTTATGAGTGTTTTTAAGAGTCAATCAAAATGAATACAAACAAGTCCTGACATACCGTTGGATGAGAGAATCAGTCATACGGAGATTAGTTGGTGGCTCCATTGACCAATTACTCTGAACAGATACATGGGTGTGTGACAAAGAGCTGAGCCAACTTTGACGGAACAGAACATAGTGATTTAATACAGTGAATTCATTAACAAAGAGAAGAATGTCATCTTTCTGCGTAAGCAGTGTAAAGGACATTAAATATATGTGCAACTCAACTGGTAGAGCATGTCACAAATAACACAAATTCATGGGTTTAATGAATTTAAAGTCCAGACATTTACCAAACTAAACTTGAAAATAATCTTATGATGAGAAAGATGTCAGTCAAATCAGCCTCACTAAATAAATGTGCATTACCTCTGATCTTCCTCCTGGAATTTAACTGGAGGATCCATTGATGCATCACTCTTCACAGAAACATGGCTAAGCACTGGAGAGGAAGCTCTCTTCTGCTGATGAAACCCAACACTACAGGGAATCAAGTATCAGGAAGTAAACAAAGAAACTTTTTATAATCGTTGTTATGGTCAAAGCCATCAAATTAACAAATTGGATTGCATGCAGAGATTTTTGAATAATTAATATATAATATATAAATAAACAAACATACCATTCAGAATGATTGGATGTGTGGGGTTCAGTAGAGGTGCAACTGCTGCTGTTTTTGTCCTCATGGCTGGATGCGACACTATATTTGGTTTCACTTGATTCACTCATGGCAGCGTTTTTCCAGACACCTTAAATGATCCTAAAGTCTACAGTTAAACAACACACCCAAAGTGCTTTCTGTCAGTTTGCCACTGTATGCAGCTGCGTTTAACAATGCAGCTTTGAAGAAGGAAATAGAGCTGAATTGAACATGCTTCAGATCAGCTGGTCATGTTGTCCTCTCTGAGGTCTTGGTCCTTCCTTATTGACCTCAGCAGGCCATTCAGCAAAGTTCTGAAACACCAAGTGTTACATTTTTACAGAGCATGACCCATCTGAATGACTTTTACACGATCTTAAACCCAAACATACTCACAGTTCTCACAACTTTCTTATTCATGAATTTCCAAAGCTTAAATAAATCCAGTCATTCTTACTGTTTTTTTTTAGGCGGAAAAAACGCTGAACATTGAAGAAACAAACTACGTGCAGAAGTGTATTTACCTTGTCTGAGTCTGTGCGTCGTCGAAGCCGCAGTTTCGGTTTCCGTTCTCCCTCAGGTTGAGCAACCTGGTTTATAGGCGGGGCCAGGTTAAGTAGGCTATTTATTATTCACAATTGCAATAAAACATGTTGAGTTTCCTTTTAGAAAATCGACAACAGAAGCTTTGAAAACATATTATTTATTATTTAATTTGTTTTGGGTAATTACTTTCCCCCCCCCCTTATTCTCTAAATTGAAATAATTACAATAATAGCAATACATGAAAATTATAACAAAACCCCTCCTTGTATGACACTAAAGTGCTTCTACCTCCAGGGGGCGACTGAAGGCTCATTGATTCGAATCCTCAATTGAACTTCGAATGAAAATCTTTCTAAAACGACTTCGAACGTGTTCCAAAAGAATACAGATGAGACGCGGCTTGTGTCTGAACAGAATGGGTCTTTATTCAGGAAATGAAAGAAAAAGATTGTAATCAACACCCCATTTAAATACAAAACAAATCAAAATAAGGAACAACATGATATTCAGTTTGCATATCAAAGAGCCATTCGGTAATAATTACAGTCTGAACACTTCATAAACCACTTGTGTGAATCTATACACAAACTTGATTTAGAAACCAGAACATAAACAATATCACAAAGATTTTAGCTTTAAAAATAATTCAAATTGAAATAATATTTTAGCAGTTAGCATCATAAAATTATATCTTTATATCTTTCCACATAAAAATACAAAATAATATTAATGACATATAATATGAAAAATTATCCCAAATATTTTGCTACTATTAGAGTTAAATAAAAAACAAGACACAAAAAAACCTAAAAAAAAGGAAATAGAAATATGCATGAAAAAGTTTTTTCTTTTGTTAGCAAAACACTATCCAAAATAACTACAATCATTTACATCAGTACAAAGATATCTGGATTTAAAAATAGTTGCAATGAAAAAAAGGGGGTTCATCTTTTCTGACAGTAAAAAATGACACTGTGGATCAGAAATTTGCAAAATATGCAATGAAAAAAATAAATCTGCATTAAAAAGGTATACACTGCAATTCTCACTTTTTTTATACAAACATTAGAAACAGTATTGCACGTCACAACACAGATTCGAGGTTAGTAAGCCTTTCAAAATGTGTTATATTCAAGTTTCTGAGTATCAGTGAGGGGAGGGCTGATACCCCTCCATCTAACCAGGGAGAGTCTCAAGTGTTTTCCATGAACATAGTAGAACCCTCAATGCTTCCTTCCTTCAAATTAAATACACAACCAACTTAAATAGTAATCAAATTGATGTGTGCTTAGCAATAATACATAAATAGATTCATACACAAACACACACATAACTGCAGGGATGATAAAAAATAAAATTAAAAAACGGCCTTTTGGGTCTTCCAGTGTGTGTGAACGTAACCATAAATACGGGGGCAAGTCAAGTGAGAGTCAGAGGTCTACAGAAATAGAAAAATACAATTTAAATCAAATAGCTATCTGTCTACAAAAATAGTCAAATAAATATGATTTTTCAAAACGACGACAACGACGACAAAAACCCACACATACACATACGAAGCAACAGTGTTGAACACGAAAAATGGAGCGTACTACTCGTCACAGACAGAGAGAAAGACGACGATGACGATGAAGCGCCATCTTATTTAGCTCCCAGAAACACCGTCGCTACTTCTTACTGCGAGTACAGTACGGTAGATCTACGTAATCGCTTAAATAGAATCTGGGTCCAGCGTCTTACACAATAAATCAAATAAGTTACTATGTAAAAAATAAAGATATTTAAATTATCCAATAGACTTAAAATAGGTCACGATACTTCTACAACCAAATAGTATACAAAAAAAGGTGATGTGATACAAAATTAAAGAGACTGTTTTGCGTTCGACTCCAAACGTCAGAAAAAATAGGATTGGTTCTCAAGGAGGAAAGAGAGGAGAGAAATCAAAAAGGTAGTGCATCACGTGTCCTCAAGAGTCTGAAAACAGGTGACATGTTAAAAAATAAATAAACACATATGTAATAAATAAATACACAATCTCAGCTCACTGTTGACACTTGAAAGTTTAAATCACAGACACGAACAGTACGACAAGGGCACTGAATTCTTCACCAAACCCAAGAACACAAGGATATATAGAGTGCAAAAACAACGACAGACAGAAAAGAGCAGTACAGTACCAAATGACCTTTGCTTCTGTAGAGATTGTCCATAAGACTGATCTGATCAAAAAAGCAAACAATACAAAACATTTTGCCACAGGGTTCCTTTTGTGAAGTTTCTCTCCTCTCTTTTCTCCACCTCAGATTTTTTCCAGAGATTAAACTACGAAATGCGGTGCTAGGCTCCGCCCACCACGCACAGACAGCGACCATGGGTACGATTTCCTATGAACTACATCATATCAAAGCTACCACGGAAAACGTCCTTGTCCTGCGCTCTATCGCAGTTAGAGGGGTGGCATTTAGGGGTGTTCAGAGAGGGCAAAGGTTAAATGTCCAGGGACGATCCTCTGGATCACAGAGTTTAAATCAAACTGAAACGTCAATTCATAACTAGACTCACACGCCACGAAGACGAGACAAGAAAACCACAGGACAGCACACCGTCTCTTGACTAGTTATCGAGTTACAAAAAGGCAGAACTCACTACTCTAAAAACTAACGTCACTTCTCTCATAATAAGTTCGTAAAGGAATCATCACAACAACGCATGCAAAGGTTTTAAGAAGAATTTTACAGTTTGTTTTTTCTTTTGATATTATATTGTTATATTATCTTATATCTAAGAGTGTGACCTTTTTTCACCTCATGCTACATAAATTCCTCTGTTTGTCGTTAATATATGCATCATGTTTTGATTGTGTTTATTTTCTTTCTTATATGTGCTGGTAACCTTTACACTGCATGCAAATGATGTACAGCCACAAACATGCACATAAGTTTTCACATTCTGTGTTTCCATTGTGATGATTGGCCATGCCGTGCGAGAGGGAACGGACTGCATTTCTGTGTATGACATTGCCAGTGACGTCACAATGGCATTACATAGAACACCGACACTATCTATTCGTTATATCCTATATAGCAGCAAAGCTTCTTCTATAGCTTGTGATTAAATTGCAAGAGTAGAGCAATAACAAGCCAGATTGATATTCTGAGGTATTGTTTTCTTTTTGCCAGTGGAAAATGGAAAGTCTCAGTAATTAATTATTGAATCATTCCTATTCCTGCTAAGAGCACATTGGAGCGAAACATCAAGGGGGGAAAAAATCTTCTTTTTCCGTTCTTTTTTTTCTTTCTTTTTTGTATATTCTGCAGCAAACGTCTCATTTTCAGGCCGCATGTTTAGCTACCTTTGGTTTGAGATCCATTCCAGGCATCAGAGATTACGTCATCAAAGGTTTTCCAGAGACAATTGCGCACTTTTCCCACTAGGGGGGGATTTAGCAGCAGACGGACACACGACGGACAGAACAAATGGACAGAACGGACAGGCTGCCCACCAAGCGAAAACATTCTTGTTTCTACCTTTTTTAAATCTCACATATAAAAATAATTTGAAAAAAAAAACCTACAAAAAATCAATCTCTTTTTTTTTCTTAATCTCCTTTTTAAAAAAAACATGAACGTACCACAAAAACTCTGTTCGAGCCTGAGATGTAAAGGGAGGGAGGAGAAAGAAGTGGTTTGGTGAAATAAACTGAGGCTTGTAGTGTTTCTGGCTGCTACAAAAGATAAAGATATATATTTATATATTTATAGTCATATATATTCTCTATGTACTTTATATGGTTATGTACTCTATACTGACAGCTTGGGTTAGGGGCCAAACTAAGCATCTTTTTTTCCCACAGCAGACGTGTTGTTTCTGCATCGCCTTGCATGCTGTTGTTCCCAGCGTTCCCGGGATCCCCGTCTTCAGTTCCAGCGGAAGTGGATTTGGCGGGGACGGTCGGCTCCCTCTTTGACCAGCGGCTTGTGGAACTCGCGGCCAGCGCGGGAGTGGATGTTTGCCCAGCAGAACTCACAGTAATACTGTAGGCAAGTGACGTTAGCGCAAAAGAACGGGGCAAACTTTCCACCACAACGTGCTCCCTGGCATTCGTCGCACAGCTGGTCATCCAGCACATACGGCTTCACCTCCACCTGTGTCACATGAATAAGAGAAACATGGTTGTTTTTGGTTCATTTCTACTCTGGTAAAGTACAGCAGCTGATATAGTTAATTAAAGATTACCATGACCAGTTTTGGGTGAAATGCATTACTAAGTAATTCATTATTATTTATTTAATCCACCATTGTATTTCATTAAGAGTTGTTATATAGTTTATACAATATTTCATTGTATAGACAATAGAACAACTTTATATAAAACAATAGTGGATTTAACATTAAAATATAACATCTAATGTTAAAATGTAATTTTTTAATGTAACCTTCCCTATTTAAATAATGGTCAGTTCAAGAATAATGTATGTAATTTGATATAATTTATTTGAAAGTCAGATCAGTTCATGTTTATCCTTATGTTGTTTAACTGGTCGAGGTTGATATGGGACTTAGAACGTAGTTTGCAATAAGTTATGCAATACTTTATGGAGAAAATGATTTGTATCTAATTAGACTGTTGATTATTGTTATTTTTATTTACCCTAACTTCCCAACGCTGACAATGAAATATTTATTGGGCGTCATTCATGAAACTTGCATTAATATATGAGTAAATTCTGAGTAATCTGGGTGTAAAACAGACTTTCCCAAAAACTCTCCTCCGGATTCACAAAGTCTTAGTAAACATCTGATTTCATAGTTAAACTTGTATGTTAATGAATTCCAATAATTCGTAAATAGGCCGCTCGTCCACACTTATTCACAGTTAGGATAATCCGCGCATATGAATCACAGCTACGCAAATTGGGTGTCCAGGAATGCTGTGGAATATTCTGGTCTAATTTCTCAGGTTTGGCTCCAGTATATTGCATAAATGCAAAAAAGACTAGACCATATGACTATCAATAAATATTCAATAATGTGTGACCACAAAAGTGTTTTTAGCCAGCTGAAGTAAAAATGTCAGGCGCTCTTCTTAAAACAACCGACTGGTGGCACTTGAGAACGCTTTGGTGGCACAGCATTTTTCCAGTTGAGACGCTTTAGTTGCTATGGTATGAAATATTAAAGGCGGCAACGAAGTACTAGCCTACTAGTATCTAATTTTTTAAGAATTTTACTAAATATAATAAAGCAGTAACCAGTAATATTGACTTCTCCATCATTGTAAGCAGTCATTGTACAAGTAGGATGTTTAGGTATCTGGCCCGCCCCTCCTCTATTAATGGCGGGGTAAATAGTGTTGCTCGTCTTTCATGAATGAGGCCCATTGTGTGCAAATGACATGTACTACAAAGTGATGGGTAAACTAATGACACAATTAAAGCCATGGGTTAAGGAGATTTGGTATAATTATTACATGTAGTTAATGTCGCATAAAACGATGCAATGCAAGATTGTGCGTTTGTAGTGTTCTTCAAATAATGTATAATACTGTACTTGCAGATAATGTAATAATAAAATGTTAAGTACCCTTTCAGCACTATGTTTCTTAACACAGTGTGATGGATGAACTGAAAGAAATATCGGTTGCATTGTGGCATGTTCTTTGTCATACTGGACATTTGATTAGATCTTGCAAGTCTATGTACACAGGAAATAACAAATTAAAGTAGCATACTATGCACAGTATGCATACTACACACTACACACTACATAGTAGCATGGTAGTGTGCTATTCTGGGTGTTACTAGTCTCAAACAAACATGTACAGTAAGTGCCATCAACTTACCCGTTTGTCGATGTCGCCATGCTGCAGCTGGACGAATCGGGCGCTAATGGCAGCGATGTAGCTTTGCTGATTGGAGAAGGCCACACGCCCCGCCCCCTTTGGGTATTTCAGCTCTGGATCAGTGTCAATTCCCGCATAACACACTCCACCATACAAGCGGTCCATGATCATGGCCAGCTCCACTGCAGAGAAAGATTACATTTACATTACATTTATTCATTTAGCAGACGCTTTTATCCAAAACGACTTACAAATGAGGCCATATCTCAGTTAGCTTAACACAGTACACATAGCAAGGGCTTTTAAAGAAAGACACCATTAAAGCATTTTTAATACCAATAAAAACAACAACAACAACTTTTTAATACTTTTTGACACAGTTAAGAAAAGAACAACAGTGAAATTAATTTTAGAATCTTTGTTGAGATAACTGCCATATCTTCACATTGTGGACATCATATCCTGTAGTTTAAAACGAATACAACAACGAGCCAAGTGTTTGCCGTACCAGCTCTTAGTGGACGTGGTACTCCTCCAACAAAGATGGTCTTGCGAGGGTCTAGCGGCTGAGATCCGTCCATCACATAATCACTGTCACTTAGGTTCCATGGACGAATCTGGACCTGAAAAACCACATACAAATCCTGCATATGAAACAAAGTGTACATGAAAACAGCAAAAAAAACATACCATTGTGAAAAAGAAGTGCACTTAATTGCATGTTGAACTCTATACTGAATAAGCATTTGTAGTGCACTTCAAATATTAATAAAAGAGCTTCACGACTGTTTCTTAACTCACTTTGTAATAATGTCAAATAAGAATTGTTGCTTTTAAGTACAATTAAAGGATTATATTGTAATGATATTTTGGTGTGCTTTGAAGCACACTTCTGTCATGACAACTCTTGGAGAGTTTAGCATGATAATATGAATGGCAGTGTAATGTGTTCTTTCTAAGTAGAACTGATCTGCTACACTGCTGCTGCATATCAAGAACTGAGACTTTCTACTGCCAACACATCCACAGACATCCTGATGCGCATATAATATACATGAAATCATCCCCATATATCTCATACATGAAATAATCACGAAGCAGTTCCACACAGGTGGAGCTGAGGGAGGTGGAGGGTTTCTGAACTGCTATAGTTCCTATCAGCCTGTGCCATCAAGACTTCATGTTAGAACTTTGGATTTATTTTGAAGTAAAGGGGGCAGTTGTCGCCTAATGCTACGTTCAGACCAAACGTGAATAGAGCATCAAATTTGCGTCTAGTTTGCCGCTTGAATATTTTGAATGCATTCGCGCATCTAGAGCGAAATAGACGCGTTGTCCAAGGCTAAATCCGCTTCTTGTGGGAGGGGCAAGTGCTAGCGGTTGTCTGTTTGCAAGATGGCTGATGTTGATCGAGCACTCGGGTCTCTTCCACTTTTTCCTGCACACGTCCTCTGAATAAAAACATTATCTTGTTAACGAAAAGTAGCTGTAGGCTATATTAGGGGGAAAATAGTTGTAAAAAACGGCGGGAAGGCAGCGGGTCGATAAACTTGTACGTGACTCAAAAGTTAAATGTGTATTTACAACACACTCTTCCAAGCGAGGTCCTTTTTATTCCTGAAATATGAACTTGTGTATGATACTTGTGTCCTATAGCTCCAGTTGACTGCTCACTGACAACATCAGTCGTTCCTCCATGTTGAATGAGTGACTCCTGAGCAGGTTCCTGATGCGTTAACGTGGCGCGGATTGATGCCAAAGTTAAAATTTTTCAACTCGGGCGTCAGATGCGAATTCGCGTCAAACGGTAAAATGCACAAAAGCACCATTCACACGTAACGCGCCAGACGCTCAATTCGCGCGGCCTAGATGCGTGAATGACTTGAAATTCCGTCTACTGCACTGCGCTAAACGCCTCATCCGCACCGCAAGACCTCCAGACGCATGTAAACGCGTCTTTACATTGACTTAACATTGAAATCATTCGCGCTTGGTGTGAACGCAGCATATGGTTAGAGAGTCAGCCTTGTAAGGGTGTGGGTTTGAGTCTCAGTACCGCTAGTAAATGGATGTGGGGGAAGTGAACGAACAGCACTCTCTTCCATCCTCACCCTAAAGTGTGCTTTTTTTTTACAATTAGAAAATAATCACAATTACAGCATATTTAAAGTTAAATGCATGTATGTTTTTTCCAAAGCAACAAAACACTTATTTAAAAATAGATGGCATGTGTCAGACACTAGTTAAGAAAAGATGCAGGCAAGATTGTTTGATATTTATTCACTCATAGTGATGTTTCATTGTGCCCCTACTGATTTAAATATCTGAAGTTTTCAGATGAAAAAATGGACACACTTCCCTCTCATCACTGAGATGGTATCATGAAGTCTGGCAGTATGTGAATGTATCTGGACTCACGGGCTTGTCTTTGATGGTGGGGCTGGACACACACAGGTAGAGTTTCCCGTCCTCCTCCAGACAGGCTTCGATCAGAGCCTGAACTGAGCTCTCTTCTTGGAACAGGAGGAAGGCGTAACCTAGACAACAGCCAATCACTGTAACCATGGCAACCAGAGCTCGGTGTAACATGACTGAATAGATAACTATTAAATATTCAGAAACTAAGGATCACAGCAACCAGAGGCACTGGGTGATTCTTAGTAGTTACAGAGCACACATTATTCTAGGACTACACGATTAATCAAAATCAAATTGAAATCATGATGAGGCAAAAGCTTCTCGTGCGTAAAATCTCGTGCGTATCTTGTCAGGGAAGCACGGTTCTGTGACCAGTAGTAAATCTCCATCCGAAAGCCAGAGGGCTTTCATCGATTCAACATGACTCATTGTGAAGGGAATGTAGACAACATCCATAAAATGTGTCCAATGCACATGTGAACTATCTCAGTGCTGTTAATGTTATAATCTTTCATTCACTTGGACACAGAATGTGCAAAGCTTCCATTTAAACAAAATGATGATAAAATAAAAGAGAGCTGTGATTTGTTTCACATTTCTGGTGGCTACATTAACATGCATTTTTGTTATGAAGACTTATTATTCTACAATGTGAAAAACAGCAATAAAGAATGGGAAGGTGTGTGCAAACTTTTATTTACAGTCTATGTAGATTTCTATTGCTGTGTTTGATATGAATGTGGTGATTTGTCTAATAGTACCTTTAGGGGGAAAGTAAGACTTGCTCTCTGCTTTGTGTGGCCAATCAACAACCAGATGACCAAAGCGCCGAAAACTGCTTGTGATTTCATCTGTGGGAAAGACGAGACCGTGAGAGTCAGATAAAAGGATTAGAGAGAGAACAGCAGGAACTGATACACATGTTTTATGTATATATGTATATATATATTAATATCATTTGAATCTGCATTAGTAGAGGAAAATCAAACATCAGAGGTTAAAAGCAATCCCTATTCAATATCTGCAAGGTAAAGCTCACTGATATAAATAATTTCCCTCAAATTCTCCTCTGAATGACAGTATAAAAGCAGTTCTCATTGGCTGCAGCCATTTTGTTTGCAGATCTGCAATCTGTGGAGGTTTTATGTTTCTCAGTGCTGTTATCAGTAACCTGCCACCAGGAGATGCCAGAAACATGTCAGTGGCTTCAGGGCAAGACTGAAACAGATAAATGTGGACACTTCTTGAAAATGTTATCAAATCAAAATAATAATTGATTGGTAATAACTGTTTAAATCAATTAATAATTGATACTTCTGACTCCCTTATCTAAAACTGTTTTAAAATCTGAGATGTGTGCTGAAAACTATTTGCTTGTGTGAAATGTAATTTTATTTGTGCAGGTCTTAAAAAGGTCTTACATTTGTCTTAAATTTAAAAAAGTCTTACATTTGATTTCAAAAATCCTGCAGACACCCTGGCACAATATATATTGATATAAGAAGCCGTGAAATGGTTAATTAGGTTTATATCTGTGGTTTTTGTTTGTTTGTTTTTGGAAGTAGAAGTTATGAATGGCCGCTAACTGAAACATTTAGTAGCCAAATTGGCTGTTGAGTCAAAAAGTTGATTTCAATCCCTTAAATACGATATGGTTCAAACACTCTCTCAAACTGACCTTCATCGATGTCAGGGGGCAGACCGCCCACAAACACTTTCCGGGAGAACCTCTCGATGCGCTCCCCGTTCTGATGGGGGTAACAGTGAGAAGACCCCAGGACCCCCTGGTTTCCATGACCGTCATCTAGAAGACCGTCATCAATGGGGAAGAGTGAGGAACGTCCTATTAAAAAGTGAAAGACAGGTGAGGACACTTGTTAACACATGGTGTTTACCTCCATCTTAGGTGATCTGATCAGCCTTAGGGTGCAATAGGACATTTAACATCGCACATTTGTTTCGAAATATCTCCACAGTTGTCTTTAGCACTGTCCATTTGCGATCAGACCACCTGAGATATATAAAGCCATGTATAAATCATGGGTTCTGTCAGTGAACTGCGGCTCTCAGTCAGTATAAGCCTCAAAAACACATGATATTGATAAACTCAAATTGTTGGTAGTGGTCAGTGTCAGTTCACACATATACACTGTACACATACACAGAATACTGCCATGCCAGCACAGATAGTGTAACGAGCAGTGGATTTTACCTCGTCGTCTCCCATAGCTCCTGGCTGCATGTGAACAAAAACAATACAGAACACTATGAAACAACTGAGTGAACACTTAACTTCATGACTGTGTAAATAAAGGCAAATGTTTATGGATGAAATATTAACTACAGCTGGTCATCATGGACTGGATGCTGGTGTTCCCTAAGGCCACAAACATACTTTTGAAACTAGCATGACTAAGACTTAATCTTATTATTGAAATAAAAATGAAGCAAATTACAAACAATGGAACAAATCAGCACAAGAGAAGAAAAGTACAAATTAAATGAATGTGTTTTAGATCTATGGTCTATCTAAGAGAAGTATTCGGGAAATAAATACTACATAGACTACAAGAAGTATTTAAATGTAAAATGAAACACTGCATATCTTTCACTGTATTACACACATCAATTCTGATCAAAGCTACAAAGTTATTCAGTCAATATCAGTTTGTTTTTTGATTGGTTTGGATTAATTAATAAGGACATAAAGAGCGGCAGGTTTGGCAGGTTTATTAGGCTGCTGTCACTTTAAGACCTAATAAACACATCCAATGTACTGAGGCATATCCGATTTTCTCTCAACTGTTTACAATCAAGACACTGACTGTGTTAACCTGAATACTCACAAACACAAGCATTCTGACATATTTTCTTTGTGTATTTGACCATTTAGGTGCAACCTGATATTTCCGGTAATTTTGTTTGAAGTGTTTTGTTGGAAAATGTGCAGTTTTGATTTAAAAAAAAAAAAAAAAAAAAAAAAAAAAAAAATGAACCTACAGCCTTAAACCTAACACTCAGTGTGGTGTGGGCAGGTTGTATGACATGTACTAATAAATTAATTAATGAATAAATGAATTCTAATTAATTCATTTGAATTTTCTACCAATTTACCTGACCAATATTAATGAAAGCTCTTCGAAATCTAACTAACACATGTCCTTCTTGCCCATGTGACCCAAACATGCTCCACAATGATCAGGCCTGAGTTTCTCAAAAGCAATGTAAGCCTAAGTCGATCGTAGGACCATTATCACCACAGGTCTCTAAGATCCTCTCAGCTCACAATGCTTTTGGGAAATGTAGCCCAGGACAGGTTGGTCCCAATCTCATTACCACTCTTTTGCCCATACTTTTTTGTCTAAATGAAAAAATATATAATAAAAGTATGGCTGCACATACTGTAGACTTAGTATGCCATGGCTGTCCAGACTTGTTCCTGGTTCGTCAACGTCCTACAGAGTTTAGCTCCAGCTTGTCTCATACCTCACCTGCCTGGATGACTCTACTACTTCTGAATTCAGGAGTTGGAGCTAAACTTTGCGGGACACTGATGCTGTGTCCAAATATGCCTTATTATGCCTACTTCGATACTAAATGGTAGGTAAAAATACTATTTTTGAAAAGAGTAGCATGTTCAAATTCATAGTATTAAAAAAAAATAGTAGTCGAAAAGTACCCAGATGACCGACTGAGATCCTAAAGTGCAGTAGGACACATCACTACCCCATGAGGCCATGGCAATGATTTATGAATAGCAGTGAAATGATGCAACTGATGCTGGTAAATCACATGACAGTAACCACATGGTGGATGTAATATGTCCAAATTCATTCCTACTTCCCAAATTCATACTAGATCATACGTTTAATGGTCGCCAAGAAAGTTATAACCCAAATATACTACCTACTAGACAGTAAGTGATTTCGCAGAAGCTTGGGTCTCTAAGAGTAGAGTTAAAGACCGCTGAATTAAATAGTCAGATCACATATATCACTTTATATGGACCACTTTGCTGATACTGGTGTCAGCCATAAGAAAAAACTATACTGGTCAACCACTGGAACGATTCAAAGTCCATTCCCAAAACCGATAATCTAGTCTCTATACGTCTCTGGTCTATCCATGAATGTTCCTCTATAGAGGTCCACCAGACAAACACTGTAAGTGTAATTTTTCTGGATGGGGTTTTGTTCAGGTCACTTACCCTAAATATGAGCAATAGTAATACTGACGGCTGACTGACACCACTGATTAAAGACACAAAGCAAACAAAATGAAGGCTTTTGTCTACAACAACAGTTATTTTTAGAGTATAATCTATGATGATCCAATTACCCTAAAAAGAAGGCAACAGCTGTTACTGAAATATGTCATCCCGAGAGAGCAAAGCACAATTTTCCACAGCTTTAGAGACTGTGATACCGAATATCAGCTCAGCCAAACACAACAGAGCTGAGTTCAGTCACGCTGGTGAGAAGCGGATGGAGCCCTACTGGCAGACGCTCCGTCTGGATGCAGCGAGCGGATTGGTCAGGAAGGATTACCTCACCATGTAACAAAGTGAAATGCTAAATTGTTGAAATTCCATTACAGAGCTACTCATTTGTAACTCAGGTGCAAAACAATCTGGGGAATATGTGTGAAATAACATTAAGGAAATATTACATAAATTACTTAAGCGAGTGGCAAAGTGAGCCAAACCACAGCATAACGACCTGAACAGAGGATTTCAGAAACACAGATGAAGATATCAAGCCCCAGACTGCATTGGTACCTCCATTAAAAAACATCTCTCTAAAATTATTTATTGTGGCCCAATGGTCCAAAGGTACAGTAACCTTCAATGCTTCAAGGTGTAACTGGGCAGAACTTTACGGTTAACAAAGTTTGTCCAACAATTAAATATCAATAAAACTACTAGAATAAAAAATAAAAAAAAACATTGATGCTAGATGCTAAATGCAAACAAACATCCATTGATGCTAAAATAACCCCAATTTTAAGAGTACGTCACATCTCTGGGAATAGTAACTTCTTTCAAGCAGCCCATCTTCATCAAAAAGATCTATGTTTATACGTTTCCAGGCCTACATTGGTAAAAATGACCCCTGCTCCATATGAGTGTTTTACAGACAGCAGAAAATAAAAGAAAAACTGTAGCTCACTGTCATAATTACCATTGAGCATGAGCAGGCTGTCAGCGCCTGGGTGGGGGCATCCCACACGGCCTGAACATGAGAGAGGGAGACAGAGAGAGAGAGACAGGGCAGTATGAAACATACAGCCATATGTCAGTGTTACAAAACCTACAAAGCTGCCTATTTAGGGAGCATTTCAAGCAGTTACAACTCACTGCAACAGACCAGCTAACAACCTTTGCATTTCTGGCTGCTGTTTTTTTTAAACATCACATCATTAGCTTAGAAACATGTTAACTGAATCACTTCCAGAATGACTTTTTTCCAACTGATGATTGATAAAAACACCCATCAGAATCCCCCAGAATTAAAAGATACTGAGCATTTAAAGCTGTAAATGACCAAACTGCAGTGCGTGCTTATAATAAACCAAATGAGATGTGTGTTGATATGGATGCTAATATAGTTATTGCTAAATTTATAATTTACATCAACAGGCCTTAAGAAGTTTTATTTCCATCAAGATTCTGCCCGATAAGGCATGGGACAACAAAGCAGGAACCCATGACACTCACGAGGAATGTTTCTAGAAATGATGAACTAGCTTTGCTGTGTTACTAGGTCACACTTACCTTTGACCCCGGTCACATGACACATGCACACACAGAGTGTCAAATCTCTGAAGCTCTGTCACATGACACATCCCAGTTACACCCAGGAGCTCTTAAGACAGCAATCTTGACTCTGAATCTGTGTTTGTCAGGGGCTCAGTAACATGGGGGTGGTTAGGATGAGGGGCCATGTCAGGGCAAATAAAAATTAGATTCTGCTGATTTGTCACCCAGAGATTCGATTTTGTCGAAATTGTACGGTTTGCAGTGCTTCTTTTTGTGTTTGTGTGTGATAAATATAAATGATCTTTTTTTCTGTGTGATTTTGGGGTCAAATGTGGAAACCTGCACATGTTGTCCTGAGCTGTGTCTATAATCTAGTCTGACCGATTTTTTTGAAAACATCCAGGTACACAGAGAATCAGCTGTAATTCTTCTAAGTCCTCACACACACACACACACAAACTAACACACACACACACACTCCATCTGTTGTCCAATTATTAAACGTGGACGCTCCTAGATATTTTCATTTCAATGTTTCACAGAGCTCCTGTCGTCTATCCACAGTGAATCAAACAATTGTTTCGTTTCATCTGCTCTGATTACGCACAACAACATCACCAGACCAACCAATACTGTATCGCATCTGCCAAGTGTTTAATATTTCAACAGCATTGTGTTGTTTCGAGTGCTTTAGCTGGTGTCAGCACATTCCCCGTTCACCGAGCCGTCGTTTATTAAGCGCGTTTCTTTGGAGTGGCTCACTCAGGACATCTCCCACGATCTGTTCGATCAAGCACACGACAGTATGTTTGAAAAGCTAAAGCACAGGTAGCTTAGCTAATAAAACATTTAGATCAGAATCTGGTAGTTTTCTACTATTAACCTCCTAATTTAAACAGATTAAAGTCAACATGAAATGCCATTTGAAAGTTATACCACTTCCATACTTCCTGACTGAAACAGGACATTCCAAAGCTTCCCGGTCTTTCCTTAGTGATAAAATTTCTATTATATATTGTTGTTTGCTATTATTGCTGTAACCTTTATAAACACTGACAGTAACCAGTCTTAAATTATAGTGTTAACCGAGGCAAGAGTTTACAATGGCTGCATTATATCAATCATGCACAATCAAGTGTATTAACATAAATACTTTCATGTTGATTTTAAAGGAAGGCCTGTGTAAACCATAGAGACCTCAACTCACGCTCCTGTCCTTTATCTGTCACACACAGGGTGGCAGAGTGTGTCCTGAGCTAAATATAGGCCGTACCCACGCCCTTGCCTCTCTCTCGGTCTCTGCAGTAAGTGTCTGGTCCATCTGCTCCAGCAGGCTGAACGAGAAGCTCCAGTGAGAGGGGCAGACTGAGAGTCAGTGTAGCGCAGAGCCACACCCTGATCACAGCACCACACACCCCTCTGCCCTCCTATGACACACAAACTGCTCCGACTGAACCATACTTGGGCTTAAATCAAGCAAAAGGCCAAGACAGACAGTGCATTACAGTAATTTTACCATGGAGCATGATAGGGCTGTCGATTATTCCCTTGACATTTTAACTTCGATTATTATTTACAATTATCACAGTTTACATTGATTGATGTTTACACCATTGTTTGAAGCAACCGATGAAAATAAACTAACGCACTATAAGTCGCACTTTTTTTCATAGTTTGGCTGATCCTTCGACTTAAAGTCAGGTGCGACTTATTTATCAAAATTAATTCGACATGAACCAAGAGAAATGAACCAAGAGAAAACATTACCGTCTCCAGCCGACAGAGGGCGCTCTATGCTGCTTTGTGCTCCTGTAGTCTACACTGTAGACATAGTGCGCCCTCTCGTGGCTGGAGACGGTAATGTTTTCTCTTGGTAAATAAATAAAAAAATGTGAATTATAGTTCAATGCGACTTATATGTTTTTTTCCTCATCATGATCTATTTTTGGACTGATGCGACTTATACTCAGGTGCGACTTATAGTCCGAAAAATACGGTTTATAGTATTAAGCCTCAAATGTCAACTATAGATTGGATTGTTTTTTTCTTTAAATAAAAAAAGGTAAAAATATGCATGTTATTATAATGTTATATTAAAACTATCATTAAAACAATGGTAAAACCCTTAAGATTACATGTATAAAGAAATAAAATCACATATTAAGCACGCAGAATAACATAAGTGGACTTTGAATGATTAATTGCCGCTTTGAACGATTGTGTTATTGTGGCATCCGTAATTAAACTCGCAATTAGAAAATTTGGTTTGGCCCTAAAGCATGGAGTACTTGAAACCTTCAACATAAAATGCTAGGGGATTGATCTCATCCATTGAGAATTCACTCAATGGAGAAAAGTGGGCATACATTACCAAAACATAGGGAGGAGGTTGAAGGGAAGGGGTGAAAACTAAGAGAGATGTGTGATGTCACCCAAAAGAAAAGGTCATTTCAGAGGCCTAGCAAAGAAATGCACTTAATTGTAATGAATGTGCACGTGTAGAATATTTTCTAAAAGTGTACTCATAGATAATGTAATAAATGAAATAAAATCCCATTTAAGTGGACTTGATTTTCATGACACATTTAAGCACACTCTTAAAATGCACACTTTGTAATAATGTCAAATTTAAAGTTTTACTTTATAGTACATCTTAAATCATTATATTTTACAAATCTGTCGTTGTTCTTTAAAGTACACTTATTTGGATGTGTAGACTAACATACTAAACGTACTTCAGTCCAATCCACACTAAAGCTTATGTTGATTATAATCGAACTGCTGTGTGTTGTTTTACATACATTTAAAGTTATAAAATATATTAAATGTAGTCAGTAATTACAAATATATTTAATTATATGAAACACAAGTTTCAATTAAAATTCAATTAAAATATATTCTAGTTTTGCATAAATGCTCATCAGTACATTCAGCAGTAGACCTTAATATTTCCAAGACAATAGAAGTAATTATCAAATTACATATAAAGATTCTTTCAGCTAATTGCATTTAATATACATTTAAACTATGATACTTTTTTGTAATTTAACTACAATTAACATGCAGTTGTGTGTCTGAAAACATGACATTCAGTTTATACTTAAGTATATCCTTTTAAAGGAATAAGTACTTTTTTTGAATGTATGCTAAAGTGTACTTCTTCACAAAAGTTGAATATTGATTAAATACTTTGGAATAATAATATGTTGAATACTGAACAGTAAGTGGAGACAAAATAATCAATTGTGATTTCATACTGACATTTAACATGGCAAAATCACTATTTCACAAAGCCACAGGTAGCTTATTGCTTATGTTAGACTGATTTATGAATAAACCAGACAAAAAAAATGAAATACACAACACGTTTGTGCATTATTATGTTAACTGAACTGCTGTGTGTTTACAGGTGTGCGTATATTGGCCATATACAGTATATTTACAGCCCTGGCCCCCCAACTGAGCCTTTTGAATTACACCCCCCTTTTATTTCCATTAATCAAAAGTAAAGAAAATAAGCTAAATCAGTACAAAACACTGGACAGACCTGACATGAGCCATATATATCCATCAGACATGAATCTGTCCTCAATACACATTCTGTAATAAACATGCATTCTGTCTTAAAAGGCGACAGCACGATGAACATGAAATGCATCTTACCCTTGAGAGGGTCCTGCTCCGCCCTCATGATGTCGATCAGGGAGCTCTCCAACGAGTGCATGTTCAAGCTGTCATACATCCTGGACCGATCCTGAGGAAGAGAGAGAGTTGAGGAACATGTCAGTATGTAGTCTGTACTGGAGTTATGGGATTGCATGCAGCACACTCATGCAGTCCGGAGCACACCAGAATGCAGGGAATGGCATTTTTCCCGGCTGCCAGTTCGCAGGTCACCACTGAATCCCTGAATACTGCGGCAGACTGAATGTTGGTATGGCCACACGAATGTTGTTTGTAGAGCTGTCACCAGTGGAATTAACCAGGTGTATTTTGGACCGAAAGTTACCAAACTAGTCTCTGCGTGATGGTGTTTTTTAGGCAGAATGAAACCAGCGTCTGTGTTGCAGATTTGTTTGTGCCGCTTGGTTTTGTTTTTCAGCCGCATTACCAGAATATCCCTCTTGTATTCTGCAGACGTTTAAAGCTGCATCCCATCTCCCGGTCACAACACCTGCCTGACAACATGCCACAGATATCTGCGTCATTACCACAATGAGCCCAAGAAGGAACGTGAACATGAACACAGCCTCACAGACCTGTGTGTGTCTCCCACAGACACAGACACAGCACACACACACAAGACCAAGAACAGAAGCTCCAGCCTCAACAGAGGAGAGCCTCATTATCAACACACTTCCGAAAACATACTGAATGTGCACTCGTAGTGTACTTACCAGTGTACTTATAGATAGTATTAATAAAAGGCCGCTTGAGTGTACTTAAAGAGCACTCTTTCATGACTTACAGACACTAAAACCACTATTGCAACAACCTTAACAAATGTTAGTCAGAATGGTGTGCACTTTGCTCTTCATAACCTCTAGTTTGTGTAAATTATGCTGCGGTATGAAGTGTTTTAGTATATGGTCCAGCAAACAACAAGTCTAATATGTGCTACAGCTAGTCTTGCTGACAGATAAATAGATACCTATGATGGACGCAGTTTAGAAAGCACAAAGGGAGCAAGTGTTGACCGCATCACACACAGATGCTTCCCATCGGCCCTGTCACGGCCATCTGCCTCCCAGTTAGAGCAGCTTTTAGAGAGCAAGAGCTTATATCATTCCAGCATCCAGTCGTGTTCACAGGCCCACACAGCGCCGCTTGCAGACAAGAAGCTAAATATAGTTTCAGCAACATTGCCAGAAATAGTGTCTGAAAAGCAGCTCAGTCCTCCAGTGAAGAACACGAGGCCTGAAGACTCTTGATCCGAGGGTTTGGGGTTTATGCTTCCATTCAATACCAAATTTGAAATGTTTATTAAAAACACGTATAGGCTAGGCTCAATTTTTGTAACCTCTTTTTCCTTTTCTCTTACATCCATTTCAGAGTTTTTCATCAACCTGCCTAATAATCAAAACCAGTCTGGTTCAGGACGTGTTCCTGAGTTATTTTAGACCAACACTTGGGTCTAGGACTCAGCATTGATTTAAACACATCTCGTCTACACACCTGAATCTGAAACTGAATGAACTCTTTGTAACAACATTGCGTCTCTGTAATTTCCTCCTTCCTCCATTTCTATCTGTCTTGTTTCTCTTGTCAGAACGTGACACATTTGATCTCAGGAACGCCGAGCAAACGCAGAGAAGGAAGGAGAGGACAGGAGGAGAGAGGAGAGGCCTGGAATGTGAGGAATTCAAACGGCACCCTGTTTATGGAAACGAACAATACCGTAGATACTAGTAGAGTCGGACCTGTTTCCTTAAGAGAGGAGGAAAAAAGAAAGTGATGAAGGCCAGACCGCATGCATTGCACGTTCCTCATTTTAGTTCTGTTAAGCTTGGCATTAAAGGAATTAGCTGTGACGTGCCAAACACTGATCTGCTCTAGAATGAAGTACAAACCAACAATGAATCCAGAGTCATTTTGTTCTTGAGTCCTTAGACCATACCCATATTACAACACGTCCTCCAACCCGTACGCCCATATAGGTCACTTGTCAAAATCCCTGAAATAAGACAACGTTGGTAGAGAATTGCGTTATATGACGATATGCGATCATGTGATCATGGCATTGATCCCAGAGAACGCACATGCTTATAAAATGTACATGCACTGTAAATCACGATTTTGCATGATTCGGTTTAGGGGCGGGGTTAGGTGTGGTCATCTGTACGAATGCGTATGAATTAGCCACCTAGTAAAGTATGTACTAATTGCCGTGAGATCAGGTTGGACTATGTGAAAAGTCCACACATTGCATTTAAACAAACACACAATTTGATTGGTAACATACGTCATTTCGTTATGACAGACGCATCACGACACTGCCATTATTTTTTACAACTGCTAGAGGGCACTTCACTTTAAAACGTAAATATAGGTCGTAATAAGGTGCTTGCACAGACTACCTACAAGGTTGTTTTTTGTTGGAGGACAGACCAACCACAGCTCTTGACAAGAGAAAGACAAATGAAATATGTCAAAACAAAGCAGGTTTAATCCAAGAGTATCTATGGGGATCTATAGCCGTTAGCACATCATCCTTACCCTCTTCTGTCGCTAAAAGTACCAGTAAATGGTGCCATGTCGATACAAACATAAAAAGTAACAATAGCAGTGAAGGTTTAAAGCTGAAGCGAGAGGATGAACACCCGGCTACAGGTGCCAGAGACGGGGAGTTTCCTCGTACACTTCAGTGATTCACATGTAAATGACCTGCTGTTTCACTCCATCTACTAAACAATGACACAAATCTGTTTCTCTTGCTGCTTTCTCTGTCAGCCTCACACACCCTCACAGTTTCTCACTTTCAGCTTGGAAGTGAGACACTTTCAGACTCTCATGATCTAAAATTTAAGTAGGGTTGGGCAATATATTGAGTATTATTTACTATATGGTTGCGATCATTTTCTTTTTCTTTTCTTTTTTTGTGGATAAAACATTTTTATTTATTTTTTTCGTTTATTGGACCATCATTTTGCAACTTACGACTGTGAGTGTTAAAGTATTTTAGCATTTTGGCTATTTTAATTAACTATTTCAAATAATTTATTCATAAGAACTGTATGGTTTGTTGGCACCATCACTCAAAAATGTTCACGGAAGTGCCACAATTTACATATAAAAAACATTTTTGGATTAATTTTAACTAGAGTTTATGTATTTTGCTACTTGCATTAAACATTTTTTTTAAATGTCCTTTTTTTAATTGCTACGATGATTTGGTTGAAATGATTGTTTCCTCTTATATACTACTGTTCAAAAGTTTGCGGTTTGTAAGATTTTAATGTTTTAAAAAAAAAATCTATTATGCTCATCAAGGCTGCATTTATTTGAATAAACAATAACATTGTGAACTATTATTATTACAATTTAGCATCTTTTTTGCCTATGTGAATATATGTTAAATTGTAATTGTTCTCTGTATTTTCAGCATCATTCCTCCAGTCTTCAGTGTCAGTTGATCTTCAGAAATCAGAATATACTAATTTGCTGCTCAAGAAACATTTCTGATTATTATTATCAATGTTTACAGTTGTGCTGCTTCATATTTTTGAGAAAACTTTTTTTTTCAGCAATATTTTGTTAATAGAAATGTCAAAAGAACAGCATTTATTTCAAATATAAATCTTTTTGTACCATAAATGTGTTTACTGTCACTTTTGATCAATTTTATGCATCCTTGCTGAATAAAAGTATTACTTTCTTATTTCTTAATACTTTCCCCAAACGTTTGAATGGTAGTGCATTTTTATATTTTTAAACCGTTTCAGAGCAAATATATATATATCCCCCCCATCCCAGTGCCAGGAGATCTTAGAAAATCAATAAACACAGGTTGATGGCCATACGAGCATCTAACGGCACATCTAACAGCAAACAGGAAATGAAGATTGAATTGATTTTGCCAAAAAGCACACTGACACTAGACGGGCTAATTTCTCTTTATCGTCTGATGCATACTGACCAGAATGTAAATAATAGCATGGACCCTGCTGCATGGGCCGCTCATCCCAGCACACACGGTACATACCTGCAGCGGCAGCGGCAGCAGAGTGTTGCTGTTGTTGTCGCTACGGAACATGTTTTCTTCGATCCAGGATTTCGGTCCCAGGAAGCCGGCGGAGCGGGGAAACTTGGGCGGGGCGATGACGTTACTGGAGAAGGGTTTCTTCATGGGAGAGATGTGGTTGACCGAGCCGGGCACACCCATGCCGCCCCCGCGCCGGTGGTCTCTGCCCCAGGACACCCCTCCAGAGGTCCAGCCGCTGCCCTGATGGCTGCCCCACGGCGACTGCTTCATCATGGGCTACAGACAGACAGAAAGTACAGTCAGGTACAGTCAGCTTCACTCGTTGGGAGTGCTCTCGGCCGTCTGTTTTTAGTCATGCACAGCTCCTGTCTAACTGAATGTGGGAAATGTCACAATCTCAAATAAAATCTGACATGAATTCATGGTATTATAAAGGTTTACTTCCCTCAAATAACATTTCTTAAGCTGTGTGTTTCCGGTGGATAGAGACAGTGAGCATGTGGTGTTGGAGAAAGAGCAGTTTATTGAACAGAAATCTGCCTAGTTAAGTGTGAAGTATTGTATTGAGTGTGCACTTTATTGCATAAATGAGTTAAAAGTTAAACTATTTGGAGAACACTAGCATACCCATGACCTCAATGCTAACAGAAACTAAAAGCTAGAAATATAATATAATGTGTCTGGGAATCTGAATGAGACTGACTATGCCAGTGTGTGTGTGTGTGTGTGTGTGTTACTTTGAGCGTGGCCAGGCTTTGCCTTGCTGTACAAGTAAGAAGATTTAAAGCTTTACATCTTACACTCCACATCTCGTGAACACAGTGGCTACAACACACACTCTCTTGATCCTACAACATATGGCAAAAAAACACACACAAACGCGCTTCCTCACAAAGCGTACACACCAAACACCAGACACACATTTTCAGGATCAGCATGTGTTGTCACCGCATTCTGTGCACAACTCTCCCCAAATAAGAGTTCCCACCCATCTCCGTAATGTCTTACCAGAAAAAAAAATAAAATCATTATTTTCCTGTAACATAAAATTACTCACAGTGTGATATAAGATCATGGTCATACCTCTCACACCTACACACACACACACAAACACAAGTTTCTGGACGCCTGAATAGAGGGTGTCTTCAGCTTAGTCCTAATATCATGCTAAAAGACATTCACTCTTAACAGCTGTCACACCAGCATGACTTCACATGTAGGAATATCACTGTGACCCATAGTTGCCACTGCTAAAATCATGTGACCGTCTCCCCCACCCCCACAAGACCAGACACACACACACACACACACAGATACTGAGGCCTACCATAATTCACCACCACCAGATACCAAGATATTGCATCTGCACAATGCATATCACTCATAATGCATCTAGAACACTTCACTCTATCAGAGTTTTCTTGTAGGAAACAGACGCTAGACTGATTCAGATCAGTACCTTGTGTTTTAAGTCAATTCATTGAAAAAAAAGGCCAATAAGAGTCATTTATTTGTAAATCTGCTTATATTGTGTGTTTGCTGTTACTTTCCAGGGAAGCCAATGCAATAAAAAACATGCTTTTTTATTTTATTTTTTGCAGCACCTCATCTTATCAAGTCAAGTTAAAAGCAGTCTGCAAACGCACATCATTGATCTAATAAACTATCATTTATTTACTGCTAATGTAGATTCGTTAGCTATGCAAAGAACACTGTTATACATTTTAAAACATGCAAATATAACATCAAAGAAATGCTGAAATGCAAAGGAATACTAACATTCACCAAAATGGCCCCCATGCCATTGCAATGCCTGTGCAAACTGCAGATTACAGTAATAACAGCTTTTTCTAAAACTGCTGCAGTTTAGCAGGGTGTTGACGTCTCCGGCCTCTAAGCTCTCGGTAGGAGATTTCACTGAATGCCCTAAAGGTCAAGACATCCCCGGAATGTCACGTGAAGCCCTTGAGCCTGTGTCCGCTTTCAAAAAACAAATGTGTGGATGTGTGGAAAAAAACACACTACTATTTCCTGCACTATGCGACGTGAACACAGATAACCAGCCACATTTGTGCAAAACTGTTTCATTTAGAACAAGTGCACGCTGCTCAGAATAACGCATCCCACAATGCACTGAACTCGATCTGACCTTGCATTTCCACTGACTTCTCTTTCTTGACTCACCAATTCATTGTTCTACCACAAGTTATGACACAACACCAAATTGCATTAAAGGGCACCAAAATGATGAGATTACATATGCCATTCACAGTGTTTCATACTAGAATTTATGAGGCTACGGTTTGAAACATTTACTGTTGCATAATGCATACTGGTGTCAATATGATTTGTGACAGACTTTTCCTATGCTTACTAAAGCTGCATTTAATCAAATATACAGTGTAACTGTAAACATTATAAAAATATTATAGGAATTTAAAATATTTCAAGGCCGAGACTGCGTCACAATGACAGTCCTTCTACAAAGGCTCCGGATCTGCACCAAGTGTGTGCGTGTTTCTCAGTGAACACGTCATGCATTGTGTTCTCTCACCTGGTGGTGGTGGTTGTAGTTGTTCCTCTGCTGCAGAAAGGCGCCCTGCTGCGGGGGGATCTGCGGGCTGACCGGGGACCGGCGGCTCTGCGGTGCCTGCGGGGGGACGTTGATCTGGGGGGGAAAGGGGCTGCTGAAGCCCTGCACAGGGCATGGGTTGGGCGAGAAGCTCTGGAAAAAACTGGGGTTGATAGAGGAGGGGATGCCCGGGTAGAAGTTGTCAGGCTCGGTGGTGGGGATCGGGTTTATTGCGTTAGCGGAACTGGAGACGGGTGGAGGCGGTGAGCTCGTTTGCACGGACCACGGCGTTCCGAAGGCGGGCAGGGTGGGGGAAGTCGAGCCGCCGCCGCCGACGGTGTTCTGCATCTCCGGGAAAGCGGCAGCGAGCATGTTACTGCCGCCGGTGCCGGTGTTAATGTGGTGGGCGCTGGGAGACTCCATCTGGGTCTTCACCTTGAACGATGGCGCATCGGTGTCCAGGCCCGTGGAAGAGGAAGAGGGATACGGCTGTTGTAGCTGCTGCTGCGGGGGCTCAGTCTGCTGATGTGTGTTCCGGTCGCGCTGAAGGTCACCGGCTGTCTGTGCGTGACCTACAGTGGAGAAGCGGCTCGGGTCGCTGTCGGCGGCGGCGCTGGTCTGCTCGCTGTCGGACTGGGAAGCTGTCAGCCCCGCAGGCTCATCCTGCATGTTGCGCTGATGTGACGGGAAGAGAGGGGACACCAGGGGGGAGCTGCTGGGGCGCACCGGGGACGCGCTGGGATAGGGTGTGAATGCGCCTCCGCCGAACCGTGTGGAGCCGCTGCTGATGTTCGCTGTCTGCAACAAACCGAACCCGTAATCACCCATTTAACTGCGTCAAAACAGCGCAGCGCTCCTATTCCCAGGCCTGCTCAAGAACAATAAAAGAGGCACTCTGTGTCCTATAACTTCCTACAGCCTGTTTGGAGCGAGAGAGGAGGAGCTTTCGGTCGAGTCAGAGAGCCGCAATGTGCGCGTCACTCATTCGTTATTCAGACCAGTCCTCCCGGTCTGAAT
This sequence comes from Carassius auratus, assembly GCF_003368295.1. NCBI lineage: Eukaryota > Metazoa > Chordata > Actinopteri > Cypriniformes > Cyprinidae > Carassius > Carassius auratus. The sequence goes on along the minus strand of NC_039300.1, from coordinate 1,367,384 downwards.
GCTGCTGAGCTTGCTCTGACACTGTCGGAAAGATGGCAGCTGCTTGCTCAACTGCTCGTTCGGGTGTCTTCCAGTCTTTTCACCTTTAGCCTTTATTATCTGCCGAGGCCATATGGTTCATGCGTGGCTGTAATACAGCAGTAATAAACTCCTTACTGTGCTTAGTAAACGGATGAAATTATGAACATATCAAATCGCCAATGTTGTTACTTTGTAAATGTAATCAGTTACAGATTACAAGTTACTATTAGTACAATAAGTAGTGTAACTATTTCAGTTACTTTATTAATACTGATTAAATTTGATAACTTTTTGATTGCTCTTCTAAATTTCTAACAGATGTTTTCAACTGTTAATCATTTTGAAACATTTAAAGCAGGCAGGCTTACAGTAGAACACTGTGTATCATACACTTAACAGTGTAGTAAATACTATAGAGTGTACTAAACAGTGTAATACTTAACAGTGTAGTATATACTATAGAGTGTACTAAACAGTGTAATACTTGACAGTGTAGTATATACTATAGAGTGTACTAAACAGTGTAATACTTGACAGTGTAGTATATACTATAGAGTGTACTAAACAGTGTAATACTTGACAGTGTAGTATCTACTATAGAGTGTACTAAACAGTGTGATACTTGACAGTGTAGTATATACTATAGAGTGTACTAAACAGTGTAATACTTGACAGTGTAGTATATACTATAGAGTGTACTAAACAGTGTGCTACTTGACAGTGTAGTATATACTATAGAGTGTACTAAACAGTGTAATACTTGACAGTGTAGTATATACTATAGAGTGTACTAAACAGTGTAATACTTGACAGTGTAGTATCTACTATAGAGTGTACTAAACAGTGTAATACTTGACAGTGTAGTATCTACTATAGAGTGTACTAAACAGTGTAATACTTGACAGTGTAGTATCTACTATAGAGTGTACTAAACAGTGTAATACTTGACAGTGTAGTATCTACTATAGAGTGTACTAAACAGTGTAATACTTGACAGTGTAGTATATACTATAGAGTGTACTAAACAGTGTAATACTTGACAGTGTAGTATCTACTATAGAGTGTACTAAACAGTGTAATACTTGACAGTGTAGTATCTACTATAGAGTGTACTAAACAGTGTAATACTTGACAGTGTAGTATAAACAGTGTAATACTTGACAGTGTAGTATATACTATAGAATGTACTAAACAGTGTAATACTTGACAGTGTAGTATATACTATAGAATGTAATAAACAGTGTAATACTTGACAGTGTAGTATATACTATACAGTGTAATAAACAGTGTAGTACTTGACAGTGTAGTATATACTATAGAGTGTAATAAACAGTGTAATACTTAACAGTGTAGTATATACTATAGAGTGTACTAAACAGTGTAATACTTGACAGTGTAGTATCTACTATAGAGTGTACTAAACAGTGTGATACTTGACAGTGTAGTATATACTATAGAGTGTACTAAACAGTGTAATACTTGACAGTGTAGTATATACTATAGAGTGTACTAAACAGTGTGCTACTTGACAGTGTAGTATATACTATAGAGTGTACTAAACAGTGTAATACTTGACAGTGTAGTATATACTATAGAGTGTACTAAACAGTGTAATACTTGACAGTGTAGTATCTACTATAGAGTGTACTAAACAGTGTAATACTTGACAGTGTAGTATCTACTATAGAGTGTACTAAACAGTGTAATACTTGACAGTGTAGTATCTACTATAGAGTGTACTAAACAGTGTAATACTTGACAGTGTAGTATCTACTATAGAGTGTACTAAACAGTGTAATACTTGACAGTGTAGTATCTACTATAGAGTGTACTAAACAGTGTAATACTTGACAGTGTAGTATCTACTATAGAGTGTACTAAACAGTGTAATACTTGACAGTGTAGTATCTACTATAGAGTGTACTAAACAGTGTAATACTTGACAGTGTAGTATATACTATAGAATGTAATAAACAGTGTAGTACTTGACAGTGTAGTATATACTATAGAATGTACTAAACAGTGTAATACTTGACAGTGTAGTATATACTATAGAATGTAATAAACAGTGTAATACTTGACAGTGTAGTATATACTATAGAATGTAATAAACAGTGTAGTACTTGACAGTGTAGTATATACTATAGAATGTACTAAACAGTGTGATACTTGACAGTGTAGTATATACTATAGAGTGTACTAAACAGTGTGATACTTGACAGTGTAGTATATACTATAGAGTGTACTAAACAGTGTAATACTTGACAGTGTAGTATATACTATAGAGTGTACTAAACAGTGTAATACTTGACAGTGTAGTATCTACTATAGAGTGTACTAAACAGTGTAATACTTGACAGTGTAGTATATACTATAGAGTGTACTAAACAGTGTAATACTTGACAGTGTAGTATATACTATAGAATGTAATAAACAGTGTAGTACTTGACAGTGTAGTATATACTATAGAATGTACTAAACAGTGTAATACTTGACAGTGTAGTATATACTATAGAATGTAATAAACAGTGTAATACTTAACAGTGTAGTATATACTATAGAATGTAATAAACAGTGTAATACTTAACAGTGTAGTATATACTATAGAATGTAATAAACAGTGTAATACTTGACAGTGTAGTATCTACTATAGAATGTAGCACACAATCTACATGAATATCTAGTAGTCAGTTCATAGAGTAGTAGGTAGTATATTCTGGGGTTGCCCTCAACTAAAGATTTTTCGGGTCGACTAGTAGTAGCTCATTTTAAGCTTTAGTCGACTATTAGTTGCACTTTTATTTATAAACCATATAAATCATAATAACGAGCTTTTAATTGCCTACATAGCAAGAACTCAAGCGCACAAAAAAAGGCTTTCCACAGCACCCCAGCAAATATAGTAATCATAAATGTGTTAGGGAAAATCAGCAAGTACACTGCATTAACGTTTTAATGATTTATTGTTACACTAGTGTTTTCTGTTTTCTGTTTAAGAGATGAAGTCGGCGACAATGGCTTATCATCTCCGCAGTATGCACCTGTATGCATGTTTCATACATAATCTGAGAATTTTCTATTGGAATTGGTTCATTTAAATGTTTACTCTCTACTCTCTACTCTTCACATAGTCGCAGAAAGTGTCGTAGAAAGCACATCCTGTTTGCTTTCATTATTTTACAAAAGCGCAACGCTTCGTTGTTATTCTAAGGGCACTCAAATAATTGTTGAGTCTTTACCAATACGAAAGATGCATTACTCTTATCTGTATGACCAAAAATTACAAAGTATATTAAAAGCAAATGATCGCACCGGCGTCCCCATCTGTCCTGCAGCTGCTCAAGTGTGCCACTGTTTAACTTCCACACTCCACACAAACACATGAACATTAGTTTGAGCTGCCATGTAAAGTTGCTACTACATACACATTTCAGATGATAAGCCATATTTGAAGTCGATGAGGGTTAGGTGAGTGTATGGATATCTTATATAACCACATAGACTATCCTTTAACGATTTGTCTGTCTCGGACTGAGTGATGTCGCCACTTCGTGTGGATTTTTTTTTTTCTGCGACTAAACGACTAATACAATTTTGGCCGACCAAGCCTCTTTTCGTTGACTAATGGTTAGTCGACTATGAGGGGGCAGACCTAGTATACTCTATGTATTACACTTTATATTAGGCAGTTGTTTATTATTATAGTGTAGTAGTGTGTACTATATTGTGTAGTATATTCTAAAGGATGTAATTTAAAATATTATATCAATATGTAGTGTACAATCTACTGTAGTACTCAGTACATAGTATGTAGTGTAGTATATCCTCTGTAGTGCACTATACAGTATGCAGTTGTTTATTATTTAATACACTGTGTAGCGTATACTTAACTGTTTAGTATATTCTATACAATGTAGTACACTGTCTAGATATCTAGTAGTCAGTTCATACAGTAGTATAGTATAATATATTCTGTGTTGTACACTTAATAGTATGCGGTTGTTTACCATTATAGTGTAGTAGTGTATAATATAGTATGTAGTATAACGTAATATTCAGTACTATATTAATATGTAGTGCAGTAGAGTTGTTCCGATTCCGATACTAGTATCGGAAATATCTCCGATACCACAACAAATTCTGGCATCGGCATCGGCGAGTACATGAACCCATATACCGATCCGATACCATTTTCTTAAAAAAGACCTAGTTATGACCGCAAGCTTTGCCTAACCGCTGCACGGTTCTTCTTCGCTGCTCAAAATGCATTGAAAACACAGGAAGTTGTGCTGTGTTGCCACAAGCAACCCCTGTTTAGAGCAGCGAAGAAGAAATGAAAACGCGTTAGCAGCCCTTATCTATATATGACTGGATCACTCATCACATTCTAAACTGCCAAAACACAGTGAAGCCGCTACTATATTATAGATCAGTGGTTAGCAGTATGTCTCTGTAGTACCGGTAGTTACAGACTCTCGAGTATATTCAGTACCGGCAGCTGCGTTCAGTCGCTTCCGTGTAAGTCAAAGCGCAGGGCTCCAGACAGTAGCCGAATATATACTAGTGTCTGTGAATATTAAACTGCAAAATACTATTTAAATATTACTCCCGCAAAATCTACATCTCTGTGGGTGACTGGCACAGATGCGCGAGAGCTCGCTGTTTTGTAGTCTCTGCTGTGTGTCATGAGGACACGAACGCATAAACCGTCACTTCATGAGAATTTACCGTTTCATTTGAGAATACTGTCATATCATAAACACAGACACTCAAAGATCTTCATGGCAGCCCATTAAAATAAATGTTTGGTTTACATGAGTAAATTGACAATATATAAAGCTACTGTTGTAGCCTACAGTAATAATAATACGTCTCTATAATAATAATAATTATGCCTAGATGGTTGCTTGTTTTTTACTTGTTTTGTTGTAAAGAGATTATCTGATTAATAGATCTTTTTTGTTGCAGTTTTTTTATACAGTTATATTGTAAAACTTAAATACCTTTTTTAGTTTGCGGTGTTAGATTTTTGGCTGCATTTGAAGTTCTTTTTTGCATAAGAAAATAAATAATACTGTCAAATTCATGTTAGATAATAAAAATTACCATGTATTTGTTCATGTTTTATTGAGGGATCTGTCTGAAGCACACCATAAAAAAATTCTAGCAATTTACACAGGGCTAGTAGTATATACAGCTGTATATACAGATATACACCCAGGTATCGGATCAGTACTCGGTATCGGCCGATACCCTGAGCCCAGGTATCGGAATCGGTATCGGGAAGAGAAAAAGGGTATCGGAACATCTCTAGTATATTCTATATAATGATTTACATAGTATACAGACATTAATTTTTATTTAGTATATTGTGTGTAGTACATAGAGTAGCATATTCTGTTTAGTCTAGATTATGTTCAGAATATTGTAGTATGATGTAGCTTTAATACATAGTGTAGTAATATTCTGTGTCGTTCATACTGTGATATTTAGTATATTAAATAAGGTAAAAAACATACATACATCTAGTACCTAGGTTGTTGTTTTGTGTGTAGTGTACTAGCATTAGTATTTGGTTTATCTTGCAATCTATATAGTGTGCTATATGGTATATAGTCTAGAATATTCAGTATACTGTGGTATAGTGTGCTATATAGTACAGTATATCAGTTTAGATTATACTGAAGTGTTCTGTTGAGTTTTCTGTAAATTATCCTGTCTAGTACACACTGAAGACTTTAGTATATTGTGTGTTCAATTGTATTTAGTGTAGTGAAGTATTCAGTGTTTCATTTAGTGTAGTACAAAGTGCGAGTAGAATATTCTACACATAGTATTACACAGAAACAAACACAGACCAAAAAGCCCTATCCTATTACCATGTTCGTGCGGGCTTTTTGGAAATACCATGGTAATGTTTTGTGCAATCACTCAGTACCATGGAATAATACCACGGTACTCCATCTAATACAACCATTATACTATGGCATCACCTAGGTACTTTTTTGTAGGAGTATTTTGTAAAGTCAGTATGTCTAGTATATTATAGAAAACAGTGTAGTACATACTCTAGTGTATACTTCAGTATGCACTGCTGTGTTTGTAATACGAGTGAACAGAGATAATGACTGTACGGTGTGCATCCTCAGTGCGCAGTGACGCTGGATTCTAAAAATATCTCATTAAAACGCACCCGGGTGTCAAGGAGATTAATTCCTTATGCATGCTTAAACAGCATCCTCATGCTTCTAACGAGAGGACATTATTCTTTCCACCTTTTAAAGCATCTGATCCCATTTGACAGCTGGTCGTGTTTGTACCTCCCACGTCAAATGTGGCATTTGTTTTAACCACTTATAGTCTTCTGCCCCTCTCTCTCTCTCTCTCTCTCATGCTGGGCTCTGATCAATAATGAACACTTTTACAGGATGTGTATGGAGGGGGCCGGTCTACCACTAAGCACAGTAATTAATTATGGTTATATTGCCATCAACAGAAGCTCAATGGGCAACCAGTTCCCTATCATAATTCCAATAAATGTCATATTCCTTCATTGATTCAATCACACCGCAGCATTACTGAGGACAGATTAATCATACAGTGATTGATCTAAGCCCATCAGAGCTTCACCTCCATGCAGCGACTATTGAGACAGTTACAAATTAACCCACACATCTCAATTGATCAAAGTCTACTCACTTTTCCCATTTGCATGCACGTTGTTGCACACATCATCATTATTCCTCAGGTTTTAAAAGACACATTCTCTAATATGTTAAGAGACTTTATGGGCTTCGATCACTGTGTGTGAGCGTGAGATGACAAATGCATGATATGAGAAGAAGATGAAGAAAAGGTTGGTCCAACAGGAGCATCAAACTTTGCATGTTGCCTTTATTATGGGTCATTACGGTTGATGAATGGTGGTTGCAGATAAATTGTGGAATAACCAGGACTAGCAGCTGACAACCTGTAATTATCCTTTTTGTAATTCACTTTCATCACACATGCACACACTGGTGTGTAGTCACAGAGATGGATGGTTGTGTTTGAATGGGGACACAGATAGATGAGATATGGGAAACAGAGCTAGTCAGGAATGGGATTGTGGGAAATGGGGGTAGAGAGTCGGCGATACATTGAACAGACATTGTATGCAATCTAATTTGCTGATTACCACCATATAGATTTCAACCTACAACTAAATACCAACTGACCTTCTGTATGTGTGTGTGTGTGTGTGTAAGAAAGAGAGAGAGAGAGAGAGAGAGAGAGAAAAATAAATCTTAAAGACATTTTCTAAAGGTCTCTTGAAGTGTTGTTTGCTGTTAAGAGTGTTGTAGCATGTAGCTATGTGTTTGCTAGCACTGGTATTCTGGTCTAGATTTGGCTCAAGGCCCTTATTATTGATTTTTTTTTTTTAAACCTGTTTTATTTTTATCAAGTTCATAACCTAATAAAGCAACAGCACACTGCTCCTATATCCACCTTATTTTTAACATCAGAGTTCCGTGGCTGTTTGTAACTTGAATGTGCAAGGCTGTACAAAACAGCTAGCTTGATACTTTATGCTGCTTCCCTGTTGAAAAAAAAAAACAAAACAAAACAGCATATGCTGGTCAGTTATGTTTCGAACGATAAATATTCTGCTTGAGCTTAATTGGGATAGACGCCATATTGAATTTAACGAGAATGAAAATGAGGATGTGAGGGACAGACTTACAGTCTTCACAGAAGTATGTACCGTATGAAGGTCCTAGATCACAAAACAACAGTACTGCTCACTAAACACACTCTACTTCTATCCTCCACATCCTCAATTTCATTCCTGTCAAAGATGAAATATCTTCCCTGGAAGAAATATTAAGATATTAAATATTGAAATACCATCCCAACTGAGGTCTATATTAGCGTTGACACCACCGGACAATTAGCACTTTGTTTATTCTAAGTTTGCGCAGGATTTTGTCTGTCGCTTTAAATGTGTCATTATCGTTACAGTTGTTGTGTGGATGTCTGCATGAAATTATAATGATTAATACAATTTTATGCATTTCATTACAGCTATCGTCATTGGTGTGAAAGGGCCTTAACACTTGCCCTAACATAAAACAGCTAAGAAATCTTCTTCGCTGAGCAATGTTTTGTTTAACAGTAAGAAAAAGGAATGGGAAATTCATACTGACTTCTAAAGGTAATAGATTAAAATAGGACATTTCAACAACTGATAACTGCAGAGATGACACAGCATATTCCCTCAAGGCCAAACACACACACACACACACACACACTCTCCGTAATCACTCACTTTTACATATCCCTTCCTCCTTCAGATGCTAGGTCCATAAACAGTCCAGATGGGGCAGTTCTCCCAGTTTAAGGGCAGGTGTGGCAGTCCTGGCCAGTGCTGAGAAATCATTGGCTGTGATTAGTGTGTGTGGTTTCTGGGTGGGGTTGAGCGTGTTTCTGCACTGGTGATGATGGGGGTTATAATAGGGCAAGCTGCCAGCTGCTGTCCCCTTCTCAATGTATAGCCCTCTTGAACAGGATGGGGGTTGTTTGTATGTATGTGTGTGTGTGAGTGTGTCTTTCGTAGTGTGTCAGCTGCTACAGAACTGAATGTGACACCTCAATCTGACGATGAGCACATACTGGGGCTGCGTTCTCAAACCTAGCGAGACGCCTCACTGTCTACACTGACTTCACAAGCACCTGCCTGCTAGTCAAGATGGACTCATTTGGAACTGTTCTACATAAAAGACTGATTTAGCATCTTGCTAACAACATATTTTTCTTAAGCTCTGGTAATGTTTACTGTTAATTTGTGAATTTTCGACGGTGAAAACATAGTCACGTCAATTCAGTAATTTCACACACACATTTCGAAACAGGTTCAATTCATTGTGTTGACCAATAGAAAGCTGATTGGTTTGAAAGTGACTTTTGTGTGAGGCGTGATTCATTCATCGCTACACGACTGGCAATAGACAATGGATTTTACTGTTTTTATCCACAACATTTTACAGAAATGTAGCTAATGTGACCACACCACACTATTATCTGTTTTTCATTTAGCTCATTTAATGACATCAATTTCACTTGACCTTTTTGCCATCTTGGATATTTTTTGTTCCACTGGGCTGCCGCAATGCATTCTGGGATTGGCTTATTCACAAAAGATGCATGTCTGACGATACAAAAGATGTATCGATGATACAAAAGATGAATTTGGTTAAAACAAGGTGTCTGATGCCACATTTGCATTGCCGGTCTTCCGATTTGTTGACTATACCTGAATTATTATTATTATTATTTTATTTTTATTTATTTTATCTCTAGCTTACATCTTTTAAAAGCAATGTACTGACCAGGAAACAAAGTTGCCAGGACTGCAACACAAGAACCAGCCCGATTGCTAATCAAAACTAGCCCTGTTAGGATTTCTTGTTTGTTTTGTTTTTCCGTAGGTTTTTTTTCCCCTCTGTTAAAATCATGGGAGTGTGTGTGTGTGTGTGGGGGGGGGGGGGGGGTGGTGTGCTTTAACCCGCGGACTAAAAAGCAGCCCATAGCAACAGTGTAAAAGTAGCCCAAATCCGTGGGAAAACCACAGACTTGGCAACATTGCCTGGAAACATTTCCATCTGAGTTGACGTCATTGGCTTTTTCAATGTCATACGACTCATCCACACATTAACAGGGGAATATCCGGTCCGATGTAAATGCATGTATCCGATTCGTATCTGATATTTCCACATATGAATGAGGCCTGAAACCAGTCGGAGAAAAATCTGAATCTTTTTTCTGCTTACATATTCATGGATCATATCCAAGCTATGCCACGTGGGAAGATGAAATCAGAATCATGCAGTGGAAATGCGGCCTAAGAAGTAAAAAAACTATGCTTATCTTTTAGAACAGTGTTTGGGACACACTTCTGATGGCTAAGTAGGCCGCTCATTCAGTTTTGGGCAGTGTTTCACATGAAGGGGGAACACTCGGTGTCAGTTGGCATAATTGTTGTGCGGTGCAAAGCTATATATAGATGGACGATGGACTTGCTTACCAGACAGGCTATTTTCAGACTTCTGAGAAGACTGCAGTCTCACTCCCTGCAGCATCTGAACATGCAATTTTGTGATTGGCAAAGAAATGAGATTGAGATATGTATCTGGGTTTATACGCATGTTGATGATAATTAACCAAATGCAGGCTGGGTAGATGGCACGTTTAATTCATGCAAATGAAAACATGGCTGAGAGGGACAGAAGTACAGCCTGTTGCGTAGCTTTACAGTCAAAGGTCACGTCTCATTGATTTTCACAGCCCATGTTTTCCAGAATCTTTTGGAAAGGCATTTTTTTTTTCAGTCAAATGATGAACACAACAGCACAACCCATTGAACAGACAGTAATTCTGGACACTCAAATCATTAGGTGGTTGTTGAGGCAAGCTTTGCTGTTACTAATCCATAAGGCCTAATATATTTAATTGGTTTAATCACCTGTATAGCCTAGTGACAGAGCATATTATACAATCGCTGACATTGATCACAAGTTAATGACGTCATACAGTACATGAGGCTCAAAGGAAGCTCAGTATAAGACATGTTTTGACTCTGTAAAACTGATATACTCAAAGCATTTCGCTTCCATTTCATTGAACTTTTCATGTATGGATTTGACTAACTGGAAACTCTTGTTAGAAAGTTGTTTTTGTTTTGATTATGTTCTTTTAAAGAAGTTTGTGTCCTTGGTTAAACAGAGCCAATGAATGAATATAGAGACAGAGACATCTGCTAAAACTCTATGGAGACTTGAACAAACAAGTCATTCTACAATTAAGGGTAGATTTCATGGGCATTGATGATAATTATTTTTCTAACAAGTTTCTTGAGTAAAATAACATTTTATCAATAAAGCATAGTATAAAAATATTGTGTGTGTCCTACGCTCCAGTTCGCTTGAAACTGAGTACTGAGCTGAATGAGATATTTACTTATAGTACATAAGAGAAAATAATAGTTGCATTTATAAGAATGGACCTGTTGAAAAGTTTACTTGAGGTTGAATCTTAATACTGTGTTGTTACCTGGATGATCCACAGCTGTGGGTCCCCTTTCCCTTCAGACAAATTCCTTTAGGACCCCTGAATATTTGGTTTTCCTGCAACTTTTGCATATGCTGAAGTCAATTTCCTTTGACAACGTTTTCATTTCAACGTCACTTCTGAAACAATGTTTATTTTCGTTTTTCTCTTCATTGTCATCATCACCATCTCATCCTTTACAATCACTTTTTATGATAAAGTCAATTCATAGTATAGATAAAACTATCCAAAGTGACTTCAATTCCCTGTGAATAGAACCCATAACCTTGGCGCTTATTTCCATTTATGCATTTGGCAGATGCTTTTATCTGAAGTGGCTTGAATTGGTTGATATATGGGTTTCTATCAGTATTTTACATTCCCTGCGAATCAAACCCATAACCTTGGCAATTATTTACATTTCAGCATTTGGCAGACACTTTTATCCAGTAACTTAAATTGTTTTTAAAGTATATATATTTCTATCAGTCTTTTACTTTCCTTGAGAATCGAACCGTTAACCGTTTCATTGCTAGAACCATGCCATACTGTTTTAGCTACATTGTATAATGACACAGGCAAACATTTCATAATTTCACAGACAGAATCTAGTAAAATAGCATAGAAATACATATTATGGATGCAAAATGGACTGCAAATGATGTCCCATTGACTTTTTTGCTTTGTTTTTAGGGTGTGTCTGTATTTGTGAGGCTGTCCTCCGAGGTGTGTCTGTATGAGTACGGGTGTGTTTGTGTGGTGTGTGTGTCGAGGTGATGAGGGGTTAGGGTTTGGTCTCGTTATCATCTTGACCTATTTTTAAATTGTCAATGAAGCAATCTGTTTGGAGGATTAAGACTAAGACACATGCATGCTTACATGCATTACATCACACTCAGAGGATGATACACGGTGTGTTTTGTTTGTATGTGACTATTAGTATTGCACATACTTAAGATTAGTGATTCGAATAAACCCATAACCCTGCGTTACATGATTATGTAACCCTCATAGTTTGTGGTAGAGGCATGAATGATCCCTCAAATAATGCAGCTTGTATGAAGCCAAAAGTATAGTGTTCATACTGTTCCTCTCCTTGTGAAAAGACAAAAAGAGATGATTAGCAGAATGTCCTGGCTGCTCTTTTAAATACAGTGAGAGTGAATGCAGACTGGGGCTGTTGAAACATCTGTGCATGTTTAAGCATGATACCATGCGCCAGGTCATAGACATTAAACACATCAGTGTTTTTTGCATGTCTCTTGTCATGACTGATTACTTCATCACACATTTAAATAGTCTTGAACGCAAGTGCAAATGATATTCATTTTGAGAACTACTGCAGAAGGTTTTACCCTCTTTATATCTGTTCTTCACTCAAACAAATCATATGGATTGGACCACTATTATGAAGGTTTATTTACACTTTCTTTGTATGGATTAAAATATACAAATACCCTAATAGTCAAATGTTGCGGGTCAGTTTCTATATATATATATATATCAGAAATGTAAAGAAATTCATATTTGTATTCGGCAAGGATGCATTAAAATGATCAAAAGTGACCGTGAAGAAATTGTAAACAGTAGTGTAATGAATACAATGTAATCATCAGTTAAGTCATTCAGGTGATTAATGATGACAGATTCGTTATTTTCAAGAGCACATCCACACTGCTATGATGCAAATGACTCCAGCTAAGATGACCGATAATTGTCTTACTCACCATCAGCATCATAACCACTGCCACCCTTACTGTTCTGGACTTATCCTGCTATGGTGCTAGTCGTCTCACATGTGTTGACTGAGTGTGATAGTGCCTTTGTTTCCAGAGCAGATCTGATAAGTGTGTTTGACACATGACATGTGCTGGGGCCACTGGACACCTGTTTATACAGCACACATACAAACCATTATCTACCTCTTACACAACAAACAACACAATCATCTACTTCAGACGGAGCATTTAAAGGGATAGCACGCCCTAAACACAATCCAGACTTTTACATCTACACACACTTCCAAACCACTTTCTTACACCAAACACTATTGGTTTTTGGAAAGATTATATAGAAATTTACTTACATTGAAATTGCACAAATTAAATTTGAGACCTACAGCCGAAGGGAACGTTTTCAGTAAATTCGTCAGACAAACCTAAGAGCAGTGTGAACATTCTTCAAAACATCTCCTATTGTGTTTTACAGAGGAGAGAATGGACATGAGAAAATGATGACATGATAACAAATACTCAAGGTTTATTAATAGTGGAAGCAGGCAAGATTTGTGAAAGACAAAGGTTACATGTCCTAAAACACCTCTCACAAATATAAACACACCCTTTTTTTACTATTTATAACCAAAACATTTTGATTCTGAATGGAAACCAGCTTTAAGTTCATTTTATCTTGTGCTAAATATTAACTATATCTTGACAATAACTGAAAAGCTAATTCAAAGCCATGTGTTTGTGACCGCAGAGCTCCAGCTGGAGGTCAGAGGTCAGTAGTGACAGGTGTCTACAGCTCTAGATGCATTCTGGGAGCTAGGCAGGTGCAGTGAGAGAGGTATTGTGGTTTTATTAAATAAAGAACAGATAATGCAGGGTAAAAAAACAAACAAAAAAACATCTCTTTGTCTCTGAGATGCTCAACAGAAGCTCGGGGAGAAGACAGCAGCGTTAGGTTTATTTTTTTCTCTTTTTCTCATAAACAGTGGATATCAGTAAGTGAAATGATCCCGATTTGGTTTTGTTTTGAAGCTCAGCTGATTTAAACTGAACACACAGATCACAAACCTGCTACTACATGATTTTCTACAGACTTTGCATATATTTGTGATAGTTGTTCATGAGTTCCTTGTTTGTTCTGAACAGTTGAACTGCCTGCTGTTCTTCTGATAAATCCCTCAGCTCCCACACATGCTTCAGTTTTCCAGCATCTTTGCATATTTGAACCCTTTCCAGCAGTGACTGTATGATTTTGAGATGCATTTTTTCACACTGAGGACATTTGAGGGACTCAAACACAACTATTTAAAAAGATTCAAACATTCACTGATGCTCCAGAAGGAAACAAGATGCATTAAGAGCTGGGGGGTGAAAACTGTTGGAATTTGAAGATCAAGGTAAATTGTACTTAATTTGTGTCCCGGGAAACATACAAGTATTTTCTGTTGCTTACGAAGGGCAGAACTAAATGGAAAAAAATATATATTTCAACAAAATAAGACAAATTTGGCCATCTTCATTGTGTTCAAAAGTTTTCACCCCCAGCTCTTAATGCATCTTGTTTCCTTCTGGAGCATCAGTGAATGTTTGAATCTTTTTAAATAGTTGTGTTTGAGTCCCTCAAATGTCCTCAGTCTGAAAAGATGCATCTCAAAATCATACAGTCACTGCTGGAAAGGGTTCAAATATGCAAAGATGCTGGAAAACTGAAGAATCTGCAGGAGCTTAAAGATTTTTTCTGAAGAACGCTGCTCAGTTTAACTGTTCAGAACAAACAAGGGACTCATGCACAACCATCACAAAACAGAAAGACAGTCGAGGATCATCAGGTGACAGAACACAGTACTAAGAACCAAGGGTTCCCAAACTTTTGAGTGGGGTTATTTTAATAATTTCAGCATTTTTTTTTGTCTTGTGGACTAAATGTTAATATCTTTTATGCACAATATCTTACTCAGGACGGTACTAAATAAAATATAACATGCATTTAGTATGATCTCTCTTATTTTTTGAAAATTACTCATATTTTCACAGATTCTGCAAGGGGTGCCCAAACTTTCGATCCCCACTGTATATTTATATATATATATATATATATATATATATATATATATATATATATATATATATATATATATATAGTTTAGTATTGCCCTTCAGAAGCTACAGAAGATACTTACATGTTTCCCAGAAGACAAAATAAGTTAAATTTACCCTCATCTTCAAATTCATAAAGTTAATAACATTATGCATTACGTATGATCCCTCTTACAATTTTGCATTACTGCAAAGTGTAAGTAAAATTTTGACCATAACTGTATACACACACACACACACACACACACACACACATATATATATATATATATATATATATATATGTATATATATATATATATATATATATATATATATATATATATATATATACATATGCAGCATTGAGTTGCAAACCTCATGAAATGAAATATAACACTTATAAATATTGGTCTGCTACTGAAACTGATTTTTGGAAATGAGAAATCTAGAAATGAGTTGATCAATGTTCTTTCAATGTCTGCCACTGTGACTGAGTTTTTACATATTTTTCTATCTGAGTAAACATGAGCAGGCTGCAGGTGGGAGGAATTTATTTATTCATTCGTTTATTTATTTATTTAGGAATGAATCTGCTTTCTTTTGGTCACTGTACAGGCAACGGAAACTGTCACCTGCCTCTCAATAATGTATCGAGTAACTCAAGCTTCAAACAGTTAATTATGCATCAACACAGACAGATATGGACACTAACACAGTTACATTAGCATTATAGAGACAATGGGAGTGTGTGTGTGTGTGTGTGTGTGTGTGTGCTGGGAAAGAGGTTCTTCCATTATTAATATGTGAAACTGTGTGGAATGAGAACAGAGCTCTTCTGAATCCAAACCTCTGCACACACACAGACACATCGCTAGGAATTGTGGGCCACTTTCCCTCATGGGGACCAAAATAAATAAAAGATGTTAACACAAGGTCAAAGTTCAAGGTCAAAATTGACCATACATGTGGAGACAATTGGCCCTTATGAACACACACACACACACACACACACACACACACACACACACACACACACACACACACACTGATATTCCTATCTCTATGTGTTTATTCTCTAGATATAATGGGTATTCTACTATACAATCTGTATTTACCCTGAACCTACCCCTCATACAAAACTACAGGAATCATATATATATTATCAGCTTCATTCTGTATGATTAATCAACTTCCTCATGCATGGGACCCAAAAATGTTCTCACAATGTAAAAATGTACGACTATTACTGTACTAGTGGGGACATTTGGTCCCAATCACGTAGGGAATACTGGACACACACACACACACACACACACACACACACACACACACACCTGCAATGTTTCTTTTACAAACACATTCCATCTGTTCATAAATTCAACTAACGTTATGTGTATTTTTTATTTTTTTTAAACACATGAAAGGTTTTTTTAAAGATCAGAATTCACAGAAATGTTTTCTCTTTGACCACATATTAAATATTATTAGTGTCCATTATGAAGCTATTTAGCTGTGCACTCCGTATAATATTATAATAATACATCTTTTATTTTTTTTTATTTTTTTACCATTTATCCAGAATCCTTTCAATGTTGTTTCAGTCACGTGCTGTTTTCCAGCCGATTGCTGGAGCTAAACAACAACAACAACAACTGTGTTTTGTCTCCCTCTATTTGTGAAAACGGATCACTGCAATATTCAAGTTACAGAAGTCCAGGGATCGGTGGGTCCTGGAGGGCAGCTGTCCTGCAGAGTTTAACTCAAACCCTGAAAAATGTCCCCTGCCTGCAGCATTATTAATCTTGAAGACACTGATGAGCTTGTTCAGGTGTGTTTGATAAGGGTCGGAGCTGAGCTCTACAGGACAGCGGCCATCCAGGACCCAGGATGTTGCCTATTCCTGCTCTAGTCTATATGCTGACATAGTCAATAATATGCTTGATTATGTCCAATTATGCTGAATATTTTTTTTTAATTAGGTAAGTTGATTACACTGTTTATGTAAATGTAGATGTTATTCTATTTAAAATGCTACTTGAAAACATGAAATGAAAATTGCTAACACAGTTTCTGAAACTATGGCTCAAACCACAAAACATGCAAATCATGAAGTATCTCTTGCAAAAGCAAATATGTCTTTTAAAACTATTTTAACTCTTATAAAATAAAACATCATAAAATGTAAATATAAACCCGGCTCTGTGCTACAGTCCACTGGAGATGTTGTCCGACGGGACTTCTGCTCTGACTCTGCTGGGGTGCAGCCGTCAGCACTAAAAAGCCTTGCTTGCTCCCAGAAAAGTTATTAACAAAGAGCAGTTTCTGTCCTTTGCACCATGACAATAACCATTCATTTAGCTTCTCCACGGCCTTGACCACAGCTTGAACGTGTCCTCATCTGCACTCAGAGGTAGACACATGTCTGCCATTAGAGCAAGCAAACAGTGAGGAAAACAATGACCAACAGTGTGAACAGAGGGTAAGCAATTAGCATCAACCACGCTGGTGATGCTAACGGGCTGCAAGCTAGTAGTGAAGTCTGGAAATCAAAATAGAAACAGAAATGATGGTGTTTAAAATGTATTTTGAGATTAAATAATATTAGATAAAGAATTACCTTGAAGGAGAACCAAACTCAACAGCAACAAACAGGAAGTGACAGTCAAAAGCCTGGACTGATGCATCTTACTCCCCTTTCCTCAACCCCACTGAGGAGTTTCTCTCAGCCTGGAGAAGGAAGGTTTTGACCATCATCCACAGGACCACATGTCCTTCCTGGAAGCAGTGGATTCTGCATGCCAAGACATCACAGCTGAACACTGCAGGGATGGATAAGGCATGCCAAAAGATTCTTCCCAAGATGCCTTGACAGAGAATTAACATGTGGCCAAAATTATGTGGATTTTTCTGTTTGTATATTTAGTACTTTTGCATAATGAATGGCAGCTAAAATTGCATTTTTGTTATCTTGCAATAATGTCCTTTTCCCAGTTCTGTCTTGTCTGTTCTTGTCTAAACCGAGCCTTCTGTAAAGATACTCTGAGACGCGTGGGTCATTCGATTTGTGTATTGAATTTCTGCTGCAAAAGAAACAAAATGCATGCATTTACTAAACCAAAGATGTAGAGAGGCTTCAAAAGAATCAGCAGTGCAAAACACAATCTATAATCAATACAATATACTGGCTATTGTATGAGGGCAGGCATATAAAATAATGCAGTTTCTGTAATTGCATCTGATGTTAGTGTTTTTATGACATTATGTTATGATGAACTAAATGTTCCTTTGGAAGAGAACATGTGTTTATTTTTTGGAATAATCATTTGATTTTGAGATGTTTGCAGTGTTATGGTACGCATAAGTGTATTGTGTTAATGCTTTATTCTATTCTATTATTCTTTCCAATTGGGTGTTGTAGGTGTGTTGGTGCGTCAAGGGTTTAGGAAAATTGTTAGAAGTATGGACAAATTTCTCACAGAGGGAGATGGAGACTGTGAGGGAGAGGGAGACTGGCACTAGAGGGCGATCCAGTCCTGCCTAACACAACATAACACCAAGCTGGTCCCAATCATGCTGCTGAGGTCCAGCTTGTTCTGATTAACAGGTAAAAGTGGCCCGTTTGTATGTGCTCTTCCTCCTGGTGTAAACATCAGGAAGAGCTTATTGTTCAAGTCTTTGTTGAAAAGATGTGTTGTCAACATTTTAGACACACACTTACATTAAAAACCTCTACAGACAGTGTCAGCAACATAGTGTTTATTTTTTTAGGAGAATCTCTGACACAAAGTCCCATAGATTTTCATTGTAAAGTCATTACTGAAAGGACAAGCCAATTTACAAAAACACAGTTTCTTTCATTTGTTTTAGCATTTTTTTTTCCTCTCTCCTACTATGCAACTTATGTGGCACGTGTATATACAATGTTGTATATAAATGTATATGGCAAGTGTTTTTTTTCTTCTGCATAATGCCCTAGTCTTTCTCAGTCTTTTCCCACAGACAGAGTTCCTGATTGTTTACCGTCTGTAAACTGTCACGTAAGAGATGTTTACTCTTTTCTGCAGATGTGCAGATGTGTGTATTTAGCAGACGTTCAGTTGATTGTAGTGTGTTACGCCCTTTCACACACACATCTGTTTTTGTGAAACACAGAGTCCTTTGAAAACAGGCAGAGAGACCACGCTCTGCTCCAAACACCAGTGAACCTCGTGAACCAGTGAGTCAGCATTCTCAAATATAATAATAACTCAATAATTCATTCAATACCGACAATCGTTCATATTCAAATGCAAAGATGAAAAATACAACTATTTTGTGTGATTCACAAAACAGTTGACAAAGAGGACATCTGAGAAAACATTCAAACTGTATTTAATCTGTTTACACGACGGGGGTTCCAGATATTTTTGATGATCAGTCGCTTATGGGAATGATGTCTAAGGCTCTAATACTAATGTTATCCGATACAGGAAAATGAATTATTGTCCGCTCTGATTGGATAATGAGATCAAACTCCGCTCTGATTGGATAATGAGATCAAACTCCGCTCTGATTGGATAATGAGATCAAACTCTGCTCTGATTGGATAATGAGATCAAACTCCGCTCTGATTGGATAATGACACAGAGTAAGCCGTCGTTGTCGCATCTGGATCCAATCGAGGCTTCTTCTTCTTCCACTTGAACTCTCCCGCTCTGCCTCTTTCCTTCTCTTTCTCTTTAGTTTGGGAGGGAGAGGCTAATTTTAGAAACAGTCCATTTCTATCAACAAAGAGGGGAATGAAGTGTTTGAGTTCATAGAGTATCATGTCCAGTGTGGGGGAAAGTTACTCTTAAAAGTAATGCATTACAATGTTGCGTTACTCTTTTATGTTACTTTTTCTGGTCTGGTCTTGTTTGTTTGTGTTTTTGCTCGGGTGTTCTGGGTGCTGGCTGAGGCATTGCTCTGCATGCGATTGCTAGCATGTTCAAGTTGAGTTCGTAGCATGTTATTATGCCATTGCTAGGATGTCGCGAGAGGCCACTAGTTTCTTACTGATCCAAGTCTCTAACATTATGTTTCCATACAACTTGTGAATTACTTTTATGTGAAAAATCTGAATATCCCCAAAACAACATGATTTGTTGTGGCAAGGTCACATGACTTTTTTCAGCTAAGAATTGATTTGGTAAATGATGTTTCCATTGTAGTTCATGCATCACACACACACTCTCCTCGAGTAATTAACCCTGTAATATCAGGACGCATTCGTGTGAGTTAAGGTAGGTAACAACCTGGTTTGCAAAGTGAGGGTGAGGTCAGAGGTCATGCATTGTGTCAGTCAGAACAGGGAAAGGAAACAGTAAACATCCTGAACTGTTTACCATAGGTTGTCATGGTGAAAGTGTATATGAGGTTAATGACTAGAATGTGTGTGTGTGTGTGTGTGTAACATCTCATTCAAGACCAGCATTCCAGAGCTAGAGAAACGCTTCGTGATTAGACTCCGTGTGTGTGTGTGTGTGTGTGTGTGTGTGCTATAACGCTCTCTTCAGCATGTCTCTGTTTTCCGTCTCCAGCATCTCTGCCTTCTAACTTTGCGTCATGAATTTTCTTCCACTTACTGTTGAGATCCAGAGTGTCTTCCTGCAATGTCCTCATATCTACAGTTGAACAGATATCAGAGCACACACAAGGACAACTGCGCAGACTGATTCGGTTTAATGGTTGTCCGTTGATATGTACAGTACAAGCCTTAACATGGAGATTAATGGGATAATGTTTATTATTCATGTTCTGTTCAGACTCTGAAAGACCTAGAGGTGATTTTAATAGCTAAAACACCTACAAGTATTTAACGCTGAACTATCATGTCAGTGCTACTTCATCATCTTTACTTTAATTACACATTGCATTGTGTTTTAGGATTAAAGGAAACATTGCCCTGCACTTAACTGCATGTTATTTGAAAGAAAATGTAAGTGTAAATGTATATTAAATGAAGTTAGTTGGTTTTAAGGGTGTTTTTTTAACCCGCTTGAGTAGGACTTACAAATCAATTTTTTATGTAATTTCATAATTATTTCTATTATCTTTGAAGTGAATTTTGTATTAGACATTGCCTTAGCTGTTGTTAAGTACATTTAAAATACTTTATTTAAATATCAAATAATTCACTAGTTAAAAATATTGAATTTACATTCGCTTTCAGCGAGTTGGACTAAACCTCAAAATAAAAGCACAAAGAAACATAATTAAAGCAATTTAAGATGTACTTTTAAAATAAATGTGTACTTAACCTCTTAAGTGTGTTAAAACATTAATTAAACAAACTCTCTTTACACTTAAGTGGGTTATATATTTAACATTACAATATTATCTGCAAGTACAGTTTTCTTTTACTTGTATATATACTTTTAACATTTGAAGCACATTACAAGTGAATGTTCATGGGCATGTTTTTGCTGGGTTCAGCTTGACCCCATATGTAAATCATTTTAATTCACCTCTCTGAACATTTGGACTTCACATATGAAGTCAAACTCGACAAAATCAAGTGTGTCTCACTAGAAAAGCTCCAAAACCACTAGATGGTGATATCGCACTGACACTCACTAACACTAGTCTGAAACAGCTCTCGAGCTAGGCCAAAGTCAAATATTATCTTCTGAAAACAACATGAACTGCTCATCTTGCCACGCTGTATGAGTTTAAAACAAGATTTAGCAAAAAATACTCTCCTGATCTAATCTGAGGGCCATGAAGAGATGAGATGCTCTCGTTCCATCTGACTGAAGCTTTCAGACACTCATTCAGTCATAAATGAGCATTCATCTCTGCTGTTATCTTTCATAAATATTGACTTCCCCTGGTGAAAGCCTCTCTTCACACCTCCAGTGGATGCGGTTCATAGAGACAGCAGCGGAGAGAATGGCCCGCTGTAAACAGCCCAACAAAAGAAACAAACCATGCCTGCGCTCTTCAAACAAACCCCACAGTTGCGTGTGTGTTGGTAATCACAGGCTATTCAAGTTTGCAAATACTGCAAGTACAAAAAGAAGGACGGGAAGCATCGTGGGACTTTTTTTCAGCGTGACACAGCTCTTTGATGAAGTCTTCAGGAGTTGCGTGACTACCTGCAGAACGAGAGACAGATGCCCTGCTGTAAACTATCCTGTGTGTGAAGAAACAAAAACACTTCAGACTTCAGCAAGCCTTGGGAGGCTTGACGGAGACGGTTAGTGAGCTACCTGGTGCTTTTCAGATGCATTAAATCATTTGGACGCAGCCAAAGGGCTTACTACACGAACTGATTTTCAGAGAAAAAAAATAATTTAAAAATAGGCATTTCAGTTTATTCAGCAGGTTATGATTTGTATTTGATATTTGATGTCATTAGGATTGGTTTCAGTTATGATCATAATTACATTCACATTCCTTTAATACTTTTGACCAGAAATATGATGCCCAGAAATGCTATCTAGGAAGGAAGATCACTAGGTTTTGATGCACAATACCTATATAGCCACAATTTTACTTTTTTTTTTTTTTTTTTTCTGCAGTCTATCGATATTTATTACCAATTATTGTCAGGAGCCAAATGCAATTTTACCAATTTGAGAGCAACCAAATTATAGTTTGCAAAGCAAAAAAAAAAAAAAAAAAGAAAAGAAAAAAAAAAAGAGAAAAAAAAGAGAAAAAAGGGGACAATCAACATTTCTAACACCATTTTACAAGTTTAAAAAATATATTTGCATTCTAAAATATATATTTAGAGTCACAATATTTATACACAATTTAACCATATACAATAGGCCATAAACTACAAATTCTACAGTTCTGCTTCAGATTTATATTTAATTTATACTGTATTTAACTGTAACTACTTTCGTGAAAAATAGATAGGTCTATTCAGTGTACCACTATAAAATATTTGGATGTATATAGGCCTGGTCAGATTTGTAAATGGATGTTTTTAAATATTTATAACTTGATACTCACAATTATATACATATCCAGTTGATTGAAAAGTTTGCTTTATTTATAACTAGGCCTATATATTTACGAAAATTAACTTTGAATTAAAATGTAGCCTATCCTTAATTATTAATAATATTATTATTATGTCTCGCGCTGCCCCTGAAGCCGGGTGACTGTAGACTCGTGTAGGAGCGTGTGCTCGTGCGCTGTGGCAGAAGAGTGGGCTGGTCTTCAGAGAGAGACACTTCACAGCAGTCTGACTCTCACTTCACTCAGTCTCTACAGACGAGAACAACTCAGGATACCCACTTAGACTAGAAGCCAGCTTTGGGACGGGAGAGACCCAGTGAGAGCCGCGAGCAGAGCCGGGTCCGACTGAAGGAATCTATCCGGAACAACTTCAGCACACTTTCTCCAACATCTTCCTTTTCCCTGCATTTCCATCTCTCACAGCCTCTGTGTTTTCTCTGCTGGAAGTCAACAAACACATCCTTTCTACCACGACACTGGAGTGATTTAACCTTAAAGAGCAAGGTAAGGAACTTAACATAAAATTGAGATGTTTTAGGTGTTTCTTGATAGGTTTTAGTTTCCCGTTCACAACAATCGCACGCAGGAGTAGATGCGTTTCAGTTCTCTCAGGATCATTTGCACTATGTTGAGACATTGCTCAGGTGTACCTGCCTTTGCATTTCCGAAATGCCTTCAAGCCTCATGAAAGAGTTGAATCACTTCTGCAGTGGCGGGGAAACGGAGCGGGACTCGGGACTCCCCGCGCTCTTTGAACCCTCTGCCAGAACAAGAGCGAGGGCTTCTGCGGTCTGCAAACTCCGGGAAGTGAAGGATTTCAAGCCCGAGCTCGCAGGCTCCTTTAGTGCTCGTCTGGATCTCAGAGGAGGTGCGATGGGAGTTTCTGGACATTGTGTTGGAGACGCGGTTCCCATGCGCTCCCATCCGCCAGACGCAATTCATCACAGCTCGTCCTCGCCCTCTCAATTGTGCGTCTGTTATTCAGTCTTTCACAGTGTTACATGTCTCTGTCTCCGCTGAGGGCAAAGGCACAGAGGGAGTTTTTCTTTAAATGTCTGTTTGCTAGGAACTTCTCCAAACAGTACTAACGCATAAAAGCACCTGCAAGAAATTAAATCGTGGCCCATGATTTACAAAATGAGATGTCCTTTTGCTGTTTAGAGAAATGAATGGTTGACAAGAACAACTTAGTCTGCGTTTTTTTTTTTTTTTTTTTTTTTACAGTTTACAGTTTATGAATGAATAATGGAAAGTGTATTTTAGATTGAAGTGCTCATTTAAGTTGTCTGATTTCTACATTTCCTTCCCCAATATCCAAACAACCATAATTCGCATTGTTTCAGGAGTCAGGCTACTGAATAAAACACAATAAGAAGTGCAGGCTACTTATGATGAATATTTAGTTGTTGGCACTGACAGCCTGAAAAGTGCAACAAATAAATCAAACACATTATATTACAAATTCTTTCTTAATCAACTTTTGCAGTTCACTTAAATGGTCCTGCAGTGTGTTTAATTTTAAAACGTACAAATATTCAGTTTGTCGTGATGTAAACCCATAAAAAACTTCAGGAATAATCATTATTTGTGATGTCATGAAATGCATGTCACTGCTTGACATTTCACATCAGCTTCCCATCCGCAGCATGCAGTGAGATCTCGGTCCCATTTGCATCCTTTCCTTTTTGAATTTGAATAGTAAATTGTGTGGATTTTTTAATCTCTCCGATGAGATTGCGAGGATTAGTCTCCTATCAGACACAAACAACTAGGAAGTGGATTGCTGGCTACCTGATGTGGTTCCTGGTGAGAGTGATACTTTCCTCTGGGCTGGGAGACGTAATGAAAGGCAGACTCAGAATGAGGGAATTTGAATAACTGTATTTAGCGGCAAGGCCAAGCTGCACTGCCTCCCGTCCTCTCTCGGAAAGAATGAAACAGGAACAAAAGTCTAAGAACGGGAAGGTCTCTGGTGCATAGCGTATCTAAACCCGTATTAGCATATGAAAACTCTGGCAGCGAAAGAATTCCTCCACTGTTGCAATAGCTATTTGTGTGTCCGATGGAGTGACAGTCCAATGCGGAGATACAGTCGTCCTCACCCTGCTCTTTGGGGGTCTGACGTGACTGTGTGTCATGTCCTGTTAAGGAGAACCAGGGATTTAATCGCAGCTTTTCGAACTTTTTGTGACCCCCTGCTCTTTCATTTCCATATCTGCTTGTCCACATAATTTCAAAGCTTGAATTCAGTTTGAGACGGTTCATTCTGTGTGTCCTGTCAGCGAAACATGCGAACGACGCCATTCACATAAGATCATTTTCATTCTCGGTAGGTAGATGATAAATAAATGCCAGTGACCTCTTTATTTCCCAGCATGCCCATTTGTGCACTTCCTTAGATATGCTCATATGGGTGGGGTGGGGAGGGGAGGACAAATTGTCCCTCGAGTCTGAGAATATTTGTGAGATGTCAAATTCTTCTGACAAACACAGAAATGAAGTGAACATCAGTCAGAGGCCTTCCCATTCAATGGTCTGTTTTTGTGTGGCACTTGGAGAAAGTGGCCCTTATACTCTAAGCACAGCTGCTGAAGAGCATTCCCTGATGTGGTACTAATTGGGAGTCCTGAGATAAAGACCTGTGTGAGGATAGCTAGAGGCTCAAATGGGACATCCCAGTCTGGACATTCTAGAGTGAGCATATGGGGTGTGTAAAAATAATCTTAAAATCGCTTGGAGACGTTACACTTCACAGCTACTCCGTGTGCAGCTACGTGAGCAAATGTGTCTCAAATGCACACATTTCTTCAAAGATTTTATTCAACAAATGCTGTTCTGGGTCCTTGCCAAAGTAAACAAAGAGCGGACAGCCAAATGTCCACAGTGGAGTGCTGGACCTCAGCTCTCAAAACTGGCTTTTAACAATTAGTTATTGTGCCATTTGGCTGCACCAGTGCAGCTCAGGATCGGCAAAAAGACACAGCCAAAGTCAATGTCAAGCACCTCAGCTTTAAAGTGCTGATCTCATTTCTAAGAAATCAAAACATTTGAGATGAGAAGGATGCACAGTGGCTGTTCGCTTGCACACTCATGCACTATTCAATACCAGATAGCACATCATGAGGTACAGATGAGACACAGCTGATACTGCCATGCATGCCCAGTGCTGCTCCTGGAGGGCCAGTGTCCTAAAGGGTTTAGCTCTAAGCTAACCCAACACACTTGCCTGTGGCTGTACCTGAAATTGCCCCCTATACCAGGTCTCTTCAACTCCATTCCTGGAGGACCAGTGCCCTGCAGACTTTGGTTTTAACCCTTATTTAACACACCTGTCTTTAATTTGTAAGTAATTTGTGATTAGCTTCTTTTTTGGGGTGTTTGATTAGGGTTAGAGCTAAACTCAGCAAGACACTGGCCCTAGAGTTGAAGAGCCCTGTGATGTACTTTCATTCACTCTTCCCTACAGTACTCTTCTAATACAGTGGTTCCCAACCATGGTCCTGGAGGCCCCCCAACTCTGCAAATTTAGCATGTCTTCATGATCAAAAACACCTGATTCTACTCATCAGCTCATTAGTACAGAGTGCCAGACACGAATGTGCAGTTTTGGCGGGGGGCTCCAGGAACATGGTTGGGAACCACTTTTCTTATATTGTCCATTGAATGAGCGAATGAAAACAAACGAGTGAATTTAGACACTGAGTGCTCTGGTAATGCTGCAGACAGCATCTTCTGGCAAGATGAGGTAATTCATTCGTGTGATGCTCTCAGTGCATGGTTTTTCTCTAGCTACTCGTCAAAGTGTACATTGGTTTTACATTCATTATTTAGGTCCATAATGGAATCGAATGACTGCAGCCAATAATGTCCACTGTGTTTGCAGACACCACTACCAGTGGCGGTCGCGTGATTTTGCCAAGTAAGACATGTTCCTAGATCAACATCTTCTGATGATCTTAGATCAACATTATTGTCCAAAAATATAGACTTAACCCAATCCCTGCCCCTAAACCTCACCCTACCCATAATTTATTGCTAAAATCAGTGGGAAATAACAGCAGATTAACAAGGGTGTAGAACCACCTAACTCTGATTGTAAGCCTAAAACAGATCTTTTCTGAAAAGTTATATCTCAATTCTGATTGGTTGATTGGAATTTTGTTCCAGGATCAACAAGGATGTTGAGGGTATAACGGGTGCTTTTTGATACAACCTGGGAGTTTCTAGGAATCCTAAAGACCTTGATTTACTGGTTAAGATGTCTTTTATTAGAACAGGAGCCAAACTCTGTGGGATAGTGGCCCTCCTGGAACAGGATTGGACATGTCGCAAATGATGAAAAACTGGAGATTTCAATTGTATGTGGTTTTAAATTTGATTTATGAATATCATATTTAAGTGGTTATACCAAAGAAATAATATTGCGTGGCTTGGCTTATTAGTGCAGCAAGACACAGATTGTCAGAATAGATGGACTAACCACAGACTTGTCAAAGTTGCACAGAATAAAACTGCTCTACAAAATCCAACATTGTCCCCATTGTGTTGGGTGTTGGTTTCTTTTCCCGCTTCTTTCCAGCTCTGGCTCTGTATGCATGCAAGGCAAAGCCGTGAGGAGCCCAGGGGACGAAGCCCACAGTAAATGTCTGCTCAGAGGTTTCTGGAAGCGCTGACAGAAGCTGAGGGAAACTCACCCATTCTCCAGTTTCAGGGCGTCGTGCCTCTGTTGAAACAGAATCTGAAATGTTTCCCTTATCTCTGTGGAAGTGAAGGCTTTTGTCCCTCTGGAGTGATATAGGAGAGTTCACATATGTGACACTGAGCTCCACAGAGAGGAGAGTCAGTATGGAAGCTGTGTGTGTGTGTGTGTGAATATGCAGTCATATATGTTTAAATCGCGAGTGAGACAGAAGTGACACCTCCACACAGGTTAGTGCGGTAATGATGGCTCTCTGCTGTTTGTGGCCCGGGCAGCTGCAGTTTGATTGACAGGTGGTAGCTGCTCTGGTGCGATGTGTGTTTTCACCCTGTCAGTAGTGCTGCTTTTCATGCACCATACATGTGCTACTCATCTGTCTGTGTGTGTGTGTGTGTGTTTCCCTTGCTGAGCCTGTCAGTCCCCGTCTCACCTTGGTGAACTGAACGTGAACACTTCTTGTGGCAATTAATCAGTCTATTATTTGACTGACTGAATCATAGCATTATCTGCTCCTCATTGCTGATTCATCAGTCAGACCTAAAGCCTCTAGACTCTCGGTGGAGATGAATGGCTATTTTATCTGATTAGGATGAACATCTAACATCTCTCAGATAATTAGACGAATTGTTATCCAGAGTGGAATGCAGCCAGATGTTTCTGAAACACCTGACACAAGATCCCCGTAGGCCTATTGCATTTGTTTTTGCAGAATTATCTCGAACTGCTTTTTTTTAGATAGAACGATAATCAAGGAAGTTAAAACAAGGTGAATTACTTAAAGAGTAAACTGTTTAAATAGCACCAAAGCATTGTCGTTTTACTTGCACGTGAAGTGATTTGGAGGATTTTGAGGATGATAATTATAACATTACGGCATGTTTCGTTCAAAGAGTTTAAGCTGTTTAACATTATGAACTTGACTCTACGACCTCCCCGCAACACACTCTCTCCCGAAACCACTTCAAGTGTTCAGTTCATCACACATCTCAGATTTGTACATGGTCCATAAGTGATCCAGGACCCGAATGAACCCGTTTCCGTCACAGAAAAAATAATTGGTAAAAACAAATGAATAGAGGAAAAAAAAAAAAAAATGAATAGGAGCAAAACAAAGTTGACACGATTGCGGCTGACTCTGCCTTCAAATTATCCTTCCCCAAATTGCGATCAGACATTCTCCCAGCTCTAATTAAACATTAGCTTTTATTTGTTCCAGATGGGGCTTTGTTTTGAAGTTTTATTTTAGGACGAGAACCCTTTCTGTTATGGGAAACACAACGGCATCCAAACCTGACTGAGTTGGAGAGGAAATCCATGTTCCTGTGTTTCTTTGCTTTCTCTCCTCGTTTAAAAAATTGGAATTTGAGGCAAATGTTCTCTACAGCCACATCCAAAGACATACAGTGTTATAATTCATACCCAAATATAATCTGTTGATGATGTCTGCCCGGACACATACAAGCTCTTTCAATTCCCACACAGTGACAATCACCTTCAATGCATTCATTTTCCCTATTCAGTTCAAAGATCTCCCATGGACACAAACGTATCATCTGGATTTCTACAAGAAGATCTTATGTTAAATCACTGACCTGGACTAGAAGATATCCTTGTATATCATTTATAAAAGTTCATGACTGTGAATTAAGATGGATTGCTTTCCTGCAAACCATTCAGAATTTCACATACTCCTAAGAGCCTCAGACCACATTTTCAAGCAAACTGTTGTTGTCCACCCGATTATGTGCAACATTTAAAAGGCAAGAGGAAAGCATGTAAAAGAACAAGAAACAATAGTTGAAAGCGGAAGAGGAAAAAGAGAGAGCACTATCTGAGTGAAAGAGGTCAAGAAAAGTGGGAATAAAGGCAGAAGGAGGGAAGGGATTTCTGAAGAGGTCATAAAGAGGACAAGCACTCACTTGCTGTTAATGACAGTGGAGCAGCGCTCTAATTTGCCATCATTAGCCTGATTATATCAGGGAGTTTGGGCTTTGCCTTCAGCTCCAATCAATGGCACCAAATCAATAGAAAGAGGATATCCCTGCAACGCCGAATCCAGCCTAGAGTGTGGCCCAACACAGCCAGACTCATCCCAGTTCAGCTCTTCCTAAACCGCCCCATCGAAGTCTAATACAGCACAGGATAGAGTTAGACTTCGCTCATTCTAACACATTTGTGCAGTTTCCAATGGAAAAAAAAGTCTAGTTAGGCACTAAATTTGACCAGATTCTTTTACCTGAAGTACATTCCACATCAAGGCTTTTTAAATTTTTTTAAATGAATACTTTTATTCAGCGAGAATGCATTAATTTGAAAAATCAAAAATTCCAGTTAAGATATGTGTAATGTTAAAAAAAATATGAAGCAGCACAACTGTTTTCAACATTGATAATAATAATAATGTTTCTTGAGCACCAAATCAGCAAATTGGGATGATTGCTGAAGACTGCAGGAATGATGCCGAAATTTGAACAGATATTCACATTGAAAACATCTATTTTAAATTGTAATAATATTTTCCAAAACTACTGTTTCTAGTGTGTTTTTTTATTATTAAAGTAAGTGAGCAAATAATAAACCTCTTTCAAAAAAAAACTAAAAAAATCTTATTGACTTCAGACCTTTGAATGGTATTTTATGTCTACAGTTTTATATCTGTGCTAAAGACTTGTTTACAACATTTTAACAAAGTGTAAATAATAATAAATAAAAAAAAAAAAAAAAAAACATTCAGTTTGTCATTTACGTGAAATTGTTATGAAAAGTGCCCCGGACAGATGCAGAAGATTGGTGAGAAAGAAAATCTGTGAATAGTTATAAGCAGGTGTTTAACACCAGCCAGACATGGATATTTTTGTACTGTGAGCTCAGACACTCTTCACAGTGATTAGTGAGCGGACGCGTTTGTGTGTGTGTGTGAGTCTTCAGTGAGCAGATGTGTGCATCTGTGAGTGTCTGAGTGCCTGGATGTTCTCATGAGTCCTTTGAATGTTTGCGTGCAGGATGGACCGCCACATCCCCGTCTTTCCCCCAGCTGGGCCGCTTCTTGAGTTAAAAAAGCAGCAGAACTTCAAAGGTGGTCAGTGAGGACATTCAGTTGAATTCATCGTCCCAGATCTGCTGTAGTTTGGTTTGTTTGTTGTAGTGTGATGGTGCAGTTCAGACATTTAGCTAAATGTTAAGAACAATTTGTTTTTCTTTTAGAATAAGGACATCACGTAATGATTTAA
Source organism: Carassius auratus (assembly GCF_003368295.1). Classification (NCBI taxonomy): domain Eukaryota; kingdom Metazoa; phylum Chordata; class Actinopteri; order Cypriniformes; family Cyprinidae; genus Carassius; species Carassius auratus. The sequence continues at coordinate 1,336,551 of NC_039300.1, read as the reverse complement.
CTTCCATTAGAGTTTTCAAACAGTCGTTGGTAGCTATTGATAGTTTAACTGTCCTCAATTTGCTCTTAAATTAATTTGGTAATGCGTGTTAGCTTTGAAGTCTTCTATATAAAAAATTCACATCGATGACTCATCCTACACTAAACAGATTTTCGTCCAATCAAATGCTCTCCTCTATGCCCCTCCCCCAACATGTTTAGTGAGTAGCTTTTGATGTTGTGTGCTAATATAGTTTTAATGCATGGTTTTTAAGAATGGCATTTCATTCTCCTGTTCAATCACTGTCAATCTCTCTCTCTCTCTCTCTCTCTCTCTCTCTCTCTCACTCTTTAGGATGAGGTGGATGTGTGGATCTTGTGGTTTGGTGATGCTGGTCTTGGGGGTGATGGGACAGAAACTGCCCACACGTGATGAAGGCCTCTTTCAGATGCAGATCAGGGATAAAGCTCAGTTTCAGGACTCTTCTGTCTTGCCAGATGGAGCCGAGATCAGCGGATACCTGTTCAGAGATACACCAAAAAGGTGAATTCATACACCACAGAAATATTTTTTTTACCAGATACAGTATATATATATATATATATATATATATATATATATATATATATATATATATATATATATATAAATATACAAACTATTATAAATGTATTTATTTATATTTGTGATGTCCCCATATCTCCTCAAATTGAGTTTAGATTTAGAAATATAGATGATAGACATATGTTTAAAAATATTTCCTTCATATAAACCAATTTGGATGGAAGGGTTATAATCATGTGCATTTGGATGTGTCTTTGTGTGTTGGAAGAAGAAATATGGCATCTATCATAGCCATAATGCATCAGATGCGGATGAGACATGCATTATGAATGAGATGCAAGCAACTGCATGCTAGTGTGTGTTTGATGAAGCATTGTTTTGAGTAGCAGTTGCACTCCAATGGACGTTCAGCACGTCCGTCAAACTGAACCACATGCCAGGTCTTAGCAAAGGCTGCAGGGTTATTTTAGCAGAGAATCCTGGATGAATTAATCAGAACTTACGTACCGCAGATGACCCAATGCTGAGGTATTCGCAATTTTATTTTATAGTAACAACAAATCTCCCTGTTTCTCGTTTGATGTCCATGCCAGTGATCCTGTAAATGTCGTGTCCTGCTAATGAACTGCAGTACTCTCAAATATAGCTGATTACACTGAAGTCTTTGTAATTATTTTACAGACTGTGGAGTTGGAAGGCGTTTCTGCTCACAGAAGCTCACACTATGTTTGGAATGAAACACTATCATGCTACTTATATTAATGTTGCACTATTCAGTCATTTTAATAAAATGAAGTAAAATAAGTATAAGTTTTGTGCAATATCTAAACACATTTAACTGTACAACAGACCACATTGTGCTGTAACCCATAATGCAATGTGCTCAACTTGACCTTCAATTTCTAGTCGATAAATGATCTTTAACATCATGATTTTTCTTTTTTTTTTGGATTATTGTCATTATTATTTTTATTATTTAATTGTATTTATTTATTTTACATCAAAAGATCATTTATTATTTATTTTATCAAAATTTTTGATTTATTTTAATCGTATTACAGTTTTAGATTTTTTTTTTATTTTGATTACAGTTTTAGATTTTTTTTAATTACATTTTTAGATTAGTTTTTATTTTCCTATAAATGTACTGACCCAATCTCATTGACAAAAATAAATAATAATAAAAAGTAAAAATAAATAATAATTATGAGATGATGATTTTGCATAAATTAGTATGATGTGGTTTTGTGGGGGGAAATATTGTTCTGTATAAAATAATATCATAATATGAACTGGCCAAAATGGAAAATAGTTACAAACTGCCATAAGAGTGTGTCAAATTTCAAAAGCCAAAAAAAACCTAAATTATTGTAGTATATATAAAATAAAATACAATTTCAGTTTTTACAAATTTAATATTGCATTTATTGTGTTACCTGCCAATTCTTTGTAATAAGTTGTGAAATTTACTAGCAATTTTTAACTGAAGATTGTTTACAAATATTCTCTTTTTTTTCAGTGTGGATATCATTCATACGTAATGTGTTAATGTAGCCAATGTTAATTGAATTGTAAATAATCCCATAATGCTTTCTGTTTCACACACTATTTTTAAAAGAAATAGTAGGCAGTATTCAGTCTATTCTTGCACTTAGCAGGCTAATATTTCAGTTCGCAGATAGCATTAGAAATAATAAGCAGCTGAAATACACTAGCTGTGTTTGGTGGGGCTTTTATAAGACATCTCCCATGTGCAATGCATTGTCAAAAGTATGCTAACTCAGTGGCAACACAGAGCTAAAAACGCAAACAAAGCTAGCGGAAATGTGTCGAGACAGCAAGGCTAACGTAGCAGCACTGTGTTTGGGGAATATGGTCCTAATTCTGTAGCGGTCTCTGAAAGGCCAACTAGTTCTAATTTCAGTATATTGTGTCTTGGGACAGGTTTTAATATATCTCAAGTACTTTTAAAGGCGAAATATGACTGCAGTCAGGCGGACTAAATTAGCAACACCATTATGCATAACCTTGCTAAAATTGTCTTATACTTAGGGACAAATGTGGAAAAAGTATTGTTATACACCTTGTTATGTAACTATTGTATGCTAAAAGAGTGCATCTGAGTGCGACAAAGAGCACATCTGCTATACAACATACAATGAGTCAGGTTTAATTTCCCGTATGATTTCAGTGCATGCTAACTTTCCTCACTCTTGCAGGTACTATTTTGTGGTGGAGGAAGACAACACTCCTCTGTTGGTGATGCTGACGCCTTGCGATGCTCCTCTCGAGTGGAGATTGACGTTGCAGGAGCTCCCGGAGGACCGCAGCGGAGAAGGATCAGGTATCCGAATTAAATCTCCCGATCGATGTTGCAACTCTGCAGTAATTTAAAACTTGTTTCCCATGTAAACGTTCTAAACTATTATTAGAAAAACTGATCTTAGATCCGAGGAACAAGATAACATCTTCCATAGCTATTCAGGACTGCTTAATGATTAAAGAAGACATTGGTATCTCCTTCCGTGTATCTCCAAAGGATTAAACTTGATTAGGAAGTCATTCCTAAATTAGGAATAATTTCAAACATAGATGAACACATGTAAAATAAACTGAAAGGATTAAAGATGATAGCTTAAGGGGTGAGATAATTATATATTACACTAGGCCTAAATAAAACTTAGAACTGAATCTATAAAATTGTCTGAGGATCACTGTTTGCATTATGAGGTTGCATTTCAGTTAGGATGCTGCCTATGTAGGGAACAGACAACTACGTTTTAAAAACAGTATTAGTAGGGCCTTTTGCACTGCTTTAGTTCCAGATCTAAACGTACAGTACTAAAGTACTGGGAAGATTTTGCGCAAACTATTTCCCAGTACCATTTAAAGGTTTGCATTCACACCGATAGCTGTGTACTAGGACGTGACGTAAGCCAGTCGACAGCGATGTTATTTGTGCACAGCGTTCAACAACAACGTTAACAAAGAAGAACAACATTAGGTGCGTTTACATGGACCCTTTTTGCTTCCATCGGAATGAATTCATTCTGATTGACGAATCCCAACTTAGTGTTTACATGAATGCTAAATAAAGGGATCGGGTTGATGTGCGCATTTACATGTCACAAGCTTCTGATCAGATTTACTCTTTTGACATGCGCACATTGCCTGAATATACAGAGTTTCCGCTGCAGTTTTACAAAGCACACGTTATATTTATCTACTTCAGGTCCTAATTAGGTGACGACCAGCACATGAACTGTTATGCTGCTTAACTTTACTTTAGCAAAAAAAAAAAAAGGAGTAAAAGTGCCTCTTCCCGCACCCCAAACTAGACGTCTGTTGATGAGAGTCTTAAACGAGGTCTGGTGGGACGTGGTCCTGTTCCACTTCACATACGCTGAGTGAAAGGGGAGATTTATAATGACAGGACACTTATTTCTGACACTTTATTCACTAGGAAGAACACCTCGTTCCGCGCGTCATACGTCATTACGCTATTTCTACATCACTGCGCATGCGCAGTACTTTCCAGTTTTGGTTTTCAATCCGATCAAGTGTTTACATGTCCTCTTGCTCAGATTACAAAAGGGATAAACCACCTCTTACAGTCCAATTGAAATTTTAGTCGGATCAAGCCAATTCAATTGTTAACATGTGACATTTTTATTCTGGCTGTGCTTCTAGTCCTATTATGATCGGATTAGAAGGGTCCATGTAAACGCAGCTTTTAACAACATGAGGATGAGTTTTTTTTTTTTGTGTTCTCGTGGGTTTCACAATAATGGAGATGTAATGTTGACGTTTACGTAAAGCGATTGAAAGAACAGAAAGGACTATGAATCTCTAAGGACAACTGGCAGTGCTACCCTGCACTTCAGCGCCTGTCAATCTAGCACTGTTCATCATGCTTGCGAAATAAGTTGACACAATGTTTACAGTATGTTACTTGGTGTTTTAAATCATGCCGGGTGAGGGCGTTTTCGAATGCGTCTGGCCAATCAGTCTCTACTTAGGTCACGGTTAGTACCAGTTGTGCTGGTTAGACCCTGCTCCAGAGTAGGAGCTAATTTGTTTCTCGAAAAAGGCAGTACTAATATCAAACCCAGTTCCTCCGGTTCAAAAACGCCCCAAAGTGGGTAGTTACACAATTACTTCTGGTACTATAAAAAAGGTTCCTGGGGTGTGATAGGCCCTAGTGTTTGCAAGCTCTTAAACTGATTAAAAAAAAAAGTCAAAATGAATGTCCTACAGATGCCTCTTTGGGAAAAAATAATAACTATATTCATTTGAAAAGCAGCAGGGCTGCAGGTAAACATGTGTTTCTGTGAAGTACTGTGGAGCATGTCCAGTGTGGGTCAGTGTTTTCCACTGTGGTCAATCATTAGCCCTGTTAGTGCGTCAGTGTGTGTTTGTGATGTGTGAATTTGGGCCCAGTGTTACCACGCTTGGTGTGCTGATGGACTACATCTGAATGTCTACAGACGTAAAAGCCTGAAAGTAAGAATGAAAAAAGTCAAATGGAGTGAATCTTGTATAAGGATACATAGGGGTGAATCTCATAAACCCTGTCAAGGACATGTACAGGTGAACCCAAAATAGAAAACTTTATAGTGAAATTTGACCTAGACATGCTTTCAATCACACATCTGTAGGATTCCTCCCACTGTTCCCATCAACTCTGTGCATGTGTGTAAAGATAAAGGTTGTGACCAGCTTTCGTCTTCAAAGCTAAATTCTTGCTTTTACTCTTCTTCTCCCTTTTAGCTGTACTCTCTCCTCTTTTTGCCCTCCCTCCTTGTACTTTTCTCATTTCTTCTCCTTTTCCAATTACCCTCTCTCAACATCACTCTTTTTCCATCTGGACAGTTTCCTAAAAGAGAAATCAATAAAATTCTACAAAACACCCTTGTATTTCACTCCACACACATGCAGCGGTTTCAGTTAAAGTGCATCTAGACGTGTCTTTGAAGCCTAATGTATAGGACTTAAATCGAGCAGAAGCTGCTTTCTCGAAGTGTGTGCAGAACATGTCCATGTGAGAGCTTACATGAAGACACCATTGTCTCCCTGTGAGACGACACGCTTCTCTGATCATCTCTGTCTTCTTGTGCTGTAATGACTCCCAGGCCCTGGGTTACCTCCGTCTTCTCAGTCTGTGGCCCAATACGGTTGTCATGGCTGATGAAAAGCAGACTCCCATCATTCACTGCTGTGCAGTTGCTTTTTATGCAAAGGATGTAGATTTTTTATTTTTTACAAAACACACTGTGTAATGATCATCCAGCTACGGCTTGACTTGGCAGTGATTGGAAGATCCTGAAAGACAAATCAGTCACAGTTGATGATATCCGCCTTCAGACTCATTTCCTTGCTCATACACATTCAGTCAATCGCAGCTGCAATAACTTAAACACACATACACACACACACATTCTAGTGGGACCGGACCATAGGAAAGAACATTTTCAATCTCTTCAATATTTCACTAGTTAAAATTTAGCTTGACTCCCTTATTTAAGACACTTAATCATCAGCTCCATGGTCCGAACAGAGTGTGTTAGATAAGTGAGACATAAGAAATGTGCAGAGTGGGGGGTCCAAAGGACCAGGATTAAGAACCACTGCTCTAGAGATTCAGAAAAGTGCTAAACAATGCCTCAAATTTTGCTACAGTATTCACCTGTTTTAGGGATCTATGCATTTATATTTATGCAAACCTTTCATTCAGTTGGAATAAAACCCATGACCTTGGTGTTGCCAGTGTTTAAGCTACATAAATACTTAGACCCAAGTGAGACAATAGTTGACACACAATAAATTATTTCTCTTAAAAAATGGAGATACATCTGAGTCAAAGTGGACATTGCAAACGTACTGTGAGTCAGAACTCCATTTAATCTCTTGAGCTACTTCTGTGCAATACACTTTTTATCTGGTTAATTGCAGTAGTACATTATAAATGAAATGCAAACAAGAATCTTTAATTTGTACTTTTTTGTATTGTGATACAGCAGTCACAGTAAATAAATACTCACACACAAATCTTTTCCCATTATTTTGTGGAATATATCCACTGGGAGACGGTCTGTGAGTGCAACGCGTGTTCATTTAGTTCTCTAGTTGTCAAACACAATATTATGTTTTCTTGCCCAGCTGAACGGAGAGGGCTTGGAAAAAAACTCAAGGAACAGGGAAGCCACAAGGCGTCTCTGTGTAGCTTGGTGTTCCCTTGGAAGGCATAGTGAAAGTCACCCTCTGATGAGCAGGGTTGTTTGGATACTGTACAAAACAGAGTCGCCAGCAGACGAGTGGCTAATGTCCACCGGAGCAGGTAGCACCCAGTGACCTCACAAGGATTAACACATTAAACGATGCTCTTTCCGTTAAGATGGAAATTGCTACTTCTTTTTTCCAGTGGTGTAAATTGGGGTATGGGGAGGAAGCGGAAAGTAAACAACTAGATTCGTTTTTTGTAGTGGTGAGGGAAATGCGTCATTATGTGGCAGTTAATGTTAAATGTCTCAGTCATTGATGTTCAGAGAGAGCTTAAGTGTCCACATCCATTTGTTCACCAATTTATGTGGCTTGTGTTTGTGTGCGGTTTAAACAAGTCATCATTCAAAATGTGCATCTCCAAACAGCACCAAACAGTTTTCCCACACAGTATGGGCCTTGTTTTTGATGTTTGTGGTTTGTTCTGTGGAGACCCTTATTTCCCCATCATCTTTTTTTTGTGCTTGTTTCCCAAGGTCTAATTTTGTGAATTTCTCTGTGTCTTTTGTGTCCCAGGTGAGCCAGAACCTCTAGAGCAGCAGAAACAGCAGGCCACGGCCAATGAGGGGACCGAACTCTTTACTTACAAGGGAAATGACGTTGAGTCGTTCATCTCCACTAGCTCCCCTTCGGGCTTGTACCAGCTGGAAATCATCTCCACTGAAAAGGACAGCAACTTCAAGATTTACTCTACCACAACTCCCGAGTCCGACCAGCCATACCCGGAACTGCCTTACGACCCCAGGGTTGATGTTACCGCATTGGGTCGTACTACTGTCACGCTGGCCTGGAAGCCCAGTCCTACTGGCTCCACCATGGGCCAGCCGATCCATTACTGTGTGGTTATTAACAAGGAGCACAATTTCAAGAGTTTATGTGCAGCTGAGGCCAAGATGAGCTTAGATGATGCCTTCATGATTGCTCCAAAACCTGGTCGGGATTTCAGCCTCTTTGACTTTGCTCATTTTGGTTTTGTCCCATCTGAGAATGTTTTCAAGGATCGTTCCCTCACCACCAACAGAGCTCTGAGCAACAAGATGAGTCGCACATATATCCCCAAGCCCAAAGTGGCAGACATACAGAAGATCTGCATTGGCAACAAGAATATTTTTACCGTGACGGACCTAAAGCCAGACACACAATATTACTTTGATGTGTTCGCCGTCAACACAGGCACCAACATGAGTACTGCATACGTGGGCACTTTCGCCCGCACCAAGGAAGAAGCCAAGCAGAAGACAGTGGAGCTCAAGGATGGGAAAGTAACCGATGTCTTCATTAAGAGGAAAGGCAGCAAATTCCTTCGCTTTGCCCCGGTCTCCTCTCACCAGCGCGTCACGCTGTTTGTCCATGCCTGTCTGGACGCGGTGCAAGTTCAGGTGCGGCGTGATGGGAAGCTTGTTCTCTCTCAGAATGTGGAGGGTGTCCGTCAGTTCCAGCTCAGAGGAAAGCCCAAAGCCAAGTACCTGTTTCGTCTGAGAGGGTCCCGCAAGGGTGCCTCCACTTTGAAAGTACTGGCCAGCACACATGCCGGAGGCAAGCAACCTTTCCCTGCCCTACCTGAAGATACCCGCATCAAGGCTTTCGATAAGTTGCGTACCTGTTCCTCTGTTACCGTGGCTTGGCTTGGCACACAGGAGCGCAATAAATACTGTGTTTACAAACGTGAAGTTTCCGAAAGCTACAGTGAAGAGCATCGGCGCCGAGAGCAGAACCAGTGCGCTGGACCAGAGAGCCGTCGCAAGTCTGAGAAAGTGCTTTGCAAGTACTTTAACAGCGCCAACCTGCAGAAGGCAGTCACTACAGAGACCATAACAGGCCTCGAGGCGGGAAAGACCTACCTCCTGGATGTTTATGTGGTGGGACACAGCGGCCACTCAGTCAAGTACCAGAGCAAACTGGTCAAAACAAGAAAGTACTGTTAAAAAACAAAGACTCCGAAGCACAGACTCTGCACAGAAGTAAATATATTATATATATAATGAGAAAAAAAGAAGTTTATTTAACTCTGAGTGATATTCTACTAAGGAGAGTTTTGCAGACTGACTACTTGCGCACATTGCTAATGCTAACGCTGCATGTGTTGCGGTTACTGAACTGCCTGTAGAGTGAGATATCAACCTTTTTATTTATGTTTACATTACCGAGTCGAGTCGAGTCTGGCGCTCTCAGGCGACCTAAGGCACCTGAAGGTTTGTTCTCAGGGGGTGCCATCGCTGTTGCTACGCAAAGAGTCCCTGTACTGCATCCTCAATGCCATGGAAATTGGAGTTTGGAGGAGTTGCAGTTCTCTTTTAGCCCCTACATGCACCATTTGTCTGCCTTATTGTCTACGTTCAGTTTGTGCATTCGTTTTGGTTTAACGCCAGTCATCGTAGAGGTAACTCCAGGACTCCTTCTCTCCGCTCTCCTGCCCTGTATTAAAAACATGGTTTAGAAGACTTTTTTAAATTATTTCATACTTTCTTAATGTTTTATTTTTTTAACTGCTATTATTTTTTTTGTTATGACAACAGTTATTAGTGATAAAATGTGTTTTAAATCTGTATGAAAGTAAACGTTGCTGAAGCGTTTCCCCACTGTCAGGTTTGTGTGTGTATAATCTCAGTTTGTGAATCTGGTGTGTGTAAATGTGTCTCATCTCTGTGTCACATGTACAGATTTTTTCTGCCAATATTCATGTACATAAAACACTAAATATAGACATCTGTAATCTCAGCGGTTCTGTGTTTCTCTGCCAGGATGATATATAGTAATATATAGATATGAAGTAAGTTATCTTTCACATGAATCATAGTAATGCATGTCAAGAATACTCAAATGATTTATTACATTTGCCAAAAATTGCAGTTTACAACAGAGGCATGGAATATCCCACAATGCAATGCACAATGTCTTTCTTGTTTATTTGATAAGACTGCTTAGATTTAAAGGTCCCGTTTTACGTGCTTTTTTGAAGCTTTGATTGTGTTTACAATGTGCAATATAATGTGTTCATGTTTCGCGTGTAAAAAAACACAGTATTTTTCACACAATTCACCTATCTGTATACTGCTGTTTTCACTGTCACAAAAACGGGCTGATGACTTCCTTGTTCTATGAAGTCCCTCCTTCAGAAATACGTAACGAATTCTGATTGGGCCAGCGGTTCCTGTGTTGTGATTCGACAGCAGCTTAGAGCAGGCTGACCTCCTGGTAACGTGATTGGGCTAGAACGCACGTGCTGGAGATGTATTTATAGTCACAGGAGCGTTTTTACTGACAAGATGCGCATGAAAACCACATTTGTTTTTTTTGCACAGCCCTAACATCAATTTAACAAAGCTAAACAGCGTTGCCCTTTGTGTAATAAGTTACAGAAACTGTTAAACGCACCAACTTAAATAATAAAATACACTTACCGGTTGTGGTCCATAAACAACGCCTTCTCCAGACAAAGAGGGAACTGCTCCATCTTTCAGGAATAATCTTTGTGCAAATCCAGCATTAAACTGATTGAGATTGAGAAAGTTGTCCTCAGCAAAATTAACTGCATATAGTTTTACATGTGGATTATAATTTTCGGGAACTGAGTTAAACATAAATTGTAACCATTAATCTCAAAGTACAGCGTTCCTGGGAAGCCCAAACAAAGATGATTGGACTCCGAGATGAAAAAAACAGCGTTTCAACGACATGGTGACAAAAACAAACAGCTCTTCCTTCTTCTCCGTCGGAGCGCAACAGGGCCACGCCCGTTTGTGAATTCATGTGGGCGGTGGTTAGTCAAAAAAACTGTTTTAGTGACGTCATTCCTGCAGGAACTAGAGGGATGTAGTCCAAACTGGTCGTTTTTTGTAGGCGAATTCTGTTAAATTAAATATCTCGCTTGGCATTGAACTTTGAGCTTTTTACAGATATTATTTATACTCTAACAACAACATTACACACTAACTAACATGGAATCACGAAGAAGGGGACCTTTAAGAAATTTTCATGTGATAAACAAAAAATGCAAAATAAGTTTATATTTCTAAGATGCTAAATCAGTGTCACTTACTTTATAAAAAATGCACAAAGTTTTGTGACAACAGTGTAGCATACAACTGCTATTTCTTATTCCTGCATGACACATTCTGTTTCACACTAGTAAGTAATTGCTATGTGCACACAGCCATAATTTATAAGTTGTTATACTGAGTAAAATAATCATTTAATTAAAAACCTGTTTTAAAAGGACACAACTGTGTCAAATTATGTGTGGGTAACACTTTATTTTACAGTACATGTACTTAAAGTGTATTATACGAGGAAAGTACTTTGTATTAAATGGTAACTACATGTGTTACAGTTAGGTTTAGGGGTAGGTTCAGGTTTAGTATCTAGTTATTACCCATGCAATTATTCTAACTCCTATAATAACTACATAGTTTGCACACACGGAACAGGACTGTAAAATAAAGTGTTACCTGCATGTGTATATAATGTATTCACACAGAAAAGTATATTCCCATTCTCTTTCTCACTGTTAATCTCTATCTTTCACAATCACTTGTACACACAAATATAGGGTTGATTCTTTTGCACAATGCTCAAACCAAACTTTATTTCACACTGACAGTCTAGCGTCTTTCCTGAGGAGTTGGGTTTGAGTCCCCTTCACACCCTGTCAATCACTGCAGACATGGCAGAACCTCATCTGTTTTAAATTAGCCTCATTGTCGGCCTTCTATAATGAGGAAGTGTAATCGGAATGGTGCAGGAATGGATTGGGAATTCTTGAGGCAATGGTTTGGGAATGGCATGGATGGCCATGGCTAATGAGAACAGTCAGCAGGGACTGTGTGTGCAAACTCACAGAAAGATGGTCATTTGGAGAGTGAATGTGTTTTTAATAAAACCAAAATTCCCTGGATCCCAAGACAATCAAAAGAAGAGGTGGCCAAAGCATTCACATGTTCTTTTCATGTTTCTTTTCTCTTTTCTTTTCTTTTCTTTTCTTTTCTTTTCTTTTCTTTTCTTTTCTTTTCTTTTCCAAACCAAACCAAACCAAACCAACCTCAACTGAGTGGTCTTGTTCACTCCTGTCTGTATAGCCATTTGCCTTCTAAAGATAGAGTCCATACTGAAATAACCCCTTATAATTGACTGATTTAGTACACTAGATTGGTAGCTACCCTGCATCACCAAAAAAGTGATGCACATGGGAGACGTCCTCACATAAACCACACCAGAGACGTTAAAAGAGTTTGACATTAGGATGTTGCTAAACATCCCAGAAACACAGAAACATATAGCATACTATTCAATCTCGGCCACAATGTGAACATACACATGTATATAAAGACAGATGTTAATGCTTGGTCAGTTCAGCAATATCTACCCTGTACTTGCGTTATGATCTGTTTGGTAGCTATCTGTGTTTACTGCCTTGATAAGCATATTATTAGTCTGATACTATGTGCATTTGCATTCATCTGTTCACAACCATCATTATTTATTCAAGTTTATGAAGTGAAAGAAATTATATTTTGTCCAATTTGTTTTATGCACTATAGAGTAAGACATTTTTTATAAATTAATTTTGTAATTAACTATTAATGATAGTTGAAGACTGGGGGATGACAATATTTTTCCACAGCACCAGCATTTCTCTCAGCTTAGTTTAATATATGGTTTTACTGAGCTCGTCACAGTGCCTTCTGGAATAGCTTTGTTTCATAAAGAATACCTAGCTAACAAGGAACGTTCTCACAGCTTCACTCATGTTTCTTAAAAGTTGCACAAACATGGAACATTAATATTTGATATACATTCTCATAACGTTGCAGAAACGTTCTTTGAACAACATTCCTGGAACCTTCTTATGATGTTGGTGAATACTCTGATAATGTTGAAAGAAAATCTTTTTAGAATGTCATATTTTGGGTAAAAAATTTAATTAGTAGAAATTGTTAGAAATATTTTAGGAACAAGAAAACTGGATATTTTAATGTACAATTAGAACAATAGAAGAAAAAAAAACTTTTAAATGTTATATTATGGGTGAAAACAAAGACATTTGAAACAATGTTCCCACAATGTGTTTATGACCTAAATTTGTTATGTCTTATGCTGCTTTAGTATTTCTCCAAAGAAGGGGTCTTAACAGGCAGTTAAACATACTGCATATTGAACAGTCTTGGCATTGGTTGCACATCCATGATACTTTAGAATGCTATCAAATTGGACAGCTTATTAGACTTCACAACAGAGCTTATGTTTTTTATTCAAACATGTATCTTTTCCTCCATCGCGCAGCCCCCCCCCCCCTCACACACACACACACAATTAATTTACCTTGTTATATCCTCTATTCTGGAATTCTTATAAGCCACGGTTGCTGTATTTTGCTGCCAACACTCACTCGGAGTAAGTCAGATGATAACAGCACAATCAAAACAGGTCCTCTCTCTGTAAAATCAGTTCACACTGGTGTCGTAAAAGAGGAAAATACTCAAATATACAGAGTAAATGGTTTCATGCTGGCCGACGACTCTCCATGAACTATAAAAGGAGAGGGGGGAGAGTGAGAGATATACAGCCAGTGAAAACAGGGAATGAAATAAATATAGAGCGATGGAAGCCACATCTCAGAGTGATGGGTTTCAGCTTTTAGCTCTGCTCTTATCTGATTTTCAGCGTGTGTGTGTGTGTGTCTGTATGAATGAATGCATATATACGCATGACTTGTGTCCCAGTTCCTTAGAACTCTGTGACACTTCTGAAGATAGTTTGTGAAGAAGGTTTCAGATGTAACTCTTTCACACACACACATATTCACTCCACATCCACATGCAAACTCTGTTTATGACACTTGTGTGTGATAGTGCTCATAAGACAGAAATACTGATAGCAAGGTCTCACCAACGGCAGTCCTGGCAGCTCCTCTGAGGTCAGACCATCTGTCCCCAAAGACCTCCTCACAAGGATCAAAAACCTCCCTCTAAAGTGCTTCATCATCATGACAGCACAATAAATACTGCTAGTTTGGTGGTTACTTCACAAAACGCTTCCCAGGGTCTCTTTTTGGAGGTAGGGTGGTTCCTAATGGCTTTAAGCTGACTTGATTTCTGGGTATCATAAATAATATTTCAAGGTAAGTCAATGTACGTAGCTATAACTCTTAAAAATCGAGTTTCCAATTAGATCCAGATCCAGAAAGTCTGCTGCCACAGGAGTTTATTGATGTACTGCCACATTATGTGTCAGATCTGTAGTCAGTGATCTCAAACACCATTGATTTCCATGTGTCATGTGACTAGATGTGACATGGCAAGGGACATTAACTTCTAGACAAGTCACAATAATTGTTTTTTTATTTACATTAGTGGTTCTTGAGATTATTATAATGTTCTTTAATCTAAGAAAAAAAAGAGGTTATTTTAAGAGCTGTTCACTGAAAGGTTCTTTGGGAAACCAAAAATGGTTCTTCTACGGAAACACTGGAAAAACCAACTTTTGGAAACACAGTGTATATGCTACCTTAAAATAAAGGGTTTTGCACTTTACTTTACACAGTTTATACTTGCTATTACTGTCTCTGTCTGAATAAATGGAGACAGGGTTTTGTTACGCCCTCATAAAGGGTGGTCTGGTGTCTGTGTTGTCCTTCATCAGATGTCTGTTGTTAGTGGCAGTGGTTTTCTCACGCTCTATCTTCACTGTGATCTCTCTCACTCTCTATCAACGCTTCCCATCCTGATGGCCCTCAAGAAGCAGCGGGGGCTTGACAAAGTCAAACACAGTAACGTCAGCAGTGCAGGACAGGCCAGAAACAGCATTCATTACGATGTTGGTTTGGATGATGGAGACACCTCAAGTTTGAAAAGATGGATCAGTATCAAGTTTTCAGAAGTGTTTCTGAACTATGGTAAAACGCTGGGGAAAATCCTCCATGAATGCGGTTGTGTGAACTGCCAAAATGAGGTTTGTCTGCAGAGAAAATATTTGCACAAAGAAATAGAGACCCTGAGGAATGTTTTTTGGAGGAACTCGGTGGTCTGTACTTCTGTTAGGATCTGGTAGCATCCTCAGTCTGACTGGTTGTGGAGTCAGAAAGAGATGCAGAATTACTTCATTTTGGACAACATTATCATCTAGCTAAAGTTAGGATGAACTGTGGATCCATGGCAATGACTAAAGTACTTGAAGCAACACACTACATGCTTGTGGTGACATTTCTGCAATATATGATGGTGCTACTTGCATTTTTGCAACACACTGAAATTTAAACCATGTTTAGTTATATCCAAAACAGATCAATATGAATCTGGCAATATTGTTGTACCTATCATGCCATTCATGTTTGAAAATGATGTCGCTCCTACTCTTCACCTTATGCTAAACCTAACTGACAATCGACCCTTTCGAGTCGATTAACGCATATATGCGTTTTGAGTCATTTTCACCTGATAACCCTGAAAAGAACTTAAATTACACTCTCAGTTTTAATCGTACAGATAAGAGCAATACATCAATCGAATCTGTAAAGGGTCTAGTTTTTTTTTGGATACAGACATAATAACAAAAAACCTTTGTGCACTCATAAAATAAATATAACAAACAAGGTGCGCTGTCTACAGTCTTTGTCTCCGCTGATCGTCATGTACAAACATTTCATTAAAATGAACTGTAACTCCGTGAATACTCAACGAAGAGACATGAGAGAGATATCTATAGAAAGCCTGGAATGTCTACTTTTAAACTAAACAAGTGCTGCCGAAAACAAATATTCTGAGATAAAGTAATCCATATGAAAACAACGCAATGTCTGTTTTTCATATCTCAGCTCATTATATCTAATGTGACCACGCCCCCGCGCTTAACGCGCTATTCAGATTCAAACTGAAGCGCGCGGCTTGAATACGCCTACACAGAAGAAAAAGCAGCCAGACTATTCTTCAAGTTTTTATTTTATTTTACTGTTTGCTTCGCGATGAGAGGACTAAGACATAATTCACCCCAAAAAGATGTGATGTGGTTGAGGATTTGAGAAATGGATTTCCTCAGAAAAAAGAATGAAGCACTTTATTCAGCAGAGATCATAAACATGAGTAAGTCTCTTTTTATTTATTTGTACTAGTTTTCACATAACGTGTAAACATTTTACTAGTTAGACTTTTTCCAAATACTTTTTCCAAACTATAATTCCTGACTAAATGTATAATCAAGTGAAACATTATGAAGTTTCAATAACAATATACAATACTATACCATTCAAAAGCTTGATGTAAATAATATAAATGTGACAAATAGAGATAACTCTAGCAAATGTAAAAACAATGCAGTTCTTTCGATTTATTCCCCCTAAAAAAAACTGAAAAATATTATCAGCTCTTTTCAACATTAATAATAATAATAATAATAATAATAATAATAATGATGATAATAAATGGGGTTTATTTGGTAGAAAATAAGATTGTTAAAAGGATTTCTGAAGGATTGTGTGACTAGAGAAAGGATGCCAAAAAATTTGAAAGTCAGCTTTGATTGTTCCTAATAAACTGTTTAACTGCTCCCCCAAGTGGATATTAAATTATGTTGTGGGATAATTAAATATATTCTTAATAAACTACAAACATAAAATTATATACTTTTATTTTGTTCTCACATTCTTTCTTGTAAGTCCTCCCTCACAGTGGCACAGTTGAATGAGAGGCTCATTATGCAGCTCATTATGCAGCTCATTATGCAGGCCTTTGTCTTCTCAGGTGTAAATCACAATGATATTCATGATAGTTGACGCCTACTCGCATATGACTTTTACCAACAAAAAGTGTTTTAGAAAATTTAAATCAATATATTGTTTTCTGTGAGTGAGTGAACAAGATGATTTTCACATCATTCAGAAAGAAAAATTCTAGGCTACAAGCTCCAGTTCTCAACTTTTCCGGCAACCAATTTTATGTATGTGTTTTATTGCCTTATTCAAGTGATTTAACATTTTTAGTTTTTCACTAACCATGCATAATATTTTTTTTCTCAAAAATACAATCATGTACATGCATGCATTTCACATATTATTATAGCCCAGTTTGTGCTGATTACAGTGATATTAGACTTTACCCATTTAGATATTTATAAGAAACTGAAAAAAGCACAAATGTCAGGGCATGACAAAACTTCTCAAGGCCCCAAAAATACCCTTATACTCCAGAGGGTTAAACAAAAGCAAACAAGATACGAATGTATTTGCTGAAGAAACTGTGCCATTTAAGACTTTTTTCTTTGTGCTTTCTTATCCCGATTTGCATTGAATGTAATGCTGCTACCAAATATACTGGCCGTATAAAATGTAATAGTTTTTCCAGTTCGATTTTAAAGAAATAGTTCACCCAAAATAAAATTGTGTAACCCTTTTATCATTCCAAACCCATATTACTTGTTTTTAAGAATGTCAAGGCTACTATTTTTCATACAATAGCAATTGACCAGAATCTGCAAAACTCCAAAAGGCAGATATAAAAGCAAAAGCTTGTGATTTAAACCCATAAACTTTCCTTATTGTGGGAAAACAGACAACATATGAATCACTTTGTTAATCAATATTTATTTTGGTGCAATCAGTACTCTTTAGGAAGAGCATGTCCTTCCCACGATGCCACCTGCCGCTGCCTAACAATAGCTAGTAGCAAATCATGGCTTTGCTGATCTGGGATTTAAACTGATGTCATGTGGCTATTACACACACTGTTGAGCTGTTTAGTTCAAATGTGTGTGTGTTTGGGTGTGTTTTGTGTGTGTGTGGTCAACATGTGATCAGTGACTCTAGCTGAGAGAGTAAAAGTTGATGCTCAAGTGTGTGTGTGTGGAGGTGTGTGTAGGGTCAGGTCAAGGGTCACTCAGTCCTAATCGATGCAACTCTCCATCCATTCCGTCTGGGGACGGAAGAAGATGGGCCACACAGAGATCACTCTCACAACTTCTGTTACCCCAAATACTCTTCATCTCTTCAATGCGTTCAGTAACCTCTCAAAGACCCCATGAAAAAGACTGTTTCTAATTTCTATTTGTTGATGTATTTCCTATTGAAATAGGAAGTTGGGGAAGGATGTATTGATGAGTTTGAAGGCCCTTCATATTAGACTTTCCATTCAGCTTCGTTCAAAAACATCCAAATGTGGAAGAAATGTTTATTTATTTATTTATTGACCTTGCAGGTTTCTTTAACCATTTCTTTCACATTATTTTTGTTCTGTTTCCTCAAAAGAGAATAATATAAATATGCATATTTATTACAAGTTAATTTATCATACTGGTGGCTTCAAACTTAACATGAATTAGAAGCCACTAAAATTATTTTTTGGGATGCAGTAGCTATACAAAAAGCATGTTTCCCTACTGATGGTTCCCATTTAAAAGTAGCAATAGTCTAACCATATTCTACACAATATATAAACCACGTGTTTACCAAGTATTACTACAGATTAGCTGTCATAAATGCTAACGAATAGCTTTTCTGCTGGAAATTATGGATCTATACGCTCTCAGAAAAAAAAAAAAAAAAGGTACAACAGCTGTCACTGGGGTGCTACCTTTTCAAAAGGTAAATATTTGTACCTATTTGGTTCTAATATGTACATTTTAAAAACTAATATGTAGGCATTTTCCTCAGATGTTCTCAGCATAAATCTTAATACAGGGTCACAAACACTGAGCTGGGATTGTTAAAGTCCATGTGAACCAGATGTTGCTGCCGACTTTATTTCAGTGTAGTGACATATTTCCATCTGAAACGGAATATTGAATAGAGGGCATGGTTTTATATCTGCGCTCCTCGTCTCTCTCTCTCTCTCTCTCTCTCTCTCATATCAGTCTAATGGTTAGAGGGATGTGTTTAAGGATATTCTGCCCAAGCCGTCAAACTGACGTCATCAGAAATGGAATGCCATTCCAGAGCGGAAGTAAAAGTTAAAGATTCCGATTAAAGATTACAAAGACAAACAAATTTCAAAACAATTTTCAGCTGATTAACTTGCACTGAATTATTGTTTGCATCAAGACTAGCAATGTGCTCTAGTAAAGTAAATAAAGTCCATTTTGATTTCATGCTGACTTTAACGGCAACTTATATTCACATGCATCCTTTATTTGATGTGTCTGGTTGTACAACCAGATTGTTTATAAAGCATTAAATAAAATAGTTTATTAAAAACACAACGTGTACGATACATAAAACAGGGACCACACAGACAGACTAGAGGCTAATGTTGATGCTGAGGTGCATTAGCTGTGTTTGTCAGATGTAAATTGTTGTTGAATTAATGCTGTTATATGTTTATCTCTGGACCATCACTTACATTAATAGGGTCTGAGGCGATTTTGTTATGGGATGTCCCCCCAATGCATATAACAATATAACAGAGGCCCTTAGTGCTCCCCCTTTGTCACAAAAACTGTTTTTCCCCCACAAATCTTAATATATATATAAAAAATAAAAAAAATAAATCATAATAATGTAATGTACTGTATTATTATTAGTTACACGATTATTATTTTTGTCGATATTATTCGTAGTATGCGTAATTTTTGTTCAATTTCGTTTTTCTAGAATAATATAATGTAATTTGCCCAATAATCCCGGCAAAGTAAAATATGTAGCTCACGGCAACAAACTTTCCACCAATCAGATTGCAGAAAGCAAATCCGTTACTGCCACTAACGTGGAGTTTCAGAAACTTTCAACCAATCAGAGCGCAGAAACGCGTTCCCTGTACGGCCAACAGCCAATCGGAACGCAGAGCCAGTCTCCTGTACAGACAGAAAATAACATGGAAGACCAGACTGGACTGAGATTTCTAAACACAGCGAGCAGAGAATATTAAAGCAGCTCGTAACCTGTGTTTCCGAGCGCGTTTCGTCTGTTTTGTTGTGAAGAAAGGCGTTTTTCTGAAGTAATGAGAATGTTGGGCATGTATGTCCCGGACAGATTCGTGCTGAAGTCCTCCAAAGTTCAGGACGGGATGGGGCTGTACACTGCCAGAACAGTCAAAAAGGTTCGTGCATAGAAAACAAACTCTCGGCTTGAAAGCTAAAGCATGTGAAGTGCAGTAATAAAACGCTTCTTTTTTTCAGCCTACTGTTTTTACTCTGCACATAGTAAATTAAGTTTAGGCGCCTGTTTGTAGTTGCATTCCTCTGTGTATGTGCTTACGTGTGCTGCCTGCCACGTCCCTTACAAACAATCACCATGGTAACCATCGTTTCCGCCAAAAATCCATCATGCCAAATACCATTTCCGAGTAAAAAAAAAGAAAGAAAAAAAAAAACCTTTCCGTCATAATATGCAGCTACTGGAAATATATTGACATTACACTGCATCTATCTATCTATCTATCTATCTATCTATCTATCTATCTATCTATCTATCTATCTATCTATCTATCTATCTATCTATCTAGTTGGTTCTTATATATTGTATAGTATTTCCATAATAAGTACATTTTTTATATGTGTAATTATATATAATTATGGAAATACTGTACTTTACAATAATTTACTTAAGGACAAACTAAATGTAATGATTTCAGACACTTCAATGCATGTTATTTACAATTAAATGAAAACGTGTTAAAGTTTACATTTATATTAAATGCAACTAGTTTAACTCAATAATGTTTTTTGACCCAATTAATTGGAATTAACCTTCATTAAAGCATGACAAAATATTAATAAACCATAATGATTTAAAGTTTACTTTAATGTAAAACCTTTTAAAAGTGAACTTAAATGTAAGAGATGTAGTCATGAATGTACTTCAATACACTTAAGTGGTATTTAATTTAATCAATATTATCAGTATACTTTAAGACTACAATTACTAAGATTTGAAATACACTACAATTGTAGGAAATATAAAATATATTGAACAAAAAAAAAATCATTAAGAAGTCTTTAGCAAATTTTACAATTATTTACAAAGAAACATTAAATTATAAACACATTAAATGCCTGAAAAAGCATTTTCTTGTGAAACATACTCCAAAAATAATATTCTAATTAAAATATTTATTATTAATATTATTATTTGCAGTGTATATAATTAGTTTTTTTTTTTTTCATGATAGGATTCAACCTAGTTCCTCCTTTTTCACTCTCTATGCTTGTCTTGGTTTTTCTGTTCATCGGATCTTAATTGGCTCAAATCGCCGAAAGCATTCACAACATCTGCACAAGCCTTAGGAAATGTCATCTGGAGAGTTCAGACCATTTTATACATTGCATGGTTTGAAACTGTATCTTAACATGTCTGAGACTTGACATTATTGCTGGGCTAAATACTGGTTCATACGGTAAACCGGTTTGAATTACGCAACCGGTATGATTGTGAATTGCTGCCGGTATGATTGTGAATTGCTGCCGGTATGATTGTGAATTGCGGTATGAGTATTGTGAATTGAGAGTTAACTGTTGAAGGTTCTGTCTGTAGGATTGACAAATTCAAAACATTGGAGAGGGCTTTTTTCACCCGGCCCCTCCTCTTCAGACTTGACGCACACGCAGGTTGCCAGATTGACAACACCAACAGGAACAAGTGCGCTTGACAATGAATTCAATGAAATATGCTGTTTTCCGCCAACTTGGCAAACCGGGGTGCTGAAATACAGTTGCTTCACTGAACAGCGTCCATTAGAGCTTAGAGTCCAAAAGTGTGCATACTTGTACTAATATTGAAATATTTACACGTTAATATTTCTTAAAACAGAATCACAATTTATAATAATTTTGTCACCATGAGGTGTCTTACTCTAGCAGAACACAGGCTTCAGGATGGCACATAAGTCTGAACTAGTAAGTTTAGGTATATTGGTGCAGCACCCATGGTTTTCTTGTAAGCAAACATCAATTTTATGCAAGCCGCTATTGACAGTCTGTGCAAACTGATCAAGAAAGGTGTGACGTGGACTTTCTTTGGGTTGTTGAAGTCTATTCTCGCGGCTGTATTCTGGATCAGTTGCAGATGCTTGATATTACATTACATTACATTATATTACATTACATTAAATTACATTTAATAATTTAGCAGACACTTTTATCCAAAGCGACTTACAAATGAGGACAGTGGAAGCAATCAAAATCAACTAAAGAGCAATGATATACAAGTGCTATAACAAGTCTCAGTTAGCTTAACGCAGTACACATAGCAAGGGCTTTTAAATTAGGGCTGTACGATGTGACGTTTAAGCATCGATATCGCGATGTACGAATCCATGATAGTCACATCGCAGAAAGTGCGATGTAGGCTGTCGTAGTTGATCGTTATTCATTATGTGTATGGGCCAGAGAGAGCGCGAGAGAGAGAGAGAGGGAGAGAGAGAGCGTGCGAGAGAGAGAAAGAGAGAGAGAGAGAGAGAGAGAGAGAGAGAGAGCGTGAGAGAGAGAGAGCGTGAGAGAGAGAGAGAGCGTGAGAGAGAGAGAGACAGAGAGAGAGAGAGCGTGAGAGAGATAGCGAGCGAGCCCCAGCCGCACGCTCACCGTCTTCAAACAACACGAGCGTTGTCTTGCGGAAAAATAAAATATTGCAATGTAATTTTTTCTCAATATTGTGCAACCCTATTTTAAATAATATAATAAATAAAAAGAAAACAGATAGAATAGAAAATCCATGTTTCTGACTGACAGAACCTAATGATTTGCAGCCATGCAGATTTAGTAGAGAAGTGGTCCAAGCACTGAGCCCTGAGGAACCCCAGTAGCAAGAAGTTGTTATTTGGAAACCTTAAACCTCAAAAACACCCTGAAAGACCTACCTGTGAGGTAAGACTTGAACTGCCTTGAACTAGTGCAGTTTCTGAGATGCCCATCTTCATGAGGGTGGACAGGAGGATCTCATTATGTGAAAATGGTTCTCACAATGCGAAAAAGTGGATGACAATCCTAAACACTGATTTGGGATTGGGGCTTTATATGAATGTACCTCTGAGGCGAACTGACTGTATTCAGAAAATTTTAGATGGTATTTTCTTTTCATCTTAATATCATATAATAGATATTAAAGTAGTGCTTATAAGTGCATCACTGCTTTATTTACAACATTAACCAAGGAAACACTGCTGTTCCATAAGTGCCAGCTACTGTTAGAGAGTGAATCTGCGTCTCATTCAGTCCGTCTGCTGTTTTTGTTTCATTCAGATGTGTTTTATATAGTATAGTTTCACAAAGCTTAATTCAGACAGTTCTGTTTGCTTCAAAATGTGAAATTATACAGTCTAATTTAAATGAAAAACTGCTCATGCTAGCATATTTCTTTGGAACGTGATTAAAGTGCAACGTGTTTCATGCATTCCATTTCATATGAAGGCCCAGTCAAGGAAAAATTGTGATAAACTGAAACTGCCACAATCCTAAACAAAATAAAAATTATGATACAGATTTTTTTTTCAAACCGCCCACAGCACTACTTGACATCTCTCTAAATGTGTGGGAATGGAGAATCTACCCATAGACTCTTAAAGATCTGACAGAGCCTTTCCTTGATCATGTTCAGATAGCACACAGAAACTGCTGAATATGACATCAAAGCCGAATCACACACAAATAAACTCACTCTTTCTTCACAGGGTGAGAAGTTTGGTCCATTTGCAGGTGAAAAGCGGATGCTGAGTGACTTGGATGAAAGCATGGATCCACGACTGATGTGGGAGGTGGGTGACTAGACTCAACAATCATTCCATTGCTTTACCCTTTAATGTTTGTGATACGTTTTTTGAGTTTGTATCACTTTGGAGCACTTCAGAGGCAACTCATATCTTATCAAGCATTTATAAAATGCCAGTTTATATCTTGACTATTTTATGACTTTACAACATTAATGTTTTTAAGAAGAGAAAATCATAAAGGGTTAACCACTGTGCCAACACACCCACCCACCCTTTTTGTAAATGCATGCTGTATACAGTACACATTTTTTTAATAAATGTGATAAAAACAATGGGCCTTTTTCACAAGATGACGTGTTTAGCATTTATCAGCATCGGAAATCCTCAAAAGTTTTTAATTTTTTTTTTTTTTTTAATTATTATTATTTTTTAAATGTGTGCCTATTTATAACATTATTCTTTGTTTTATATCAACTTTGCATCCAAACAAAAAAAACAGTTAATACTAATTCGAGGGTGTTTCTAATGCAGCGTCTATGGGAGGGACAATAAATTTGACATCATTCTCTCTTCTGACTGCTGTTATCAGTCTCTCATAATTGTTTTCCTTTTATTGAAAGTCATGAAAACACTATCGCGGAGTTTTTCTTTTGCTATTTGAATAAATGGGAATACAAAAAAATATATTTGTGGTAATCTCCCATTCGATGCTCTTTAATTCGACTTCCACTGCTGAGAAACCAGAAAACATGTGAAAAAGGTACATAGGCCTATTTGATTTCCATGAAAATAGTTTCTGAAGATTTTTTCCATAAATAGTTTTTTAAACTTTTCAAGTTTCTTGAATAACAGATATACAGTGTGAGTAGTACTTGACACCACTGTATGTGTGTGTGTGACAAGGCCAAGGCCAATGCTCAGTTTTAATCACTGTTATTAATGCGCTGCTGTAATTGATGCGCGTGCACACACACACACCACTCGAACACAGAGATCTGAGATCATGAGCTGCCACGCGACTTTCATTAATCTATACTGAATCGCTACATTATATTGCTCTGCAACGAAGGGGGTAAAATCGTGTGGTTTTTTTAAGTAACTAAACTTAGCTTCATTGTTTGTAGAGAGAGACAGAAGCAGACAATTTACACACCCCTCTCTCTATCTCACTCTCTCTAAATAGCCATATTTGAGATTTTTTGTTGAGTAGTTTTCATCACTGGATATAGCTGTTGTTCAGACAGACGCATCACTGCTCATCTCCAGGCAACCATTAATTGGACGAGACGTGCAAGCATGAACTACACTCACGCTGACTCTCTCATGCCAGACACGTCTCCCAGTGCATGCCGTATCTAATATCCCATCAAATATCTGCTATTTAAAGATTTGGGTATATTTTCGGTGGCATAAAAAGTTATAATTATAACGCAGAAAGGTCGGATTCAGCCAAATTAGACTTGTGATTTATTGATCTGCCTGCCCTGATGACACTATTCTGCCTAAAGTATAGTGAGCTTAAATCTTAAATTACACACTTTTGCATATAATTAGTGTGATAAATCATCCATCTTTCATCCTGCGTGTGTGTTGTGATGCAGGCAATTGCAGGGAATTTACCTTTCAAGATTAGTCAGAATAAGTCTCTAATAGTCTGCATTTCAGTAAGTTAAGAATGAGCAGTAATAATTTGTATTCAGAAACAGTGGGACAAAGGTACTCGTCAGATTTAAGAAAAGAGCATTCCTGTGGGACGTAAAAGTGTTCCTGATTTAAGGCTGAAATTGTGTACACCGCATAAACTGTTACTCTCTGGTGTAATATTGTTGTGAAAGTTAATTTGTTAGTAAAAAGTGCTTGAAAACTGCTGTGTAAGTACATTGAAATACATTGTCACTGGATAGTCTTGCCAACCTGTTTGTATCAACAAAGTATGTAATTATACTTGCATAATACTGTAAGTAGGGATCCATCATTAAAATTCTGATTGTGTTATGGCTGATAAATGGGAGATTAAAATGTATTAATCTACAAACCCGATTCCAAAAAAGTTGGGACACTGCACAAATTGAGAGTAAAAAAAGAAGGATAACAAATCAAATGTTGAAAGTGAGACATTTTGAAATGTCATGACAAATATTGGCTCATTTTGGATTTCATGAGAGCTACACTTTCCAAAAAAGTTGGGAGAGGTAGCAGAAAGAGGCCGGAAAAGTTAAATGTACATATAAGGAACCGATGGAGGACCAATTTGCAACTTATTAGGTCAGTTGGCAACATGATTTGGTATAAAAAGAGCCTCTCAGAGTGACACTGTCTCTCAGAAGTCAAGATGGGCAGAGGATCACCAATTCCACCAATGCTGCGGTGCATAATCATCTCTGTGCGTAAGGGTCCAGGCCGGAAAACCATACTGGATGCCCATGATCTTCTTGTCCTTAGACGGCACTGCATCACATACAGGAATGCTACTGTAATGGAAATCACAACATGGGCTCAGGAATACTTCCAGAAAATATTGTCTTGAACACAATCCACCGTGCCATTTGCTGTTGCCGGCTAAAACTCTATAGGTCAAAAAAGAAGTCATATCTAAACATGATCCAGAAGCACAGGTGTTTTTCAGGGCCAAGGCTCATTTAAAATGGACTGTGGCAAAGTTGAAAACTGTTCTGTGGTCAGACTTATCAAAATTTGAAGTTCTTTTTGGAAAACTGGGATGCCATGTCATCCAAACTGAAGAGGACAAGGACAACCCAAGTTGTTATCAGCATCAGTACAGAAGCCTGCATCTCTGATGGTGCGGGGTTGCATGAGTGTGTGTGGCATGGGCAGCTTACACATCTGGAAATGCACCATCAATGCTGAAAGGTATATCCAAGTTCTAGAACAACATATGCTCCCATCCAGACGTCGTTTCTTTCAGGGAAGACCTTGCATTTTCCAACATGACAATGCCAGACCACATACTGCATCAATTACAACATCATGGCTGCATAGAAGAAGGATCCGGATACTGAAATGACCAGTCTGCAGTCCAGATCTTTCAACCATAGAAAACATTTGGAGCATCTTAAAGAGGAAAATGCAACAAAGACCTAAGACATTTGAGCAACTAGAAGCCTGTATTAGACAAGAATGGGACAACATTCCTATTCCTAAACTTGAGCGACTTGTCTCCTCAGTCCCCGGACGTTTGCAGACTGTTATAAAAAGAAGAGGGGATGCCACACAGTGCTAAACATGGCCTTGTCCCAACTTTTTTGAGATGTGTTGATGCCATGAAATTTAAAATCAACTTATTTTCCCCTTAAAATTATAAATTTTCTCGGTTTAAACATATGATATGTTATCTATGTCGTATTCTGAATAAAATATTGAAATTTGAAACTTCCACATCATTGCATTCTGTTTTTACAATTTATACAGTGTCCCAACTTTTTTGGAATCGGGTTTGTATTATACTTGACTTTACTTGAATAAAATGATATAAAAAAATATGCCAACACTATTATGCTTTAATTTATTATGCTTTTTAATCTGCTTTAATGTACATGGATCTGTGGGTTGCATTCAGTGGATACACAGCCCATAGAGTCTCATTGAAATCATGTTCCACTGCAAGCTTATGACAGTTATTGTTACCATTGAACTTCATCTATGTGTAACGGAGAAGAGGTTATAAATGTGTAATTTTGGGTTCCCACCTGTAAGCTATGCAATTCATGAAAGCATCTTGCATGATATTTGGATGAAGCTCTAGACTGTTCATTGGACACTCTTTCAATGACTGTTTAGTGGTTGTTGAGAAGCAGCTTAAAGTGCAACATTGTCGCATGGATTCTGATTGAATGGCTTGTAACCTTTGGATATGTGCACTTCTGCAGGTTCGAGGGAATAAAGGTGACGTGCTCTATATCCTAGACGCTAGTAATCCTCGCCATGCTAACTGGCTTCGCTTCGTTCATCAGGCCCCTTCACAGGAGCAGAAGAACCTGGCCGCCATTCAGGTATGACACGATGCCACAGCCTGATAACCACAGAGATCTCTTTACATTCTCTCAGATACACATCGTTGCTAGGTCCTGAATACATTGGCAGCTGCCTTCTTAACAGCTTAATTTGAGGGACTGATTTGGAACACTGTATAGACAAGAAGTCTGCATCAACCTACAATAAGTGTAAGTAAGGTTTGACTCTAATGGTGTGTTCACATATGCGCACCGCGTCACGCACTCTAGATTACTCTTGGGATGTTTTTTGTGTCACTTCCTTGAATAAAAACAGCGTGATCAACCATGGTGGAGATAACCACAATCACTGTTTTGTACCTTAATTTAATTCTAAACTCAAAACCTACCCATTTAACCAATACTACCTGTAACAATATGTCTTTTCTTAAACTGTTCTGGTTCTCTGCTTGTATTTGGCTGTTTGTACTACTACTGTGATCTGCATCTGCAATCGCACATGTCTTTGACTTGGCAAATGTCCCTTGTCCATTTAATTGATTATAAACAGTATGCAATTATTGTTTTTCTGCTACTCTTATTGTGAAGCGTCCTTGAGCTTGGGAAAGGCTCTGTATATATATATTAAACATACTAATACAAATTGAACATTTTACGTAGGCAACTCATTAGGTTTTGGTTCAGAGCCACGGAGTATAAGAGCAGCTTTGAAACGGAGGCAGAAAGCAGAGGGAATGAGATGGAGTGAGTAGTTTGTTATGTCTGGCGGTGTTGATGTGCTTTTGCAGAGCCAGAGATCTGAAAACACCAAAGAGTGTGGAGATAAGAGAAGTGTAATGAGCCTTAGACGAATGACACACACACACAGGGACATGTGGGCGTACACATTGAGGTCACATGAGCTGGATATGGCAGCTGAGTAGTGACCAATAATGCAGTGAGCTGGCAACCTCCAGTGCCCTTCTCACAGTCAGTATTAATGCACCTGTAGCACCTTGAGATTCAGATAAAATAATGTGAATAATACTGTGATTGCAGAATGATTTCACAGCTCATCTCAACACCTAAAAACATATCTTTGTGCTTACCATAGCTGGCTGGAGGGTTCACTATAGAGTCAGTCACAACAAAGACCGAATGTAAATGTGCAGTGTGCTTCTGCATGCTAGATGTGTTCCTAGGGTTGCTTATGGTAATGGTTAAATGAATAAATATTAAAACTGATCATTATTTTAATGATTACTTTATAAACGTGAATATTAATCAAAGTTGTTGTCTTAAGAAATGTCTTCATAATTTCATGTAAGCGCCAGTTAAGGAAATATTAACTTGATGTCTTGTTTATTTGATCTCATCTAGTTTACTGGTTTATTTATCATTTACAGTAGCACGCTCTCTACCTTATTAAAACTGGTATAAAGAATCTTCCATTCAAAGCTGAAATAAGTGAAAAAAAGTGAAATAACAAATTTTATTTAAGATAATTGCAATTCATATTTAATATTTCCAATTAATCCCAGGAATTAAAAAAAAGAGTACAATTTCAACAGCAGCAGTCTTTTTCTGCTGAAATTGCTGTAATTTTTACAGTCACTTTCATTATCTCAGAAGATATGGCTAAACTCCAGCATACTGTTTGATTAAACTTAATTTATCTAGAGAAGCAGAAATTGTGATTTTGTGGTTAAAATATGATTAAGAGAAGTCCAGTGTGTTCCCAAAATATCAAGATTTGTATCTGCAACATGTTGTCTTATGTTTTTCTCAATAAACTAAATTGACAACGTACTACTATAATACTTTACCAACTTAGTAAATTGAATTATTTTTCTTTGTTCTCTGTCTCTCATGGACGGATGCAGACTTTGCACTGCAGTGTGTCTGTGAACTGGTCTCAGTTTGAGATGTTGAAGGTCTGATGGCCATCAAGAGAACCGAGTCTGTGTTTCGTCACACATGACATCTCTCTCACCATCTCCCTGTGTTTTTAACATAATGTACAGCAACGGTGCTTATTTCCACATGACCTTTAGGCAATGAAGGTCCGATAAAGTCATTAAACAGGGGTTCAAGTGTTTGGCCTTTGACCTTAATCAGGAAGCGCTGCTATCTTACGCTTCCCCTCGTGTGGATGTTTGATCACTGTTGTGTTGTCTGTTCAGTGTCCGACGACACCTGCTTGCTTTTCAACGTCTAATTCAGTTATAACACACACACACACACACACACACACACACACACACACACAAATGGAAGATCATTCTTTCTATATGCAGTAATCATCAATTTAGTGTGATATAGAAATCTGACTGATACCAAGAGCTTATATTTCTGTTTATTATGGCTCACACCTTATATACACTATCATTGAAAAGTTTCTGGTCTGTAAGTTTTGTAAAGGTTTTTGAAAGCAGCCTCTTCTGTTCAACAGGACTGCATTTATTTGATCAAAAAAATATTTTCAGCATCTTTACTCCAGTCTTCAGTGTCTAATATACTGATTCACTGCTCAAGAAACATTTCTGATTATTATCAATGATGAAAACAGTTCCTTCATATTTTTGTCGAAACGGTGATATTCCTTTTTGCAGGATTCTTTGAGGAAAAGAAAGCATAAACAGAAATCTCTTCTAGCAATGCAAAAACTTTCCTGACACTTTTGATCAATTTAATGTGCATTATGTTGCTGACACTGTTTCTGTGAACAGGACGGGGAGAATATTTTCTATCTGGCTGTTGATGACATCGAGACGGATACAGAGCTTCTGATTGGCTACCTGGACAGTGATATGGAGGAGGAAGAGGAGGACCTGGAGGAAGACCAGGACATCAAAGATGAAGATGGGAGCAGTAAAGAGAGCAAACACCTCGGTGCAGAAACAGGTATGCATGTTAAGGGTCTTTCTATGAATCATTTACACAGAAATGAGTGAATGGGTCTACAGATAACCATCTAGATCACTATAATTAAGAATAAATACAGTGGGCATAAATAATTACAATAGTAGTAGTGATCATTTGTTATGAATAAATGCACAGTTTATGTTTT
Source organism: Carassius auratus (assembly GCF_003368295.1). Lineage (NCBI taxonomy): Eukaryota > Metazoa > Chordata > Actinopteri > Cypriniformes > Cyprinidae > Carassius > Carassius auratus. The sequence goes on along the minus strand of NC_039300.1, from coordinate 1,306,090 downwards.
TTGTTGTAGTCTAATGGCCATGTAGTCATAATTGTGTCAAAAAGCAGCAGTGAAACGTGATTCTTCATTTCCATTATCACGCACTTAAAGGGATAGTTCACCCAGAAATGACAATTTGATGAAAATATACTCATTCTCAGGCCATTCAAGATGTAGATGAGTTTGTTTCTTCATCAGATTTGGAGAATTATAGCATTGCATCACTTGCTCATCAATGGATGCTCTGCAGTGTATGGGTGCCGTCAGAATGAGAGTCAAACAGCTGATAAAAACATCACAATAATCCACACCACTCCAGTCCATCAGTTAATGTCTTGTAAAGTGAAAAGCTGTGTGTTTGTAAGAAACAAATCAATCAAGGCATCCATAATCCATAATCACACTTCCTCCGATTCACACAACATACTGTGTTGTTGTATTATGTTGTATGATAAATATGGCAGCATTACATAAGCCAGTGCAAAACTAACATCTCTGGTTTATAATGTGTGCTTGTGTGTGTGTGTGTGTGTGTGTAGAGCTGGTGATTAAGAAGGAAGATTACCCGTGTCTGCTGTGTGAGAGCAGCTTCCCCAGTGAAGAAGTGTTAGCTGAACATCTTCAGAGCCTTCATCAGAGAGGAAGTACAGAGGACAAAGAGTTCAAATGTCACTCCTGCGGAAAAGAGTTTCCTGTCAAACAGGCCCTGCAGCGCCAGTCAGTAACACACACACACACACACACACACAGTACACAGCTCATCAGTGTCTCACGTATTAATGCTGATGTTGTCCTGTTGATTTGCAGTGTTCTTCACTGTACAGAGAGCTCCGCTTCATCAGGAGACCCTTCAAAAGCTCATCAGTGTGTCCTGTGTCACAGCACCTTCTGTTCAGAGTCCAGGTACATCAGTCTCGAGCCGTTTCCATTCTCATGTGCAGTGCCCACTACTCCTGTTTCCCTTCGAAACGTGCCACATTACAGAAGCATTTTCTGGTGATTTTAGGTTAAAATTGAGTGTTTGTGTGTGCAGTTTTGAGCAGCATAAAGAGGTGTGTAAAGGAGACGGTCGGTTCATCTGTAAGGTTGAGAGCTGTGGGAAAAGATTCAGGAGTAAAGACGCCTTGAAGAAACACAAAGGCAACGTCCACACAGGTTGGTGGTGTCACACACACACACACACACAAACACGTGAGAGAGATATCACCCGTCTGTAATGAGAGTCTAATCAGCGGCTGTTTAACATCTTCATTAATCTCTTCATTTCTGAGCCGCTCTTCATCCTCTCGGTCTGTCAGATAAACGCTAAGCGCTCCCTCCCTCTCTACACTCATCTTTTCACCAGACCCTCAACACGTCTGTCTCTCTGCCAGAAGCGCACACATCTGAGAAAACGAGTCAAAGACCCCTAATCAGCTGATGAAAGCATGTATCAGAATGTTATTGTCAGTAATTATAATTGGACCGTTTAGCCACATGTAAGTAAATAAGTCATTTGCAAATTAATCCAAACAGTAAGCTAAACGATTAACTGAGCGCTTGTGGAAGTGCTTACAGCTATATAAATAAATAATGTGTGTTTTGCTATGGTAAGGTCTTTAAAGTGGACATGGAGAAGAGGATAAAGCTTTGACATACTATTTAGATGTAAACATTACAACGTGCAATCTCTCTGCCTAGTCCAACCAAACCTCTTTTTCATGGTTCTGTTCTGTGCTTTTCTGGGCTGTGAATATCAGCTCTGGATCACGACAAGTTTTCATAACTTGAAAAAACGGAAAAATTAAGATAAATGGTACAAAACAAGATATCTCGGATTATAATTAACAAATCTTTCTACACTTTTCATGCCAACAACTTGTTTGTTTGCAGTAAAGTTATTTTATTTACAATTATAGTTTGCTATGCATTTTATCTTATTTATCTAAAAGATTTCTAACTGTTAAGTTATTTAGATAAATAATTACGTATCTAATTATTTAGAATTAAAGACAATCCAAGAAGATTTTAAGCACTCTGGATGTTACAATATTCTCAAAACCCATGCAGACTTTAAACTGGTTTTATGTTTTTAAACTTTGAACATGTACATTTGCTGTGTTGACTGTTGTATACCTGTTAAAGAGAAAATAATAAAATGAAAATCTGTCATCATTTAATCACACTCAAGTTGCTCCAAACCTTAATGAGTTTCTTCTGTTGAACACACACACACACACACACACACACACACACAAGGGGCCCTATTTTAACGATATAAACGCAAAGTGTAAAGCGCACGGCGCAGGTGCACTCAGGGCGTGTCCAAATCCACTTTTGCTATTTTAAAGACGGAAAAACGGTCCTTGCATTGGGGTGCATTTTTGGAATGGGTTGTCCCTATTCTCTTTATAAGTAATTTGTCATAATGTTCTCAGTGTCATCTCCCTTTAAGAGCGAGATGCGCTCGCCCTATGGCGGATCACTATTTACATGGTGGAATTTGTTGGCGGAAAAGCAGAATGCTTCTCAGGCGAAGAAACCGATCTGTTCATGCACGAAGTTAAAGCGTGCAAACAGATCATCTACGGGACAAACAGGCATCCACCAAAGCTCCACGCGATGGGACAGTTAAAGGTACAGGTTTTAGGACCTTCCACGAGAGGGCACACTACCAAAACAAAAACAATCACATGGATTGATGACGCTAAGGAGCGTGGAATGATGGTATTTGTTGTCTTCTACCCAACAACTGACTGTCATTCAATCAGACGGAAAGATAAATCATGGATTTAACGGATGCAAAGACGTGATAAGACTATCGATCAGACACGCCCTCGCACGGGTCAAGAGACGCGATGCCCCGCGTTTGGCGTGTATTCCCCATAATACTAATCTTGTTGTTTGTTATAATAGCATAAGTTTTCTGTAAAGATACGAATAAAACCAACTCACCCGTCAAGTAAAACACAAGCAAGATCGGCATCTCTTTCTAGTTGAAGTTTGTCGCAAAGCTCTCTCCATCTAGAAAATGCTTTCTCTCCTCTTGTCCTAAACTCTTCTTGGTTTGTTTGGTTGGCCCGTGCGCTTACGTTTACGTGAGCTGTCCTTGTAGACAGAACCAGGGGCAGACGGTAAACAGTATTTGTCCATGACACTGTTGTCATGTGGTTTCTACGTCAGTAAAGGCGGTAATAAAGGGGAACTAACGTCACTGTTTAGAATGGGAATTTTCTCTTAATTTACAAGTACCGTATTTTTTGGACTATACGTAGCAACTGAGTATAAGTCTCATCAGTCCAAAAATACGTCATGATTAGGAAAAAAACAGAGAACCAAGAACCAAGAGAAAACATTACCGTCTCCAGCCGTGAGAGGGCGCTCTATGTCTACAGTGTAGAGTACAAGAGCACTGAGCTGCATAGAGCGCCCTCTCACGGCTGGAGACGGTAATGTTTTCTCCTGGTTCATTTCTCTCGGTTCATGTCAAATTAATTTTGATAAGTCGCACCTGACTATAAGTTGCAGGACCAGCCAAATTATTAGAAAACATTAGATATATTGTTAGTAAACAGCTGGACAAAATGTATAAAACTAACCTACTTTGTACTGCAAATATCTTACAAATTGTGTCTTTAATATATATATGTGTGTGTATTGGCACGATTGTTCAATTAATTAGCCAATTAGCAGTCTATTTTCAGCTCCTTAAAATAGCAATGCGCCTGAACACACCTCTTTTTTAGACCTGCATGCCCATGGGCGTACAAATTGGCACAAATACATTTGCTAATTAAACGACGTGGCGTTGGACAGGAAAACGGCACCGGACTGAAACTAGTAAACACATTTGCGCTGTGCCTTGCGTCGCATTGTGCCGGGTGTATGATAGGGCCCAAGGTATTTTGAAGAATTTTGGTAAACAAGTAGTTGCTGGAAGCCATAGAAGGACATGGCTAGCAGCAAATTTTTGGTTACCAGTATCTTCTCTCTTCAACATGCTCTAAGATAGAAAATTATGCAGGTTTGGAACGACTTGAGTGTGAATTTTCTTTTCATACTTTTTATTTTTGGGTGAACTATGCCTTTAAGTTTCAACAATATGCTGAAATTAACCAATCACCAGAGAGTTAATTTACACATTGAAATTTTAAGGACACACTACCAAAAACAAACAAATGAACAAAACTAAATTCTGACAGTTTGTTCTGCAAGAAACCTAGACTAAGATTAACGTGTATTACCAAATAAAGTGTAGAATAAAAAAGTGTTGAAATTTTTTTCAATAAGCCAGTGCTTTAAGGGATTGTTATTGAGTTATTGAGGGATATTGTATCTTCCTCTTATACGGGAAATACGTCTTAGCTGACCTTTCACCCCTTTTAAATATAGATGTTTTCGTCTTGGTGTTGTACTTCATGCTAAACCAGGAACTGCTTCATGTAAGGACTTCCTGATGTTTACTTGGAACTGATGCAGTGTCTCCATTAGCAGCTCCTCATGCCATCAGGATGTGTCCTGCTGCTCATGTGATGTATGACCTGTGTGTGTGTGTGTGTGTGTGTGTAGGGAGTGCTCGCAGGAAGTTGGTATGCACCATCTGTAATAAGAAGTGCTCATCCTCACTCAACCTGCAGGAACACCGCAAGGTCAGATCATCTCTCCATAAATCTCCTCTTATCGTTCATCCAGTTCATCTCTTCATATTTCTTACCTTTCACTTCATCTATTTTGGCTTTAATCTGTCTCCTCTGTCATGCCATCTATTCCTCTGTCCTTTTTCTGGCCCTGTCTCAAATGACACACTCAGCGCTTGCAGTGCTCCATACTTTTAGTCCGCACTTTTAGCACTAAAGGAATTACGCAAATCAGGTAATGGAATAAACATTTGGAAAAATCTAGCACTCAACACAATTTGCACCATGCAGTTCTCCATCTTGCAGGCTGGTTATGATTTGACATCCTGTCCACCAGTCCACCAGACTTGACTTGGTTCTTGAAAATATAAAAAGGGTTTACAGCCTGCTAATTGTGACGGGATAATACTGCTGCTGACATTAGCGAACAAAACACATTTATAAATCTGTTTCTGTATACATTTATTTACATTAAACAGAACTATATTTTCAAGTAAAAGTATGAAAATGCCAGTTCTGTCAAAACTGACAGTTCTGACTTTTTCCCCTCACAATTGAGTTTATATCTCACAATTCTTCTTTTCTCAAAATGTAGATATATACTGTATAAGTCTAATTCTGAGGAGAAAAAAAAGACCTATGAATTGCGAGTTCATATTTCTCAATTCTGACTTTATAATGGACATATTTCTTGTTATAAAGTCAGAATGTAAGTGTCTCAGATGAAGATCACAAGAGCAAAAATCCACATCAAGTTCACCATTTAGGACCTCATCTTTCGTATCTCGCTTAAGTTCTCAACTTCGTCTTTTCCTCTCTTTGGCTGCTGTCTGATCCATATATGTAATTCTGCCCTAGTCTGTTTCATTGTTTTTGAAAAGCTGGACAAAAATAAGAAACGTAGCCATCTTAGACTCTGCTTGGCTCTTGTATGCCGTCCATCTCTCTCTGTCTCTTAGCTGGAGATGGGCTTCATGTTGATGTTGTAAGGTTTTCCACTGGTGTGAGTGTGTACAGAAAAGTGGTCTTTTGTTTCACAACTCATCCCCGTGGCCCTTGTGAAATTTAAGAGTTGGGGAGTCCAGACGGCCCGACCTTCCTGCTGGCGTCAGGGTTCCTCTACAAAAAAACCAGAGGAATATCAAACAAATAGCTTCATCATCATCTCCAAATCACCACAAAAGTCTGTTAATGGTCCATTTATTCCTGGGAAGATTCATGGTTAGAGTGTGTGGGCGTCCTTTTCAATATATATCCCACGTTTTAGATTCTTTTCAGTGAAACCGCAATGCTAAACCTTGGCCGAACGAGTTGAAAGTGACAAATGAAGGTCATATGATTTTCTGACTGAAGGAGGTAGGTGAAGAACCACAATGCAGGTTTAATGTTCTCATGATTGGGATGTTCCCATTGCTCCACCAAACCAACATCTCTGTTTTGGCCTGAAGAATGCTATCATCACCCTCTTTGCCTAAACTTGACGTAAAACAGGCACTTCCTCCTGTCAGTGTTCACTCCTCCAGCGGTTATCAGCGCAGCTGTTCTGAGAGCGAGTCTTTCCAGTCACAGCTGTCCAGATTAGGCTTCACCTGGAAGAGAATCATCTGCGTTTGCTGCTGTGGTGGACATTTCTGATTGTTCGGAAATGCTATACAAAAAAAACTTTTGCAATACAAAGAAAGGATTTTTAGAAATGTTGGCCTACTGAAAAGTATGAACATGAAAAGTATGAGCATGTACAGCACTCAATACTCAGTTGGGGCTCCTTTTGCCTGAATGATTGCAGCAATGCGGCGTGGCATGGAGTCGATCAGTCTGTGGCACTGCTCAGGTGTTTTGAGAGCCCAGGTTGCACTGATAGTGGCCTTCAGCTCTTCTGCATATTGCATCTTCCTCTTCACAATACCACATAGATTTTCTATGGGTTAAGGTCATGCGAGTTTGCTGGCTAATTAAGAACAGGGATACCATGGTCCTTAAACCAGGTACTGGTAGCTTTGGCACTGTGTGCAGGTGCCAAGTCCTGTTCGAAAATTAAATCTGCGTCTCCATAAAGTTGGTCAGCAGCAGGAAGAATGAAGTGTTTTAAAACTTCCTGGTATATTGCTGCGTTGACCTTGGACCTCAGAAAACAGAGTCGACCAACACCAGCAGATAACATGGCACCACAAACCATCACTGACTGTGGAAACTTTACACTGGACCTCAAGCAACGTGGATTGTGCCTCTCCTCTCTTCCTCCAGACTCTGGGACCCTGATTTCCAAAGGAAATGCAAAATTTACTTTCATCAGAGAACATAACTGTGGACCACTCAGCAGCAGTCCAGTCCTTTTTGTCTTTAGCCGAGGCAAGATGCTTCTGATGCTGTCTGTTATTCAAAGAGTGGCTTGACACAAGGAATGTGACAGCTGAAACCCATGTTTTGCATACAACAAAACTGTGGACCACTCAGCAGCAGTCCAGTCCTTTTTGAAGCGAGACGCTACTGACTCTGTCTGTTGTTCAAGAGTGGCTTGACACAAGAATGCGAAGCTCAAACCCATGTCTTGCATACGTCTGTGTGTAGTGGTTCTTGAAGCACTGACTCCAGCTGCAGTCCACTCTTTGTGAATCTCCCACACATTTTTGAATGGGTTTTGTTTCACAATCCTCTACGGGGTGCAGTTATCCCTATTGCTTGTACACTTGTTTCTACCACATCTTTTCCTTCCCTTCCCTTCGCCTCTCTATTAATGTGCTTGGACACAGAGCTCTGTGAACACCCAGCCTCTTTTGCAATGACCTTTTGTGTCTTGCCCTCCTTGTGCAAGGTGTCAATGGTTGTCTTTTGACCACTTGACAACTGTCAAGTCTCCCCCATGATCGTGTAGCCTACAGAACTAGACTGAGAGACCATTTAAAGGCTTTGCAGGTGTTTTGAGTTAATCAGCTGATTAGAGTGTGGCACCAGGTGTCCTCAATATTGAACCTTTTCACAATATTCTAATTTTCTGAGATACTGAATTTAGGATTTTCCATAGTTGTCAGTTATAATCATCAAAATTAAAAGAAATAAAGATTTGAAAGATATCAGTCTGTGTGTAATGAATGAATATAATATATACGTTTCACTTTTTGAATGGAATTAGTGAAAGAAATCAACTTTTTGATGATATTCTAATTATATGATCAGCACCTGTAGTTATAGTTGGTTGAATATTATCTATCCATTTAGTATGACCCATAGCACGTGTACTTTCTGAACTCATCGATGAAAGAGTTTTAGCATCAGGTCTAACAAAAACTCCCCCACATCATGATGAATTTAAGTTTCGTTTCGGCAGAATTAAGTTTCAATCTCTGTGGCCTTACTTCATTTCCTGGGCTGCTCGTTATGCAAACACACAGTTTGGTCATGGGGCTTTTTCCTGATTTTCCATCCCTCTCCATCTTTGTCTTTGTAATAGATGTCCAGCCTTCCTTTTTTGCACTAGACCGTGTCCATCTGACTGCAGACCATCATACCAGCCGTGTCGTTTGGAAAGCCTGCTAATATAATTTGCTTTGTGAAAGTGGGGACTTGAAAGCTTCTCTTCCACATGCAGAAAGTTTCTCTATACGTTTATAAACTGGCATGATAATATTACAAGTGCCAAGCATTTCCCAGAAAACTAAGTCATTAGAGCTGTGAATGGAGCTTGTGGCTTTGTTCTCAGTACTTCAAGACATTTAGAGAAGATCTTAGAAATGACTTTCAGAGCATTGATAGAGCGGCATTTTTTTTTTATTAAATGACTTTACAAATTCAGATATATTCACAGTAGAGAAGAGTGGGGTAAGATGTGCCAGTTTTTATGTAAAAGAACAGTTCACCCAAAAATGAAACTTCTGTTATTTATTCACCCTCATGTTGTCCCAAACCCATAAGACATATGTTCATATTTGAAAAAATGAACAAATATTTTTCAAGATATTTTTAACGAAAACTTAGCGATATCTGCAGCTCCACTGAAAGTCCATTAAACCACAACTTTGATGCTTCAAAAAGTTCATTAAAAACACACAAGTACAGTTGAGCTTGTGTTTATCGTATTTGATGTGCTCTATTCATTTGTGTTGATTAATGTTTACGTGTGAGTAATAGCATACATTCAATTTGTTCATCATATAAAGTGATCATGTATCTTAAGAAGACTTTTTACAATGTCTTCATTAACTTCTTAAAGCATTCAAGTTTTGGTGTAGAGGACTTTCAATGGAGGCACAGAAATCTCAGGTTTGATTAAAATAAAATACAAATATTATGAAGAGTCCAGGTGCATCTTGATACCACTTTACCCACTGACACATCTTACCCCTCCCTGCCCTGTGTACGTTTTTTTAGACGCTCTCACAGATGATGTTTAAACATAATATTTACTTGACATCTTAACATTTTAACGAAACCGAATTAGAAGGAACCATCGCTGCAAAGAGGGCACTGGAAAAATCCATCAGATTTATAGTTAGGGCACAGTTTTGTCATATAAAACTTCAGTTAGTGTTTAATTGGAGGATTACTTTGTGTAAAACCACACTTTTTTATACAGTGCTACTAATTGCACTAGAATTACAGTAACTCTCAGAAAGCAATTTCAAGTATCACAGCTTTTCCAGAAACAACCTGTTCGATATTAGTAGAAGTAGTTAGTATGAAACAAGAAAATAATAGCACACACTCCTAGAATGCTGTAACACTACTGAATCAGCTCATTCTTAGAGTTTCATTCTAAAACGATTTAGTTAAATTGAGCTATAACTCAGTAGTGTTCATGCCTCTTTAAATGGCTTCAGTATAGGTGGCAACTCTATGTTTGTAGTTCGTAGTGTAGCCAACTATGTTTCAAAAGAGTTAGAAGCTTCAAACTTCTAAGAATTTAAAGTAGTTAAACTAAATTATTAGAAGCGTGTAGCTCAGGAATATAGTGTTTCAAAGTACTTCAACATTGGTTTTACATCAAGCACTGTGACACATGTGGCGTGTTGTTTTCATCATACTGGATGAAGTAGCAGAGAATATATGACAGTTTTATTATGGCACGTTTGCAGTTTTCAACAGAAACTGACTGGAGAGAGTTCACAGTAATTTGTACGTCCTGATTCCCTGTGAGAAGTCGGACTGAAATGAACAGATGAACTGAAATGTGAACATTTATTAGCTGACTTGTGTTACTCAAAACCGATCAGACGTTTAATTACATTTCCATCTGTCTGTGTGTGTTGTCCTTTGTGAATTGGGTTAAGGATTATTTTCAAGGTCACACACCAAGAACAGGCAACTAAATCCCACCCAAGAGTTCAACAATCACCCTCAACGGTCCAATAAAAGACCTCAGATGTGTTCTGGTCATTACGTTCATATACTGAGCATTCGATTCTGGTCTGGGTTGTCCGTTTGTTGTACTTTGTGGTTACTAAACACAATTGGTGACACTGAAAGTTCGCCGTTTGAAAAAGTTGTTTTTCTTAAAGGATCCTCATGTTATTTCAAATTCGTTTTTTTTTTTGTCTTTTTTTTTTTTTTTTGAGAAATGCCTCAATGTTTTAATTTCTCCATACAATGGACTTTAATGGTAACCAAAATTGGTGGGTTACTAGCTTTCTTTGAAATACCTTCCTCTGTGTTTCGCAAAAGAAAGAAAGTAATACATGTTTGAAGCGACATTAGCGTGATTCAACAATACCAGAAAATTCCTTTTTCAGCTTTACAGTATTTTGTCATTTTTGTATTTTCAGGTTCATGAGATATTTGACTGTACTGACTGCGATAAAAAGTTCATCTCCACGAATCAGTTGAAGCGACACATGATCACACACTCTGGTAAAGAACATGCACTCACATACAAATAATTCCAACCGTAAAAACGAGTATTCTGAGATGGTGTTGGTTCGTTATTTGTGACGTGTGTGTAGAAAAGCGTCCGTACACCTGTGACATCTGCAGCCGGAGCTTCAAGCGTCTGGATCAGGCCACGGCTCACAAGATCATCCACAGTGAGGATAAACCGTACAAGTGTAAGCTGTGCTGGAAGGAGTTCGCCCACCGCAATGTCTACAAGAACCACAAAAAGGTACTGATCAGTGTGTGTGTGTGTGTTCTTGATGTCTTGAGAGGCCTTCGTTTGTTCCAGTTTCAAAGGAAAGACAGATGGTTGGATGGACAGAGAGACTGACAGATTTTTGACCAAATAAACTGCTGTCATCTTATCTTAACGGCGATCTGGAGCCCAATCAGCCACTGTGGAGCCTAATCAAAACCTTCAGCCTAACCATGACCTGGAATGACACCGTGCGACCCCTGACCTTTACACCCTGCAGATGGCATTAACCCCAAAACCCCACACAGCTCTGAACAGAGAGTGTGTGAAATAAAGAAAAGAGCACAGAAATCAACGTTCAGATCTAGAAGGATAATATTTGCTTGCTTAACAAATGACTTCAGTCTTTCGTTTAGAAAGTAAATATGAAAACTCTTTTGCTTTCTGCTGATTTGACCAAGGAAACTTAACATTCACTACATTTTTTGGTTTTGAACTAAATACGAATGCCACTTTGCTTGTACAACTACAATGGAGGGGCCAAAATCTGCCAGTTTCTGATCTTACAAATCATAATTTGTGCTTTGAAGATGAATGAAAGTCTTATAGGTTTGGAGCAATGCGAGGGTGAGTGAATGAAGACAGAAAAAAAACCTATTTTCATTCTAAGATTTCAGCGTTCCCCTATAGCCACATTTAATGGCCACTGGTTTGAGAACCGCTGTTCTAGGTCTTTGCCCGGTGGTTTCTCGGGGGTTCTGCGTGGTTCATTTGTGGTTAATACAACCCGAGTCAATATCGTCCACCAAAGAAAACCTGAAGTCTGAAGTAAAACCAACCTCAACAAGCCTCTGATATATGTCACATTACAGAAGTTTATTCATCTTATAAGAAAACACTTCTCTGAGCTGTTTTTCTGTCTGCAGACTCATTCGGAGGAGAGGCCCTTCCAGTGTGAGGAGTGTAAGGCCCTGTTCCGCACCCCGTTCTCCTTACAGCGCCACCTCCTCATTCATACCAGTAAGTGTGTGTGTGTGTATCAGACACAACGCTCCAAACACACATGCTGCACGAGTGCACTGTGTTTGTGCCGTTACTCGTGAGTAAATGTGAGCAGCTCAGAGTATCCTGACACTCAAATCAGACCGGGTCCAGACAGACACGCGCCTCTCCATCGGCCCCCAGCGCCCCCTGAACCCTGGGCTCTGTGTCTGCGGGTGCAGGGGCTCACGGAGCCGACTGGTCCGGGCCGGAGGGACCTCAGCGCTGCTTTGCCCAGTCTAGACTGATCACACGGAGATTATTGAGCTAGAGGAATTTCCTGCTGTCCTCCCCAGAGACTCTCTCTCTCTCTCTCTCTCTCTCTCTCACACACACACACACACACACACACACACACACACACACACACTCTTTCATGTATCTGTAGGCCGGGGTTAGGCAGAAAGAAACAAAGTGTTGTGTGGGTTTAGATTTGTGTGTGGTAACTCTGATCTGTGCTGTTTTTACAGTGTGTGTGTGTGTGTGTGTGTGTGTGTGTGTGTGTGTGTGTGTGATCACTTACAGCCCACTGTGACATAATCTGATCCATCTGTGTCAATATTTGGTTATGAAATAAAGCTGTTTTTGTGACTTATCTACTAAACACACATTATCGTTTTTAAAAGGCCCGAGTGGCTCAGTAGGGTGAGTCTTCTACAAACATTTCACAAACACCCATTGTGTGTGTGTGTGTGTGTGTGGGCGTGTTTTTGTGACAGGACAACTCTGTATAATGGAATGGGTATGACACAGGTATTACAAGGAAAGGGTGACTTATGAGGACATAACCCATGTCCCCATTTTTCAAAACACTTATAAATCATACAGAATGAGTTTTTTTGAGAAAGTAAAAATGCACAAAGTTTCCTGTGAGGGTTAGGGTTAGGTGTAGGGTTGGTGTAGGGCCATAGAATATACAGTTTGTACAGTATAAAAACCATTACACCTATGGGATGAACACACTTTTCACAAAAACAAACGTGTGTGTGTTTATAGTTTAGGTCTTCATGAGGGCCTTTTTGCGTAGCATCTTATAGACTTTTAGCTAAGCTGTACAGATCAACTAATCGAATCTAATGAATGCAATGCACGCATACGGCCAGATGCACAAATCAGACCCTCCCACCTCTGTAATAAGCACAGAGATGTTAGTCCCTTCCGAATTGGTACATGAAAATCACAGATGTCAGGTGGTAAGAATCACTACTCAAACGTTCTTTAGAAAACTAGTCCCATCCGAATAGTGCTTATGATATATTCATCTGTTTCAGTCGGTTCCATCAGCAGGGCAGAGTAATGATGGTGAATACAAACCACAACGGACTGCAAACTCACATTTAGATCTGACTCAACTCTACCCATGTTACATACAGCAGTCCAGTTAATGAAGTGATGTGGAGAGAAATGCTGCTCAGAGAGACATGGGGACATATCTGATGTGGAGTGAGATCTTGGACCAGCTGCCAGAAATGTCTTGATGCAGAATGCTGTTGGTGGCCGTAGCTGCTCTGTACCAGGAGCTATCCATCTATACAGAACGGCATACCCAGTTCCTTACAAGAAGACAGCACACCACCTAATGGGCTCTGAAATGTGTCCAAATACCAGCAAAACCACCTCAAGAATAAAGAGATTCACTGGTATGGAAAAGAAGGAAGATTAAGATCTCATGTGATGACAAGGCTGGTATAGCCTCCTGCGTGCTCATTCATTTACAGACTCTGTTCTTAGTCCAGGTTTTTATAACCCTGCGTTCAGTCTGTTCTGCTGGTGATTAGATGCGGTGACGTGTTGGACTCGATTCAGCCATTTATAGAGCAGAACTAGAGTTTTGGCACAGCCTCTGCGTGTTTGTTACAGAAGCCATTGTTTGAGCAGCCATAGAGGTTTTCACAGCACATATTTACGTTTTTTGGTGTACGATTTTGTGGGATTTGAAGAAGATCAACAGACTCCCATCTTCTGAAAAGAATAGTGACCTCTTCTGAGAGACAAACATTTAACCTGATCTTTTATCACTGCTCTTTAAACTCTCCATCTTCCAAAACAACAGGAAAAAGAGGGCTGACACCCCTTTCTTCTGAAGATAATTAAAGATAATGGGACCATTTTTTTGACTCTCAGGGCAGCAAAGAGGGTTTGGACATAAAGCGAGTCCCTGTTAAGCTGCGCTCTTAAATGTGGGACAATGTCTGTGACCGTTCTTCTAAAGTTCGGCGTCTCACAGGGAGTCCAGGTGTGATGCTTGAATCACCGTTGGTGCTGTGCCTGCAATCATGTGCCTCTTCTGCTCTTCTCCATCCAGGTGAGAGAACGTTTAAGTGCGACCAGTGTGACGCCACCTTCAAGCGCAAGGACACACTCAACGTGCACATTCAGGTCGTACACGATGGCCACAAGAAGTACAAGTGTGACCTGTGTGAGAAGGCTTTCGTCACGCCATCTGTGCTCAAGAGCCACAAGAAGGTGAGTTCAGAACCAGAGACGTTTGGTACGGAGTAAAATCCAATATCTCGTGTGTGTCAAAACACTTTTCATATTTGTATCATAAGCTGACTCTCTGCAGAAGGCTTTGACATTTTGAAACTCTAGTCAAAAAGCTGCTTGGTTTGAGAGTGACTTGTGTTTGAGTTGTGCTTCATATATCATTACATTATTGACAATAGACAATTATACTATTTTGACTGAGAATTTAAACCAAACTGCACCTGAATACTGTCAGCTCTGTGCAGCATTTTAAAACATTTACATCATTTCCAGATATTCCCCTCAAATCAGATTTCATTTTGATCTGGGCATGAGTTTGCGTGCTCATACTTTTGTATAGTTGGTCCAGAAATTAAATGTAAAAAAATAAATAATAATAATCTGTTATTTAATTTAATTTAATTTAATTTTACAATCCTGATTGGTTAATCGTGACATCCTGTCTTTAAAGACCACCTGTTTATAACATAGCTGAGCTAGTTTAACATATCTTTTTAATTACTCTGCGCTGATTTTTCACATAATATAATAACTCATTTATTTTCCAAGCAGCTATGAAATAAGCATAATGTACAATCTGAGCAGAGCAATCAAGATGCCTCCACTTACATATTGGGGTGAAAAATTACAGTTTGTGAAATTCGCTTAATGTTTATGCTTTATGGAACAATTTCAATATAAAAAACAGTTTTGCTCTTTTCTAATATAAGTTGTAAAACCTATATTTATTTTTTCAGCCGAAGTTAGCTCACATATAATCCAGCCCAGTAATGTTTCCAGTATGTGTTTTCTCACGCACGGTGAAACTGAATTCCACAATCATCTTATATCTTGAATATTCTGCACATTGTATAACTCTCCAATCATAACGGAGCACAGCTCGATTATGATTTATTGCCCCATCCACACAGAGGATGATTGTATTCACATGTCATCAACTTCATATTCAATTTCATCTCCGATTCATACTTCAGTTAAAGCACTTAATGTGAACAGCGCACAGTGACACCAAACTCCTATACAAGTTTAACGCCGCGTATGTGATTACAGTTGAGATAGCATGGGCTGAATTTGACATTGTGTTATCTAATTTCAGACAGGACTGAAATGTGACCTGCTGCTGGCACAAGAGTAAAGAAAATGTATCATATTCAATTACTTTTTGACAGAGTGACGAGAATAGAGGCCCAGCCGTATTTCAGAGACCCCATCACTGATATGATACTCTTAAACAGTAGCTATTGTGATCATGAAATCAAAATCGAGTCCTCTATCCAGAATAATGCTTTCTCCAGTCAACCAAGGCTGTAAAGGTGTGATCACATCTACCATTGTTTGGGGAGTCTAGCCATTTTAATAGGAATCCACACAATACAGATGTTGTGTGAGGGCAAAAGATTTCCAGATGCAGATTTTGCTGCTTTATTTGAATGTGATCTCTGTGTGTACGATTCATCAGTGCATATTATTCAAATGATCAGTTTTCATAATCTTTTAAACAATCGTAACAACAGCCTTGCCATTGGGAAGGACTTTCATTCGAGCATGACCAAGAACACACGGGTGGGGAACATGTTTAAACACAAAAAGCATAGCTAAACATATTTCACTTATTTTACAGTGCAATATAAAAGAATAGAGAACCAAAAATTAAATTGCAATCATTTATTGATTCTCGTGTTATTTCAGGACCCCTATGAAAGACCTCGCTACAGAATATCTGCTTCTCCTCACAGAGAATGAATGGGAGTGAAGCTTTGGGTGAACTATTCCTCAGTTTGACACACACAGAGTCATGATAGAGGGATTCTGGGCTTTTACTGGGCTTTACTTGACATTTTAAGCCAAAAGCTCTTTTATATACGCTCATGTGTGTGACTGTTCTCACCACCTAAGAGGTTTACGCAAAGTATAATATACACAAGTCAGCTGGCCTGATTATCACATAATAATATATAATATATAATATATGTGTGTGTGTGTGTGTGTGTATGCATATATATGTCTCTTATTCACACTGCATTTATTTGATAAAATACTGTAATTTAAAAAAAAAATACATTTAAAATAACAATTTAAAATAACTTTTCTATTTGAATAAATTGTAAAATTTAAATGTATTTATTAAATGTAAAGCTGTATTTTCAGCATTCAGTGATTACAATTTTTAATCAAATTAATTACATGATGTGATGAATAATTAATCTAATTAATCGCACATCAAATTTGGAGAAATTACTCTGAAAAGATGATTTAAAGTCATTGTTGTGCAAAGCATCCAACAGAGATTACAAAAAGTAAGTTCAGCAAGAAATAATTTGTTTGGTAAAATGTATTATACTCTTTTGGACCATGTGAGTAAATGATGACAGAATTAGCATTTTTGGTTGGGTGAACTATAACTCTAATCATTCAGCCTAAAGCTGGTGTGATGTTTCTTAACTATGTGATGTAAATATTAGACATGATCTCAAACGGGCGTTTTGCCCCATATCTTGAATTTTAGAGATATTCTTTAATGCTCTGCCTCATATTAGTCCTTATTTTTCTTTTTTTTCAGGATTTATGATGAATAGAACAGCATTAGTTTGAAACAGGAATCTTTATTGCAATGACTTGTCACTTTTGAACAATTTAATCTGATCAATATCCATGATAAATACAAATATTTATTTAATTTGCTTTTAATTAATTATTAAATGATTTAAAAGCAAGATACGAAAAAGATATGAAAGCTATGAAACTAGTACGGTATATTACAATTATTTTACTGCAAAATGCTACGATTGGCCAATCAGAATGAAGCATTGCAGGAAGCTGTGTAATAATCAAAGACATTTCAGTCATACTACAGTCAAAAATAGGACTGTTGAAGTGTTTTCCGTAATGTTAAGTGCCGTGTCCAGCTCTGTGACACAAACACATCCCAATCTAATGCTACACAGACTCATCTGGTGGACATATGTGAGCGTATGTGTGTGTGTGTGTGTGTGTGTGTGTGTGTGTGTACAGGTTTTTATACAACATCACACGAGCATTTTAAAGGATTTG
Organism: Carassius auratus; assembly: GCF_003368295.1. NCBI lineage: Eukaryota > Metazoa > Chordata > Actinopteri > Cypriniformes > Cyprinidae > Carassius > Carassius auratus. Next base: position 1,288,858 of record NC_039300.1, on the reverse strand, counting down.
ACAGAAAGAGTAATGTTGTTTTAAACTGTCTCTCTGCACTTTATGAGTGAGTGATGTGGGACTGAAAAGAGGAAGAGATGGAGGAAGGGGAGTTGAGATGGGAGGGGAGAGATAAGAGGCGGGAAAGGAAGTGAGACGGAGAAGGGAGGAAAAGAGGAAAAAGATAAAGAGATGGAGAAAATAGCAGGAGGTGGAGGAGCTGGTGCAGCTATTCTCTCCAGCGCTCAAAGATAAGACCTGTTTACAGCAGCTCTATGGGAATACGGCCCAAAAATGATATGATTCATACCTTTTCTATAAACTTTAAAAATAGTGCTCATGTCAACGCTATGAATAAAGGTCGGCATGAGAATTTACATGAATAAATATGAAAATAATCTCATTTTTTTTACACGGGTTGTACCAGTTTAAAATATATTAATTGTCTTTTTAAACTACTTTGACTTCATTAAAAATAATAATTATAATAATGATAAATCACATGCTCACAGGTCTTCACATGGTCTACATATAACACTTATAGTGGCCATGGCTGTTAAATTAAATGGGGAAAAAAAGAGGAAAACACCAAAAAAGTGACCCATGTACTCACTTTATTTCTGTCTTTTAAAGTCATAAGGCATCTTTGCATGAGAAAAACAAAATGTGAGTAAGAGTAATGACCCCCCCCACCCCAACAAGGGAGCTGTTGAAGTGCCCCAGTCTAATATCGTTCTCAGATGTTAACACTCTGTTGTACTGTGTTTCTCTCTCTTAGACCCATACAGGAGAGAAGGAGAAGATCTGTCCGTACTGCGGTCAGAAGTTTGCCAGTAACGGCACACTGAGAGTGCACATCCGCAGCCACACAGGTCAGGACCTCCTCATCCACACGAACACTGTATTCTGTCCTCTCATCATCTGTCCTGAACTTATCGATCCCCAGAGGCTGGATACAACTCACAGAGATACTTTAGCAATACTTTAGATGCTTACTTCATGGCATGAATACAGACAATGCATTCAAGAAAAAAAACCCATTTGGCATGTTTCTCTGTCTCCATCTTTCTCTTTTTGAACATCTCTGCATGGACATGGTGACAGAGAGCATGATCATTAAAGAGCCTTTATAGTGGAGAGCTTAACATTCCAGTGTGCTGCCATAACAGCACACACACACACACACACACACACACACACACACACACATATATAAGGACTTGTTTTCTAACCCCTAGCCCACACATGCATACACATAGTTCATCAAGGCCAACACATGCCCAGTGGAGTAAAAACACTATGTGTGTGCTGGAATGCAGTAGACACGACGAGAGTGAGAGTTGCGCCTGAAAGAAAGAAAGAAACACTCTTTGTAGGCATCCTGCATTGTGACCCCTGACCTCTGCTGCCTGTAAATATGACTTTCAGTTTTTCAACTGCACTATTATTATTTGCTCTTCTTTTTGTAAAGCGATGCATGCTGAGAAACTTCAGTGTTGTGGGGTATCTTTGTCTACCTGGTCTTGACCAGAAGTAAGAATAATAATAATAATAATAATAATAATAATAATAATAATAATAATAATGATAATAATAATAATAATAATAATAATAATAATAATAATAATAATAATGATAATAATAATAATAATAATAATAATTCAGTATACAGCTATAGACCAGTGTATTGAGTCACCCCCCCCCCCCCAAAAAAAAAAAAAAACTGGATAATTTGGATAAAATAATAATAATAAAATAAATCTTGATTCATCCATTCAACAAGTGATGGATAGAATCGAGTCCCCAGCCCATTTTTTTTTTTATTTAGTTTTTTGATATATTTAGTTTGTGTAGTTTAAAAGACGTAATTCCATTATATGTGTTGAATGATCAAGCTATAGATCTAGCAGGAAACCCCGCTGACCTTTCCCCAGCTCACCTCTCCTCGATGGGGTTAAACCCACACTGACAGCCTCTCCTCTGGTTCAAAGGGTTAATCTCAAGATGGTTTGTTTGGTTTACCTGCTTGATTAGAAGCTTGATTCACAGTTTTTTTTTTGCCAAAGTTAAACTCAACCCAGTACTTCCTATAAATGAAATCATACCTAATTAAAACATCTAAACCTGATCATAAACCCAACCATCTGTTTCTCAGATCCGCACTTAAGCTCAACTAAACACAAAATGTTCATTGCACCCGCCCATTAACTTCCAAAAAGCTGTGTTTTAAGCTCTTTTTAATTTCTGTGGTGAAAGCGCCTCCTTTTCAGACAGCGCTGAATGTGCTATACGTGTGATCAAGGCTGTTTATTTGGTAATGCCGGGTTTGGACTGACAGGGCACAGAACAGCTCACGCCATGTCTGACTTTTGGAGAATAATGCAAATTCACCTTCGCTGAACTCAACGTGCTGATGATGTCATCCTCTGGCGCCACATGGCATTTCGCTCTTTAGCCAGCGCGGCATACAAAAGCCACCTTTAAAAACATACACCCTCACCTCATTTCCATTTAATAACACCAAAACTGTACCACTGAACAGCACTATGAATAATTGTATTCTCTTTAGCTTATGTATAAGCCCCATAAAAAATATCCATATGACTCGTTTCTTATATTTAAAGTCTTCTGAGGACTTCTGAGGAGCCATTTTTACCTGATTTAACCCCCACCAAAAGAGTTTTGTTGATATAACTCAATATATTTAAGTTGATTCAGTAATACTAAATCATTTTATATATATATATATATATATATATATATATATATATATATATATATATATATATATTGGAATCTAAAACTAAGTTAATTTCCACAAATCGAGGTTAAGGTGAAATTGTTTTGGTGCTATACCACAAATAACCACTGGGTGACAACCAAACAATTTCTACATTTCTGTCACAATATTGCTTAATCACAAAATTGTCATCAAATATGAAACCTTGAGACATAGCCCTATCAAACTATATGGTTTGTCAAGATAATAATATTATTTTTTTATTATAAAATATTGTAGTAAATTTTGTAATGACACTTGACACTGTGCACTAGGCAGATGACCCCCTAAAATGATTTAAAGTATTATTTCCATTATCAAAACACAATGTCTGATTTTAAAACAGTTTTCACATGATGAATTCTGAGTGTTTTAAGATGATTACTAAATAATGCGTCTTTTGCGTTAGGGTCAAAAACTTGCTTGAAAACTCCGACCTTCGGCATGGTGTGTCACGGCCTTAAGATGCAGTACGGAACGTCAAAGTGCATAGAGACAGGGCTGTTTTAAGACGGAATGGGTGTTTCTCTTTAAAGGTCGAACTAAAAAACACTGTCCAAACAGATCACAGGACTCCGGCGTGAATGGATGTTCTGTTTACATGTATTCATTAGTCTTGGTTTGCACACTCTGCTGGGTTAGTGTGGTGCCATTGGTCGGAGCAATGCAGGAGGACCTGAAGGAAACACTTACGGAATGTGAAGGGCTGAATGACATCATGTGAGGTGTCAAGGTCTGGAAGAGGCTAAAGTTCCCTTGGTTTACATCTCATTTACACGAAACTGAAAAGAGCCATTGTACCGCCACAATGCATAAGGTGTGTGAGTGTGTGTGTGTGTGTGTGTGTGTGTGTGTGTGTGGAAAAGCCTATGTGTTTGCCTCCAGGACAGATCAAGCCACATTAGTCTAGTGCCCTCATCAGTGAAAGTAGTTCAGCCATGAAGTCAGTGCACATACTATTGAGGGACGTAGGTGAAAGTGACACCAAACATTAGCCATGATCTGAACACCCTCTCTAAGATTAACTAGAAACGTTTCCACAGAACTACGTCCTGTTTGGTCTGAATGTAGCCCTGAATGTAGCGTGCCATTTAAGGATGGATTTGGATGTAGATTTCCTAAAACTCTCTTTGGAAAGAGTTGTTTAATTCAGATTCACTACTGTAGTAATATTCAAATCTGGCAGATGTTAAGTTATTAAACCAATTGAAAGCTGCAGTACAGAAAATGCAATACAGAACAGTGTTATTTTAGTATTATTATAAACTATTAGAATTTTTTAAATATTTTGAATTAGCATTTTATTTTTTATTTTAGCTTAATTGTTATTAATAATGAAGTAATTTTTGCTGTGTGTATTTACTATTTAAATTTAAGATTTTCATTTCAGTTTCCAATTGTAATTTTGAGTGACTTTAGCGTTTCAGCATATTTCAGTTTTTAGCCAAAGCAAAATTTCTCATCTAATAATTATACTTTATTGCAGTTTTATTTCAATTAACAATTATTATTATTATTATTATTATTATTATTGATTTATTTTATCAATCATAACCCCAACAGAGAATGGATTATTGAGCAAGTACATAAATAATTAGTGTAAACCAATGAGAAACATCACTGATGCAGTAGATCATTAAAAAAGGTAACCATCTAAGGAATCATTGTTAAACCAAAGTTTCAACATCAGACTGGACTTTCAGGGATAAAGAATCTCTGAGCCTTATATTTAAATCAAGGGATGGTCTTTTTCTTGTGGGTTGTGCATCGGCCCGGCTCTATTGAATCTATTGTTTTGAGATGTATGTGTGGCTGTCAGTCAACACACTGGTGTGGATACTCACTGTACTTTAGAGTTGTGACGTTCGCGAACGAACCGATTCTTTTGAACGGCTTATAAACATGAACAATGGGAGCCGAGTCGCGGCTGGAGGGTAGTCCTTCTTTCTGTCGTTCTTTTCTCCTATGCGTGTTTCCCACAGATGCACACAAATGAGCTCCTCCGCGAGACAGAACAGTTATGGGGGAGGGGCGCACCCAGCGCAGGCCAACCCTTTATAACGTGATGATATTAGTTATTAGTTGTGCACGCATCCTTCAAAGTAGTAATAGTATGTGGACATTTCCATTTTATTTATTCTAATTTTATCTACTTTAAATATTTTTCAATATTTAAAAATGTTAATCAAAATGTTCTTGTGCGATAGCAATGTTCTTGTGTGGAATTGTCCGTAGTAAAAGCTGTTTTTCAAAGAAATTTATTGCAGCCGACTTTGTTTTTGATGTTTATTTGTGAGTAGGTATTGTATGAATAACATAAGTCAACATAGCTTTACACCCACACACACACACACACGCACACACACACACACACACACACACACACACACACACACACACACACACACACACACACACACACACTTTGTACTAAAGGTAAACCCAAAATAGTGATGTAACTGTCTAAACATGGTCACTGTCACCTCATCATTCCTCCCTGTGATTATTTCCAGGATAAACTGAGATGCCCCCAAGCTGGCTTCTTAAAACTGATTCTTTTGAAAGGCTCTTTGAAAGGAACGGATCGCGAAGATCCGGATCCCCTCAAAGAGCCATAAATCCCATCACTACTGTATTTCAGAATTATGCACAAAATAAGGAGTTTCCCATAAATGCCAGATTTGTTCTTACCAACTGAGAAAAAAAAAAGTTATTTTATTAAAGTGCGCTGATTATATCTAACGATTGCAAAGTTAGTTCAGATCATGTCAAACCTTGCAAATTATAATTGTTGTTATACTTTGTTCTCAAACTTTTAATGCTAACAACATCAACATATGTGTAGTAGTGTGTATCAGCGTTATCTGTAGATTTCATTTGAATCTTTAATTGTCATCGAAATTTTTTTTTTATTTTAACCACAAAAACTATTTAATATGTTTATGTTAATCTAGAATGACAATTTTAATTATTCCAGCTGCTGTAAGAAATAAATAACAACAAAACTATACAATATCAATATTTACCATTGCATTGCTTATAATTCCGATTTCACTCCTCATTGTATCTGTCCTCGCTCTGGTCACAAGACCAATGTTGTGGGATGCAGGTCCAATATGTCTCCGAAAGGCCATTGGTTGTACATCACAAATCTAGACTGGATGTGATATTTTTTTTTTTTTTTTTTTTTTTATAAATACACACCACAGAATCTATTAACAATGCAACTTAGCTTGGCTACACTGAACCTGAAGGTTATTTAAAAAATGCATGGTTGAAATGCAAGTACTTATTTATTTCTTTATTTATTTTATTAGTTGAATCATTTATTAACTCATTAACCCATATTGCCCAGACCCACAGAGGAGGTTTTTAAATGAACGGGCAACCACAGTGACCCTGTTCACAATAGTCATACAGTGTGCATGGGATCATAAGGGTTAGATCTTACTTCATGTAGAACCAATTACTGCGAGTTTCTTCATCCAGAGGAGAAGTGTGAAAAACCTTTGGGAAGCCTCACAAAACGGGAAAAACCTCCCTCATAGATGTTTAAACTTTATTGAACTGTTCATTAAAAAAGTTTTTTATTAAATTACTGTGGTATACTTAAGGTTATATTCTAACAATAAAATGTATAAATATTAGTTTATACCACTGATCTATACATGACTGGATCACTCATCGCTTTCTAAACTGACAACAAGCAGTGAAGCCACCAGAAGTGTTCGATCCGCCATCTTACTAATCGTTGCTGGTAGAGCGCACCATTGAGTCACAGCTAAAACACTGACCTAAAATCACCCGATCTGAAGCAAATCAGTCAGACGGGGTTAGTTTTTATGTTTGTTCCAAGATTGTGCAAATACCATTTCCATGTAAAACGTTGTATGCTAAATGAATAATTAATTAAACCACCATTTAAATCAAAACCTGCTTCAAAATGAATGCTGTTAACAAAATCATTTTTGAATCATTTTCATTTAGCACCTACTGTACTGTACGGATAAAAACACTATAACAAAATTATATAAACAATGAATAACTGTACAAGGCAAATAAAGGTGTATGTGTATACAAAGCATTAATCTTTCTTCAGATTTCAGAATGAGCACTTTGTCATTTGTTATATGTATGTCGAGGCCGTGTCCGTCGGATGTTTATCATGGTCAGGATGTTGCTTCTGTAATGAATGTAACTTTTTAGTAAGTAGGGAAAATTAAAAAATAACAATTTACATGCCTAGGGTGTTTGCATTGTACTAATGTACACAGCTACTTCATATTTAAAAATCTCTGACTTGTTAGGTGATGTTTACTCATTAAATTCGTATGATTTCCTATTAATTCAATGTAATGTATGGTGATACTAGGGATTACCAATATGGAGGCGCGGCGGCTTCACTTTCATGAAGTCATGAGCAATCCAGTTCTCTATTGAAGATCAGTGGTTTATTCTCAGCATTCACTGACAAAAGATTGCAGCTGGTAATGCACTCCCGCTGTGGTTAAATATAGACCAGAAGCTTTTAAGCAGCCTGAGATTTCACTGGATGTACATAGGCTATACATCCCATGCATAGAACCCATCTAACCTGCTTCAGCACACCTGAACTGTAATCTTGAAGACCTTGATTAACTGCTTCAGGTGTGTTTGATTAGGGTTGTAGCTAAACTCTTCAGGCCAGTGGGTCCCCAAGAGCAGGATTGAAGACCTATGCCGTAACTTGATGAAAGGCATCATGTTTTCCTTATCCACATTTCTTTTCTACCAGAAGTCTGTTTCATTCACTTTTGTTTCATAGACCAGAGTCAGGGAGGTACTACACCAGTATAGTTGGATTACAGTCTATTTAAAAAAGCAGGAGTTTGGGGATCCATGCTCCACTCAGCGCTGCTCAAAGACCAACTGATGGATTTTGCACACAATAATGACAATAGATTGCTTTAAATCCAGTCTGATTCCAGTTTAATGGCCTGGCTTTACATAGTTCCCGTTGGTCATGATGCACCGTGCACAGGTTCGAATCATTCCACTGGAAAACAAAGTCGTGTTTACAGGATACTGGTCTTAGAATGTGTGTTTCTCAGGAAAAACTGATCCCTGGATTTGTCAGAGATTGCAAGGTTCATGGCGTGAAATGAAAGGTATTTCTTAGTTACTGTTGCTTTAGTCACACAACATATTCCACATTGTAAGACAGATGTCCATAAAGTAGTCAGTGCTTACTACTTCTAGACAGATGGAAATTCTGACCACAAAGTTTAAACACAATTTCCGATCATTTTGTCAATGTTGTGTGGAAAGTCGTATGCAGAAATGGCTATAAGTGACTGATTTGTAAATAAGCTAAGCTCTAAATCTCACTTAAAACTAACGGTGAAGTGTTGCTTAACTACAATAGGATCCATTGTTGAAAACTGGCTAGTCATGACTGTTGTCATAAGTGGTGAAATGAAATGTTATGGCCAGTTAATTGATTGATAAATGGTTTAATAACCATAGTCATGAAGCTATGAAGTGATTCATTTAGTGATGCAACTTCTTTGAAAGAGTTTCAATGTCTAAGGTCATACTTTAGTTTGGGAACCAATTCTCACTATTAACTAACTAATAACTATTTGCCTATGACTTTTGCCTCAATAAACGCCTAATTTGCTGCTTATTAATAGTAAGGCAGTTGTTATGTTTAGTTATGTGTAGGATTAAGGGATCTTTAATATGGTCATTTAGAATAAGACACTAATATGAGCTTTGTAAGTACTACTAAACCCACGTTTCCACTGAAATTACCCAGAACATTTAATCCACTTGAAATTATAAGGTTCTATCTGTATTCCGAGTAGTTTTGAGTTATTGAGCTTCAAAGTTATTGTGTTCCATTCAACTGTGTAGATAGAACCTTATTGTTTGTTTTAGGTAAAAGTCAGATAATGTACACAGCATTAAAAAAATATATCACATAATGTAAATACGTTGACATAGAATAAGAATATGTGAATAACTCAGTTTTGACAAAAATGTCAGATAGAACCTTATAATTCCAAGGGGACGATTTGTACCAGGAACTTTTTTTTCACAAGAACTTTTCCGCTCAGACCTGTAGCTTTCCACCGCGGTCTAAAGTACTGTGAAGATTAGGCAAATAGTATGGGGACATAGGTCTGCGCACGTTTCTCTATACAAAGTACGCACATTTCAGACTTGCATCCTCTGTAGTTCAGACTTTGCAAGTTCGACTCACGTGGACAGGATGCCACAAGTCCGTTAAGTCTGCAAACAGCAGAATTATATTACAAATTATATTTTATGTTTTACAACTAAAAAGGCATCGAAGCCAGCAGCAAAGGTCAGAAGGACTAGCCGAGTCAAGTCGAGACTGCTCTCGTCGTTAAACATGAGCACTGAGCTCCCGCTGATCGCGTGGAGCTGGTCGTTTCCGAAATCGGTGTAACAACATTTTTAAACAGGCGCTGTCTTTATAAATAAACCACAGATTTGAGTTTTAAACAACTACATCCTGAAATACTTTTAAAACTACATTTCATGACACAAAAACAGTAATATTTTGAAAATTATCAGAATAAATGGTGGTTGAAATCACAACGCGGTGTGTACTCAAATAATCAGCCTCCTCAGCACCCAAGTCCTGTCCACGAAAGTTCGGGACTATTGAAAAAGTACTATCTTGACTTTCTGAGGGGCAAGTTTTTACCCAGAACTTTTTTTAGATCCTGGTTCCTGCTGTGGAAACACATGGGTTACCAGTCCAAAGTCCCTAGTTCCTGGGTAATGGTCCGGTGGTGGAAACAAAACTTAATAAAATAAAATATGCATGCTACTAAGCAGCTAGTTAATAGTGAGAGTTGGTCCCTAGACTAAAGTGTTACCAAACAAGTATTTGCTGCAAAAATGTGGTGCAATAAACCGCTATTAAACCTTGAGGATGCAAAGTGGTAATATCTCAGGGCTGGAGTGACATGTTTATGGTGCTCAGATGTGGAAGGATAGCATGAAATGTAACAGCACAGCTGTAGGAAGTCCTGCACATATATCTTGTAATGCTAAAGGAAGCTGAGGCACGCGCGTATGTGTGTGTAGTGATGGGTAATTCTTTGGGATGTTCTCGCTGCAGGAGCTTGTGTTCTCACAGTAGTCTAACAGTGCACGCTTACACACACACACACACACACACACAAACTGTCCGTCCACATCTGGAAAGTGAAACCCATCCAGTCCAGTAAAATTATGTATGTGTGTGATATAAACATCTCTACTGAACGGCCTGCGGCTGGATCCAAACAACAGAAGAAGAGCAGCTTTTTCCACTTGAATGAATTCAGATTCAAGATGTGTTTGGGGAAAAAAAATAAAATCACAGTTACTGTATCTGCCACTGTTGACTGATTTGATGACAGCAGTGAGATTAGGACTATGCAAAACAATGCTTTTTCAAGGCTGATTAGTTGGAGGGTTGTTTGAATTAGGGGCGGCCAGTGTTTTTCATGCTAGAACAAAATGATGGTCAATCCCAACCCATGCATTTGTTCTCTTTCACATTTTCCTTTAATTTAATTATATATATATATATATACAATTATACTTGCTGAGTGAGCGAACAGTTCATGCACGGTACGCGGTGGCCAATGCGTTTAACAGACCAGAAATAGAAACAGACCCTAAAAACGCGTGGAAACCGCTAGGCGCGTCTTTCTCCTCCCTTCCAAAGCGCTCGGGCAGAAGCGCTCCTGAGGCGTCTGTCTTTGCTAAGCAACAATGACGTGCTCTCTCCATGAGACGCGGAAATTTCAGCAAAGGATAAATGGATTTGCAGCACTAAAATTCGCTTGCGATTCGCTTACGGGAAAGGATGAAGCTGATTGGTTAGTTCTTGTCACATGACCCGCGGTGCGCTTGCGGCATTCTGAAAAGTTGAGATGTTTTTACATTTTGCGGTATCTAAAACGTACCAAACCGTACCGAACCGAACCGAACCGTGACATCAGTGTATCGTATCGAACCAAACCGTGACTTTTGTGAACCGTTACACCCCTAATATATATATATATATATATATAGTTCATAGATAGTTCACCTTCAGTTGCTGTTCCCCGTTGACTTGCATAGTGCTTTTTCTTTTTGTTCACAAAATGACAGTTTGTTGCAATAAACTTTTCCTTTTGAATGAAAACTTTTGAATGAGCTGTCAACACATCTGTTCAGATGGGCACAGATATTCGATTCCCATGAGTGCGACAGATTCTTTTTGTGTGTGTTTTTCTGATCTTTTTTTCTTGTCACTGCAGAAAAAGCTGGCCAACCAATAAGATTTACGCTTCTGGTCACATGCTCAAAGCCACTGCTATAGCAACTTGGAGATGCTCACAAACACTGTCAGACTATTTTGCATTGACAGTGAATAGCGTAAGAATCCAGAACAGTTTCTGTTGTTACTATACATTTTGTTGCTTCGTGTTGTTTTATCTAGTCCTTATTATTATAATTTTTTTTTTATAAGTGCCACCCGCTTTCAGAGAGTAAATTAGAATTTGAATTTAGCCTGCCTGCATGCTATTTATTTTTATTTTAAAAAAAATCACATTGGTCTGAACAGACAAATCGCATATGAAACTGAATGTTTTTGATAAATGAACAGCCTTCATACTGTTATCATGTGAAAACTTTCGCTAATTAAGCAAAATCACCTTCAGCCAAAAATGACCCCACTAGTCGACTGTCCTTACACATCTCTGCGTGTGTGTACATGTACTGAACACAGCACATACATGGTAACGTTTAAGCCTGTGTGGCAGCCACAAAATTAGTTGTGGAGGTCGGTCAGTAATCACTAGGTCAAGAGTGAAATGATTGAGTGTGTCTGTGACTGATCAGAGTTAATCAGTTATTGCTCAAAATCGATCAGTATTGTATTACTGCACTATTCCAGTCAGCTGCATTCGGGCCTACATTTACTGTCTGTGTGTGTATGAATGTGTTAAGCTGCTTTGAATGTTGGAATTAGAAAGAGGAAGCCAGGATGGAGTGTGTAATGGACTGGACTAATGGCTTTCATACTGAAGGCCCTGAGCTACAGGTACAAAGATCTCCCTGTAACAGCAGCACAATGCTCAGCATGTGACAGGGACAACCATCTGTTCACCAGACACACTCACTCTCATACGAGGGGGTGCCAAACGGATCGATTAGCAGACAGGGGTGTCTGGGGCCACAGGGGACTGACGGGAATCCGGAGAGAGAGCAGAGACACTCGGGTCACACAAAGTCGGTGTCGCATTACAACACATGCTAAATCAGTTAGCATCTGAAATAAAATAAAAAAAATGCATCAGTTCACAGCCACAACAAGGTATTCCTTTTGTGTGTCATCTGGCAGTCAGGTCACTTTTAATAGTGGCAGTACACACCTTTGGAGCACTTACAGGAATATATATATATATATATATATATATACATACACACACACACACACACAGTTTATTTATTTATGTATATGGAAAGTACAAAAAACATAATTCCAGCCAAAAATTTAAAATAAAGAAATACTAATAAAATAAATAAATAAACAGAAACAAAACAAAAAAAAAGTATGGTACATAGAGTATAAAAGAAATGGGAGCAAAACCATTCATATTAGTGACATTTCAAAAAAGACCTGTTGTATGTTGTGAATAGCATATAGAGAATAAAAAAGTCACTTTCAAACCTAGCATGCTATTCTGTTGGTCAGTGCAGATCTGCATGACCAACTTGAACATGAGTGAAGTGGGGAACTTTCCCGATCTTTTATGATCGACAGAATTAAAAAAACAACTAGACCGCAAATTAAACAGAATGAAAGTTATTAAAAACCTGAGCTGCAAGAACCTGTACTGTATGGACACCCCCTGTGCACTATTTAGTGGAGCTATACGCTGCTCTTACATCAGTGTAATCCAACATCCTAAGGGAAGGATTTGCCCCATATCGGAGACTCCTATTATAACATTATATTGCATAATGGCGCAGTCACACTGCACTTTTCGTTCCATTGACTTCCATTTATATGCATGCAAATGCGTCAGACCGGAAACGCAAGCTCATGAGAAAAATTGCGCATTTCGCTGCGTTCCAAAGTTCAAGTTTGGTGAACTCTGACCTGCGAATTCACATAACGTGAAGATGTGGAACCAGTAGAAGATCGATACGTCACTGTGTGACCTCTCTGTACAGAAATTCAAACATGAAGGAAGCGCTATATAACTTTAGCTTTAGCACAGCGTCCTATTTTATATAATAGATATTTAAAAGATTATAAAAATAAAATAAAAAAAGAAGCTGCATGGTTCGCAGTGTCAGTGGAAACAGGAACAGATGATACATTTGAATGAGGACGTTTTATATTTTTTTATTGCTTGGGGTGTATATATTTATATATAGAGAGATACAGAGAGTACAAATAAGACACTTTCAACGCCGTTGCAAAAACACAGTACAAGCACACATTAATCCATGTTGTGATAATTGAGGAGAGACCATTTTATCTTGCTCCCGCCCTTATTCGCAGCGGCGTCCGAAATAATTTCGCACGTTTAAAGTCTAGTGTGACCAGCCCTTAAGACTGTGGAAGAAGTGGCATCATTTCAGTCAGGAATGGTCCTCCTCAATTCCATCTGCTCATGAGAGCACAGGCTCTTTTTGTCCTGAGCTAATCCCTGTTTTACAGACTTGACAGATGCTCAAATCCCTCGACCCAGGGCCCAGACTGAACACTATCTCACTGGATCCCTCTTCTAATGTTCTAAGACAGGCTCTAACCCAGTACCCTACTTATTATGATGGATCTCCTTCTGATGTAACCAAGAACATCTGTGAAGTACATTGACTTGTTTGTCAATAAGCTGACCTTTAAACCGATACTGCTTCATGAAAGTTCATCAAGCCATGCAAGACACATCAACTTTACTTCAATGGATGCAGTGGTGATAAATAGCTTTACAGGGTGAGGATGTTTCTTAAAGGCATAAATACACACCCGAATGCAGACCAAAACCAAAAAAAAAAAGAGTAAACCACTTCATCTTAAGAGATAGATGGGGATGTGAGATGTGGTATTAACATGCAGCTGGTGAAGACCAGTTTCAAGATTTTCTTGTATGTGCGTGTTGTCCTAAAACCATTTATAGAAATGCTTTGAAGGATGTGGAATGCATCATTTTTCCATTACGAAGAACTGTGCTTGGTGGACTATGCGGAGTGCTGCATTGCATCCAGATTTTGAAAGTATGAGGGAAACCTGTCACCATCAAATCAGCACCATAACAGATCATTAGTAACATCTCGGCAGATTCATTTGGAGAGCTGTCTCATGTTTAATGAACATCTTACATGTGCATTCTCCTTGAAGCTGAGCTAATTAACCTTATTATTCAAAGGGCAGCAAATATGTTTTCCTCGCCAACCTCTTTGTTTATCTAATTAATCTACTGTACATACGTCTTTTTGAATCCAACAGTTATTCCCTCGAGAGACAGCATTAAAAAGAAGGCGAAGGCAAATTAGAAAGGGATTGTTGCACAATCACGACACACACGGGAACACAGCAGTTGGCATCTCTCTGAAGGCAGTGTTTTATTAAGTTATGTTTTGCCATTTCACGTTTCTCTGTGGGGCTGCCCCAATTGCCAGGCTCATTACTTATTCCGAAGGGAGCCATTCTCTATCCAGAAAACCCTTATTTCATTAGCCCATAAAGGCCCATAATGAGAAAAGAGCTTTGTTTCACGTGCCTGGATTTCTCTGCACTTCCTGCTGGTGATGGCTGGATCTCAGGTTTTTTTGTGCCTGATATTTTACATATTTTCCGAAACTATCTTAATAATTCCTACGCAACATGCCAGAGCATCAGAAGCTGTGCCAGTTACAATTATACAGAGCTTTGTTTCTTATGCAGGGAAATTATTTTGCTGAAATCATGCAAAACTTGATTTGTAGACTGCGTAGTCTTGATTTTAGAATTAAGTCTGTCAGACTACAATATGGAGTAAATAATGCACAGTGTATGTATTATCTGCTTGGTCGAAAGGTGCACAACACAACCGTTTTCTGTCATCACAAAATATAAACTTTCTGATTACACAGCTCTATATTGCAGCGTTTCCACTGAAATAACCCGTAACAATTGTACCTGGAACTTTATTCCCAGGAACTATTTTCTCCCCAGACCTGTGGTTTTCTGTGTTTCCATCGGAGTCTAAAGTACTGTGAAGATTGGGCAAATAGTCTAGCGGAGATGACAGAGAGAGGAGAGGGGTCAGATCGATCTCCAGTTCAGACTCCCAGTCTTTTAGATCCCCCTCCCTGTTTTGGCACCAACACCGTTCCATACTCCTCTCACCCTCAGCCGTGATGTAGTGGGTGTAGCAGCTCTCTGCACTCACACCGTCTGAGGCTCTGTAGTCAGTTCTCACACCCGGTCTGAATGCTTAGGCACTCCACCTGGGGCGATCCTCCACTGAGTCGCTCGGTATTGCGCTGGCTCGCGGATCGCGGCAGGGATTGGCTCTCCATCATCGGTAGGGTTCGGCTTAAGCCGGAGGAGATAGAGACACAAAAACCTGTGTGTTTGATTTTACTTTTCTAAAGAGAAAAAATGATAATCTGAAGACACACAAAGTACTGATTTGGAAATCCTCTTTTATATTTTAGATTGCTTTTGTACACATTATTCCAAACTTGGTGTAATCAAAGATCGAACAGCGTATGTCTAGCCCTCTGTGAGTCAAATCATATATATATTCACATTCATAAAGATTAAAACGGCTCTGTTTGCATATATACATATCTGATTGAAATATCAGTATGCAGCCGTATTGATGTATCCAGTCAAGCTATACTTGATCTCGGGCTAAAAAAGGCATTTATGATAAAAAAATGTGGAACAAATTTTTACAAAAGATATCCAGCCTTTAGGTGCAGCATCAGATACATCTAAGATAAGTCACCAAATACATCTTATTTTGCAAGTTCTGTGTATGACACAGTTACTTTCTGCGTTGAATCCCACAGCATATTGGAGCCTTTAATATTATGCAGATTCCGAAGTTCTCTGCCAGGTTCTTTGTTCCAAAGCCGGATTGTGCCTGGCATCAAAATATTCTTGATCCAAAGAGGCGGAAGATTCCAGTCTTTCCAAGCTTTGATTCCAGTGGTGTAGAACCTTAGGAGTGAAGATGAAGCCATAATGTGCCTTGATCACCAATTAGAGCGTTCATTTTCCATTTAAACAGTCCTGGCACTGCTGCTCAGATGGGGATCAGTGGCCTTACTTCAAAACCAACAACTTGAACAATGATTTAACTGTATCTCAGTTACTAAAAACAGCTCACAAATAAACATGCCACATCACAGTCTTTGTTTACGAGTCTTGCTCATAGCTTTGACAATTGAACCAAATAACTGAATTTTCTTTTTTTCTTTTTTTTTTCAAAATGATGGACTCTGCTTTCTAGAAAATTGAACTCTGCTTGGTGCTCTCACAGCATGTTTCTGTAATCCAGCACGCTAAATATACCGTGAAGTAAAATGTTTTTCTTCATCTCCAGGCATTAATTAATAACCCTATAAAGTCTACTGTATCATGTATTACATTCCAAATTTTAAGATCTCTAAGTTAACAACATGACCAAAACTTTGCTGAATCTACTACATGCAATCACAACAAAAATGTGGAGAAATGGAGCTAAATGACAACTCTTGGAGAGTTTAGCCTGGTAATATGCATGGCAGTGTTAATGTGTTCAGTCTTAGTTGAATTGATCTGCTATGCTGCTGCTGCTGCTGCAGATCAAGTACATAAACCTGCTACGGCCAATACATCCACAGGCATGCTGCTGTGAGCATGTAGGAAATACTGCTGCTGCACATATAATATATATGAAATAATCCCCATATAATAACATACATGGAAACAACCCATAGCAGATCTATACAGGTGGAGCTGGGGAAGTGGAGAGATTCTGAAGCGCACTGTTACTGCTACAGCAAGCACTAGCTGAGTATTTGAATGTTGAGCAGCAAGCTCATTGACCGCTGATACGAAAAGAAACCAATCAGCTGCACCATGTTGTTAATGATGGAATTATAAAATTTACATTACATTTATTATAATATATATATATATATATATATATATATATATATATACACAATCGGCCGGTTTTTGGTCTTATAAATAAGTATTTGCTCAAGTTAAAAAAATATAGATGTGAATCATAACCCTTTTCTTTTTTGCTTTTTTTTTTATGAATGAAACACTTTGCATCTTTGTTTTATTCGCACCAACATTATTTGATTTTAACATTTTGGAATAATTTATATAACATACTTTTTTATTTCACTAGTAAAGATTTTTTATTTTTAATTTATAACCAAATTTAAAAACTAAAACAAATACTGAATGTTGATTAAGAAACATCTTATTGAATGTGTGTTGATTGTGTTGTTCGGACTGTGGCCTAATGGTTAGAGCGTCGGACTCCCAATCGAAGGGTTGTGGGTTCTAGTCTCGAGCCGGAAGGAATTGTGGGTGGGGGGAGTGCATGAACAGCTCTCTCTCCACCTTCAATACCACGACTTAGGTGCCCTTGAGCAAGGCATCGAACCCCCAACTGCTCCCCGGGCGCCGCAGCATAAATGGCTGCCCACTGCTCCGGGTGTGTGCTCACAGTGTGTGTGTGTGTGTGTGTTCACTGCTCTGTGTGTGTGCATTTCGGATGGGTTAAATGCAGAGCACAAATTCTGAGTATGGGTCACCATACTTGGCTGAATGTCACTTCACTTTCACTTAATCTTTTATTTAAGTCCAGGTCTATGTAGTTTCAACCCAATTCAAAAACAAAAGCTAAATGCTGATGTCTGTACCATGTGTGTTTGTATTGAATGTAGGCGACTTACTGCGCAATTACTGACGTTAATTTCAGATGGTTCCCGTTAATGTTTTCAATATCCAAAAGCCAGTTTGGCCTATTAAATACCAAATAAACATCTTGTTTATGCACACTTTCCTTCTTTCTTGTTTGTTACGTAAAAAAAAAAAAAAAAAAAAACGGAAATCGGTATCGGAATCAGCCAGTTTGCTTGTAAAAAAACGTTATCCGAATCGGCCATGAAAAATTATGATCGTGCATCCCTAGAAAATTGCCTTTACATTTGACCAAATGAATTCTTAACAAAGCATATTACAAATCAAAAAATAATTTTGATATATTTCTAGTAGGACATTTACAAAATATCTTCATGGAACATGATCTTCAAATAATATCCTAATGATTTTTGATGAAGAAAAATCAATCATCTTGACCCATACAATGTTTTTTTTTTTTTTTTTTCGGCTATAGCTAAAAATATACCCCAGCGAATAAAGACTGGTTTTGTGCTCCAGGGTCACATATGAACCCAATGCATCAAATGTGTTAAGAAACATGTAACATTTTTTTTTTTTTATTTATTATTATTATTTTTTTTATATTTAAAAAAGATGAATAAACTGTTCCATTTGAGAATATATATTTATTGTCTGACAGTCTAATGTTTGTTTGTGTTTGTCTGTCTTCAGGTGAGCGACCGTACCAGTGCCCATACTGTGACAAGGCCTTCAGCAAGAACGACGGCCTTAAAATGCACATACGCACACACACCCGGGTAAGACTACACTCATATGAGCACACATTTATTTATGGATACTGTACGTCCTCCTTCCCATCTCTTTCGCTTTTCCCATTGCCATTGCATTGCTCTGCTTCTGTGTATGTGAAAGTCACACAAACTTGGCTATGAAATGCAGCACTGTGTCTCATTAACCGTGTTTTCAGCATGTCAAAATGACTGTACTGGTCGTCTGTAACTTGCATTTGAAAAGACAACTGAAGTGGAGAGATTTCTATTTTACACTAAAAAACATATATTCTAGGATCTATGAGTTTTCTCTATATCCTTATGTCACCTTTACCGCTGATTAGTTGTGTAGTTGTGTGTTTTTCTAGTGTCTATACATCGGATGTTTTTAACTTCTGCTGAAGCGGGCCATTAGGAATGTCTCCTCATCGCAGGACAAAACACAAGCAATACACTTTCTTCAACATCGGCCTAAAAAGCCTACTGCCTAAAACACCGTTAAGTGTGTGTGTGTGTGTGTCCAGACGTGGCCATGTATGTGACATAAAAGCAGCTACAGAAACATGATTAAGACCAGATTACAGATGTAAGAGTTTTTAAACATTTAGTTTTTGACTTTTTACTTCAGGGTCACAGCAAGCCAATGGAAAGATGGAAAAACGTGCCAAAAAGGCCATTTGGCATTGACACTATTTATTATCCACAGAGGTTTTGATATCATTAACCCAGCAGGGATGTGAGTCATTGGGGTCATCAACATTTACCTGAAACCAGACATGTAATGATTTTTTTAAATGATTATGTAAATGAGTCCAACAATGATTGGGTCCCTTAGTGGGAGCTAGTTGAGAATCTTAATGAAATCAGCTAAATAGAAAGAAATGAAACATTTTATTGGATAGCTGTTCTCTGATGATGGATGACATGGGTGTTTGTTGTGACATCATTTCCTCTCTTCTCCCGTCTTTTCCCCAGTTGTTTAGAATAGCAGTGTCCGTCATATTTGTTGCACAGATAGAGTGGGAACATCAGCGAAAAACCTAAGAAATCAGAACAGATGCAGCACGTCATTGGAACTCTTTGCCAAATTTGGAGCGTGATCCTGCAGTTCTGCAGCATAACGAATGAGCTGTGGACTGACACGCAACAGAAACACAGCCATTAAGACATCAAGTGAAAATAGAGCATTGGTGATGCAGAAATGAGAACAAGCAGTGACAGAGCTGTGCTAATCCTCTTACGTGAAAGATATTTCTTTCTGTTTGGGCCTCACTAAAGAGTTGTCCACTTTATAGGACTGTATTTCAGCACAAAACCCTCCAGCTGACTCTAATACTGCTTTCACTCCTGCTAAAACAGTGATGCACCATGTGCACTCAAAAGAAATCACCAGTCTTTTCTGTGAAAAACATGCCTTTCTGTGCAAATGAGGTTCATTATACACTTAAAAATAAAATGGGGTTTTGCAGATTGCCATTAAAAGAACCATTTTGGGTTCTTCAAAGAATCTTTCATAGAACAATATCTTTTTTTTTCTTTTTTTTCTTTTTTTGAAGGACATTTTAATAATATGTAGAACCTTTTTACACTATAAAGTGGAATGGAAAGTTTCCATGGATGTTAAAGTATCTTCAGTACATGGAACCATAGATGCCATTAAAAAATTAAAATAATTTTTTTTTTTTTTTTAGAGCGTAGAATGCATCAGATTCCTTTTTTTTCAGCAGCCATGTTTCGGGAGTATTTTTTTCCATTCATTTGTCTCATAAAGATTTACAAAATGTGTTTGTTGGAGTTACAAGCCATGAACCAAACCAACCAGCTATGAGGCAAATAATAACATATGTTAATTTGAGACAAAACAGTGGGAGAAAACTACAGTTTTGTGATACACTGTGAATTGCATAATCAAAAACAATGGAGAAATGTAAAACTCTGATTGGTGGAAGTTTTGGAGAATCATGGGTGATGTAGTTTTTCACAATAAATAATGTAAATGGACAACTTTAATAATAGCAAATAGCATTGATTAACAACCTCAGAGCTCACAGTATGTCTGTCTTTAAAGCTTTACAAGTTATCATTAAAAATCAATTCCCCTATGGAGAAAGCAAATGGAATTTTTGCTTATGAAACTGACTCTGATGCTAATATCTCCTGCACTGCTTTTCAACAGCAGTGTGGCAGAAATACTGAATCGACAGAGCTAGATATTTAATTGGTATTCTCAGCCTCAGTCGTCACACCCACAGACCAGTGGCTGAAAATCTGATGCATACGTCACAAAAAACTGGAAACAACTTGAGGAGTTTCGAATTCGTCATCGGATTGGTTGAATTATACAGGATTTCCGGGAGAAGTGTGTTTCGTTCTTTAATGTTTTGGCTGCAAACAAAAGATGCCATGATGCCAAACCCCCTCATGGAAGAAGAAATCCTTCGTGTTTACAACTGTGACATTGAGCACTCACCAGGATCAACTAAACACTAGATTTTCAAAAGTATGTGAAATATGTAAAGTTTGCGGTACAGATACTTTGAATTACTTCCAAGAGTTTTACACACTGGTCTGTTATTGGGGGGACATTTCCACACCCCTAAACATGACACGGCACAAACATTTGTTGATTTGTTGCTCTATCTGTTGGCCACTTGGGCGGCCCTTGGCCATTCAAAGCCACCAAGGTTCCCAGACTGTCTCAGTCTGAAGCTCTTAACACCAGGCACCAAAGATGCATAAACATCTCTTGTAATCATTAGTTTTTCTTTTTCTTTTCTTCTTCTACCTGCAAATCTTTAAATGATTAGTTCACACCAAAATGAAAATTAGTCCATAAATGACTCACCCTCAAGTCATCCTAGGTGTATATGACTTTCTTCTTTCAGACGAATCCAGCCGGAGTTATATTAAAAAATGCCTTTGATCTTTTAAAGCTCTATCATTGCTGTTATCAGATGTTGAAAGGTATCAGTCCAAAAGAAATAAAATAAAAAGCGTCCATTCATAATAAAAAGTGTCTTACATGGCTGTAGGGGGGACAAGGGCCTTCTGTAGCGAATTGATGCGTTTTTCTAAGAAAAAATATCCACATTCAAAATGTAATAATCACTTTAATGTAGCTTGCGCCAACAGTTGTACACTGAATCAGTTCTGGGCTGATGACTTATGGGGTCAGCGATGCGCATGCGCCGGTGAGGCTCGTGAAAACATTGATTCACTACAGGAGGCCTTTGCTCACCCCCCGGAACCCTGTGAGACACTTTTTTTTTTATCAAGGATGTGCACTTTATATTTAATTTGTTTTGGACTGATGCACTGCAACACCCGCTGAGTGCCATGAAACAGCTTTACAGATCAAAGACATTTTTTTTTTTTTATATAACTCTCAGTATTGTAAAGTCTTATATACCTACTGTAGAATGACTTGAGAGTGAGTCATTTATGGGCTAATTTTCATTTTTGGGTGAACTAACCCTTTAAAGCTGCGGTAGGGAACTTTTGACGCTCTAGCGGTTAATAAACAGAACTGCTTGCATCTTGAGGAAGAACATCGTAGCCGGAACTACTTCTCTCTGTTTATGTCTATGAAGAATCACAAAGGTTCTGGGTTACTCCGCCGCGGTACCCCCGAAGCAATCTAAAATAGTCCGAATATAAACACTTATTATAGGTGCACCCTAGTGATTCAGGACAAGCCAAAAACACGGTTTGGAAAATGGATTCATGATGTACTCGCTTATTATATACATTTTTCTACATTTTGAACACAAACAAAGTTACGGACCGCAGCTCTGATTGGTTGTTTCTTACCGGGAGCGCATTACTTTCTGCAAATGGCAATAGGACACTGGGAGGAGCCAGAGGAGCTTGATTTTTTCACAGATTATCTATATATATTAATATTTTTTTTTACAAAAGTTCCCTACAGCACCTTTAAAGGTGCTGTAGGGAACTTTTGTAAAAAAAATATTTTTTACATATTTATTAAACCTGTCATTATGTCCTGACAGTAGAATATGAGACAGATAATCAGTGAAAAAAATGAATCTCCTCTGGCTCCTCCCAGTGTCCTATTGCCATTTGCAGAAAGTAATGCGCTCCCGGTAAAAAACAGCCAATCAGAGCTGCGGTCCATAACTTTGTTTGTGTTCAAAATTTAGAAAAATGTATATAATAAGTGAGTACACCATGAATTCATTTTCCAAACCGTGTTTTTGGCTTGTCCTGAATCACTAGGGTGCACCTATAATCAGTGTTTATATTCGGACTATTTTAGATTGCTTCGGGGGTACCGCGGCGGAGTAACCCAGTACCTGGTGTGCGTGGATGGTAGCAGACACTTGATTGCATCCCGTGGACAGTGTGTGGATCGTTGCGGAACACTGACAGCTGAAGTATACTTTGGGCTTTAACATATTCAAACCAAACTTGGTGTATGTTAAAACAATTATGACTCACATTGCCGCCTAGAGGTTATGGTTATTTATTTTTTTATTTTAAAGGGGGGGTGAAATGCTCGTTTTCACTCAATATTCTGTTAATCTTGAGTACCTATAGAGTAGTACTGCATCCATCATAACTCCAAAAAGTCTTTAGTTTTATTATATTTATAAGAGAAAGATAGTATGTACCGATTTTTCCCGGAAAAACACGAGCGCCTGGAGGCGTGACGTGTGGGCGGAGCTAAAGAATCATGAGCGCCAGTAAGCTTTTGCGTTGAGAGCGTTTGGAAGCTGTGACATTACCATGAGGACAAAACCAACCAAAACAAACCATTGCTAACAGTCAGATTCAGCCGTTTATTTATGATCCAGAATCAGATCCAGAGGCTGAAATTTAACAAGAGCAGCAGCAACGACGTCTCTATGTGTTATGTATTGAAACTGTAAATATTTGCTTAGCGGTGAGCAAAGTTCCACTTTGTCGTCTTTTTTTTTTCTTTAAGCTGTACATGTGGAAAGTGCAGTTTGATGACAACATCGCATGTTGTTTACTTGATGTGCTTACACACCGATAGCTAAGTTAACAACACAGAGATATTTGAAGCAGTTTTACTCACCGCCTGCAGTTCCAACACACGATCGTGACCCTTTTTTGTTGGGACTGCATTATCCTTAAGAAATAAACGATACGCAATTCCAGCGTCAAACTGGGCCTTGTTTGTAAAACAAGCATCTTCGAAATGCAGGGAACAAACACAAACACTTTCACAACTCCGTTGATGCTCTGTAAAAATAAACTCCATCCACTGGTCCCTTAATGCTGTTTTTTTTGGGTAATCTGTGCAGGGTTGTCTTGCCCTGGCAAACAAAAACACACTCCTGTCTGTTGTGCTCTCAGTGTTAAACAGAATATAATTCGTATCATCACAAAATTTGTTATGTGTCTGAAGCACTGAACATACTAAAAAAGTTTTTGGGCAGTGCAACCTTGTGGTCAAAAATCATAATACATTGCCAATAGCTATTGATTTGTTTTGCCTATTGTCATTTATCTGGCCTTGATGAACATGCCGAGAACATCGATATATCAATGTTGCCATAATCGACCAAACTTCCTGTCATAAATTTAGATTTTTGAAAACCTACTTTTTCATACTCATCCTAAATGTTAGTCTGATTTTTATCAGTGTTTTTTTTTTGTTGTTTTTTTTTTTTTTTTTCACAGGCTGCGAAGGATACATGCTTTTAAAAACAGACTGATGAAGGTGCATTGGTATACTGACAAAGCTGCACAAAGCATTATGGGCCATTCACTATTGCCCATCTGTGCTAATGTATTTGTAGTGCATGATTTTTGACCTTTACATATTTTGTGGGGGTTGTTTTGCTCACGGTCCCAGCTGACAGTTTTACTGCTGATCTGATTCAGTGATGGAGCCTCTCAGCTACACGCTGGATGTATTTTGCTCTACAAACGCCAGAAGTCTCGTCTTACACTTAATCTTTTTGTCTCATTTTGTCAAACACACGTGTCCACGCTGGCCCAGGCCCATACTGATTACATCTGTCCATGAAAAACACAAACACTTGATCCACAGCACCTTGCATATCCTGTGTAATGTGACCACACCTTGCCCTGCTGCATTTCCCAGGATCCTCTCTTCCCATGTCACACACTTCTTGGCTTCAGTTAGAATTGTCCTTTAAAAATGGTTCATGCATAAAGTAAATATTTATATAAAAATACAGTGTTTACACTTTTATGTTACAAAAAAATATATATTTTAAACACAGATTTAAAGTCTATTTATAAAAATAAAAAAAAATCATGATGCATTACACAAATGATCACATTTGTGAGTATATTATTATTATTATTATTATTATTATTATTATTATTATTATTATAAAATATTAAGTGATTAAAATGGGTTGGTGTGTCAAAAGTGTGTGTTCCAGGTGTGTTTAATTCAGCATGTATGCATGTTTTCTGTGGTGTGACAGCAGTGCTGTGTGTTTTCAGTCTCTTATGTAAGTAAATGTATGCGTGTGTCCATGTAAAATGAGTTCCAGGTGTGTAACACATGAAAGGCATTTCTTTTGTTTATCCCAGACCATCTTTGGTGTGTGTGTCTGTGTGTTTGTGTGTGTAATGAGGATCTCTAGTTTCTAGATGTATGTTCATGCCTGAGGAATTATACTCTCTTTCTGAATCTATCAGCTCTTCATTAGTCTCTTCAAAATCACAAAATCCCTCCAGCAGAACTCACTATTACACACTTGCACGCCTTCAGATCCTAATTAGGAAAGTCCGAATATTACCTGATTTTCCTGTGTTCACTCTCTCTCTCTCTCTCTCTTTCAGGAAAAGCCGTACAAATGCAGCGAGTGCAACAAGGCCTTCAGTCAGAAGCGTGGCCTGGATGAACACATGCGCACACACACCGGAGAGAAGCCCTTCCAGTGCGACGTGAGTTACACACGCAGACCGCATTCTAACACACAAGCACAGGTTCTTTTTATGTCTGATACTGGCTGACTATCACACAACCGCTCTTGACGCACCGCAGCCACATCCCAGTGGAAGAGCAGAGAGAGAGGTGGCTTGTGGGTAGTGTGTGACGTTCAGCAGGGGTTTAGTCTAAGACCGCTGGAAGAGCTAAAGCCGGTCTCGAGTTTAACCCTGCGGCCCACGCAGAGTCCACATAATCAGCACCGTGACGCGCATCAGACCTCGAACCAGAACGCCCTCGCGGCACATACACCAGCACACACTCACGCTGTGTCTGCATGAGTCTGTGTGTGTGTGTGTGAGGCTGTTACTGTGGTGTCAAAGCCGCAGTGGAAAGATGTCCTGCCAGGCGGACACAAGGACCAAACCGCCCTGTGCAAACTGACCCATCTCTGACCCTTCAGCGCCTTAAGACACACACAATCAGCTTTGAACTCCTCTCTATCTTCTCACTGTCCCTGAAGAGATGTTTGTGTCCATCGGTGAATCCCGCGTCATAGTCTCCAGCTCCTAGGACACACACACGGTCCAGCAAATCAGAGCTTTGATTAGTGTTCAAACTTCATTCAGCGTTTACTTTCTTAGAGGGACACCTACAAAGTCATCATTTACTACGTTCATGTCCTTCCTGTGTGAATAACGCACCTGTCACTTGTTTCCTTGCAATTACATTGAAAGACGACAGGAGCTTTCAAGATACAAAGAGGTACCATAAAAAAGCATAATAAATGTGGTTCATATGAATCAGAATCCCGTGTCTTCTGAAGTCATGTGACAGTGTTGTGTGTACGACAGACCAGAGTGAAGTCATTCTTCATTGATAATCTTCCCCTGCAGTGAGCTGTTAACCACTGAGGCCAGATCACTGAGTTTGACACAAGAACCGGGTCACTGTGACTCATGAGTGATAATGATAATAACCAGTGCAATTCAAGTTTTGACTCCTGGTCTTACTGAGCATTATTCATAAGGGCATTCATCAGCAGGGCTGTCACCATATCAGAAGGCCAAAGCAATTCATAACAATAATATTCAGATTCAATTCAGAACATACTTACATACATGTATGAATGTGTTAGTTAACAGTCTTATTCATTTATTCTCATCTTTGTCACATTCAAACTATAAGTGTAGGCCAGTAGAAATTAGAAAGAGTTTGATACTATAAATATATAGTTCAGTCATGATCAGCCAATCAGAAGTATGTCCTGATCCACATATCCATATACATTGTATCCTAGCCTGTGTTCGGCACGTTGCACGATTATGAAAGCTTATATTATCCCTCCTCCTCCCCAGCTCCACCTGTAGAGATCTGCTGGGGGTTATGCATTTCTTGCAGCAGGCTTTCTTTGTTATTTTTAACAAAGCTGAACAAATAATTGTATTTGCTCAAAATCAAGCTTATGTATATATCATGCCCACGACAATAAATGCTGGATAAAATAATAATCACTCGGAGGGCTGCCATTACTGAACTGTACAGAAGCGTTCTAGGATCTAACTGATTAGCACTTCCTGAAGCCTGGGACATCTAACACCAGGTTTGTTTGTTTTTTAGGTGCAGGAATTGTTACATTGTCTTTTGATTACATTTTGAAATGTGAATTAAATTATACTTTATGCTTTAATTTGATTACCACTGTTTTTAAATAATAAATGTGCATTAAATCATAAATCTAGAAAAAACTATATAGAACAAACAACACAGTATCTCTAGAAAGAAAGAAAGAAAAATTTCATATGGTTCATTTATTGTATAAATCACATTAAATTTTTCCGTTTTTGCAAGTTTTATTAATTAAATTGATTAGACATGATTTTACATTTTTAACATTTCATTAAACCATTAAAATGAAATCCAGAAATATTTGTATTAAGTAGCTGCCTGTTTTATATTTTTATTCGTCTGTCAGATGAATTGTAAGTGTGAGCACGTACATTAATTGAAACACACCTCACTTCAAAAAGAATGATTTAATTATGCTACAGATGTGATTGATTCCTCAAATAATGTTGAGGGGAGGAGTGCTGTTACTATTCCTCACCATCAGACCTACAATTTAATGCTTTATTAGTGTTCTCTCTTAGGTCCTGTGTAAATCAAGAGCGTTATATGAAGATACACACTCACACATATGCAGCTTCCAACTTTTCCAGCAGTGAACTCACTCCTCAGGAGATTATTGAGGAATCTAAACACACATACACACACACACACACACGCACACACACACACACACACACACACACACACACACACACACACACACACACACACACACACACACACACACACTTTGCTGAGGAAAATGAGAAACATTCCCCCTCTATTCATTTGATTTATATGGCAAACTGCAAGCATGTCTTTCTATTTTGACTGTTTTAATGAGCATAAGAGAATAAAAATTGGCTGTTTCCTCCATTTTTTTTTCTCTCTCTCTGCTTTTGACTTGACAAGTCTTTTAAACCTGGAGTGATCTGGTCTGAAATCTGGCGCTCTGATGGCAGTTGTTAGAACGGCTTCCACTGATGATGGCAAATTATCCCGGGACTTCTTTCATTCACAGCATTTCTGAAGTGCAGCGTGCCAGAAACTATCCATACTCCAAATTCATTTTATTTTAGTATATGACTGCATTTTAAGTGGTCTGTGGGGTGGTCATGCCTGTCTTTCACGGCTCCCGTTGAAGTTAAAGAACACATCATTTTGTGTCAAAACGAGGATTTGAACACTTCAACCTTTTATTGCCACATTTTTGGCCTAAGAAATCGGCTCAGATCTTGTTATTCTGTTTTTGTGATTGTGAGTGATGGTGCTTTAGATTTACTAAAGAAAAGTGACGAAAAAAAAAAAGTGATTTGATATTCAGCAAAGTATGGTGACCCTTACTCATAATTTGTGCCCTGCGTTTAACCCATACAAAGTGCACACACACACCTGGAGCAGTGGGCAGCCCGGGGAGCAGTTGGGGTTCAGTGTCTTGCTCAAGAGCACCTCAGTCATGGTATTGATGGTGGAGAGAGCGCTGTACATTCACTCCCCCAACTACAATTCCTGCCGCCCCGAAACTTGAACTTGCAACCTTTGTGTGGTGTCTTTTAGGGGCTGTTGTGTAATGGAATTAAACCAGAGTGTGTTGTGTTCACAAAGGGCTTTACATGTGAACCGCTCCGCATGTGCTGTGGGCGTCTGAGAGGCTCTGGGTGTGTTTAGCATTCACACTGCTCCGAGAGCCCTGAGATGAATGCAAGTGCTCACCAGAAGGCATAAATAAAAATAAAAATGAAAAAAAGGTTGGATTTTTTTAACACTGTTCATGACCATGCAAGCAATGAGAATCTGTGAAGATTTGTTAGCCTTTGTTTGTCAGAATAGCTGACTCGTTAAACATGTGAAAACCAATATAGCGAGCGCACAAGCATCCACTTGCATGCTGTGATGTGCAGACTGAAATCTAATATGAGACTTTGATTCATTGTATGTCCCAGTTGTTAAAACAGTTCACCCACAAAATACACTACCATTCAAAAAGATGTTTTTTGAGCAGTAAATAAGTATATTACTATGATTTCTGAAGATCATGTGACACTGAAGACTGGAGGAATGATGATGAAAATACAGCTGTGCATCAGGAAATTACATTTGACTATATATTAACATAGAAAAGTGTCATTTTAAATTGCAATAATATTTCACAATATTAATGTTTCGACTGCATTTTAATCAAATAAGTGCAGCACTGGTGAGCATAAGATATTTTTTTGTTTTGTTTTTATTTGGAACACGATCAAAAAATATTTTTTTTAATAAAAAAATAAAAAACACTTGAAACAGAAATCTACAGGCTGTGCTGTGATTCACTTTGCAGAGTATTCTTTAGTTTTGTGCTTAGTGATTTTTTAATTTTATCGTGCAATGCATACATCAGTGTATTAATAGTTTAGCATCTCTGCAACAGCGTTTTTACCATCACATGTCCAACATATCTCCATCCACAGCCATTAAAATCTGCACTTCATGTGACAGTGAGAGACTGAAACTAATAAGTCGTCTATCACGGCATTAAGTGCTTTTTCATGCTGTTTAAATAAAAAATTACATTCATTTTATGAAGAAAGTGACAGCTGCAATATCTCTCACTGTCTCTTCATGGAGATGAAGAATATTGTGTTTTCTTGGAGAGATCAAGTTGATTTATCATGTGAAATTGAGTTGTGTGCCATTTGTGATGCATATTTGAGTGTGTGTGTGTGTGTGTGTGTGTGTGTGTGTCGTGGCACCAAGCCTCTGCTCAGACTGCAGGATTTAACTCGATCCGATTTACTGCTTGGTTTGGCTTCACTTTGCTAACTGGCTGTTTTTGAGCGTCTGTTTTGTTGGCAGTGTTGTGTCCAGTGGTTCTGCTGTGTGAGTGTGTGTGTGTGTGTGTGTGTGTGTGTGTGTGTGTGTGTTAAGGTCTCGATCAATAGCATGTGGCAAACTTTAGAAGATTTCTCCCTGGCTTGCAGTTCTTTGGTTGTGTTTTTATTTCTTCAGTTATTGGTTGTTTGTGTGTCTACTCGGATGTATTGAGCATTGCCTTCACATCCTCTTTGCGGTCGCAGGGCATGAAGTCACACTAACACACGAAACATAACAGCATGAAGTCTGTAAACAAAGGGTGTTTCAAAACCTGGGAAATGCCAAAATAAAAACCATCCTCTCATGGATCTTTTTCATGGGTTATGTAACATAAATCCTCTTACGGCTACTAGACTAATTTATTATGTCCTGTCGTACCAAAGTCACGGCCACAGTGTAGGTTTGCCAGGCCATTGCTTATGTAGTGGCTGAAGTGCTTGTTAGCGTGTTGCTAAATGGTTTCAGGATGGTTTCTTGGTGAATGATTACTAGTTTAAGCCAACAGCTCACTCCAGTGGCCTTTATTTCATATCTCAATGATATTTTAGGTATTTTGCTAATTAACATTTTATTTCAGTAAATGTTGTTAGTTTCGTTTAGTTTTTCATTTATTGTGATTTTTTTTTTCCAGTTTACGAAAATAAATGTTTTGACCAATAGTTTAAGTGTTAGTTTCAGTTTTTGAATTATTATTATCATTGAATTATTGTTAATCCTTTGTGTGTTTGTGTATTTCTAGGTGTGTGACCTGTCCTTTAGTTTGAAGAAGATGTTGATCAGACACAAACTGACCCATAATCCCAACAGACCCATGGCTGAATGCTCCCTGTGCCACAAGAAGTTCACCCGCAACGACTACCTCAAAGTCCACATGGAGAACGTCCACGGAGAGACAGAGGGATAGACATCATGCACAAACATATTCACATCCACTCAAGCCATATATAAAACCAGTACACAAAGAACACATACATACACAGGGTACAAACAACAGACATTTTCACAAGCATAAGTGTCCATGCTCATTCCAAAGATCTGCATTATCTACATGTACAGAACCGCTTTATTTCCTTCAGACATTTAACACTTTATCAGACTGATCGGACTCATTAAATGGCATTTAATCATGGCTGGGGGTTCAAATCCAAATAGGAGAAAAGCATGAAAATGTGCAATTGTACAGAGCAAAGTATAGCCATCATATTGATCCATTTCACTTCTCCGTTCATGTTTGTCCTCTTGTATGTCAATATCAGATCTCGGATGTTTTTCAGAAATGTTAAGGGATGTTGCGTGACCAAAGAACATAGCGTACCAATTTTCTACATCCTTGTTGAGAGTAAAGTTTGTTGATTTGCATTTAACTGTATTATCCAATATTTATCATTTTATATTTTCAGCGTTCGGGTTCACACGAGGTTTCTATTTGATTGAAAGATTACCATGTTGTGTTAACATCTAAGTTTGCATTTCGTTTTGATAAGTGAATGATTTAATCACTGATATCACTAATCTGGTCAGTGTGTTGTTTATGTTTTTGTTAAATAAACATTTGTCCCGACCCTGCCCCGTCCATCTGCAGGAGATGTTGCAGTTCTCTGTGGGATACAGAAGACAGTGCTTCTGCCCTGATCACATTTGCTTTTAGTTAATTATAAACATTCAATTCTTGGTAAATGGTTGGAGGAATCGGATGTGCTCTGATACTTGATTAGACATGCTTGGTTAATGATTGTTCACTAAATCTGGTTACCACTGGTTATAGGATAATTAAAGCCTCTGTGTGGGGTTGGATAGCAAAGAAATTACTCATTAAGTCAGAGATCCAGAGCCAAATTCACAAATTCTGCTTCTGAACTCTAGGAACAAAACTCTTACTCCTTGTGTAGGATCAATAGTTTGAAAATAAGTATGGATATAGTCGTTTTTGATAAGGGAACACATTTTCACTATTAACTAAGACTTTTCCCTCAATAAACTTTGAATTTGCTGCGTATTAATAGTTAATAAGATAGGTCTAGTTGTTACGGTTTAGGTATGGGGTAAATAATTTAATAATTTAAATAAAAAAATAAATTCCCATGTGCATCAAGACATTTTGATAAAAATCTGTCTGCCAGTCACAGCTGAACAAACGTTGAGTGATGCAAGCAGACAACCACCTAAAGCATAGGAGTAATTCAACAACAGAATAGCTTCAAACAGAAGAAAATACTCATTCTAAGTAGCCCAAGAGTCCAGACCTCAACCTGATTGAGATGGTTTGGGGTGACCTCAAGAGAACAATTCACACCAGACATCCCAGGAATATTGCAGCGCTGAGACAGTTTTGTAATGTAATTTAGCTGATGTAGAACACAGATCTCCAAGACAGACTGAGAAAGATCTACTGTATTTTTAAAAAATGATTTACACCATTCTAGAGCAGTACCCTTAACACCAACATCTTCCTAAAGCTGCAATAAAATACCACGATCAATGGTATCAAAGGCAGCCATGAGATCAAGTAAAATAAGAATAACTACCTTTCCTGAATCAACTGCCAAAAGAATAACCTTGAGAAGGGAAGATTCTGTACTTTGAAGAGACCTACACCTTACTGGAACATATCTAAAACAGCATTCATATCTAAATATCATGCAAGCTGAGATAGAACAACCTTCTCTAAAATGTTTGATAAGAAAGGTAGTTTCGATATAGGTTGGTAATTACTTAAAACACTATAGTCCATATTCGGTTTCTTCGTTTGGATTATTCCAGAACTTTAATTCTTCTCTTTCATTATTAGCTGGAGACTGAATTTCTTCCTGCACATGACGTTCCTCTTGTCATTTTTTTTTTTTGTCTCTTTGCATTATTGTGACCTCTATAAGCATATATCATTATAGCATAATCATATCTCCTCACTGGCTCAGTCTTGTTGGCTGAAATAAGTTTTCAGTATCTACCTGGGCCTAAAGTATAAGAGCTATAGGCTAGATATTATTTGCACACAATCCCATATCCTTCTTTTGTTTTCTCCTCCGTTCCTTTTTTCAGTTTATTTCTACTTTACATCCTTTGCCCTCATCACTTTTTTTCTCTTCTGTTTTCTTTTTTAGTATTTTCTAGCATGAAGAATCATAAAGCCCAGCTAAAGACTTTTAGAAAATCTCTTGACCATGGTAACATCTGCCTGTGTTGTAGTCAAGACCAGCCCAATTTGAGTCCAAGTTCTGGTTAAGATCTCAGTGGTTCGAACCAAGACAAAGACCAGAAAATATGGTCTGAGACTTGGACTTGAGATGGCCTCTGCCTCCAGTGCTTCAACAGTGACAACTACATTTTGTAAAACCCTGAACGAGAACAGTCTTCATCTGAGGAAATCCTGCAGGAAGCCACTGTTTCTAGAAAAAGCATTACTGCACGTCTAAATTTGAGCACCTGGATGTTCCACCATGCTACTATAGTAAAATATCCTATGGACAGATGTAACTGAAGAGGTTTGGAAAAACTAAGCACACCAACATCAAAACCTCATCCCAAGTGTGAAGTATGTTGGAAGAACCATCATGGTTTGGGTTGCTTTGCTGCCTTAAAGGCCTGGCCAGCTTGCCATCATTGACAGAAAAATAAATTCCCATGTTCATCAAGACATTTTGATAAAAATCTGTCTGCCAGTCACAGCTGAACAAACATTGAGTGATGCAAGCAGACAACCACCTAAAGCATAGGAGTAATTCAACAACAGAATAGCTTCAAACAGAAGAAAATACTCATTCTAAGTAGCCCAAGAGTCCAGACCTCAACCTGATTGAGATGGTTTGGGGTGACCTCAAGAGAACAATTCACACCAGACATCCCAGGAATATTGCAGCGCTGAGACAGTTTTGTTAAGAGGAGTGGCGCAAAATTCCTGCTGACCATTGAGCAGGATTGATCTGAAATTGCAGGAAGCTTTGGTTTCTTTGGTTTTGTCTGAACAATCATTAAGCAGAGGCTGCTGAGCTATTTTTTTTTTTAACAAGTTACAAGTTCATTTCAGAATTTGCGACTCAAAAATCTTCATTAAAACAAGTGTGGTTGGTCATTTTTAAACATCAGTCAGATGATTGTTTCCTGTTCAAGTGGACATTTCTCTGACCAAAATAGCTGTATAGTTGACCAGTTGACCATGTCTTCTCTCTGGCTCATGTCTTGTTGGCTGAAATAAAGAGCTATAGGCTGAAATATGAGATATTCTACACACAATCTTAAATCCTTCTCGTCTCTCAATTAAGTTTTTTCATTTAATGTTTTTTTAGTATTCAGCATTGTCTACCATGAAGAATCATAAAGCACCTATAAATACTCTTAGAATTTTTTTTCTTTTCTTTTTAGAAAATCTCTTGACCATGATAACATCTACCAGTACTGTACTGTAGTTGAGTCCAGCTCAATTCTAATCCAAGTCCAGTTCGAGACATATGCTTAGCAGAGACAATTAAATAAGTGTGGTTGGTTTTTCAAACGTCATTCAGATGATTGTTTCTTGTTCAAGTAAGCATTTCTTGGTCAAAATAACTTGCAAATTTGGCCACTTGATCATACTGTACTTTCTTTCTGGCTCATGTATTGTCGGATGAAATAAGTTTTTGGTATGTAACTGGGCCTGTAAGAGAAACATTTCTATAGGCTGAAATGTGAAATATTCTTTGCACACAATCCTACATCGCTCTGCTCTTTCAATTTCTCTTCCTTTCACTTTTTTTGGTTTATTTCTAATGCTGTCCTCCTCAGTTGTTGTTGTTGTTGTTTTTTTTTCTCTCTTAATGATTTTTTGGCCTAAATAAGCTGCAAAGTTGACCAGACTTTCAGTCAGAAGTCAAAAGTCTGGCTCTGTTGGACGATGATGGTCGTGAATTGGATGTGCTTGAGAATGATGGTGAACCTGTTGCCCTCAAATATGGGAAATAATCTCTTCAAATTCCTTCAATGGGCCGTTTACCATTTCCAAACCACTTCTGAGTGTGAACTGTTTCTCTCACATCCTTTCTATTGGTCCTCGATCACAGAGTTTAGTCCTCAGCATCATCTGCATAGCTGTGAGGGCGCGTGTGTGTGTGTGTGTGAGAAGGTTTTTGAAGTGATATGTGAGGCTACTGAATCAGTATCTACTGCATCTGTTCCAAACTGTGGGTTCCGTCGCTATCTCATGTCCTCCATTTATCTCTCCTTGTCTCCTCAACCTTCTCAAAATGCCTCTAAACGCCCCAAGCCTGGCAGCGTTCCCTCTGAGTTCCTCCTACAGCAACCCCCACAGGAGTGACAGAACATCCTGGTCCGTGTCAACCATCGCTCACGACCAAAGCCATGGCACACGCTGACCGCAGACTACAAGAACATCCTGAGATTTTTTATTTTGTCAGTGGTGATGGAGAACACCACGTCACACACAGAGTATCACAGTGAGTATATTTGTGTGTTTCTAATTATTCTTTTTATGAGTCTGTTGGTTTCCTGTGCCCCTCTGGTCTCCACCCTGACTTCAGGATTATCATGAACCTCTCACCACACAAACCGTCCAATCAGATGGGACCGCCGTCACCACAGTAACAGGTAGTGTGGGATGCCTTCCTGACCCTTGGAATGTAAAGTATGGCTGTCCAGATTGAATCCTGTGGCTCTAGAATCTAAGGAAAAGAGTGAGTTTAATGTGTGTTTGCATTGAGGGAGTTTGCATCAAAGAGACAGTAGTTTAAATAAGAGAGCATAGCAGTGAATTTTGCGTGCTGCCTTTACTGAGAGTTGAAGCCCCTGCTACCTGATCTCATCTCATAAATGTACCTGGGTGCATTTTTTAGCGAGACGCGAAATGCGTACCAATAAGTACATATGCTGCAGTTTCCAAAACAGATGTTCCTCAGTAGAACTGTGTGTGTGTGTCTGGGACTGTGATCAGACATACAGTAACAGCTGAATGAAAGTTATAGTTCTCATGTCTCTTTATTACCTCCACATCAACGTTGTCCTCCTCAGATCTTTCCAAACAAAAATACTGCTTCAATCATGTCTGCTAAGACAATTACATCAGCAGAGACATCGAGAACACACACTGCTAGAGTCCTTCATCCAAACCATTCTAAAGGTATTTTCTCCACAGTTCTACATCAAGCCAGAGCAAACATTTATCCTAATATTTTCCTATGGTTTTGTGATTTTATAGTGCCTCTGTGTCTAGCCAACCATCAGGGAAATATGTGTTTTCTTATTACTCATTTTTGTCTCATAAAGAGGTGGAAGATTGATTACCGTTTTTTTTTTTTTTTTTTTATAAACTAGGCATATTCGAGTGAGTTATTTGAATTTTTCATGTTGTATCTCTCATGACTTGGTTTGCCAGGCCAAGCACACAATCCCCGAGTCAGAATTCCATGCTTTCATCCTTCTGCAAAAGAAAACCGAGCATATTGGAGTTTTCTCCCTCATACCCTTGTCAGGAAGCTGAATGAGGCAGGCATGGAGAGGCTGCGAGGACATGCGGCCAGCCCACCACTCTGATGAGAATTATTAGTGGTTGCTGGAAAGCCCGACATTCCCATTCCCATTCCCATTCCCATTCCTAACTCCAAAGAGCAGCCATTAAATTCCACTCATTTTGGTTTGTCTCCAGCAAATGCAGGGCGGTTTATCCTAAACCTACAAAAATAGTTCTCCACAATAAGGAAAGACCAAGTGTGTGTGTGTGTGTGTGTGTGTGTGTGTATGTGTATGTGTTTGTGTGTGAGTGTGAGTTTGCGTGTGTGTGTTTGTGTGTGCGTGTGTTTGCGTGTGCGTGTGTGTCTTTAAAAGTATCAAAAGGGAATTCAAAAAGAGGGAAAATGATAGAAACATGTTGATTGAATTTGTAATATGAATCTGGTAAAGCCAAGAAGGAGAAACAGAGACACAACTGTGTTGTTCAAAAACCTTTAGGTCTGTCAGTACACACATCACAAACATCTCAAAATATATTAGCACTCCACCACAAACCTGTTCGCACTTGACACACACGTGCATAAACATATAGCCTTTCACACACTCTCCCGCACACACACACACACACACACACACACACACACACACTGACCTGTCCTCACTCTGTAGGCTAATGCTGACAGAAAAATGGGAACTGCTTTTCAGTGAAAGAACCCAGTTGGAGTATGAATGGAAGGCATGTATTTTCATACAGTAAAAAAGAATACATGAAATTCTAACAAAATAAACAATTACATTTGAACAGAAAGGATAAGCTAAAATGTGTTTGTGTTAACATTTTGTTTCATATGTTTCAAGGGTTATGAAGATTTTCTTCTTCATCATCTTCTTGATTATGGTCATCTATTACATGAAATGGACTTTGGAATTACTACAAAACACATTAGCTACCTTAAGCAGTCAATTAGCTTTGTGTAAAAATAAATTATAATAATAACAATAATAATAATAATTGATAACACTTTCTTTTAAGGGCCAATTCTCACTATTAACTAGAAAGCATATGACTAGCATATTGGCTGGAGTTTATTGAGGCAAAAAAAAAGAAAAAAAAAAAAAATATATATATATATATATATATTGATATATATATATATATATATATATATATATATATATATATATATATATATATATATATATATATATATATATATATATATCAATAAATGCAACTAATCCTAAACCAAGCCTTAATCCTAAATATGTAGTAAGTATGTAATTCATAACAAGTATACAGGAATAACCATTGACATTTAAAATCTGAAAATATGTTGTTATTTCTTATTTTATGTATTTGAGGTGAGGTGTTCCACAGGGTTAGCTCCTGGGTTCTCTTAAATTCTAAATTTCTCTGTCACATTTGTCCTTCTGTACTTCCATTTATTAAAAAAACAATTCACACAGACAGCCACTTTTTTTGTTACTCTGTCTTGTTATAACTGTGCATAACCATCTTCCCCCTTAACACATGGACTCAGAGATAATACCCTCTCGTGTATGTGTACATGTGTGTTTCTGAAAAGATGGGAAACTTGTCTAAGACCCCTCAATTAGTCACACTGAACCTCCTGGACCACACACATGCATGTGGACACACACGTACTCAACAAAACCGATGGCCTTGGTGTCAATGCATATTTGGTGCTTTCCTAATAGACCACAACACATATCTTTCAGACAGGAAAACACAATTCAAATGTGGCCATCAGAATTTGCACAGACACACACACACACATTTCTCACTTTCTCTGGTGTGGGGCTAGAACTCTGTTTCCATGTCTGTCTCAAGGCCACACCCCTGGAGTTGAGCCAAAAAACACTCACACAAACACACACGATGCTGTCTCTTTGCCTACAGTAAACAGCTCACTTTATAAACTGCATCTGCTCAAACACATGGAAGGACAGGGTAATTCTGAAACAGCGGAAACATCTATCAATGCTTCTCTTTTTCTGTTAACCCTGTGATGATAAAACATGTCAGTCCAATTTGTTAGGATACAGAAAAAGAATGATGTATGTACGTATTATGTGGTACACCCTTTTATTCATCAAGGATGCATTGAATTGATTGAAAATTCAGCTTTGATCACAGGAATAAAATACATAATAAAAAAAGAAAACAATGGAAACCCAGTTATTAAGTCCAATGCTGAGGGAGGATATATATATATATATATATATATATATTATTTTATTTTATTTTTTTAACAATCATGAGTTTATGTTATGCAATTCTGAAGTCAAAACTTTATATTTCGCAATTCTGAAAAAAAAAAAAAAAGTTTAGCAAAATGTAAACGAGCAAATGTTGCAAATAACAGTTGCAGAAACTATATTCTCTCTCTGACGGTCTGTACTGTATATGTTTACAGTATGTAGTATGCAGTCTCAAACACACCATCCCATACCAGCCCTGGTTAGTTTAACTCAGTGGTTCCCAAACTTTTTGCAGCATGAACTCTTTTCTAGTGTTTGGCACTGGTCAAGCACCACCACCACCGTACTCCAGTTAGACACCACATTTTTACCTGCAATATAAGTATAAATACAAGTATTCACTGTATACAGGGCTTGACATTAACTCTTTTGCTCACCAGCCACTGTGCTAGTGGTTTTCCAAATTTACTAGCCACTCAGCATTTTCAGTGGACACAATTTTTTGCCAGAAAATTACATGTTATGTGACTAAAGTTACTGCATATTAAAATTTATTTGAATTGATTTCCAGGTCTTATTTATTTAGTTATTTATGTTTGCCTTTAAAAGTTTCCCTCTAACCTTATTAAATGCATGTGTCATCTTTTATATCAAATTCTTACATTGTATTAATAATTTCACTTAATATAATAAGATTTGTAGGGCTGTTGCAAATCAAATTAAATACGTATTAACAAAACATTTTTTTCCACTGCTGAAGAAACAGACGCAGCTGAAGTGGCATTAAGATGCATTTACACAGACAGCTTAAAGAAGCTGAAATGTAGCATGAATGCATTTACACTGCAGAATTACAACAGCTTAACCAATGCTGTGAGCTTGGTATTTTACATCAGTTTATTATTATTATTATTATTATTATTATTATTATTATTATTATTATTATTATTATTATTATATTTACAAATAGGAAAAGTTGGGAAAAAAAGAGAGAAAAAGTTACATTTAAATTTGAAAGTAATCCACAAGTAGGTGGCAGCAAGTGAATGTCTTAATGAGTAAGTCATTGAGGGATTCAAATAAAAATAAAAAATCAGAAAGCCGATTCATTCAAGAATGAAGCAAGCGCCTGTCTTTATGAATGGACCAGTGAATAATTGAGTCAAATTATTAATTAAAAAAAATGGATCAATAATGAAACACCACTGTCTGTTAGTCAGAGATGCAAGACAGTTCTGCTGCTAAGTTTGTTTGGAACTATTTTTGTTAATTAATTTGGTTTTATGTTTTAATTAGATGAGATTAGTTGTTCAGCCGGGCAAGTAAAATTTTTCTTTCACTTGCCCTTTCAAAAAAATGCAAACAGATCATCAAAAGTATTCTCTCACGCACCCCTGCTGGTCTGTCTGTGCATCCCAGTTTGGCCTCCACTCACAATTAACTCACAGGGCCATGGTTAATTTTACATAACTTTCAAATTAAAAATAAATAAATGCTAATTCAAAATGTAAATAAATACTATAATAATAGAAAATAATAATAAAATAACAATCACACTTTAAATGGTAAGTTAGGTCAGCACATTTCATTGTGGGATAAAGTATCTCATGCATTGCTTTCTGTTAAATACTGTAAGCAAATGTTCAGGTCATCTCAGTTTTGTAAAAAAAATAATGGATACTGCCCACTGCATTTGTACATACTGCATGCTTTCAAAATAGTATGGCATAGCATTCAATTCCAAAAAAGGAAAGAGATAGGACTCATGTGCATATTTGAGCGTTAAAAATGAGCTGTATGCAGATCAAATGACCTGCTTCTTGGGTCAGATCAAAGCTGCATCTCATTCTAGTTTTACTTGATCTTAGTGCTGCGTTCGACACCATAGATCATGACATACTCATAGATCAATTACAAAACTTTACAGGTATTCAAGGGCAGGCTCTAAGATGGTTTAGGTCCTACCTGTCCGATCGCTACCATTTTGTTTATTTAAATGGGGAGTCATCTCATTTATCATCAGTAAAATATGGAGTGCCACAAGGATCCGTCCTAGGTCCCCTTCTATTTTCAATATACATGTTGCCCATTGGTGATATTATTAGAAAATACAGGATTAGTTTCCACTGTTATGCTGATGATACTCAGCTATATATCTCAACGAGACCAGATGAAACTTCTAAATTATCTAAGCTAACAGATTGTGTTAAAAATGTAAAAGATTGGAAGAACAATAATTCTCTCCAATTAAATTCGGATAAGACAGAGATATTAATTATTGGACCAAAAAAAAAACACTAAACAGAATTTTGTAGATTACAATTTTCAACTAGACAGATGTACTGTTACTTCCTCTACAGTCAAAAATCTGGGTGTTATATCAGACAGCAATTTGTCTTTTGAAAATCATATTTCCCATGTTTCAAAAACTGCATTCTTCCATCTTAGAAACATTGCCACGCAACGAAACATGTTATCTGTTTCTGATGCAGAAAAGCTAGTTCATGCATTCATGACCTCTAGACTGGACTATTGTAATGCACTTCTAGGTGGTTGTCCTGCTTCTTCAATAATCAAGCTACAGGCAATCCAAAATGCAGAGTCCTAATCAGGTCAAGAAAATATGATCATATTACCCCAGTTTTACAGTCTCTGCACTGGCTACCTATTAAGTTCTGTATCAGTTACAAATTGTCATTACTTACCTATAAGGCCCTAAATTGATTAGCTCCTGCGTACCTAACTAGCCTTCTACCATGTTACAATCCATCATGCTCCCTGAGGTCAAAAAACGCTTTTGGTAGTTCCTAGGATAGCAAAGTCCAC
Source organism: Carassius auratus (assembly GCF_003368295.1). Classification (NCBI taxonomy): domain Eukaryota; kingdom Metazoa; phylum Chordata; class Actinopteri; order Cypriniformes; family Cyprinidae; genus Carassius; species Carassius auratus. The sequence goes on along the minus strand of NC_039300.1, from coordinate 1,247,585 downwards.
TAAAGGAGGTAGAGCTTTTTCACTTTAAGCTCCCAAACTCTGGAATAGCCTTCCTGATAATGTTCGGGGTTCAGACACACTCTCTCTGTTTAAATCTCTTAAATTTTGAGTGCAGTTGCATCTCATCAAATCCACATTCTTATTCTTTAGCTTGGGTTAAACTAAATAATTTTACTTTGTTGGATCAGCAGCTATGCAAATTATGTCTCTATTTGTTTCTATGTTTTGCCACGGGATGTAACTAGGGTTTACACAAGCTCCAGTCTGGATCCAGAACACCTGAGAAGAGATGATGCTGACCCTCAGAGGACCCCAGATGATGCTAACCCTGAATCAACAAACAGAACTAACAAATATTGCTACAAGTGTGACTGCATCATATGCTAATTATTAATTATTAATAATATTAATAATGTTTATCTTCTGCCTGACTACGTCTTGTATACATTTTTCTAAAAATCCTGTCATACATGCACAAACCGGCAGTCACCACTTATAAGATACTACTAAATATTGTAGAAACATAATTTCCTGTAAAGTTGCTTTGTAACGATGTGTATTGTAAAAAGCGCTATACAAATAAACGTGAATTGAAATGAATATATCTCTTTCAAACACAGGAACTTCTTCAAACTTTTCCTTTATCACACGCTCATCTGCTTTCTGAACTGCTCCATTGAGCCATGCAGTGTTTAGTGTGATAGGATCTCACTACACACTTACACAAACATTTACTAACACTCACACACACACACACACACACACACAAAATCCATCTGTGGCTCAATGAAACTTTTTTCTCCTTTACTCAGAGGAAATATTAGTGCTCAGAATTGCTCTTTCTTAGCTCAAGGGACTTAATTGAAATCTCCCTTGTGTTTCTTTGAAGTATTAACATTGTAAGGAGAGATAAAAAAAAAAAAATACTTGAATTAATCTAGTGTTACATACAGTAAGAGTATAGAGGTATAACAATTTGCATATACTGTACACCAACCCTTGGAAGATTCTGAAAAGGGACTTATTAAAGAGCATATTATTAGAGTTCATATTCAAATTTTGGACTATAGACATTGGTATCTGGTCAAATTGGAACACATTTATATTATATATTAATTGGTTGACTTATCCCAGAAATATTAGGCACATTTGTACAAACATATAATATATAATCTAAAGAGGTGACATTAATTCTTATTTTATGTGTATGAGTCAAGATGTTCCACAGGGTTCGCCTCTGGGTCCTCTTAAAGTCTCCTTTTCTGTAACTTTTCTACTTTTCTGTCTGTATTTCCAATTCTTTACTTTTAATTTTCTCACAAAGACAGCCACTCCTTGTCGCTATAAGTGAGATACTGAAGTAATGTAATTTGTGAGTTTTCTTTATGAGCATCGTTCACAAAAGAGTGATTTTAAGTGTGCATCATTTAAAATGTACGTTATCCAAATACAGAACCACAGGAAGCAGAATCTGACACGCTTCGGCTGCAGTTTTGCCGCAGTGATCTGGTTAACACTACAGTCATCATGTAGGTTTTGTATTTTTTAATGCTCAGTTTACATTGCACTTTTGTTGGAGTGGGCAGCATTAATGTGGCACCATACATTTCTGTTCTTGAGAAAAAGAAATATTTCTATGATTTATAATAGTGGTTTATAATTTCCAAGCAACCCTTATTTTCTTTCTCACTACGAATGTTATTTTCAACAGTAACAAAAGCATGTTTCAAATTAAGTTATGAGGCTTCCTCTACAGTCTACTGAAAAGTCATAACTTATATGCAGACAATGAATATATTGCTTCACTCTGTTTTTATTTTGCTTCTTTTTATGTGTGCCCCGAGCCTTCAGTAATTCATCAGGGACGAGTACTAAAGAGTACATTTGCTCAGGATTAGTGTTAGTTTAACAGATTTTTTTAAATACTTTCTCATCTTCAAAGGGCTGCAGTTGCTCCTGTAGCCCCATGTACCCATGATGCTTTACTCAGGGAGGCCTGTGTCTCCTAGATGTAATTTATGTTGATGTCATAGCATTTTTAAAAACAACTGGTAACTTGAGAGATCTTGTGTAAAGTTATTGGCTTTCATTCACCCACCTGTTTGCAGTCAGAGATGAACAGAGACCAGGGTTGTTTGGGGTTGTGCTTTGGATAAAAAAATAATAATAATGTTTTCCTTAAGATCACACACACACACACACACACACATGCGCGCACACACACTGTCAGGTTTGAAGCTTAATCTTAATTCTATTTTAATGTGGCAGATTGATTTTCATAAGGAACAGGTTGAGGAGTGAGAGGGGACTGACTAAAATGATCTGATCTGAGGTTTAAAGGAGAGATGTGTGTGAAATTGTGCTCTACATTTTGACTTTGATCCTTTTTGTGACATCAAATGAGCCACATTCACAAATCAGAGAGACACAGCAGGTATATCATTCATTCATTCATTCATTCATCATCATTGATCTGTAAATCTATTTATCCATCTTCCCAAAGATTTATCAATCATACTCCATCCATTTGATTGACCCATCCATTAACATAGATCTTTCCATCTTTGTATCAAAAGATCTATCTATTCACAATTCATCATCATCTCATCACCCACCCATCCATCTGATGGAGTGTTCATCTATTAATCTATTTGTCCTTTAATCAACCAGTCCATCCATCCATCCATCCATCCATCCATACATCAACCCATTCATTCATAAATCGCCATTGTTTCAGCCATCATGCATTCATCCACCATCCATCCACCCACCCATTCATTCATAATTTCTATTAATTAATCCATTCAACATCCATTCATCAATCCACCCATCCACCTATTAATTCATAATGTCCATTAATTAATCCATCCAACATGCATGCATCCATCCATCCACCCACCCATCCATCAACCCGTTCATTCATAGTTTCTATTAATCCATTCAACATCAATCCATCCATGGATCCATCAATCCACCCATCAGTACACCCATACACCTATTCTTTCACAATCTCCATTAATTAATCTATCAAACATGCATGCATCCATCCAACCATTCATAATCTCCAATAATTATTAATGTCTGCAATTACTGAGAGATGAAGAGATAAGTGGGGAGGATAGAACTCTGCAGGTAATGCAGGAGTGGAATTCGCAGATGGGGAACGAGAATCAGTGAAGGAAAAATAACCCAGTACCTGACAGCCACTCAGAGAGGAGTGAGACAACACTCACACACAGCAGCACAGAAAACCTGTGAGTGAGTGTTTTATTAGCATTTGAGCGCATGTCAGAGAGCAGAAAAGGAGGCCAGTGTGCATGTTTGTTTTTCTAGCTCTTCATATTTACTTTCTTTTCATTCAGACTTGATAAATGATTGCGTAGCGGCTTCGGAATCATGTGTAGTCGTAAATGTGCGTGTAGGTGGGTTTGTGGTGTACACACACATAAGTATACGTTAACTTGAAAAATCACATTGACAATGTTTTGCATGTCCACGCTTGTTCTGCCTATTTATTGGAGAATGTGTGAGCCAGATCTTATAAAAATGGTTGTCTCAATGTCAGTGGCTGGTCTTATGAGGAATATATAATAACACAGGGAAATTCAGAGAGCTTCCGTACATTCCTCAAGCTTGCTCTGCAGGTCCAGACATCCGTTCCATGCAGTGACACTTCACCATTAGCTCCTTATATTTTCCATCAAGGATCAACAGTTTGTGTTTTCCCAGAGCTACAGACCTGGACCATGTGGACAGGATGGACTGGACCATGTGTGGCATGTTTAGATGGATAAGGCCTAATTGTGTTTGAAAAGAATGGAGGGCAGGACACCTATTCCCTGTGGAGAAACTCTGCGATTCCCACTGAGAGTATTAGCGCCTAACTTTCACCATCAGGGTCAGCAGGTTGAGTTATCCCTGAACCCTCGTTCCTGAAATGGAAGCACACAGTAGATCTGAGAGGGCCATGGTTTCATGCAATGCTTTGCTGGGTACAAAGTTGCGATCTCATAAGCGTTTGGAAGCACAGCTCACCTCAAGGATGCAGGACATGTGTCTGCCAGATGTCCTGAATGCCTCTGTCTCCTTAAAAAAAAAAATTGGGGACAATTATTGCAATATATAAATGAATTTAGTCCAAAATTACAAAAAGTGTGGCATTGGGAGACACAGGGAGTCATGAGTAGGGAGGTTAGAAGGGCCACGGGAACATGTGGTTGCAATCTCTGCCAAAGTCTCAACGGTGTTCAAGAAGCAATGAAGGGGAGAATGCAGAGAACGAGAAACCTGACAAGCTGTTTGTTTGAGCTTTTGTTTGTGTGAACAAGTGCTACCACTCGCCGTACATGCATGCTTATAGCTAGCGCTGCTTAAATGGTCTTCATTGGATTTAATAGTGGCTCATTTTCCAAATGCAACTATTAAACCAAACCCTTTGTGTGCATGATAAAGAGACACCGAACTCTGCAAACAAGCACTCACAGATATCAAACACAGTTCATGGTCCCTAATATTGATTAGCAAATTTAAGGGGGTTTCTGGAGGTTTTAAAGATAGAAATGAGATATGTGCTAGTTCTAGATGAGAAGCACATTGGACCATGTGGATGCGATGGACTGGGCCATCCGTGGCGTGTTTATATGGATCAGGCTTAATTGTGTTTGAAAAGTGGGGAGGACTGGAGACTGTTCAATAAGAGTCAACAGTCTTTGAAAACACAAGCCAACATGTGGTTCTGTGTGTGCGCTGTTGAAAAGAGCAACTTAGACCAGTATAGCCATACTGATCACCAGAAGAAGAAAAAATATATATTGGTCAGTCAGTACAGTAATTCAGATAAAACAAAAAAAGTTTCTTCAACTATGCTATTAGTATATTTAGTTTAAACTAAAAGATAGTTGTGTACTCGAAGTCTTCTACCATTATATTTAAAGTACACATAAGAATATGTTCATAAACGAAAAGTTGGCCACTTCAGTTCCAAGAAGTACTAAAGCAGACATTAACAAGTCTACTACTAGTACATTCATTTTATTATACTAATAGATAAAGTATACTTGGACCTTATAGACCTTAATTTTGCTTAATAAAATAAACATGAACTATACTTTTTGTAAGGAGACCAATGAAGACCTGTTGTTTTCTAATTGGTCTTATTTAAACTGCAAACATGTGTGTGTGCGTGTGTGTGTGTGTGTGCGTGGCTGTGTTTGTGTGGTCCTCCTGGTAATCTCAGAATCTCAGTGGATGATTTACCCAGCATGGTACATTGAACAAGAAAGCGGAGAGGTGAGCTGAGTGAAGAAGAAAGAGATTATTTTCAGTTTGATCAAATTGAATTAAAGATTATAGCTGGTTTCGGCAGATTGTATCATTTACAACTGCATACACACACATTGTTTTTCAAAGTATTGCCACCTGCACAATTTTCAGCTCATTTGGCTGCAGGACACAGCTAGGTTTAACACACACATGAACACATATTAAGCAACCACCATGCCATTCCCAAGGCATGGTGAGTAATGGTGATGTATGAGGTGTGAAGTGTTTGTGTGTGTGTGAGTGTGAATGTTTTGACCGTGACAACAGTGTGATGATTGTGTTATCTGTTCTGGTGAACCATAAACATGTGCTAGAATCTCAAACTGACCCACTGACCTCCTAAAAGAGCCCAGACACTTCATACTGGACAACACACATTAATCACACACACACACACACACACACATCAATTCCAGCATATAGTGTGTGCATCCATGCATCCTCAACATATTCCTTCACACATGCATACACACACTACAATCTATCACAAACTGAATCATGTAGAGTACACATGCAAATGCACAGATAATCAAACTACATCTGTTGTTCCGAAGAGCAATAAAAACATTACTAGAATGAGAGAATAAGGAGATGGTGGGAGTAGAAAATGAGAAAATATTACAGGAGAACAAATTCAGGACAGATAAAAGGAGGGGTGCCCCTTGTCTTACGGATGATAAGACCTGAAACACATTCTATTCAAATATGTGAACACACGTGTTTCTAGCAATGTGAGTTTGATTTTATGTTGTTGTGTTCTGTAGAGTTTCAAGTAGGCAAGTATGAACTGCATTCTCCATGTAGCATATCAGACAATAACTTAAATTGTCTTATTCTGTTTTTAAATGTTCCATCATAATCACAGTTTGAGGAGAATCTTGTTAAACAAGTCAGACGCTGTTTTTACACTGGACGAGAGTGGAGCTCAGTAAAACTGTCTACACTGGATGTGGTGTAACGCAACAGAGCACCTATAGTAAACTGATGCACTGTTTCTGCCAATCCGACATCACGGGCAAACTCAACTCTTTTACAAGGTGGTGAGTTCATCTATGAATCATATGAAATAAGAAATAAGCATGACAGTCCACCCATTACCTCGCCCCTATACATAACAATCAATACAATTTTAACAGATCATACAAAAATGTACAAATGACATTGTACAAATTAATTTGTATTTTCTACCAAATGGTCAAAATGTAAAATAGTTACGAATTGCCATGAGATTGTGTTGCTTGCTTGTGCATACTTCGGACAACAGGACAAATGGATTAGAAACTTTGACTTTGACTCGTTCAGTGTAGACAGCCTAAAACTAGTATGGCCTGATGGGACGATATTCATGTTCCAGTGCAGACATATTGAGTTTTTATAGATACATCTATGACTTTTTATCTCCGCTCCATTTGAATAAAACTTTCCAATTTGAATGGCAGAAGTGTGACTACAATGGTTAATATTTTGTTAAAGATTTTCTCTTGTATATTGTACTGGTGACATTTTGGGAGAGGAGGTAGACCAAGAGCAATTGAACTTTAAATGTAATGAACTAATGAACTTTAATATTCTTGCAGATGTTCTTCAAGGAGTCCCTGAACGCTGGCCAGGAAAACCCTGTTGAACTCATAGAGGGTTAAGTAGATGGCTGAGCAGGTGTCAACCCAGAAGAGTTTAAGGGTCAGGCCGCATTTCAGGGTGGGACGTCATAATACGAGGCATGGAGTTCAACCCTGTCTCTCACTCCACACATGAGTCCATGATTCCTGACCTTTGGAGAACAATCAGCCTGATCTCACGGCAAATCATAAGTATTTTTCAGGTGGCTAGTTCGTATGAATTTGTACGACCTCATTCGTACAAATTCATACGATTTGTGCTTAATTGTATGCTTTGTAAGAGTTGGACAATTCATATGTATTTGACTTACAAATTCACATACACCTAACCCCGCCCCTAAGCCGACCCATCACTGGGGTCAAGACGAATCGTACGAGTGAGGTCGTATGAATACGTATGAATTAGCCACCTCGTAAAATAAGTAAGAATTAGCGTTGGAACAATCACCCTGATTCACAAGGTTTTTCAGTGATTTCCTGATGGTGGTTAGTTGATCTCACAGCCTGCACAACTTGGTTAGCTGGTCTGTTTTGGCTTAGAGGGGATTTAGGCACTGGATCATTTTTCATTGTCATTGTTATAGTTGGTTAAACATCTATAGTGGTGAACTGGAGACTACAACAAATATATTTTTTGTGTTCTCATTTGTCCCAGTAACTCAAAAGATAGAAATGTTTCATATTTGCCACCACTCGTTCAGGCTTTGTATTTTTTATTTTTTTTTAATACCGTGGTATGAAACAAGACCAGTAAAGACTTCATTAAGCTCTTTTTTTTTTTTTTTTTTTTTTTTTTTTGCTTTAAAACTAAATTTGTCTTCAAATATTAGCACTGCAAACGTTGCTCAGTGGTTTGGTTTTGCACATCGAGTTTTCTTTTTAGCATCTAAACTGCAGATTTTGTGAAGGCCTGAGAAAATGTGAAAATCTAATTCCTCTCAGGAGAACAATAAAGGTCTCTTTCTCTTTTCTCCATCATGTGTTCTTACATTTCTTCTCAATTTCAACTCCAGAACACTTTCCACACACACACACACGCACATGCATGCAAGCACACGTAATTGGCAGCGCTGGGGAAGTGCAGCTGCTGATTGTAAAAATAAACACAGCGTGTTTTAAGAACTGGGAGATTAGCTCTCTTTTAAAGACTTCATGTGCGAGGTCTTTCATGTGCGACTCCATGAGCGCTGACCGTGGAAAGAGAGAACAGTTTGGAAACAGTGAAAGGAAGGTGTGTGAAGTTTGCTTGGAGTGAGGCATGCTGCTGGAATGTGGTGAAGCCTGTTTCTTTCTTTTATAGATTTTTTTTTTTTGTTTGTAGGCTGTTTGATTTGCAAAGGAACAGTAATCACATCGAAATCTGTGCAAGAGGCATTTCGCCAGTTTGAATATTGTGTGTAGTGATGGATAGGTATTAAGGTGAGCTGGACTACTGAGTGTTTTGAAGTGAACCACATCAGAAATTGAATAACTTTATTCATTTGTTTATTTATTTATTCCTTTTCTGTCAGGTTTTGTCATCAAGCGGTTTTAAGCACCTGATTGCATCGGCAACAACTTCAGAGAAACTGTTCTTTATTATATCCTTAATATATAAATATAATGACTTAAACGGAACTTGAGCCTTATTTAGTTTGAATTAATTTTGTAATAGATACAGTGCATTGGCAATATACATATATATGTGTGTGTGTGTGTGTGTGTGTGTGTGAAGAAAATAAGCTAAGCTAAGTGAATGACCAGACACACAGATATGAATGGGTTGTTATACAGCACACATAACTTTATAGAATGCATATGTTGCACATTGCAAAATAAATAATTTAAAGTGACAACAAGAGGGGGGGGGGGGGGGGGGAGAAAAAAGCAAAAAGTAAACTATTGTAGTTATTATGTAAATATTTGATATACTGTAGATATACTGAATGTATATATAGATATACTGAAGTACTGAAAATAATTGATGGGAATATACTGCAAATGCTTTGTTAGCTTAATGTGAGGATAAAGGATGCAGTGAAGAATAAAAAAAAAAAAAAGACAAAACAAAAATGTTATTACTTAGTAATAATCAGTGGTTGCATGCATATAACCACACACATATATTGTGTCCAAGTGTGGCCCATTTAACAATAAATGACTACATTTGTGTAAACAATGGTTAAAAATACTTAAAGGTTAGCATATATCATAGACATGCACTGTGACTGCATCTTGGCAAATGTTGAATGTCATCTTAGGCAGTGAGACTAAAGACCGTTTTGATCAAGTCCACCATCAACAAATTGAGCTTGATTTGAAATGGGGGGATTTCCACCCACAGAAACCTGAGCATCATGCCATGAGCCCCTATCATATCTCATATTCTTGTCTTTTACCTATCATCAGTTCAGGGTGAATAATATATTCCATATCTGCTGAACGAACCAAGAAGATAAAACACACTTACAGATCATATCTGATGTTACTGTGGTGATGTGCCACATACATAAATGGAATATATATATATTTTTTTTTTTTTACAAAAAATATGTTTAGATACAGTCCACAAGACAAAACAATAGCTGAATTTATAACCCCCTTCAAAAGCCTGGGTAATGCTTGGTTCTTAATACTGTATGTGGTTACCTGGATGATCTACGGCCGGTATTTTTTATTTTTATTTTTTTTTCTGTGATGGTTGTGCATGAGTCCCTTGTTTGTTCTGAACAGTTAAACTGAGCTCTGTTCTTCAGAAAATCCTCCATGTCCTGCAGATTCTTCAGTTTTCCAGCATCTTTTGCATATTTAAACCCGTTCAAACAGTGACCGTATGATTTTGAGATCCATCTTTTCACACTGAAGACAATTGATGGACTTAAACACAACTACTAAAAAAGGTTCAAACATTCACTGATGCTCCAGAAAGAAACATGTTCTTGTGGTCTTGTGCCAATGGCCGTCGAGGTAGCGAGGTTCGTAGGGGACCTGTCTCTGGGACGCAGTGTGGACAGGACCGGGCTAATATGGTCATACTTCCTGGTTCTAGTAAGAACTCTTGCTGCTGCATTTTGGACTAGCTGTAGTTTGTTTACCAAGCGTGCAGAACAACCACCCAATAAAGCATTACAATAATCTAACCTTGAAGTCATTAACACATGGATTAATGTTTCTGCATTTGACATTGAGAGCACAAGTCATAATTAAGATATATTTTTAAGATGGAAAAGTTAGGTTTTAAAATGCTAGAAACACATCTATATTTCTAACTGCTAACGAACAATTGACAGAGCAGCCATCGAGTGTTAGACAGTGTTTTAGGTTATTACATGCTGAGGTTTTTGGTCCAATAATTAAAGCATTTAGCAGTAGGAAATTATTAGTCATTAAATTAGTACTTCTTTTTTTTATATATATAGCAACCATGCATTCCTTTTAAATGAGCTTGCTTCGTTTGCTGATCATCTAACTCCCCGTTTATCCCTGTCAACCTATAACACATTTTCATTTCTGCTAACTGGCTACGCTCAATGCATAGCACATGAGTCACATCCAAACCAGAACTAAGAAAATAGTGCCCAGCTCATGTTCATTGTTCCAGATCCTGAGCTGCAATGCTCTAGCAATAGTAAAGCAGTAGTAGCTGCCTTGGGAAAAAAAAGGAATTCTAAGTGAACTTTAAAAAAACAAAAACAATGTTACAACAACAAACAATAAAATGTGAAGTAATGTGAAGCCTATCAGATTCTTTTGCCTCACACATTTCTTTCAGAAGCTGTAGACCGTAGTGTGAACCTTTTCATGATTCTCATTCCTTTTCAGGGATGCAGCGTGCATATGTGTTAATGTTCAACATGCGAAATAAAGGGTCCGTGTAAAGTCTGATGGATTAAGACAGAAAGAGAGTTTTCCATGTAAGGTGCAGTGAAACTGAGACAGAGGCTCTGGCACGCATGCTTAACTGAACTTGGTTAAGGTTGTGTCCTTAAAAAACAAGCCTTCTGTAACGAGAAGCTTTTTTCTTTAACATAAAACATCACCTAAATCGTAATACAGTTACATTTTTAGGCAACGGGTCGATGTAATGCTCTATAAAGTAATCCAACAAATGCTATTTTGTTAAAATTTGTCAGGTAATACAATTTGATGGCCAAACGGAAACTGTTTACGGTTGACAAGATGTTTAATTTGGCAATAAGGAAAAATGTGCTCAAAGGTACATTTGCAATAGACTTATCCAATTAAAATGTATAGTCAAAGCTATCCACTTTTTACAATAACGTATGTAATACTATAAATTGCCAAAAGGGCTGGATCCAGACTCAAACCATGAATGTCATCCATTTGTCAGAGTCTTTGGGATATGAGTGAGGTGGTTCTTGGCATCCTGCTGCGAGTGATTGGGTTGCACTGTTAAAGTGTAAAAGTGAGGGACAGTCTGTGTTTATGAGTGTCACTGGACTGCGGAAAGGAGCTTGTGCTGTCTATAAATGTATAAATGGGTGATTTCATGTGTTTTTATGAATGGCAGTAACACACGGGGAACAGCATTGGAGGGGTCTGTAAAATATAACAAACCTTTCTATAAAGGAGAAGGACACAATCACTCATAGGCTTGAGCTGAAAGTGAGAGAATTGTTTTGTCAGAAATTAGTATCAATACAGGTGTTGATCCAGGTGTACTGTATAATAATAAATGTAAAATATGAAGGTCAACATCTTAACATTTCTGCATTTATCTGCCTTTTTTAATTTAGTTCTGTCACATGGAGCTTAAAAAGATTTGATCTCTTTCCCTCATAAAAGCCATGAAATACACAGTCTTGTACCTTTTTGTCAGATTTTCAAAGTTTTTGAAAAAAATTATGTTTTTTGTATGAAGTCAAAATATGAAATATCCCAATAAATCCACAAAGACCCCAAGAAAAGTGAGAGAAACAGTGATACACATCATTACAGTACAGTACTGATTATATATATATATATATATATATATATATATATATATATATATATATATATATATATATATATATATATATACACACACTCCACTGTCACAGTTAAACCAACACAGCATCTATAAAAATAAAAGAGACAAACATCCTGTACTTTATGAATTCTCTATTCAGACACGGAAGGTTTTCAGGAGCTGATGAAAACAATATGGCTTAGAAATGTCACCTGATTAATATCAAAGGAAAAATAAACATGGGAAACACACAGGCCAAAGCATCGAAATGACACTGGATACTGGATTCCACCTTATTCTCTAACCATGATACATCCCATACAATACCGAATGTAAAAAATAAAAAAAAAACAATCAAACATGACCATGACACAAACTTTTACCTCCATATCCACAAGCATAACCTATATACCTCAAAATGAAGTTAGTCTGATGGTTAGGTAAACATCAATTCGCTATCTATTTAAGAAGAACAGAGCTCTCTTATGTCGACATTTTCCAGTGATGTCATTTTACTTTCTCATCTTCCCATATTTGGAAAGGAATGTCTTTTGATTATCAACTGATTTGTAAACTCCACCCACTGGAAACCGCATGAAAACCAGTGGCTTGCTCCCAAAAAAAATAGAGGTCAGTGACATTTCCTAACAATCCCATCAGGGCGCCTACATGAAGACACTAAATCTAGGCTAATTGCTGACAAAGTGTCACATCAAATTGTGTGTGTCAGGCCCTGAGTCCTGACAGGCTGCACCGGCTCTTCATCGCAATGAGATACGTATCAGCGGTAAGCAGTCAGGTAAGACATGTCTCTCAGCTAACTAGCCAATTAAAAACAAACACTTGCATTCATGAGCACGTTAGTGAGTGGTGTGTGTTAGCGATGTGTGCGGGACAAGGCCAGAGGGTGCCAGACAATCTATATAAACCTTAACACGTTCTGTAAAAACACTCAATCCTGACACCATTTCCACCCAAATCAGAATAAGACCAGGAAATCTGGAGAGCACCTGACGTTAAAAATGAATTTGAATGCATTTCAATGCGTTGACAACAGAGGAGTCTGTTTTAGAATGCACAGAGATAAATTAGAATACAATGAATATTTTGCGAACCAAGTGGAAACATAACTGAAACCATTCCCCAGTGTTCTTAAAATCGTTTGGCCACATTACAGGTGTGATCATAATGATTACAATATAGAGACAATTTGTCAGCTGTGCATGTCAGTTCCACCTAATTTGATGGTCCCCTTAGGCATTCTATTAATTGCAAGTAATTTCACAAACAAAACATTGACTAACTCTTTTAGCAAACTGTTAGGATTATATTTAGTGTTGGACGTACTTGCAAAGTAACTCATAATCAGCAGAATGTATTTCAGGGGAGCATCAAAATAAAGTGTTAGCAGATATTAAACAGACAGTCTCCCAATATTCTTATGACTGTTAGCTGTAGTTGCAAAGGTACTTACAGTCAGCAGAATGTCTAAAGGGGTTCATCAAATTAAAGTGTTACCAAGCCATTTGATCAACTTCACTCCTCTCAGTATTCATCCTTTAGACTTTTGCAGTCGAACACATTTAACCAGCTAATTATGTGTGGTAGATCAGGGTTGGAATCTGATCATAGTTTGCAAACTATCTACAGTAAAATGTATTAGGATTGACTTTGCCAAACAGGATGCTTATTTATTCTGGAAGACCATTCTTATTGTACTGCCTAAATCTTACCCTTGGCCAAACCTAACCCTAAAACACATTAGGATTATCATTCCATATAACAGTACAGTGTCAAACCCCTGTCCACATAGAAATGGTTTACTGAGTCTTACTTACTTGATTGGCCTGCACAAAGCCCAGACTTCAACCACTATTAAGCAACTTGGAGCAGTGAAACTGGAATAATGGCTGCAAGCCAGTTCCCATCACCCAACCACAGTGTCTGATGCCCTCGTGTCTGAAGAGGAGCCAATCCCTGCATTCAAGTACCAACATCTTGAGCTGGTTTTCCTGACCCCATTCCTGGAGTCACATCAACAGTACAGATCTTGGATGTCTTCCTTATATGACCCATTCATTTCAGAGTTTGTATTCTCCAATAACAAGCTGATGAGTTGAATTGAGTGTGTTTAACCCTCTGGGTTCATTATATAAGGAAGAGTTGTGTGATCTGTTTTTGTGTCTCCAGGTACGGTGATGAAAAACAGATCTAGAGAAAAACCATCTCAATGGAGCATGATGTTTTATTCAGGACCAACTCTTTATCAAATGGCATGCACATATGGGGGTAGTATGTAAGTCAGGGGTGTCCAAACCTGTTCCTGGAGAGCCACTGTCTTGCAGAGATTAGATCCCACACCTGAACTGAAGTAACTAAGGTTTTCAGACTTAGTAAAAACTTCCAAGTGTGCTGGGGCTGTTTCGAGCTATAATCTGCAATGAGCCGGATTGTATGCCCTTGATCTAAGTATACTTACCTTTGGTGTAGCGTATTATGTCAAAGGTACCGATAAGGCATACCATGTCCCGGTAGGTTTTATTTTTATTTTTTTGGAAGCACGGCCACTCCCTGCTTCACAAGATAATTGGTTTGTGACGACATTATCCTAAAATGCTGCACATTTGTTTAACTATATTTACTAGCTATCTCATATGAACTTAATCATCTTTAAAAGGACATGAAGGTTTCAGAACACAAAATGTGTCCTGAAAGAAAAAACTAATAGAGTGTGTTGATTGACATTGGTGTGTTTTGATGAGTGTCCCTTCAGCAAGCATCTGCCAGTCATGTTCATGTCATCTCAAAGGCTCCCAGTGTAAAGCTGCTAGCATGATTCTGACAACATAACCTTTTCTACTCACTGTGGGTGCACATACACATCTATTTAGTCACTGTCATCTACTAACAGATGGAACTAAGATGAAAAACCGCTCAGAGAATACTCAGAGTCTGTGTCACAAGACAATTTTGAAATATTCACGGTCTGAATCAAATCTCCTTATGGCCTGTGGCTCAGGAACCAGCCACATCAAACTGCCACAGAGGCTGTCCCAGCATCCTTTGCTCCAAGAGTGTGTCAAAAGTTCAGACTCTCAGTCGTGTGTTAAGTGCGTGAGACCTTCTGTGAAGAATTGAAGGGTCTATCGATGTGTCTTTGATGAATTATCAAGGCCCCTCAGAACTTCTTCCTGGTCGCCTTTACAGGGGGTTTCTTCATTCATCAAAGATTTTCTGCTGCCACACGCCAAGACACAAACGATTATGGACATTTACCTGTAACGTAGGAAAGGATGTGGGAAAAGGCACAGGAGGTTTTCATGGTAAACACCTTTGAACCAGAGAAAAGCAGTGAATGGAGGGCTAGCCTACACGCTGCAGGTCTGCTAGAAGCGTGGGGATTGGATTTCCTCCAGGAATCATTTAACGCTCCTGGAATGTTTCACGTCCAACACATGGCTCAAAGTGGGAGTCCTTAGAGAGAAAGGTTTTTATTTCATGGTCCATGTAGATATGTTTGTTTTCGGGTGTTTTTTTTTTTTTTTTGGTTCACTTTTTCCTTCCTGTTTCCATTCAAGACATTGTCCTGCACAACTCTTAAATTATAGCTGTGACTTCTTAAATATGTTAGTGATTCCTGGAGTGCAGTATCTGTTCATTTTAATCCCTGATTTTTTTTTAATGCTTGGTAGTTTGCTGAGCAGTAGTATGAAACATTAGCCATCATGCTAACTTTTTCACCAGACTTAGCCACTAAACTAGACCCTCCATCGTTTCAACCACACGTCCTCTCTCCAAAAACCTCCAAAGACATTTTGAGATAATCCAGTGTAAGCGAACCTAAATGTGTGAAATAAGTGGCAGTAAATGGTAATACCAAGATTAGCTAACTTGTGGGAGATGTGCTCAGATAAAATTTTTTGTTAATTTTTTTTTTTTACAAAGCACAGTGCTGTCACAGGACCAGGTGTGATTTCTCAAGACACCTATTTTAGTGATATATGTCAAGCACTAGGAGCATTTTATGCATGGTATTCCAAAAATATGCTTAAGGCAGCTTTAACTGTCTGCTTGTGAACACAAAGCCAGGGTCTCTCTCGCACTCGCCCTGGTTAATTCTGCATGTTCAGCACTGTGCTGCAGGTGCTGATGATGCGATAACCAACAAAAAATAATCCCACGAGCCTGACCATCTCAACCATGATGAAATGTTGTACCGCGTCTGTTTTAGAGGAAATGAACCCCACACATTCACATTCTGCCTGTCTCTCCGTATATAACAAACACACTCTGTTCTGTACACACTGTTCTCCATTGGTCCTTTATTTACCTTCAAGAGGAACATTCATTGTGCAGTAGCTGGGTTCATGATTTGGCTGTCCAGTGATTATGATTTGCCAAATCGCACATGTTCCTAGATCAGTGGTTCCCAAGCTTTTTCAACTCGCGGCCCACACAACCAAACACTTATGTTTGCGCGGCCCACTGCAAAAAAAAATAAAAAATTTACTGACCCTGCTATTGTTGGGTTAATAAATGTAAGTTAACTGTCTTCATTGAAAGAACTAGGACTGTGCGATATGAAAAAAATTAAATCAATTTTGCGATTTCGATTTTAATCACAATTTTGACACACACCGACATGCTTTACAGTCATAAATGCATTCAGGATGAATTTGAAACATATTTCCAAAAGAAAGCCAATTAGAGCTTTATCAAAAAGTTGTAACGTCTCTAGAACAGACATAAGTCAAAATAATCACTTTAGTAAAGGTGTGACAACATTTCTAGATTACTTTAAAAAAGATATAAATAAATAAATCCCGTGTCCAGGGACTTTTTTTTTTTTTTGCCATGCATTGTTCATAAAGCTCATTAATTGTAGCGGTGCCTCAGGTGTTGAAATAGATTTGTTATACATTATACAGGTTCACATGTACTCCGATTGCAGTGCGTATGCAGAATGTGTATGCGGAGCAGAAGCAGCAGCGAAAGCGCATTCATGTAACGTGAAAGCGCATTAAAATAATGCGCAAAAGAGAATCTCTCTGTTTGCATGCAAATTTCCTTTGCCTTGTCACAAAACCAGACGCGTGTGCTCAGATACACACTGACCTCGCTTGGAAAGAGTGCGTGCACTTAAAAGTGTCTCTCACTTAAACTGCGTCCTGTGCACTCACAACTCTCTCTATATGCTCATGTGCTAGATATTAATTATGTCTGCACGTTTTTATTTCTAGCCTTTTACCGCGTGTAGTGTGAACGCTCTGGTCCATTAACATGGGCTCGGAAAAAGACACATTACAGACTGAGTGTGTGAACCTTGAGTTACGTAGGCATATGCCCAGTCTGTTCTGTTCTCGCGCTAGGCGCGTTGCAGTTTGATTAGATCAGATAGCACACTGCTGGAGGTCAGGGTCGTGGGAAATCGTGCTATAAAGCGATTTAGAAATCATGCACGCTCAAATCGTGATTTTATGACGATTTCTATTAATCGCATATCCCTATAATGAACTGGCAATGAACATAAAATAATGGTAAAACCAGATCCAGGCAGAGCTTGGCAGCGGGTAGACAGTCAACGGAGCAAGCAGTCAGGAGGGAACATGTTGACAGCCATTTTGTTGACCTGGCTGACAGGCATTTATGCATGTTTGAATTTGTTGTTCTGTAGCATATGCAGCAAAAATATAAATTGGTGGTTTATTCTTAAACCGATCAGCGAGCTTGAATAGTGGAAGCATAGTTGCAGTATAATATTTATTTTTTGTTAATTAATTATACATATGAAATGAGGTTATTATGTTATGATATTTTTACATATATTACCAATATTATTATTTATTTTTAATAGTAATTGGCGGCCCACCTGCAATACCACACAAGTAGAAAACCACTGTCCTAGATCAACATCTCTGTTAGGTATTAAAGGGATCATATGATGTTTTTTTAAAGATCATTATTTTGTGTATTTGGTGTAACAGAATATGTTGACATGCTTTAATAAAAAAAAAATAATTAAAAAATTAAATACTGTACAGTACATTATTGTAGGTCCTTTATGCCCCGTCTCCCTCAAATGCTTCATTTTCTACAAAGTCCCTTCTTCTGACAAGCACAGTCTTCTCTGATTGGCCAGCTGACCCAGTGCATTGTGATTGGCCGAACACCACAAGCACTCATCGGAAATGTAACGCCCCTTTCCATAATCGTGAGCTTCATCTTTCAAAATAAATGTAAGACAGTTAATAAAGTCCTTAGTTTTACCATCAGTTCAAGTCTGAAAGAGCAACAGAGTCACGTGACAGACACAGTGATGAAGATTGTATGTGTTTGCAGAACACAAGTCATAGACGGTTAAGACAACTGACTCCACTGTGTGACCGTCTCTCTCTCTCTCTCTCTCTCTCTCTCTCACACACACACACACACACACACACACACACTCACATGAATCGCAACACTTCGCATTTTAACAGTCAAAACAGGCAAATACTTAAACAAATAACAAAACATACTTCCAGTAGCTGATTCAGAAGGGCCAGATTGTCGTAGCACAGCCAGAATGACCTCCTTTCCAAGGTTAACGAATCGGTCATCCATAAAATGTGTTGCTGTTTTGTTGTAAGTAATCTTAAAGATTACTAAATTCATCTTTCAGAAGGAAAAATAAAGAGCTTTTGCTTTCTCCCCGTGACCCTACATATGACAGTTTGGAAAGTGGATATTCGGACACCGCCTTTAACTGGCAAAGTTATTGTATGTCTTTTTATCTTGTGTAGTATTTGTGCTGATCAGTCGACAATTTATCAAGAGCCCAGAGTCTGTGTCCTCCATGAATTATGTCCCATGTTGTGGCTGAGCACTGGAAGAATGTTATTTTTGCAATCCGTTTCATAAATGGAGTGAATGAGCCTTGGCCCTCCCTGCTATCTGCTCTCAGGGCAATAAATCAACCTGTTTTACTGCTGAATCAAAGGCGATTCTCATCCTAAGCCTTGAACCATTTTGGGCTGTGAACAAAGTTAAATTCTGCTGGTTTTAATCAAAACAAGACGTGACTGTACATTAGCAGCAAAACATGGCTAATGAACTCGGACAACATCTCTCGCCTTCCCTGTACATAAAAAAAGAAAAAAGAAAACCAAGCATTTTATGAATCCAGTTAAAAAACTGTGCTGCACAGCTGCTTAGTGCTGAAAAAAAGAATTAGTTATGACTGAGAATGGTATGTACTTCAGAGACTGGGAATCACAACACCAAACAACTAAAGAGAGAGATCATTTTAAATTATACATTACAGAAGATTATTTTAAAATGTCTTCTTCTTTTCCTAAAGGTTCAGCATGGTTTGGTTTTAAATGAATGGCTCTGGTATACAGTATGTGCAGAATCTCTGAAATATCAGAAGCATAAGACATCATTCAACTCAACAGACTTGACAAAGAGAGACAGAACTGAGCTTATGTTAAAACTTGATGTATTTATGGACCATGTTGAGAGTTTTAGGGGATTATTCATAGATTAAGTAGCAGAATCCTAAACCCAGTAGGAATTTATCTATTTAGAATTATTTCATTTTCAGGCATTGTACAGGCTGTGTAAAGGCAAATCAGAGAATGATTCTAAAAACATTATAAATGTTAGAAATGTATTTCTAAAAACACTTTACAAAACAGCAGCTTTCCCACGAGTGGGCATGGTTAACACATTTTTCTGTGGTGTGACAAATTCTCAACACATTTAACATTGCTTTATACAGACTTTAACAAACTCTTTCTAGCATTTAAATCCAATCAACATCACATTTAGTCTATCTAATTTAAAGGACTTTATTTGGTTAAAATGTGAAGATCCTGTGCGTGGCGACCTGACAGATAAACTGACAAAAAAAAAAAGGCCTAAACAAATCTACATAACAATATTCAGTTATAGTGCCACCTATTGGCAAGAGGAAGTGATATATTTTACACTGAGATGAACTTCTAGACTCCTAGCAACATATTAAAATATGCCAGTAAGTAATAAACATGCTAAAACATGCTAGCAACACTTAGCTAAGTGCCAGTCTATGCTAATACCACCATGAAACAGGAAGTTGTTGTACCTCAAACATTCAATATCCAGTCTGCACCAAATGTCACAGGTTTGATTACAGTCCTAGTCCGAAATCATCTACAGTCGAAAATTTAGTCATAGTCATAGCATCACCAGCTGGCAACAGGAAGCGTACTATTAGGGTTTGGCCAATAGACGATGCCATCATCCATCGCCGATGGCTGACAGACATCACAATGTTAACCCTTGTGTATTGTTGGGGACGTTTTCGTCCACTAGGGGGTAAAGTTGAGTCTTATTTTGGCCACAACTTTCTCTGTGTTTGAGCTAATGGAATGATTTTTGGTGACAAATCTTATTTTGACCCATATTTTGGGAAAATGCTTTGAATTTTTTTTTTAAAAAACTCAACGGTACACTCTGGGCAAATTCACTACCCTTTCGAGTTGTTCGTGGATGAAAGCATCCACTAAATTAAACTGCTGTAAAAATGTATCAGATAAATAATTTTTTCAATTTTATTTTGCATAAATCTATTAATCAACCTCAGTCCTGATCAAAACTACCAAGTGTTTGAAAAAATTCCAAGATTTTAACTTTTTAATTACCAAGTTCATAAATGATGTCACTGATTTGGGAAAAGAAAACCACACACAATTACATATTTTCAATATAAAAAGTGATTGTGGACTGGATATTTTTTTACCTTTTATCACAGTCTTGGGCATGTCAAAGATTAGAAACAAAATTGGCTTTGATGCATTGTTAGTTTTTGTACAGCATTAGATTTAAATTGTTTCTCCCTAATTAGTTGTTGGTGGCTGTTTTTGCCCCATTGACTTCCATTATAACGACATTTTTTGATTGCAAAGCCATGACACCATATAATCATGCATTCTTGATTGTTTGTGGTTTTCCCTTTTGGGAAGAGGTAAAAAAATATATATTTTTACAGTTGATCACTAGGTTGGACCATTTACCCTTTAGATAGGCCTGTGCAAAAAAAGGCTTAGTTTCTGGCTTGTATATGGAGTTATATGGAGTATAATAGCAAATTATAGTGTGTGTGTGTGTGTGTGTGTGTGTGAGAGAGAGAGAGAGAGAGAGAGAGAGAGAGAGAGAAAGAGAGGGTGTGAGAGAGACCTTAGTGTACTTTCCTTGATGTACAGTACCGGAAAAAATCCAAATATGCACCTCATGCTCTCAGAACTACATGGAGTAAACAATAAAAAAAGAAGTGTGTTTATGCACATGCTGCCTTTTGAAGGTGAAAAGTACAGATGGCCTATATGTGAAATGCTCATCTTTTCTTGATGGTAAAGCCAGTTTAAAACCTTAAGATCCTGTAAAAAAATCTACTTTGCATTAAATTTATGAACATAATGTATTATGAACCAAAATGCAATACCAACTTCAAATAAGCTGCAGCTCGCTGGAGGGGTCACACTACATAATCATTTCTAAAACTTTGGTACAAGTTGCTTGCTGCTCTTCTCACCATTAAATGACCAGCACGATGCCATGCAAGTGTTTAAATCCATGTACTTTGCTTTTGTTCAGTCTATTCGCTTGTTAGGTCTGATGTCACGTGGCAGTGCTTCCGTCTCCAAACGCTCTATCAGTTACCACAAGAAAACAACAAAAGGTGCTAATATAAACTCACAATGTGATAGAATACTAACAAAAAAGTTATAATCTTAACCTTTAACTCCATACCGAAGTACCAGATAGCCAGACAATGAAAATATAAATATAAAAAAAAATATATAAAAATTATTTGTGTTTGGGACATTGTGAGCACGGAGACTGTAGTGTATATCATAAGTTTGAAAGCGTTTAGCTTAAATTATCAATATGAATAAACAATGCTCATAAACGGCTGCTGAGGTCATATTCTCAAGTGAAGCAAGTTGAGGCCTGAACCGGAAACAGCGCTTCTTACGTCATCACTTACAAACCGAATACTTTCACCACCATTAAAAGGCAGCAGGTGCATAAATACACTTTTGTTTACTCCATGTAGTTCTGAGAGCTGAGGTGTACATTTTGATTTTCTGAAATACATCAAGGTAAGTGTGCAAAGGTCTCTCTCACACACTCTGTCTCTCTCTTTCTCAAACACACACACATACACATACAATATTATATGCTGTTATACTCCATATAGCTTCATATACAAGTCAGAAACTAAGCTTTTTTTGCACAGGCCTATCCAAAGGGTTAATGGTCCCACCTAGAGATCAACTGTAAAAATAACAAATGTTACCTCTTCCCAACAGGGAAAACCACCAACAATCAAGAATCTCACACACACACAAACACTATAATTTGCTGTTATACTCCTTATAACTCCATATACAAGCCAGAAACTAAGCCTTTTTTTTTGCACAGGCCTATCTAAAGGGTTAATGGTCCCACCTAGTGATCAACTGTAAAAATATATATTTTTACCTCTTCCCAAAAGGGAAAACCACAAACAATCAAGAATGGATGATTATATGGTGTCATGGCTTTGCAATCAAAAAATGTTGTTATAATGGAAGTCAATGGGGCAAAAACAGCCACCAACAACTAATTAGGGAGAATTTTTTTTAATCTAATGCTTCACAAAAACTAACAATGCATCAAAGCCAATGTTGCTACTAATCTTTGACATGCCCAAGACTGTTGTAAAAAGTAAAAAAGAAATCCAGCCACAATTACTTTTATATTGGAAATAAGTCATTTTGTGTGTTTTTTTCCCCCAAATCAGTGACATCATTTATGAACTTGGCAATTAAAGAGTTAAATTCTTGGATTTTTTTTAAACATTTGGTAGTTTTAATCAGGACTGAAGTTGATTAACAGATTTATGCAAAAGAATTTGAAAAAAAAAAAATGAATCTGATACATTTTTACAGCAGTTTAATTGAGTGGATGTTTTCATCCACGAACAACTCGGTAGTGAATTTGAACAATCCACAAGGCGGACTTTGTGATTCCCCCATCCCACCCCCTCTACCACAATCCTCTGCATCCCTGTTCCATGTTCGGAAAGGAAATAAAGTGTACTACCGAAACCCCAAAGGGAATTAATAGCCTAAGACATGGGAGGATAAAACGATACATATTTCAATAATTTTTCTTACAATTATATCATTGTGTAAGTATTTCAATGACTCTATATTATGGAGCAGCCGTACTTACCACACATTTGACAAGATTAGATGTTTGTCATTGGTGCTAAGGAGCTGCAAATCATTTGCCATTGTCCTGTCTAACGTGATCTCATGAGAATACGTGTGTATTTTTACGTTAAATGTGGTTCTACTTACGTTTTTTTGACATATTTCTAGCAGTAAAACGTACAAATACTTACGTGTTAGCAGCTAAAAAAACTTAAATAATCTAACGTAAAGTGTGGATGCATATGTCACGGGTGACAAAAACGCTCAGCGAGCGGAACCTTCATGACTTGCAGGGTCAGGTAGAACTAGACATGAAGAAGGGGTGTTGTCCAGGTTGAGGATTGGGCACACCAGACTTAACAGTACATTATTTTTAATGAAAAAGCATGGTGATGGTATCTGTGAGTATATTGTCTTGGAAATAACTCAGAAACGGTAGAGCATGTATTGTTTTATTGTCAGAAATATAAGAATGAGAGGGAAAGGTTTATTGAGCAAGTAGAAGCTAATGAAATTATATTTAATTATAGAAATATTTTAGATAGAAGTTCTGATAAGATGTGTCAAATTTTGTTTTCTTTTTTAAAGAGTACAGGGCTTTTAAAAATAATTTAAAAGTTTAGAGATACTATAAGTGGTGGGTATACTCCAGTCCAGAGGTGGCTGTAATACAACAACAAGTTGTCAACCGCCAGTAAAAATAGAAGAAGAAGAAGAAGAAGAAGAAGAAGCAGAAGAACCTTCATGACTAGTCACGACTTTCCTGAGGGAACGATTTGTGTGCGACACATCCCACTCCGGTTCCAGGTGTGGCAGAGACATCGTTCCAGCCTGATTAGCGCTAATGCACTGCAGGTGCAAGAGAGAGGAGCAGCGTTCACATAGGCTTCCTGCTTTACAAGCCAAAGATAAAAGGGCTAATCAGAGAAGTTTCAGGGAGTTGTGTTTTATTTTGGAGTAGAGTCAGGCACAAGCTTGCTTGGGGAAGTTATGGGGGTGTGCAGGTTTCCTGATGAAGTCTCCGGGGAAAGGGTTCCCTATTGAAGATGTCTGCATTAGGAGTGTACTGGGCTGTGGTGAAGCCTCGTTGGGGTGAAGGCCGCCCATTGTCTGCTGGAACAAAGTTTGCTTGTGGGAATTTGCTGGACTGATTTATCGATTGGATCTGCGCTGGGAAGGGAGAGAGAAATATAAGTGAATTGATTTCATCTTTCAAACATTCGAAAAGCTTGAAGAGGATACAATGAATGTAAATCTGACTGTTGGGGAAGCTATGTGTTTCAGAGTGTGCTGAAGAATTGAGAATTGAGGATTGAATATCCCCCATAGGAGTGTAAGGAACGGATTGAGGCCTCTGATCAGCCTTACCATGTGAGTGAATTGCAGTGCGTTTGCCTTATTGTTACACATTGATTC
This sequence comes from Carassius auratus, assembly GCF_003368295.1. Classification (NCBI taxonomy): domain Eukaryota; kingdom Metazoa; phylum Chordata; class Actinopteri; order Cypriniformes; family Cyprinidae; genus Carassius; species Carassius auratus. The sequence continues at coordinate 1,223,052 of NC_039300.1, read as the reverse complement.
ATTGCTTTGGATTTGTGGCAAACATGAGTGTGGTGTGCTTTTGCGGAGTAGCGGTCCCAACCCCTTGCTTACATGTTTGTGAAAAGTTATGATACCTGGTCTCCATTAGAATCCAAGAGTGATACAGCTGAGCTGGTGAGGTATATTGCGCTATCCTCTCTTGGGTTGTCTGAGCTGAGTACTATACTGCTTCGCTGAGATCTCCTCTTAAACCACTCTCTCGGTTTGCGAGTCTGGAAGTATGCAGCATCGCTGAAGAAGTAAGCTTTTAAGCCACTGTCTCACTCATGTGCACCGACACCAAGTATCCTGTACTGAGAAGACTTCTTACCTCCCTACTTGCCGTCTGAGTCTGGAAGTATGCAGCATCACTGAAGAAGTAATAGTAAATGGACTGCATTTATATAGCACTTTCAACAGACCACATGGCCATCCAAAGCGCTTTACAATTTGCCTCACATTCACCCATTCACACACCGACTGCATTGTCAGCCGTTCAAGGCGCCATCCAGCTCGTCGGGAGCAGCTGGGGTTAGGTGTCTTGCTCAATTACACCTCGACACTTGGTCAGGTGGAGCTGGGGATTGAACCACCAACCTTCCGGTTTGTAGACCACCTACATGAGCCACTGCTGCCCCAAGTAAGCTTTTAAATCAAGTTTTTAAATTCTGTACTGTGAAGAATCCTTACCTGTCTACTCTCCGGAAGCAGTATTGCTGGTGAGCCCTAGGAAGGAACATATTGCTGTGGGAATTTGTACATAATTGTACATAATGTTAAATGAGACTACACTTTGAAACTTTAAAATGAATACAATGTTTGTAATGTAATGTTTAACCATTTAGTAATATTTTTCTCATATCCAATGACTGGCAATACAACCATAGAGACACAAGCACAGCATAAAATTACAAATCACATCCATTTTTATTTGTTTGCTGTACTCCATATCTTTAGAATGCAGATGTTTGCAAGGAACCTTTCCAAATTCAGCCCTTTATCAATAGCTCTTCATCTTCATTCTCAGAAACCGCGATCGTCACAGTCAAAGCCCGCGCTCGTTATGATTCGAATTTGAAAATGGCGCCACCCTCACCCTGAAATAATGGTGATTCAAATAACATTACCCAGAGAAACAATTGTTAATTATAAATACCCTGTGATGTTTGTACTGCCTATTGTATACAGGGCACCATACAGACTTTATCAAATAACTTGCTTATTTGTATCTTAGTTTGTACTGGCTGCAGATCAGATTTTAATTGGTGGTGATTTTAATACCCATCTTGATAATGAAAAGAATGCACTGGCATCAGTATTTATAGATATTCTGAACTCCAATTTGGTTTAGACAACACATGTCAGGGCCTACTCATTGTCGGAATCATACTTTAGATGTAGTATTGTCGCATGGAATTAATATTGATAATGACATTAAAATTTTGCAGCAGAGTGATGACATCTTGGATCATTATCTAGTCTTGTGTGTACTCCATATAGCTAAAGGTGCACATTCAACTCTTTGTTACAAATATGGTAGAACCATCACTTCTACCACAAAATACTGTAAGTAATCTTCCTGACTTTCTTCTTTTCTTCTCAATTCCTCAACATATCCAATAGCTCAGAAAAACTTGACTATGTAACAGAAACTATTCAATCTATCTTTAATAGAACTTTAGATACGACTGCTCCTTTACGCTTAAAGAAGATTAAGGAAAACAGTTCAACACATTGGAATAACTAGCACACTTGCGCCTTAAAGAAAAATGGCGTGCTGTTGGAAGAAAACAAAACTAGAGGTATTTTGTATTGCATGACTGGAAAGAACTTCTACTTATAGAAAAGCTCTAAAAATGGCTAGATCTACTTACTTTTCATCTCTCTTAGAAGAGAACAAACACAACCCCAGGCATGTATTCAATACAGTGGATAAATTAACAAAAAAATAAACATCAAGAGACGCCGAGTTTTCCCAACAGCACAGCAGTAATGACTTTATGAACTACTTTACTTCCAAGATTGATACAATTAGATATAAAATTATAACCATGCACCCGTCAGCCACAGTATTACATCAGATAATTCACTATAGATCCCCTGAGGAACATTTCCACTAAGTTTCTGCTATAGGACAGGAATAATTTTATAAACTCGTCAAATCATCAAAACCTACATCATGTATGTTAGACCCTATTCAATCTAAGCTATTAAAAGTGGTGCTTACAGAAGTCATAGGTCCTCTTCTGAATAGTATTAATTAATCAATGTCTTTAAGATATGTCCATAAAACCTTCAAAATGGCTGTTATGAAGCCATTAATTAAAACACACACACACACACACACCTTGATTCTAGATAATTAGTAATTTACAGAAAAATCTCAAATATGAAAGTGAAAAAAGTGAAAAATATCAAATTTCTGTAAAAAAAATACTAGAAAAGGTAGTATCCTCTCAGCTATGTTTCTTTTTGGAGATAAACGGTATCTCTGAGGATTTCTAGTCAGGATTTAGATATCATTGTACTGAGACTGCTCTCATCAGCCTTACAAATGACCTCCTCTTATCATCTGATTGTGGTTGTATTTCCCTATTAGTGCTACTGGTTCTAAGTGCTGCATTTTACACTAAAGAGTAGACCACAACATCATGGTTCAAATCTTACTTCTGTGAGTGTCATCAGTTTGTAGCAGTAAATGACAAGATATCATATCAATCTCAAGTATGGTGTGCCACAAGGCTCAGTACTAGGACCATTGCTTTTCACACTTTACATGTTTCCCTTGAGAGATATCATCAAGAAACATGGTGTTAGCTGTGGTATTTCAAACATACTGAAATACATCAGACATGGAGTGGTGTTTCTGATATCAGAGAGCAGGAGTGGAACAAGCTCTAGAACAGTCTGCCTAGTGTTGTTCGGGAGGCAGACACACTCTGTCAGTTAAAATCTAGATTAAAATCCCCTCTTATTTTAACCTGGTTTACACATAACATGCTAACACATTTCTATAATTCAGTCCATATCCATTCCAGATGGTGAATCAACACCTAGAGATGACCTCTACAGCCCTGAATGTCAGCAAGGCCATGTCAACTAGATGAGCCCTAAAGACAGATCCCTTTCGAAGACCTTGTCACCTCGACAACCATCAAGACAATAGCAGAGGAACCAGACAAGACACTCACTCAAAAATTACACTGTTGTTGTCTTCTTGCAACATTGACCATCTATTTTCCTTGTTGACTTTGTAAAGCTGCTATGACACAACCAGTATTTTATAAAGTGCTATACAAATAAAGGTGACTTGACTTGATAATGCTGAAGTATATGTAGCAGACTGAATTATGTCCAGAGTGAACTCTTTCATAATGAACAGTACTATGGTTCACAAAAACCTAACCCGAGTGTATGCTATTAAGAAAAAGCAAACTTTAGTCTGTCCTAAAACCAATAATGTCAAAGCAACATCACCTTCTCACTCTCTTTCTCCTCAGGGTCATCCATTAGTTGAGGGCAGTGGTACAGTAAAGGCTGATTTAAACTTCTGTGTCGGACCTATGATGTAGCCTTTACGCTGTAGACTACGCGTCAGTTTTCATTTATACTTCTGCACCGTTGTCCACATTGACGTACAGTACACACTCTAACCACTGGTCTGCAGTGTCCAGATGCATGTTGCTTTTGTAACCTGCAGTACCACGGCAAAAGCCGAAGAAGAAGAGCTGGAGCTGTGCGAAGTCCCTTCATGCTTTAAACTCTCCACCATCATCCACATCCCAAAAAAATCCAAAATTACAGGACTAAATTACTACAGGCCTGTGGCGCTAACGTCTGTGGTAATGAAGTCTTTTGAAAAACTTGTGCTGGCCAACCTGAAGGACATCACTGGGCCCTTGCTGGATCCTCTTCAGTTTGCCTACAGAGCAAAACAGGTCTGTGGACGATGCAGTAAACATTGGACTGCATTATGTTCTGCAACACCTAGATAGACTGAGCACTTATGTGAGGATCCTGTTTGTGGACTTCAGCTTGGTCTTTGGTCCCAAATCTCCTCCTGCCCAAACTAACTCCGGAAAATACACATCAAGCACCCGTACAATCAGCACCGGAGCTCCCCAGGGCTGCGTTCTGCCCCCACTGCTCTTCTACCTTTGCACTAATGATTGCACGTCTAAGGACCCCTCTGTCAAGCTCCTGAAGTTTGCAGATGACACCACACTCATTGGCCTCATTCAGGATGGTGACGAGTCTGCATACAGACAGAAGGTTAAAGAGCTGGCTGTCTGGTGCACTCTTAACAACCTGGAGCTTAACACGCACAAAAGAGTGGAGATGATCGTGGACTTCAGGAGAAACCACCCTGCACATCCCCCACTCACCATCATGAACATCACTGTGACTGCAGTGGAGTCATTCAGGTTCCTGGGCATCACTCTCTCTCAGGACCTGAAGTGGGACATTCACATTGACTCCATTGTGAAAAAGGCCCAGCAGAGGTTGTACTTCCTTCGCCAGCTGAGGAAGTTTAACCTGTCACAGGAGCTGGTGAAACAGTTCTACTCCACCATCATCGAGTCCATCCTCTGCACTTGAGAAACTGTTCAGCTCAGCTTCTAAATCTGACCTCAGAAGACTACAGAGGATAGTCCGGACTGCTGAGTGAATCATCAGTACAACCCTCCCTCAACCCTCCCTCAACCCCCACTCTGGACCCCTCACATCCAGCACACTCCCTCTTTGAACTGTTGCCATCTGGTCAACGCTACAGAGCTCTGTACACCAGAACAACCAGACACAAGAACAGTTTCTTCCCTCAGGCAATCCATCTTATGAACAACTGATAATAACTGTGGAACACACTACACTATTTATCTTTATATACACATACAATTATTTATCTAACACACATACTTAGCGTACACTTAATTTTTTTGCACATAATATACCTGTACATGCATAACTACCAGTGTTGGGTATAGTTACTTTGGAAAGTAGTTAGTTAGGTTACAACGTTACCATCAATTAAAAGTAATCAGTTATGATACAGCATTACCTATTCATAAAAGTAACGCGTTAGAGTACTCATGCGTTACCAAAAATTAAAAGCCGTTTGCAGCGGCTCACACATGACAGACACAGCCCGTCCCCCCAAACAAACCAAATTAAATCCTTCACTGCCACACAGGCAAATGACAAATCGCTTAATAGCCGAACTAATTATTAGTAAAGTGTCACTCACAGTCACAAGCCTAAATTCGCTTTAACACAATCCTCTTACATTTACTCTTCAAAGTAGTGATTAAAACGTAGCGTTAAATTTTAGGTAGAATTTTTGGCGGTCGACAGAAGCTTTTCACCAACGCAGAGTGTGCATTTTACGTTATGTTCTTTTCTTTTTCGTTGACAAATTGAAAATAATGTGCGTACTTCCATAAACCAAAAGCTATCCTCTCTGCCATCTTGCCGGGAGTTCGAAAAAAAAAAAACCCACACACACACACAGGGTCAGGCGCAGGGCACAGACGCATCACAGCCATTGACTTTACGATCACAGAGCTTCGGCTCCGCTGATACATCCGCAGGTGGCACAGTAGACCTAGGCCTACTGTCTGACAAAAAGCAGGCTGCAGTCGGGATTTTCCTTTGCTTAAAATAACGGATTACTTTTTTTTTTTAAATAACGAAGTTACTGATTACTTACACACAAAACTAACGCGTTAAGTTACACATTTCAGGAAAAAAGTAATTAGAGTACTCTAACGCGTTACTTTGTAACCCACAACACTGATAACTACTCATTGTAATATACCTGCCATACATTGTCAATTCGTACATTGTGATTCCTTACCTACCTATTTGTATTTCATTTATTTTTTTAAAATTCCTTATTGTGTTTTTTTTTTCTGCAGGTTAAACCAGCAACATGCAGTGGACACTGCAGACTAGCGGTTTGCATGTGTACTGTACGTCGATGCAGACAACGACGCAGAAGTATAAATGAAATATACTCGATGGCGCCGCACACGGTTGCTTCAGTGCTTGGCTCTTTCTGATACTGATTCTGATGAAGACTGACACATAGAAGTATAAATCAGCCTTAAGTTGCTGGTTTTAGACTGTAAACCCTCCTCTCAGCCCTTTGTCAACCCTAGCATGTGGGAAACCCCTCAGTTATCATGGTAAAACACAGAAACCACTTTTACTGATCGTTACCCACTGGTTTGCTCTTTATGGTTTTGTTGATATGGCACTGCATCCAATTATCTTTAGAGCACAGTTAATTTTCTGTTATAACCATTTTTAATTGCAATTAACTGCATATATTAATATTTGCCATGAACAGACTCCAAAAGAAGATGTTTTTTCATATAATTTACAATATAGGAACTTATCAAATATAAGGTTTCAAGACAGAATGTTTTTGTCTTATTGTATTCTGTCACTATATTTTAATTGTTGATCTGCACATGATGAGATGGACAGGTTTGACTATTGCATCATGTGTCGCCAAATTTTAAGGACCAATATTATGGCAGAACTACGAGATTGAAGAGCTGTCAGCATTTCAGTTCTCCTCACTGACATCTGTCTTCACTGAAGTCACAATTAATTAGAGTTATAACTGCCCTCACTGAGTCAGAGAACTCGTATCTCAGAGACATAACATTCAATGTCGATTAATCTGTCAATGATAGCCAGCAACTACAGCTGCACTGAGCGATCAGGGTACTGTAATCATCTGACAAGAATGGACCAGATATTACATACACCAGCCAAGATATCTTTGACCAGACCAGCAGGTTTTGATTTTAAGGATAGTTTCACCACTGTAATAGGCTTACAATTTGACCTTTCAAAAAATCTGTAATGACGACATATGATTAGTATTTAGCAGTGGAAGTTTAATGAAAAGCATTTGACAAATTTGCTTCTTCACCACAGGCATTAAAAGAACTTCCATGAATGGAAAGTTATTTTTTATTTTATTTTTTAGATGTCAATAAAATCATGTATGCAATTTTACTATTTTACTATTAAATGCTGTTTTATAACAAAGTTCGGGAGGAACAGTCGCAGTTCATTAACCTGATTAACACAAGTGGAGACCAATCAGTAATCAACTCATGACAAGGTATAAATGACAGCAGAACCTATCTCTGTTCATTGACCGTTTTCAGCATCCCGGTTCGCGCTGTCTGTCTTCTCATCACAGACCCGATTTTCCTTCCAGCAAGGAGATCCATACCGGGGATTTTTTCAGAAATGCTACTTTTTCTGACACCCATGATCATTAAACACGGCAGTTGAGCACCATCAAACGTCATCGCGACAGTTGCTCTTCTCGCCAAGCCACACGTCGTGGCCAATAGACCGTGCAAGCCGAGCTTACCTCGCTCGACACCACGCTCGATCCGATCAAGACCGGGCTCTCTTTGAGCGCTGGAATCGCAGCTCCAGCAGGCACCCAACCAGCCCGCTCCTCAGTTCCTACTGCAGCAGCAGCAGGCCTCTCTCACTTCCCGCCGCGGCTCAGCCCTTCACCGCGGCTTTTCCGGCCGAGGCGCAGTTTGAGGCCGCCTCCTCTAGCGGCACAGACCGTGCATCATAAATTAATACATTTTCAGGTGAAGACGCTAAATACAGGTTTTCGGCTAGAAAGTAGTGCGGGAGCCGCGTGGAGATTCGATCACATACGCATGTGGAATTTCAGATCCAAATTGAGTCTCGGATGCGTACAAATATTTACACTTCCACGATTAGACCGTGGGCGAACGCCCGACCGGATGTGATGTATTCTAATCAGATCTATCGGTGCGAGGTCAGAATTACCTATATCTTGTTAACTATTATTAAATGTATTTAAATTATAAATATTAGAAATAAAAAGGAAAACAATATATTACAATATATCACAATAATCGTAAGGGGGACCCTGTTAATTTTTACAAGCAGCATCTGAAAACATATTTTCTCTCTGTTATCTCGGTCAGTGTCATGTACTTGTCGAGGTACGGCCACGGCGACTCACTCCTCGGGATTAAATGTTCTCCGACCTCATCCTATGCCATCATTTCATCAAATAATTTTTTGCGTGACTGGCCAAGGAGTCGTACCATCCGGAGCAGAAGGTGGCGGTAATGCATCATAAAGATGATTGGTTGCTATCCACCTTAAACGCGAACAAGAGCGTCACTACTGATCCAGGATCAGCGATATTAGCAGTTGTATTTCCCGATTTGAGTTTGAGCTTCAGAAATGCTTGCGAAATGTAGCTTGTGTGGAAGCTACCGCACTACTTGGTAAAAGTAGCTTCGCTACTGAAAAGCTATTCGATTCAGAAAGTAGCGAAGCTACGACCAAGCTACTGAGAAATGTAGTCAAACTAGCTTCGCTGCTTGTAGCGACGCTACTGCCCAACACTGATTATTAATTTTACCATGTTGAACACGTCAAGGTAACAGTTGCTGCACGACCAGTATGCGACAATCGTTTCCAAATGCCGTGTGCTGTGGAAAGGAGGCTTAAAGTTGTTAAATGAGGCTATGACGTAGTCATCATCCACACGGAAATGTCCAAAGATATTACCTGCCTTACCGTGCACGTTTAAACCTCACTGAGGTTTTACAGACATAAGTTTCATTCAATTATTCTGGCAGGACCAATTTATTTAGGGGCATATTTCACCATCTACTGGCGTGATCACTACCCTCGTTTTGCCGCAGGACAGCAGTGTGAGTAAAATTCTGTTGTCTTTCTAGGACTGTAATATGAAAAGCATGCAAGTAAATATCTTTAGAATTGCTTGGAAGTGAATAGCACATAACTGCAATTAATGTTATTGCCATAATCATGTCTTGGTATGTTTTACAGACATAATGATATTCATTGTATAATGACATTCATAGTTTTCAGAAGCCTCTGTTTCCACAGTCTATACTACAACGTGAAACCAGTGTTCCAAATGTATCCATTAGGACTAGTGACGTGTCGTCCATGAACGAATCGTTCTTTTGAACAAATCTTTTAGCTGAACGAATCTTTTAGGTGAACGAATCGCTCATGTTATCCACTGACTCATATTTCTCGTTCAATGAAGTTCTCCCTCCATAGCAGCGCGGCGCTATAAGCAGCGCATGCGCAGCTCAGTGAACCGGGTAACAACCATTTCATCCTGTCAAAGAATTACTCAACCTCGAGCCGATAGCCTTCGAGTATGAGGTGACAGAGTATGTGATTCGTTGAATGTAGTAACGAATACGCCCTTCAATGAACGAGTTTCATATGAGTCTGAACTAGATCTAGAGATCTTATCGTTCGTGAGTGAAATTACTGAACTGGCACACATGTCATTCGTGAACGAACTGAATGAACGGATACATGTCGTTCGTGAATGAAAATGAACTGGCACATAGCTTACCTTGTTCGTGAACGAAATTAGAGTAAACCGGGTTAGTCTGCTACTTAGCATGTCAATCTCGAAAATGCAAAGCGCAGTTATAGGTACAGTACTGTGCACATACGCTCGTTTTGATATTTAGCAACTCCACGTTTAATCCATAGACCGTAAAAGAAAGGTTTAATCCCCGATTTATGGATGTGAATTTATAATATACAAACTGTTTGACCAAACAATTAAAATGCTAATTAGGCAAGAAACCTTTTGCTTTGTTCATCTGAACAACTCAATTAGACTTTATATATTGAATGCGATTACACACACATTTTAATAAAGCCAGATCAGCTTTTGTAACAAGTGAACGCGTTCGTTGACTTAAGACATAATACACTCTTTTTTTTTTCCGCCTGGTGGCACATTTTGCGTAAAACGAAGAAATCATCACTGGACGAATCTGAATGAATCATTTTGGTGAATGAACTGAAAATGAACGAATCTCTAGAAAGAATCATAATTTCCACCACTAATTAGTGCTGCAACGACGCGTCGACATCATCGTTTACGTCGACTACAAAATACATTGACGCGTGTGAAATGCGTGAACGCGTCACACTGTTTACATCTCGCATAATGGCATACTGCGAATAATAGAATGCAACTTTCTTCACAAACCGAGACCACTGTTATTAAAAGTATGAGAATACTTTAAACAGAGGACAAATAAAATGGCTCTTTGTTCCCTTTGCAAAACCGATATGGTGTACCACGGCAGCACAACTGCGATGAGCGAGCACCTCAGAGAAAACATCTAGGCGCTCTCCGGTGTCTCCATGCAGTTTAACTGGTTACCCTGTGATCTGGTGACCAACTTCCTGGTTCAGGTCTGATATTCTTGCGCTGCGGCATTCTGAAAAGTTGAGATATTTTCAACTCGATGCGGTGCGGACGCGCTGAAAAAAAAAAAAAATTTAATAAATAAATATATATATTATACATATATTATCTGCTCTGTTTTCCCCCGCATGTCCAGCGAGCACAAGTTTGTCAGCAGACGCAGTCAATATTTATCAGTTTCCACTGTCCGTCCAGCGAGCACCAGTCTCTCAGCGGACGCAGCAAATATTTATTCGTTTCCACTGCCCGTCCAGCGAGCACCAGTCTCTCAGCGGACGCAGCAAATATTTATTCGTTTCCACTGTCTGTCCAGCGAGCACGAGTCTCTCAGCGGACGCAGTAAATATTTATTCGTTTCCACTGCCCGTCCAGCGAGCACCAGTCTCTCAGCGGACGCAGTAAATATTTATCCGTTTCCACTGTCCGTCCAGCGAGCACCAGTCTCTCAGCGGACGCAGTAAATATTATCCGTTTCCACTGCCCGTCCAGCGAGCACCAGTCTCTCAGCGGACGCAGCAAATATTTATTCGTTTCCACTGTCCGTCCAGCGAGCACGAGTCTCTCAGCGGACGCAGTAAATATTTATTCGTTTCCACTGTCCGTCCAGCGAGCACCAGTCTCTCAGCGGACGCAGTAAATATTTATTTGTTTCCACTGTCCGTCCAGCGAGCACCAGTCTCTCAGCGGACGCAGCAAATATTTATCCGTTTCCACTGTCCGTCCAGCGAGCACCAGTCTCTCAGCGGACGCAGTAAATATTGATCCGTTTCCACTGTCCGTCCAGCGAGCACAAATCTCTCAGCGGACGCAGTAAATATCTATTTTCATTATTATTTTTCTTTCCTCTGTCTGTCCAGCTAGCCTCAGTCTCCCAGCGGACGCAGAAAATACCTATGTCTCTATCAGTCCGCGAGCACTAGTCTCACAGCGGACTCAATAACATCTATTTTTCCTCTGTTTGTCCAGTGGGCCTCAGTCTCCTAGCCTGGTAATACCAGACTCTGTCTACGAAGCAAAGTGAAGTAGCAGAGTCTGCAATGGCATAATAGAGAAGTGTTTTCTCTCTCGCTAGGGGGCACTTGTCTGAAGTTTAAAATCATTGGTTACCCGTAAGCCAATCAGATACGTTTAGTTATGACGTATGTTATGCGCCTGTACAGCCGCATCGAAGCACAGACATCATGCATCGAACTCAAATCTATGATTGAACTTCCACTGTAAATCTGTTGTTAAACACTCTTCTTGTTCTGGCTTCAGTTTGAAAAAGAGTTGAATGTTCTCCATAACAAAGCGAATTGCATCCCGTGTCTCGTTTCCCATTTCCGCGGTCGTTTCAGTTTTCGATTTCTCTAACCTACAATTTAAAACTCTGTGCTTAGCATCTACGTCACGGCTCTCAGCCCGCCCTCTGCTCGTTGATTGGCCCGGCTGTTTCCAGACCGGTGGCAAACCGAAAGCTCTGACGCTGTATCAGACTGAGTACAGAAGCGAAATAAAATTGAGCGGAAGTAGGAAGTCTGTCGTAGTCAGGCTATCAGTCTCCCAGCGGACACCGTAAATACCTATTTTTCCTCTGCCTGTCCAGCGAGCACTAGTCTCTCAGCGGACGCAGTATGCATCCATCTCTTCCTGTTCTTCGTCCAGCAAGCCCAGTCTTTCAGCGGACGCAGGGACATAATTCGTCTCCCATATCTGTCCAGCGAGCCTCAGTTTCCCAGCGGATGCAGTAATATCTATTAGTTTCCCCTGCCTGTCCAGCGAGCACTAGTCTCCCAGCGGACACAGAAATATCTATTGGTGTCCCATGTCTGTCCAGCGAGCGCTAGTCTCTCAGCGGACGCAGTAAATACCTATTCATTTCCTCTACCCGTCCAGCGAGCCTCAGTCTCCCAGTGGACGCAGGAATATAATTTGTTTCCTCTATCTGTCCAGCGAGCCTCAGCCTCCCAGAGGACACATTACGCATCTAGTCAATATATCATTACACCTCGCAGGCAGACGGTGGAGCTTGTCTTCCCGACATCGTAACCGCTTCTTCCTCAACTATTAACCAACAGGACCTGCCTGCTCCTCTACTTCTGCCAGAGGCATTGCGAGATCTCCTGGTCAACGACCATACTTCTAAAAACGTCAGCCCGCCAAATCTCTGCGTTTTGGGGGGTTCGTAGTCCGGCGGCTGTCCTTTTGCTCTCTTGTTTTGGGGGGAGTACTCTGGGTTCGGGCCACTTCCCGAGCTCGGAGCCCTCCACCCGGACAGCACGCCAAATACGCATAAACTTACGGTATTAATATACGTAGATGTGAACTCGTGAAATGCTGTTTTATAACAAAGTTCGGGAGGAACAGTCGCAGTTCATTAACCTGATTAACACAAGTGGAGACCAATCAGTAATCAACTCATGACAAGGTATAAATGACAGCAGAACCTATCTCTGTTCATTGACCGTTTTCAGCATCCCTCCTCCACCCCATTTCTCCTCACTTATAGATCCATCTACTCTTACCACAACCGGGGGGAGTACTCTGGGTTCGGGCCACTTCCCGAGCTCGGAGCCCTCCACCCGGACAGCACGCCAAATACGCATAAACTTACGGTATTAATATACGTAGATGTGAACTCGTGAAAAGTACTATATGTGTGTGTGTGTGTGTGTGTGTGTGTGTGTGTGTACTTGTTTTTCTATTTTGGTGGGGACTTAAACCTGAATACATACAGACTCATGGGGACTCGTGTCACGGTGGGGACCTTAATTGAGGTCCCCACGGGTGAACAAGCTAATAAATTACACAGAATGAAGTTTCTTGAAAATCTAAAAATGCAGAAAGTTTCCTGTGAGGGTTAGGTTTGTGTGTGTGTGTTTGTGTGTGTGTGTGTGTGTGTGATTTTAATTTACATTACATTTAAATGTAATCATTTAGCAGAGACATGGGGACAATGGAAACAATCAACTGTCTTGTGTCAATTAAAGTGACTTAATCAAATGAGCAATATGTTATGGGAACTCATAGGGAACAGTTTTCTGCAAATGAGGTAAATCACTGTATGAAGGGACATATCTGTTATTACAGTGGGCAGAGGATGTCTTTAGAGTGTGAGTTTCTCTAGACCCCTGATTAAAAGGACAGGGACACAGACTGAGAGGCTTCATTTCTCTTGCTGGTTCTGACAGACAGCAAATTAGCACCTGAATCCAGTTTAATGGTAGATATAGATGCACAGGCCCCCCGCAGCCAAACCCCTTCACCACTCACCTCTGAGTTACAGACACAAGACAGAGGCAGCACAGCACAGTATGGAGGCCAATACTGACAGCTTTTAGTGTGAGTGTGAGAATGCAGCGGTCACAGGGTCACACAGGGAGCAGAAGAACGCAGACTTCTCCTGGCACAAGGAGAGGTGATGGAGCTGTGCATGGCAGAGACTTCAAACTATGAAGGACAGGCCTTTACCTGACCCTTCACACTAAGATTTCAAAATCCAGCTTCTTTTGAACTTCTCCAACTGATGTTCAGCATCTGAAAGAATGAGATTTATTCTCTTCATTGGGTTTGGAAAACCTCAGTGTGCAAGGGCTTTTGGGGAGCAAATGATCTTTCATGATGTTCTTATTCTAGAAACAATTTAATTGAAAAAAAAAAAAGGATTGTTGATAAAATGTCAGTAGACCTGGAAAGAATAAAAGTCACAAGATGGGATCTTTAAAAAAAATCAGCTTTGCTGTCTTTATGAATGACATCATAGACGAGGACACTAGGACACATGTACTTCCTGTTATCAATCAGCATTTTTCATTCCCACTCCAAGATAGATTTTAAGGTCAAGGTTCAAAATGTGTCACAGCATATTAGAATGATTTCTGAAGACTGGAGTAATGATGCTGAAAATTCTGCTTTTATCACGGAAATAATTGACATTTTAAAATATATTTGTCACAGAACAGAAGGATGCAGACAGGTAATTCCAGACAGGTTTTATTGCAAGTTGGTAGTTTAATGCAGACAGCACAGGAGTAAATGCTAAATAGATGAAGGCGGAAGAGATCATTACATAAGTCCATACAGAAAAGTATTGAGGTAAGTGTCCAAGTGAACGACGAGACCAGACAAGGTGAACTGAAGTGAGCAGGCTTATATGTTGTGAGCTAATTGGCTGTGACAGGCGCAGGTGATCAGAACGAGTGGACGGAGTGAATAGACCTGGTGCTGTGGATGTTGTGACAATAACACACACACAAAGCATCAGTCATCTATCTGCTATCTTGGTCCTCACTCAGTTATAGTTTTAATAAGGCCCTACACGACTAGTCTGACTGCGGTAAACTGCCTACGTAAACACAAAAGGACTTTTATGTCTTTTATGACTTTGAGGTCTTAAAATATGCATGGTATAGATATTACATTATTGAGAGAGACCAGACAGATATTAAAACCTCCATGGGCAGAGGTCAAAACTTCTCACATGTATTGGGTTACAAATATAAAAGATGATCCCGAGTGCGTGTGTGTGTGTGTGTGTGTGTGTGATCCTATCACCACAGAATGTTGTTCGTAGTCATACACAAACAAATTTACATATGATTTTAATAAAATATAAGTATTCCTTATGAAACAAAATAATAATAATAATAATAATAATAATAATTTGACAATGAAAGTGGAGTGACAGCAGGAAATGGATGAATGGAAACACATTTATGTCCATACAGTATGGATCACTAACTTTAATGAAACTTTGTGGTTCTTTTCTGTCCTTTTTTTCAGCTCTTCAGTCCCTGGTGTATAAATATATTTTCATTTTATGGAAAAGAGTAGCACAAACATCTATCTGTATAAAATTATAACAAATTGTTCATTTTCCTTTAAGGAAACTTTAATTTAAGTCTAAGGATAAAAAATAAAAAAATAAAAAATAAAAGATTAAACACCTTATTGTTAGGAGAAACATTCAAATGATATATGAGCAAACCCTTCCGTAAAAACCTTCAGAATATATATAGGAATAAAACTAAGTTTGGTGTGTGTAAGTGCTACTGAATAAAAAAAAAAAAAAAACTAAAAAGATATGCATTTTAATTCAGACAGAATAGATTAAATGTAATAAAATAAACATTTGCATGTGCATTTTGGATTTTTTCTATCCGTTAGTCTGAAAGATGCCTGCTATCTTTTTCTTAGTCTCTGTCACATATTCAGACTGTTTATTGCTTTATCGCTTCACTTCATAAACGGACAGCACAATAGAGTATCTCTGTAGAGTTCCTCTGTGGTTCCTCCGGACTGTGTGTTTTCTCTTGCTGTCCGCTGCTGGAGTCTGTCCGTCAGGATCACTGGTCTCTGCTCTTGCTGTGTACATCGTTATCAGCTTCATTAATGCCCACTTATTCTCAGTGAATTCAATTAGCGCTGCAGGCCGAGTCGAACAGCAGGGGGGAGACAGGGTCAATAAACACACACACACACACACACACACACACACACACACAAGACCCCCCGATGCTCAATGTAGCTGTATGTGAAAGTCCCTCCTAACCATTATGCTTTTGTTTCTGACTGTCTCCCATTTCTTCCGTCTAGAGAGAGAGGGGGCTCATGGGAATGAGTGAAGAGAGTGAATCATCAGAGACTCCATCTCCACTCTGGTTCATTTTTGGCAAAGAACTGCGGCAATGTCTCCAAGACACATCAAGAAATCTGCAAAGCTACAGTACTGTGCAAAGTTTTAGGTACTTGTGTAAAAATGCTGTAAAGTGAGGATACCGTCAAAAATAAATAGATTTTATTAATGACCTTCTCTTAACTTAAATAAATTAAATCAACATTTGGTGTGACCACACTATGTGTAAAAAATAAAAAAGTCAAAGGTGCACATGCACATTGTTTTTCAGGAAGCTACAAATTACTACAATTAATGGCAAAATTTATCTTTGGACATGCAAACTGATATTTACCTCTGACACACTACAGCAAAGATAGAAATAACTGACTTAAAACCATTTTTTGTTGGTGAAAATACCAGCAGAGTACTGTGTATATATACAATAAAAGCCAAAGGAATGGGAGTATTTACATATCTAGTTAAAATATGTATGTGTGTGTGTGTGTGTGCGTGTGTGTGTGTGTGTGTGTGTGTGTGTGTGTGTGTGTGTGTGTGTGTGTGTGTGTGTGTGTGTGTGTGCGTGTGCATGCATTTAAGAGAGAAAGAGAGAAAACAGTTGGGGTTATGTGTAGATGTAACGACAGCCTTTAGTATTGCTTGATAACAAAACACAAAGTAGAAATAATATTGTATGATAATGTGAGAAACTGCAGGACACACATACACACATATTCTTATCACATCCAGTCCAATCCTGAACAAATGAAAATACTCTCACAATTCACAGCAGAGTTGTGAAAAATGAAATGGAAGCCTGTAGTTTTATTTCAGGCGTAGATGCCAGAGTAAATACTGGGAGTGTTTGGGTTAAATCACTGAGTCCAAAGCTGAGGGTCAGTGTGACTGTGTGTGACTGTCTGACTGACTGCAGGGATCCAGAGACACTACAGCCTTCTTCCAAACACCCTTCACTGATACTGGTGTCTAAACACAGATCCTGCAGCTGAGGAGTGAGATCATGCACACACACTGATCCTGACTCTTAAACACACACTGAATTGACCCTCAAAGCACAAAATATACCTTCTATCCACACATTTGTGATGTTTGTTGTCTGTTGTTCACCACCATGCTAGGATGTTGTAGGTGCTTATCAGGGCATTGCAATGTGATTTCTAGGGTGTTCTGAGTGGTTAACAGGGTTTTTAGATACGTTGTTATGCATCCGTTAAGGTGTTATGAGTGAATTTAGTTTGTTGCTCTATGTGGATGCGGAAGTGTTTTAAGTGGTTTAGTACGGGTTGCTATCTGAGAGGTTGCTAGAGGACAACTACTGTAGGTGCACTCTCATAAAAAAGATACTAAAGCTGCCACTGGGGAGTAACCTTTTAAAAAACACTTTTGTACCTTTTTACCCCTAAAAGGAGGCATATTAGTATCTTAAAGGTACACACTAGTACTTTAAAAAGTACATATTAGTACTTCAATGGTACACATTTGAACCTTTTTAAAGGAAATAAGTGCTTCCCTCAAAGACCCGGTCGAGCTGTATTTTATTCGGCATTGTTAATGATGATGCTGTAATCAGGGAATAACACACCTCAGAATGACTGACCAATCAGAGTCAAGTATTCCAGAGAGAAAAATACATTGATATTTGATTGCTGAGGTGTTTTACTGTAAGTGTGTTGCTAGGGTATTGTTATGCAGTTAGTATGGCGCTCTGAGAGTTTTTAAAGTGTTAAAATGCTGTTGCGGTTGTGGTTACTAAGAATGTCTTAAAGTGTGACGCTGTGCAGTTGCTAGGATGCTGTGGGTGGTTGCTAGGATGATGTTACTTGGTTGATAAAGTGTTTCGAGTGTGTAATAGCATGTTGCTTTGTGGTTTCCTAGGTGTTGTTATGCAGTTGCTAAGACGTTCAGAGTGTTTTTATGCTGTTGCTGGGCGTGGTAGCATATTTGGAGTGTTTGGTTGCGTGTGTGAATTTTAAAAGGAAAAGTCATTATGAAAAATTCTGTGTAAAAAAGCAGCAGATGTGCTGACAAGTATTCCAGAGCAGAATTACCACGCTTCTTGGATTGTAGTTTATTTAACTGAAATATAAAACAAGCCAATGTATTCAGCAATGAATAATTTAAGGAATTCGTTTATTTTGAATGCAGTCTATGTAGATACACCCGGGCAGAAGTCTGCTCCAGTACAGCCATGTGTTCAATTTTAAACACAACATGCAACATTAAAACATGCACACTCTTTCTCACTGAATCTGAAACCTTGAACAGCAGACATGAAGAGGTCATGGACGTTGCAATGAATTAGCGGTGAGAAGTGTCTGTGGTGTAGAGTGAGACTACATTGTCTTCCCTCAGTTTCTGCCTCACACACACACACACACACACACACACACACACACTGTGAGTTACGGTGCTCCCTGAGGTGTGTGATCTCTGCATCCTGAGTTTCACGAGTTCACCCTTACATCTAATCTGAAGGCAAATAGTAGGCATATTTTGGCGTGCTGTCCTGGGGGAGGGGTCCGGGCCCGGAGCATAGCCCGAACCCAAATAACTCCCCCTATCCCAATTTGGGATAAATAGATTAGAAGTGAGGAGTTGGGGTGGAGGAGGGTTGCCGAAAAACTGTCGTGGGACAGGAGGTAGGAAGACTGGATATATATACACGTGTGCGTGCTATAAGATGATTAGCTAAACGAGATGCACCTGTACCAAATTGGATGATTATCTGATCGTGCTTCTCCCGAACTTTGTTAATAAAACCACATTTCACGAGTTCACCCTTACATCTAATCTGAAGGCAAATAGTAGGCATATTTTGGCGTGCTGTCCTGGGGGAGGGGTCCGGGCCCGGAGCATAGCCCGAACCCAAATAACTCCCCAAAAGAAGCTTAAAGCCATAGGACAGCAGCCAGAGAGATAAAATTTAGTTGCCCCCCAAAATATGCGTGTTGGGAAGAAAATGCAGAGCGACCTGGAGAGCCCGTGCAGTGTTCGACGAGAGCTGCGGCTCGCAACGTCTTACCAGCGAGCCCTCCATGCCGCTTATGGGAGGAGCACAATGCCAGATATCAAGAAATGAGGGACTCTTGCTGCCTCCGAAGGGAGCTGCGGCTCTGCTGCACCGGAAGGGAGAGTCCCTCTTGCGGCTGAGTACGAGGCGCGGTTTGTTGCATCTGATGGAGGGCTCTCACTGCGACTGAAGGGAGCCAGCGACTGTATCCCATCGGGAGGGAGATCCCTGGCCGCCATAGAGTATGCAACATAACTCGGACGGGGGGTTCACACTGCGACCGAAGGGAGCCGTGGGTCTGCTGCACCAGAAGGGAGAGCCCCGTCAGATGCTAAATAGGCAATGAGATTGGAGCCGCGGTTTGGCGCGTCGGATGAAGGGCTCCTAATGCAACCGAAGGGAGCCAGCGGCTGTACCCCATCGGGAGGGAGATCCCTAGCCATCGTGGAGCATGCAACATAACTCAGATGGGGGGTTCACACTGCGACCGAAGGGAGCTGTGGGTCTGCTGCACCGGAAGAGGAGCCCTAGTCCGATGCTGAGAAGGCAAAGAGACGCGACTGTTGGAGGGACTCCCGCTGCATCCGAAGGGAGCTGCGGCTCTGCTGCACCGGAAGGGGGAGTCCCCCATTGCGGGTTTATGGAGGCACGGTTTTTTGCCTCTGAGGGTTCTCCCAGCCTCCGTAGGGGGTTCGCAACTCTGCAGCAGGAGTGCTGCCCCGGAGGGGAGAGCCCTGATTGACACTAACTAGAATACGACTGTTGGAGGGACTTTTGCTGCGTCCGAAGGGAGCTGCGGCTCTGCTGCACCGGAAAGGCGAGTCCCCCTTGCGAAGCGAGGCATGGCTTGATGCGTCTGATGGAGGGCTCTCACTGCGACCGAAGGGAGCCAGCAGCTCTATTCCCCCGGGAGGGAGAACCCTATCCGCCCTTGAGCATGCAACATAACTCAGACGGGGGGTTCACCCTGCGACCGAAGGGAGCCGTGGGTCTGCTGCACCGGAAGGGAGAGCCCCATCAGATGCAGAATAGGCAAGAAGATTCGAGGAACGGTTTGATGCATCGGATGGAGGGCTCCTGCTGCGACCGAAGGGAGCCAGCGGCTGTGTTCCCCCGGGAGGGAGATCCCGGTCCGCCCTTGAGCATGCAACATAACTCAGACGGGGGGGTTCACCCTGCGACCGAAGGGAGCCGTGGGTCTGCTGCACCGGTAGGGGAGCCCCGTCCGATACGGAGTAGGCAAGAAAACGCGACTGATGGAGGGACTCTCGCTGCGTCCGAAGGGAGCTGCGGCTCTGCTGCACCGGAAGGGAGAGTCCCCCTTGCGACTGTATAAGCGGCTTAATTTGATGCATCGGATGGAGGGCTGTCACAACGACCGAAGGGGGCCTGTGGCTCTGCTGCACCGGGAGGGATACCCCCATCTGCCGCTGAGCGCGCAGCGCAACTCAATGACAGATGAAAGGCTCACACTGCGACCGAAGGGAGCCACTGCCCAGCTGCACCGGAAGGGAGAGCCCTGTCCGATGCTGAAATAGGCAAGGAGATTGTAACGATGGCTGGAGGGCCCTTACTTTGGCCGAAGAAACGATAACTGAGAGGCTTCTATTATTCAAGTACACAACATGATTTAAGGAGGAATATATAACTTTTTTTTTTTTTTTTTTTTTTTTTTTTTTTTTTAAAATGTCTGATGAACAACAACCGAGGGCATCTATCGGATTATGTGAGAGGCCCCTTTTGAGCTGCTTAAGATTAGGGCTGAAACGATTCCTCGAGTAACGCGATTACAAAAAATGATGTAGGCAAATTCCTCTGCTTCGAAGCCTCTTTTAATTTATTCTAAATCTCACGTCGGGTTCTTTCGCAATGAAAATTTTTTTTTTTTTTTTTTTTTTTTTTTTTTTTTTCTTCTTTTTGAATGAATTAATCAAAATAGGTAATTGCACTTACATCCGATTCACGAATTAATATCTCTAAATATTAAGACGGAACAGTGTTTAAATGTAAATCCTGCATGTTCTGTGTGTCTCTGTTAATGAATGGAGCAGGAGCGCGACTTCCTTTTTCACACACACACTGAAGCGCGCATTACTCTCACGGTAATTTCTGCGTCTGCTGTCTCACTAAATGAGGACTTGAACACATGAACAACATCTCCAGAACTGCTCTGACAGTCAGTTCATGAGCATTTGACTTTAAGTAAAACTAGCGTCACATCACATACACAGAACTGAAAAGGTACGTCAACCCGACTAAATAAAGGTCCGGGGTCCTGACATTTTATCCTACCCATCAGATTTACTGTGCATGCGCACATCAGTATAATTAAGCAACAACACATTTTGTTACTCGATTAAATTTTTTTTTTTTTTTTTTTTTTTTTTTTTATACCAGAGTCGTTGATGAAATGAGGGTCCATCGTGAATTTAGATTGGGCGTTCCGGAGTTAGACAAAAGCGAGCCTGATGAGGTTGAATTGGAGAATGGACATAAAATATATATTTTTATTTATTTATTTATTTATTTATTTATTTATTTATTTATTTTTGAGGCTCTTGCGGCAGCGAGAATTGCGGCAGTAGGGAAGGATGGAAAGGGCTCCTGCGGGAGCAGACACTGCTATGGCAGTGGTGAAATATAGGTAGAGGCTCCTGCGGGAGCAGACACTGCTGCGGCAGTGGTGAAATATAGGTAGAGGCTCCTGCGGAAGCGGAGACTGCTGCGGCAGTGAGGAAAAAACAGAAAAGGCTCCTGCGGGAGCGGTCAATGCAGCGGCGGTGGGGAGATACAGAGAAAGCTCCTGCGGAAGGATGGCTGAAGTGAGGATTGACCATTACAGATAGATAGGGCATGTTAGGAGAGTTAGCTATGGTAGATTAGGAGTTTTAGTGAAAGGGGATGAGCTGGCGTTAGAGGGGTTGGCTGAAGAGGGTTCGAGATAGATATATAAATAAATAAAATAATCGGCCTGACCAATAATAGGTCTTGGTACCCTCTGCCTTCTGGCAAATCTGGAGCTGGAGGCCACTGAACAGAAAAATGGTTAGTAGCATGAGGGAGCGGAAGAGTTGAGGGCGCGTTTACGAATGGAGGCGGCCTCACGTTTGCTTCAGCTGCTGTAGTTGTTGGCTGATTTGACAATTGCTCAAACCTTGTCTGAATTAATACAGTCCTGTTGGAAAAGCATCTTTTCCTCTTGTTTTGGCCTTTGGGCCCTTTTAAACAGCCTCCGGAGCAGATAAATTTGGGATGCTGTTTTCCTGTTGTAGTATGGACTGTGAAAATAGAGGCTTTGAAACAATGTAGCATGTTTAGTTTTATAAACCATTGTACCAATAGACATGTCTATAGCAGTAACGTTAATTGCAGTAATTCAAATTCAAGCCGTTTCTAAAGACATTTACTTTGCATGCTTTTCATATAACAGTCCTTAAAAGACGATAGAAAATTTACTCACACTTGTTGTTCTGCAGCCAAACACGAGGCAGTAGCGTGAAAAATTCTGAATAATCATGCCAGTAAATGGTGAAATATGTCCTTAAATAATTGATCCTGCCGGAATAATTGCATGAAACTTATGTCTGTATCATCTCAGTGAGGTTTAAACATGCACAGTAAAGCAAATGTAATGTCTTTAGACATTTCGGTGTGGATGACAACTCTGCAAAAAGCCTTTGCTTCGTGGTTAAAAAGTGGCATCGTCATCGGACAAAGTTAAGTCATAACGCCGTTTAACAAATTTTGGCGTCTTCATAAGCGCATTCTATATATAACGTCTATTTAAATTGTTCAGATGAGCAAATCACGAGGTTTTCTTGCATGATTAGCATTTTAATTGTTTGGTCAGACGGTTCATATATTGATCTATATATTCACGTTCATGAATCGGGGATTAAACGTGGAATTTATCTTTTGTATGCTAAATATGTAAACAATATGTGCACAGTACCTATAACTGCGCTTTACATTTTGCAAGATTGACATGCTAAATGGCTAACTGACCCGGTTTACTCTCATCTTAACAAAATTGATAAGAGTTCCTTGCGTTTACGAACGACATGGATCTGTTTAATCAACTCGACATGTATACCGGTTTAGTCCTTTCGTTCACGAATGAGAGCTCTCGATCTCTGAGACTCATATGAAACTCGCTCATTGTGGATGACAACTCTGAAAAATTCTTCATGAATGAGTGTAAACCGAGAACGATTCGTTCGCCTAGAAGATTCATTCGAAAAAACGATTCTTTCACGAACGACATGCCACTACAACAACGCACGGTCTTCGCCGCTAGTGGAGGCAGCATCGAACTGCGCCACGGCTGAAAAAGCGAGAGAGGTTTACTGCGGGGAGAACTGGAGCACGGCTGCGATCCAGCATTATAATAGAGCCCGGTCCTGGCGAGAAAATCGTGTTGCCGAGTGAGGCAAGCTCAAGGATTTGCACGAGCTTTTGGCCACAACGTGTGGCTTGGCGAGAAGAGCAGCTGACGCGATGACGCTTGTTGGTGTTCGGCGGATAGATATCTTCGTCGGAAGGAAGATTGGGCCTGTGATAAGATGACGGACAGCGCGAACCGAATGCTGACAGAGCGAACCGAATGCTGACAGACGGTCTATGCCGAAAAACTGTCGTGGGACAGGAGGTAGGAAGACTGGATATATATACACGTGTGCGTGCTATAAGATGATTAGCTAAACGAGATGCACCTGTACCAAATTGGATGATTATCTGATCGTGCTTCTCCCGAACTTTGTTAATAAAACCACATGTTGTGCTGTAGTCAGAGTCTGGTCTCCAGAGGAATCTGAGGAATCGCTTGTTCCCCTCCTGAACTCCCATGAATCACTGGGAGCATCAGGGTCGAGCTGAGGTCATGGTCCTCTGGCTTACAGGAAAGATACATTTTATGGGCACATTCTGATGTCACCTGTGGAGATGTCAGTAAGGGCTCATGGAGGATGAAGTTTATGAGTTTTAAGACTGAAACGCTGTCACTAGACATGCTTTTAAAGCACTAAAAACATGCAAGCAGGTGGTCAGATCTGATTCCGAAGGTGGAAGTGAATGCCTTTATGAAATCATTCCCTTAAAGGGATATTCCATCCATTATTTCAATATTTATACATCATCATGTTGTTCCGAACCTCTGTGATTTTCTTTCTTCTGTTGAATGTGAAAAGAGAATTTATAAAATGAATGAGTTGAATAGACTTTTCAATGCTACCTCAGCAACAATCTTAAAAGTGTACTCGCAGATAATATAATACAAATTAACAAGCTTATTTAAACACTTAAATTTACTTAAAGGGGTAGTTCACCCAAAAATGAAAATGCTGTCATCATTTACTCACCCTCATGTTGTTCCAAACCTGTTTGAGTTGGTGGTTGACATTGACTTCCATAGTAGGAAAAAATACTAAATACCTATATACAATTGCTTTTTTTATTTTCCAAAGACAGGGATTTCAATAATTACAATGCTGCGTTGTCTCTGTGGTTTGGTTTGCTTTCACAAGGCAGCATTTCAAAGCTTATCAAAATGTATTTATGTAAGTCACATGTGCAGAGAACTGTCCTTTCATTGGTCAGAGTGCACCTGAGACCACCTTGTTCAGGCAATCTTAGTTTATTTTGATGGATCCGAGTGTGTTTTCAGTGTTCAGTCATTCCTAAACAAACCAAAATTAAAAGAGAAACCATGCCAGGTTTCTGAAACAAACGCTCCAAATGTGCCAGCTGTGAAAAGTCCTTTTTTGAAGTGTGTTTTGTTTGCCACAGACTTGCAGTTTATACAGAGCATTTCACATGAGTCACTTATGGCATGGAAGCTAACTGCCTGCATGGACAAATGGCCATTTACTTAAATTTTAACCTGTACAGTTTATTAAATTTCTTAATGCCCTTTGTCAGTGTTTGATTTGTACATAACTTCTTTCAAAGCATTGTTTTCATTCTTGTGAAAGACTTCGACCATGACTAAAGTCCACATATCGGTGTCTGAGGCTTAGACTTGTACTGCAACTGGCTCCAGGTCAGTGGCTCCTCCGTGAGCATGTTCAGAGAGTGTCTGCAAGTGAAAACTTGGTGAGTGCTGAAACGTAGGAATCCCCCTCTCTAAATAACAAACTACTTCAGTGCACTGACCTAATGAGACCGTCTGCATCCCCGTCGCCTCACATTCCTCCTGACAAACGAACTCCATATTTCTGCCGAAGCCCATGACACCTGAATCACCCTACGACCCCAGAAAGATCTGGGTTTTAGGAATTCAGTTATAGGGACGTATTTTAACAATCTAAATGCAAAATGTAAAGTGCACAGCGCAGGTGTTAATTAGCCTACAAAAATTCTTATGCATTTCAATCCTTTAATTTTTTATATTAGGCGTGTTTGTGTGCTGCTGTGCATCCCTGTGTTTAATAAGCAGCATGTACGCGCATTGCAGACCTCAGGTTTGAGTTGGTCTATGGCGCAGTCTATTTCCAGCTCCTTAAAATAGCAATGCGGCAGCAATGCGCCTGATCACACCTCTTTTTTAGACCAGCACGTCCATGGGCGCACAAATGGGTGAAAATGCATTTACTAACTAAACGACATGGCGCTGGACGGAAAATGTGAACAGTGCCGGACGCAAACTAGCTAACACACTTGTGCTGCGCCTTGCGTCGATTTGCGCAGGGTGTATTATTGGGGCCATAATATTAACCCTTGTTACTGTCACGGTTCATGAATTCGCTGTCTCTCTCTCTTGTCTGTGTTTGTATTGTATTGTTGTGGGTGGAGCCGCCGATCACTGGGCTCATCAGCTCTGCAATCAGGACTAATTAGTACACCAGTTGCAGAGGATCTGCACTGACTATTTAGTCTCTCTGTTTTCCCCTTGTCTTTTGTCAGATTGTTTTTTTGGATGTCGGTTCTGTTTCCCGCCTGTTCAGTCTCCTTGCTGCCTGTCCACTTGTCCTGCACGTCTGCCCTCTCATCTTCACCATCTCCCGGATTATCACCGCCGTCAACTTCCTGATTGTCGTTTGTCTTCACTCACCTCCCAGGATCTTCACCGGACTGGGCTATACCACAGCATCCCTGTGTCACTGAGTGTTGGCTTCCTCGAACTTTGTGTTCATCATCATCTTCATCCCTGTTTCACATTTATTAATACAACTCTCTTACTTGCTATTGAATCCATCTTATCATTACTTCACAGTTACATGACGGCAGAACCAATGTTATTTGATCAGGTTTTTTAAACGTGCTGATTGTTCTATTGTGTGTGTGGGGGGGGGGCATGTTTTTGTGACATATCAACTCTGTATAATGACATGGGTATGACACAGGTATTACATGGAGAGGGTAACTAATGAGGACATAACCCATGTCCCCATTTTTCAGTAATGACATCACTAAAACCATTTTTTGACTAAGCTCCGCCCACAGGAATACACAGAAATGGGGGCGTGGTCTTGTTGTGTTCGCACGGAGAAGAGGAAGAGTTGCGTTTGTGTTTATCACTATGTCGTCGAAACGCTGTTATTTTGATCTCGGAGTCCAATCACCTTTGTTTGGTCTTTCCAGGGATGCTGTTATTAGAGATGGTTAATTTATGTTTAACTCGGTTCCCGAAAATTATAATCCACATGTAAAACTATGTGCAGCACATTTTGCTGAGGACAGCTTCCTCAATCTCAATCAGTTTAATGCCGTATTCGCACAAAGATTGTTCTTGAAAGATGGAGCAGTTCCCTCTTTGTCTGGAGAAGGCGTTGTTTATGGACCACAACTGGTAAGTGTATTTTATTATTTAAGTTGGTGCGTTTAACAGTTTCTGTAACTTATTACACAAAGGGCAACGCTGTTTAGCTTTGTTAACTAGATGTTAGGGCTAACATCTAATGCGATTTTCATGCACATCTCATTAGTAAAGGGGTTCTGTGATTAGAAGTACATCTCCAGCACATGCGTTCAGATCAGTATTGCCAGGTTTTCAAAAAAAATCCTGCCCACTTGCTTCTCAAAACTAGTCCAAAACTAGTCCAATCACGTTAGCAGGAGAGCAGTGCACGCTCAGCTGCTGTCGAATCACAACACAGGAACCGCTGGCCCAATCATAACTCGTTACGTATTTCTGAAGGAGGGGCTTTATAGAACAAGGAAGTCATCAGCCCGTTTTTATGACAGTGAAAACAACGGTATACAGAGAAGTTAATTGTGTGAAAATACTGTTTTTATAAACACAAAACGTGAACATTTTATATTGCACACTGTAAACACAATCAAAGCTTCAAAAACACGATAAACGTGACCTTAAATAAGCTTCCTCCCATGAAGAAATGACACTAAGTTGAGGCCTAACTCTTAACCCTATCCCTCATTCTCTCGCTCTGTCCTGTCTTTTTTCTTTCTCCTGACCTTTAAGTCCTTTCCCTCTATTGTGTTTATGTCTATCTTGACATGCCTTTGGCTTCCTGTAGTCATTTCTTCCCTTTTTCTGTCTTAAGTTGCAGTCAGTTAAAAAAGGTCACATTTAGACATCTAAAATTAAACAGTTCGTTCCCCTCTCCTTCTCTAGTTTATAAATCCATCATGGAAGTATTTGTGGACCCAGTGTTGGTTTTAATGACTGCTGTATTTTCTTGTGCACCCAAATTTAACCTCAGCCCCTCTTCCTGTTTCAAGCCCATGGAAATGGTGTTTATGGACCAGAGAGAAACACACATGTACTGTATAAAGCTTCGCTGCTGTTCCACTAGAGTCTTAAATGGTCAAAGCTAGTGCGTCGTAACCACCAATAGTAAACCATAAACAGTGTGCACTCCTATAATGTACAAAAAAAAAAAAATGTTGTTATTGTACAGTGAAGACCTGTTAATTGGTTAAAAAGGTGAATCAATTGTAAGATGTTTTAAGTCTATTAGAAGTTTTTATAAGTTTATCTTCTTTTTTTATTCTGTAATTTAGTTGTCATTAATAAAGTGCCTGAGTTTGAATACATACTCTATGCTTTATAGATTACAACAGAATAATTTGATTTTTAAAAGCTGAAAAGTAAAAATAAAAAAATAAAAAGAGAAAATAAAAAGAGAAATTGAAAGGGCAAGCATCTCCATGAGGTGGCAATTACAGTATACGTCCTCTCTTCACCCTCTCTGTCTTCTTCTCTAATTTGACACAGCGTTGAGTGTTATGATGGGGGTAGAGAGAGCACTAGGGGAGGAAGAGGGAGGCAGAGGGTTAGATGGATAAATGCAAACCAAGCATTAATCCTACAGGCGCATCAGGGAAGAAGACAAGGTCAGATTAACAAATAATAGTGCAGGCCAGATCACGCAAGAAGCAGGTCTCATGCCAAGATTCCTTTTGCTGCTTCAGTGCTGAACATCCCCTCTCCATCCACCACCCATTCATCAAACATTGCACTCCATCCATCAGCACCAGCTCTCTGCCCAGAGATCACGCAGCGGAAGATTCATCTGTGAATTTAACCAGTGCTCTGAAATGGGCGGTTGAGTTTGTTTTTCCGATCCCAGTTTGCATGCTGCTCATGTTATATAATTTGCCATATTATATGTATATATATATGTTACTGTCATTCTGTTTCACTGTGGAAGCTTCTTTCATGAAAATAAATTCCTTCATTCTAGAGATTATTTTATTTAAATGTAATACATATAAATGATAAAAGTTAATTTTGTAAACTTTTACTAATACACGTAGCATGTAGATGACCTCAGAGCTAACAGAAGTGGAAACAAAGCAAATACAGCTCAAGTTGACAAAAGCTTAAAGCAGACCGGGACACCAGCAGGGTTTTGTTAACAGTTTTTCACCATAGATCAAGGCATTCCTGTAGCACCAAAACTAAAAATGATATGGTGGTGCTAGCAATGCCAGGGTCATGTGCTTAGTTCCCACTGAATTGAAATAATGTATACCTTAAATGCATTGTAAGTTGTTTCAAAAATCAAGTGTTTTAAAAATCATTTCTTTGGTACCGAAATGCAGAATGTGTTGGCAGTATTACAGATGGACTGATTCAAGCAGTACGAGAAAATGAAGACTTTAACTCATGAGTCTTGCAGGACCATTGTGGTAATGAGCTCTGAGCTCCCTGATAAAGAACAGGGCCAGAAACCTCAAACATGAGGTCAATTCCCTTTTAATACCCTTCAGATATGCCACGGCAGGGAGAGATGATGGAGTATTTGGGATTGTGATGAGCTGAGACAGCGGAGAGAGGGGGATTATGAGATCAGGCAGAAGAAGAGCTAATCCTGCCTGTTCTTAGCAATGATAGCGCTATAAGTGCCAACACATGCAAAGTTCTGGTACTCCACGAACTCCGCAGTAACTACCGCAATACTTAAACATCTAGAGACTGTGGGATGTCCAATCACAGTATCGCCTATTCGAGATGGGATTTAGACCTACAGAGAAGGAGCTCTGATCCTACGGCCTCTCTCTCCTCTCTGTAAAGGGATCAAGATAGCAGACCGCTAATCAGTGATGTGTGCAAGACCATGATGGTGCAGTGATTTACCACTTATCATGAGATTTTCAGTCTCATAGTGTGTTTGTGGGACTCCCATTTTGCCTTGTTGAACAGTAAGATTACCATCGAGAACTTTGAAAGCTAGTTTGGAGATAAATGGGTTGAACCCCTGCCTCAGGAAACAAGGCAAATTTTCCACTTCTAAGTGACCCACAAAAACATGGACAAGATCCTGGTAGCAAAATAACATTTGAGGAGAGGAAAGGAAAAGATAAAAAGCTGCTGATGTAAAAAGAGGCGACAAGGAACAAGGATACACATGCATTAGCATGATGTTAGAGAAGAGATCTAAAAACATTGATAAAAAATAGATGGAAACTTGTAATTACAAATATTTCTGAATGTTGATGATCACTCCTCTCCACTCCTCGTGTTCCCATTCCTCTTTTGTTCTTCATACAACCAAGTGTTGCACCGATCTCCACAAATTTGTTATTTCTGGGAAGGGTGCCCACCAATTTACCCAACCTCATGTAACTCCCACTCTTGGAGCATGTTGTGTGAAACAAGATGAGAAGCCCTGTGAAGATGACAAGGATAAGCCTCGTCCCTGAACCCCTTCCACTCCAAATCACCTTAGGTCATCATCCCCCTCCACAATAACTTTTCTGATTAAAGTCCTCATTGCCTGCAAATCTTAGAATAGTTTCTCTCATGGTAAGTAGCCTGATAAAAGACCAGCATAAATTGCCATGCTGGTTGGCACTGGCTTGGTGCTGGTCTACCAATATAGTTATGCTGTACATCAACAAAACTGATGAAGCTGGTTAGCCAAGCATTTTTTTTTTCTAGTTAAAATGGTGAATGAGTCTCGTGGGGATTATATCGGGGGAAGATTAGGATGATTCCAAGGGATAAGAGAGAGGGCCAGATGCAGACAATTGTTGAAACTACACCAACGCCCCTGGATACTTATATCCCATAGTGGGGACTATCATCCAAAATGAATCATCCACATCAGTACAATAATGCAGGGGTTTTCAACCCACTATATTGCAAAGTTTACTTCCAACCTGCTTCAACCGACCTGCTTGTAACCATGAAGAACTTGATTAGTTGCTTAATATCACTTTTATTAGAGTTGGAGCTAAGCAACAAGACTGAATATACCTGCAATAATGGATGGAAGAATTTCTCAACTCACATTCTCATTGCACTCCTGACCCCAGCATGGTAATGGATAATCATGTGACTGTGGATAGATGAGGAGATTTCAGATGGTTCAGAGGCCTTTCCTCTGTGTTTGCACTGGAAGCTTTGAAGTTTTTAGTGAGGAAAAAAGCAAGCTTTAGTTTGGGTGAAACTGTCACTTGAATTATCCTAGCAACTTGTAAAATGGCTCTGGTCTTAATTAAGAGATGGAAATGTTTCATCATGCCTTGCTTGAAGTGTGAGTAAATTCTAACTCAAACTAAATCCTAAGATTTAGAGCTTTAATCCAACCATAGTCCAATTTTACCCAGCAGACCAAACTGTGACCAAGATGCTGTCTATACAAACTATGTCACATAAAGCACTACTAGTATTTTTGCAGGCCATAGTAAAGCAACACATTATATAGTATTTTAAACAAACTCTGAAGTATTTGGACTTGAAAATCAATCCCTTATACATTCAACACTTCAGATAATGGTTTCTAAGTATGGTAGCTCTGTCATTCGCACCTCAACTAACCATGAAAGATCCATTTAGCAAGTTCTTTAAGATAAACCAAAAGCTGAATCACTCTCCAGCAGATGAAAGCAATGACACACTAAAGATTTCTGCTGAGCGCAGAGTGAAATGTCTTTTATTGGCTTTGTTTAACAAGCAGGGGAAGTGGTTTAACTCTCCACCCTAGTCACCCACAAACCCCCAAATTCAGCCCGAGCCAGACATGGAATTTTCCCGAGTTCAACAGGAGCTGTATCAATCTTCTGCCAGTCCCTGGAGACCTGTGTTTATTCCATCCAGAGTGAGACCGGTTTGTGACATGGCTCATGTTGAGCACGCCATGCTTCTCTCCTTCCTGCACGCAAATTTAGCACAAACTCATTGGCCAAACCACACATGCATGTTTCAGGAATGGCACCAGTAAAATTTCCTCTAATTTATATTTTTTGAGAGCAGGCCCCTTATCCACAAAAACAAATTCAAAGAATCATGCATGCGACTGAACAGAGAGCCACAAAAGGGCTTTATATTCCCATGAAGACTTTGCCCAAAACGGACACACATGATAAACATCAAACACTGGGGCATAATCCATTATAAAACACCCTTCTGATGCAGATTACTATTGACACAATTCATATGTTCCATACCCACAGATTTAGAACCAAGCAATGTGTCTGGTTCTTCCATGTGAATAATAAGGATTTACTCACAAATTCTTCATTCTGGAAAGTAATCAAGTGCTATTACAATTTGATTGATTGACAAAGAAATGGTATGTAAAATATAATACTACACAAAGCATACTGTTAAAGTCTATGAGCTATTATCAAAGTGGCTAAGGAGCTTCTTGGAAGTATTGGTTTTGAAGAGATTTCAGCAAAACACTGGTTAAAACGCTGGATAAAAACAGGTGTATTCAATTTAATGTTTGAATGAGAGATGCTGTGCTGTGTGTATTATGGATTTGGTAAGTGCACAAATATGTTTTCACCACACAGGGTTCACAGGTTGTGTCATCCAAACTAACCAGAATCTTTTAGAGATTCAGTTGGATTTACTACCTGTTTTGTGTCAAATGGACTGGGAATATCCCAGTTGTGAGCCATGTTTTGTCTCCTCCCTGTATCACATCTTAAAATCCTCTTTATTTAGATCCCTCTTCTTCTCTTGATCAAGGTAACCCACCACATCCATTCCAATCCTTTACAATGAAAACCTTTACTCTGGGAAAATCTCTCATGTCACACAGAATCTGCTTCTTCTGTTACATGATGGAATGCAACCTGTTTCTGGGTAAGTACTAAAAAACCTTGTCTGGATGACTTAAGCGGGAAAAAAAGAATAAATCCGGCTGACTTATTTGAAATATAAAGTTTCTAAGAGTTTCACAAACCACATACATTCCAAATGAAAAGAAACCATATCCTTGAAATGGGTACATGCAATGAAACCAGAAAGAACACTTAACATAAAAATAAATCTAAATCTATTAAACTCTTTTACCACGCTGATAGAAGCACTGGTTAAGCAACAGTATTTAAAAAAACAGACCTGACACCAAGAACAGAATTTAGAAAAAACTGTGAATGAGGTGTTCTATGAGGTGACTTTCTAGTATTGGTCAAAAAAGTTCACCTCAGGTCTTCAAGTGCCTAAATATCCTTTCCCGTCACCTTTATAGTCTGCCAGGGCAAATTTATAATAAAAGTAATAGCAAACACAAAACAAATGCACACACATCATTAACAGATTGCTCACAGTTGGTGTTTGTCCAAAAATAATTTTAAACTGAAAAAAAGAAATGAAGTCGGCACACCACAGCTGCAAAAATAAAGACATTTATTGACAGATTTCTCAGCATCTCAAAACATCAACTTTTTGAGAGTCTATTGATAAATTCAAATTACAAATATTTGTGGAGCTGTGCATACTGACTTTTTTTCTGAATATGAAATATTGACTGAAATCCTGATTTATAATCGAGGTGTTGTCTGACAAAATTCCCAAGGACAAGGTATAGGCAATGGTTATACTGTGATTTGAAAGCGTCTGCTAAATGCATAAATTTAATTTTAATTTAATTTAATTAAAAAAAAAATATATATATATATATATATATATATATATGTGTGTGTGTGTGTGTGTGTGTGTGTGTGTATATATATATATATTTACATGTAATATGATCACTCAGAAAAAAAGTTATCTGGAACTGAATGCCCTGCTCTTCTCAGCCACTCACTGGAAAGTGCAGAAGTAGAAATACTATGCTTGTTGCAAGAAAGCTAGACCTAGAGCATCGTAGGACTGGCAAGTTTTAGAAACTTTTTTTTTTTTTTTTTTTGAGCAAGTTGTCTAAAAATGGTTAAATCTAGTGACAAAGTTGCCAAGTTGCATTGACTGTGTATTCTCAGCATCAGAATCTTTGATAAAAAACTTAATATAACTCGCCAGATCTCTGGTCTTCAAGCATTTAGCTGTATGCGTGTGATCTTTGGATGTCCGATTAAAATACGGCTCACAAGGGGTTTTTCAAGAGGGGTCTTGCACCTGTCTCCTCCTGTCCTGGCCTTCACCCTTGTCCCCCCTGTTTGACCCCTGAAGTGTTAATCTTGCTAATCCTAACCATTCCAATAAAACATCTGGCTTCATTCAAACTCCATAAGGAGTCATGGACAAGAGTTGGAACTGACAGAGCCATGTCCCTTTCAATCTAATCGCAGTCATAGCCCTGATACCAACCCAAATTCACCTCCCCCAATTAAAGCCTGCCTTGACTCTGACACTAACCCTAACCCACTCTCCACAGAGCTCTGGTTCAGCCTCATCACGGCCCCAGGCGTGCCTGGAGTCAAGCTGTTAAAACTTCCAGAGATCTTTCTCTGCTTGTCAGGGCCATGTGGTTTAGGGTTGAGGGTTGAAGCAAGAGTAACAGTATTTTTCTCTTATTTGTTATTTGTTACGCATTACTGGTTAGTCTTAAGTCTTAAGTAACAGCATGCTTATCTAATAGTTTATTTTTAACATTTTTTTTAATGGCAGATGTTGGTAAGTAGGCCTTAGTCATAGCGTTATCCATTACTACTTGTGAATTCATTTAGTACAGGGGTGTCCAGTCCTGCTCCTGCAGCTCCAACTGTAATTAAACACACCTGATCCAGCTTATCAAGGTCTTCAGACTCACTAAAAAATTTCCAGTTAAGGGTGTTTGGAGCTCAATGGACCAAAACTCTGCAAGCCAATGGCCCCCAAGGAGCAGGACTTGACACCCCTGATTTAGCCCGATGCTGAAACTTCTAGTTGAGCTTCTGCTTGTTCTTCAAGTCTTCAAGTTTGGGGGTGTGGGGATTTCTATAGTTGGTTGCTTTGCCCCTGTAAATTATCTGTCTTACCTCTCTGAGGCCCTAACTGGCTGCTTCAGACACACAAAAATGTATCCATTCAAGGTGGTTTTACTCATGCATGACCATTTGAACTTGAACACCATTTATGAGGGAATATGATAAAAGGCTGTCAATTCCCATCCTTCCGGCCTGTCAATGGGGAATAAAACTGGCTGTTCAAGGTGAAAGGCAAGCGATTATACTGGATCTCATGTTGTTACAGAGCAGGGGCAGGGCAGACAGCATGGTGTACATGTACTGACCAGACAGCCTTGTAAAATACATACAGTCTGTTAACAGTGGTGGTCTTTATCTCTCTAGTTTCTGTTCATTTGTCAGAGCTGTGGTACACTAGACTTTACACAACTGTAGGGCCTTGAAGAGCTGTTGCTCACAGGAACTCCAGTTTGAGTCTAGGATTGGTCATGTCTTTCTATCTTACCACCATTCTATTAAGTATAAATTATTTGTGGGGAACTGGCTTTCAGAGAAAAAATAGGGGTGCAGTGGAGGGGAATGTACATCAAGCAAATGAGTTTAACCTGGCAGATAACCCTTAGCAAAGACCTAACACCACATGTTTATAACAATTTTTTTTTTTTTTTTTTGCATTTAAAACCATAAAGCCCAGACTGCTGAGGGGAACACTGGAAGTGATAAAGGTGAATATTTCCTTAGTCACTTGGATCCACGAATATTTGACGGGCAGACCATAAGTCACAAACCATGAGTTTGTGAGAATACAGTGAATATTGTGAGAATTATGTTTTTCTTAAAGGGGGGGTGAAATGCTCATTTTTACTCAATATCCTGTTAATCTTGAGTACCTATAGAGTAGTACTGCATCCTTCATAACTCCAAAAAGTCTTTAGTTTTAATATATTCATAAGAGAAAGATAGTCTGTACCGTTTTTTCCAGGAAAAACACGAGCGCCTGGAGGCGTGATGTCTGGGAGGAGCTAAAGAATCACGAGCTCGAGTAGGCTTTTGCGTTGAGAGCGTTTGGAAGTTGTGACATTACCGTGAGGAAAAAAAACATCAACCAAAACAAACCATGGCTAATAGTCAGATTCAGCCGTATATTTATGATACAGAATCAGATCCAGAGGCTGAAATTTAACAAGAGCAGCATCAGCAACAGCGTCTCTATGTGGTATGTATTGAAACTGTATATATTTGTTTAGCAGTTTTGGAAAATGACTTAGTTCCACTTTATGTTGTCTTTTTTTTTTTTTTTTTTTAAGGTGTACATGTGGAAAGTGCAGTTTGATGACAAAATCGCATTTTGTTTACTTGATGTGCTCACGCGCCGATAGCTAAGTTAACAACACAGAGATATTTGAAGCCGTTTTACTCACCACCTGCGGTTCCAACACACGATCGTGACCTTTTTTCGTTGGGACTGCATTATCCTTAAGAAATAAACAATGTGCAAATCCGGCGTCAAACTGGGCCTTGTTTGTAAAACAAGCATCTTCCAAATGCAGGGAACAAACAAAAACACTTGCACAACTCCGTTGATGCTCTGTAAAAATAAACTCCATCCACTGGTCCCTTAATGCTGTTTTTTTTTGGTAATCTGTGCAGGGTTGTCTTGCCCTGGCAACCAAAAATACACTTTTGTGACATTTCGCTCTCGCTCTGATCAGTGAATGTCTCTGCTCTGCTCCACGGGAGCGCGCGCTCTTCCGGGAGAAGTGCCCTTAGGACCCATATAAGGAAATTCTGCTCCATCTAACGTCACACAGACCCATACTCGAAAAAAAAACTTTCCGTAACTTGTGACAAACCAGAAGAGGTATTTTTGGAACAAAAATACTCCTTCAAACGCACAACTTAATTTTTGAAACTTTGTCCATGTTTAGCATGGGAATCCAACTCTTTAACAGTGTAAAAAACTCAGTATGCATGAAATAGCATTTCACCCCCCCCTTTAACATCTGATAAGTAACATCTGGGCCTCCTAGGGAACTATGCTATTCCTTCCTTTTCAGTACATACAGGTGCTTCTCAATAAATTAGAATGTTGAGGAAAAGTTTATTTATTTCACTAATTCATCTCAAATTGTGAAACTCATGTATTAAATAAATGCAATACACACAGACTAAAGTAATTTAAGTCATTGTTTTTTTTTTTTTTTTTTTTTTATTGTGATAATTTTGGCTCACATTTAACAAGAACCCACCAACAAAAAATCTCAACAAGTTAGAATGCTTCATAAACCCAATAATAATAATAATAATAAAAAACATTTATTGAATTGTTGACCTTCTGGGAAGTATGTTAATTTACTGTACATGTACTCAATACTTGGTAGGGGCTCCTTTTGCTTTCATTAATTCCACAATTCAGTGTGGCATGGAGGTGATCAGTTTGTGGCACTGCTGAGGTGGTATGGAAGCCAAGGTTTCTTTGATAGGGGCCTTCAGCTCATCTGCAATGTTTGGTAACTTGTTTCTCATCTTCCTCTTGACAATAGCCCATAGATTCTCTATGGGGTTAAGGTCCAGTGAGTTTGCTGGTCAGTCAAGAACACCAACACCATGGTCATTTAAATGTGGTTTCATTAACAAAGTTCGGGAGGAGCACGATCAGATAATCATCCAATTTGGCACAGGTGCATCTCGCTTAGCTAATAATCTTAACTAGCACACAAGCGTGTATATATATCAAGTCTTCCTAGCTCCTGTCCCATGAAAGTTTATCTGCATCCCTCCTCCACCCCAACTCCTCACTTCTAATCTTTTTATCCCAAATTAGGGATTGGGGGAGTTACTTGGGTTAGGGCTACAAAATATAAATGATAAAATATAACTTAATTCCCATATTTCTGATACTATCGATTAATCTTATCAGATGAATTATGATCGTTCACTTTTATTTTAAATCTGTGAGTGCAGTGTACCTGAATTGCGTTAGCACCCATTAGCTTGTCATTAGCTTTTTCATTCGTACCTATCGCTGTTTTCTTTTCTCCTCTCCTCTCTTTCGCTCAAGTTCTTCACGTTCATCAAACAACTTTGGTAAGAATATTTCATAAAGCACAGTGAGTAATGGCTTCTCCTGCTATTGTTATTTGCACCTCTTTCCACATGTACAGTTTATCTATCTCTGTCGCTGATGAGGGATTCACATGTGATAAATGCAGGGAAATAGTTAGGCTGACAGAGAAGATTTCAGAATTAGAGACAAGCATCCAAACTTTAATTTAGGACAGTAAGAATGTTAGGGCTCTAGATATGGCTTTTGATGCATCTAGCTCAGGGATTCCTGTACATTGTTCAGTTCCAGCAACAGAGCCCCTGCAGCAGGGCAACTGGGTGACAGTGAGTAGTCGTGGGTCAAAACACAGCTCTTCTGTTCCGATCAAAACATTAAACAGGTTCTCCCCACTCAGTGAAGCACCCACTAAGAAAACCTGATGGAAGTGCTCTAGTTATTGGCAATTATATTGTACAGGCCACCAGGGCACCATACAGACTTTATTAAAGAGTTTGGTGATTTTACATCCAAGTTAGTTCTGGTTGCAGATAAACTATGAACTCTCTTTTCTAGCATTTTAAATACAGTTGATCCTTTACGCTTAAGGAAGGTTAAGGAAAACAGTCTGATACCATTCCACAGTTTAGCTCGTTCGACAGCCGAGACCGGAAACATGACAGCTGGAATCTTCTAGGAATACTGCATTCATGAGAACAAAAGGCAGAGCAAAACAGCAAAAGACACTGGAGCCTGAAGACAAGACACAACAAGGTGAGTACACAGACCAGCTCGAGCTATTGGTAAGAGTAACAACAGTCTGACAATGGACAGAGAAACACAACGAATTATAAAGGGAAAAAAATTTGAAGAACATTGAGGACAGGTGGCGAACAATTAAGGTTCACAACGGAGAAACAAGGAGGGAGGGAAAAACTCAAATCAAACAGGCAGACGTGGTGAGCTGTCAAGGAACTTGTCAGAAGCAGCAGATAGCTGGTCTGGTATGATCTCAGTGGTCGCAACTTCTAACAGGGACAACCTCCGTGGGCTAGACAAGACAAACAGGAAAGCATCTCCATGGCCATGACCCAACTGGCAAAGACACCTCAGAGGACAAAACCGGATTGACAGGAACATTTTCCATAACCATAACTTGACAGGAAGGAACACCGTCTAAGGCCATGACCCAACAGGCAGGAATGACCACTGTAGGTCTGACAGGACAGGCAGGAACCCTTTGCATGGCCCAGATGTGACCGGTAGGAACAACACTTGAGGACTTGAAAAGACAGGAACAATCTCTATGGCTAAACAGACAAAGTAGGTAGGGGCAACCTCTAAAGATGTGATCTCTGGACACTTGACAAGATCTGTGGACATGACAGGAGTAATCTCTGGACACTTGACAAGATCTGTGGACATGACAGGAGTGATCTCTGGGGACTTGAAAACACTTGTGGACATGACAGGAGTGATCTCTGGGGACTTGACAACATCTGTAAACTAAACAGGAGTGACCACGGGGGACTTGACACACGACTGACAGAAACATTTTCTATGAGCTTGTTAGGCATTAGGATCGCCATGGTAGACCGGCGGATTATTGGCATGGGGTTTGGAATAGTAGGACATACCGGTGTGAAGAATGGACCACGGCTCATCGCCTCTCGCTGAAGGCTATCCACCCGTGTGAGGAGTTCGGAGACTCGGGTGCTTAGAGCATCCACATCCTGCACGATGGTGTTGAGCTGGATGGCAAGCTGACCCAACCAAACTCCCTGCTGTATGAGAGCCGAGCGAAGGGGATCAGATCCCTCTGAATCCATAATTTGGTCAGACTGTTCTGTCAGGACAAACGGGCTGGATTCAGTTGCGGGTTTACACTGAGCTTTATTGAAAGCAGATGAGACGAGGCAGATGAGTATCTTTCCACAGTTTAGCTCGTTCGACAGCCGAGACCGGAAGAATGACAGCTGGATTCTTCTAGGAGTACTGCATTCGTGAGAACAAAAGGCAGAGCAAAACCGCAAAAGACACTGGAGCCTGAAGACAAGACACGACAAGGTGAGTACACAGACAAGCTCGAGCTATTGGTACAAGTAACAACAATTTGACAACAGACAGAGAAACACAGGGAATTATAAAGAAAAAAAAAATAGAAGAACATTGAGAACAGGTGGCGAACAATTAAGGTTAGCAACAGAGAAACAAGGAGGGCGGGGAAAAACTCAAATCAAACAACCAGATTCGGTGAGCTGTCAAACCATCCAAACACACACACACATACACACACACACACAAACACATTCACATCCCAAAAAGGCAGGTGATTAGCCCCGAGACCCGACAGGTGTAATGAGCATACTTGCACCCTAAAGAGAGCAGCCTGAAAAATGGAGCACAGCTGGAGAAAAACAAAACTATAGGTATCTTGTATTGGTTGGCAGTAAAGTAACCTATCCTACAGAAAAGCATTAAAAACAGCTAGATCCCATTACTTTTCTTCTCTTTTAGAAGAAAACAAACATAACCCCAGGTATTTATTTAATACAGTGGCTAAAGTAACAAAAAATAAAGCCTCAACAAGTGTTGACCTTTCCTTTACTTCTAAAATCGATACTATTAGATATACAATTTTAACCATTCAGCCGTCAGCTACAGTATATCATCAGACAGTGCACTATAGATCCCCTGGGGAACAGTTCCACTCATTCTCTACTATGGGAGAGGAATAATTGTATAAACTTGTTAAATCATCTAAACCAACAACATGTATGTTAGACACTA
Organism: Carassius auratus; assembly: GCF_003368295.1. Taxonomy (NCBI): domain Eukaryota; kingdom Metazoa; phylum Chordata; class Actinopteri; order Cypriniformes; family Cyprinidae; genus Carassius; species Carassius auratus. The sequence goes on along the minus strand of NC_039300.1, from coordinate 1,182,770 downwards.
TTCCATCTAAGCTCCTAAAAGAGGTGCTTCCAGAAGTCATAGATCCTCTTCTGACTATTATTAATTCCTCATTGTCATTAGGATATGTCCCCAAAACCTTCAAACTGGCTGTTATTAAGCCTCTCATTAAAAAACAAAACTTATCTCTCTATTAGTGCTATTGGATCTTATTGGAGCTGCGTTTGACACTATTGATCATAACATTCTTTTGCATAGACTAGAACACTTTGTTTACATTAATTGAAGTGCATTAGCATGGTTTAAATCGTACTTATGATCGTAAATATGACCTCCATCAGTTCGTAGCAGTGAATGAAGAGGTATCTTATCAATCACAAGTGCAGTATGGAGTACCTCAAGGCTCAGTACTAGGGCCGCTACTCTTCACCCTTGGGAGATATCATCAGGAAACATGGTGTTAGCTTTCACTGTTATGCTGATGATACTCAGCACTAGATTTCTTCGCGGGCCGGTGAAACACACCAATTTGAAAAACTAATGGAATGCATAGTCGATATTAAAAACTGCTAAATTTTGAAAAAAAAAAACAAAAAACAGAGGTGTTCATTATAGGACCTAAAAACTCTGCATGTAATAACCTAGAACACTGTCTAAGACTTGATGGCTGCTCTGTCAATTCTTCATCATCAGTTAGGAAGTGCTAGGTGTGCTATTTGATAGCAATCTGTCCTTAAAAAGCCACGTTTCCAGCATTCGTAAAACTGCATTTTTCCATGGGAATATCAAAATCAACTGCGGGCAGGGGCGGACTGGGACCAAAAAGTGGCTCTGGACTTTCTGGCCCACAACAGCCCACCACATAATAACGCATCTGTCCCTGTTTTGATGTCATTTATTAAGTTAATATCTAAGTAATTTTTTTTTTTTTTTTTTTTTACAGTAGGGCAACTGATCCTCTGTTGAAACAAAAAAAAAAAAAAAAAAACTGCGTGCAGCAGCTGTAAATGCTCATCACGACACAAACATTCTCCTAGAACTCACACTTGGCATTCAGTTAACAGATCCATACGAATCATACATGAAATAAAAGATTATAAAGTAAACAATAGCTTTATGTGCTTTATAGACAAACTTTAAGTCTTTATTCATTCGAGATGTTCAATAATAAATAATCTTTGGCTCGGTAATACAAGTTCATGATAGCGATACCAGAACAGATGATTCTTTTGAGTCAATCTTTTAATATAATAATTTATTTTGTTGAACAAAAGTGCTGAGGTGCAGGGGTCGTAAAACCTCAAGCCCGACGCCCCGTGGCTATATTGTGTTTTCCAGTCTGGCTCCAAAATATATCACCCCCTGCCCGATGGGCTATCTTGAATAGTGATGTAAAATTCCTACCTTGATTTGCGTTGTTCTCTCGCTTGAAGGGGTGAAACTGATCGTAGTTGATCATTTGCACTTGTTTCTAAATCTTGCCGATTCAAGCGTTTTAAACCATTCGCACATTCGGAGCTTGCGCGCACTCATTCAAAGCACGCCCTGAGAGCAGTTTCAGACTATGCACGTACACAGAATGAATTAATCTTTTGCGTATCGTAACATCTGAACAGTGGCGCCCCCAGAAATTTTTAACAGGGGTGGACAGATGAGGCCACAGTAAATCTTGGGGTTGCACATTAAAATAAAGAAGAAAAATGCAATCAGTATCAACAAAATTGATCTTTGCAATGCAGATAAAATTGAAGTTGCATCTGAAGTGCCATTTAGATGTTTTTACACACTGTTTAATGCAGCTCTGTACTTTAACCTGCAGTTACAAATGGATAAATAAATTTTTTGATATTTTAAAGATAAAACATTGAAAACTGATGTTTGAAATTATAAAAAAAAAAAAAAAAATGAAAAGGTACCTTAAATGTGAAATTAAAACTGCCAGCGAGTCACTGTTAATAAGTGAGTCATTGCATTTTAACCGAATCATTTAATCGGTTGATTCATTCAGGAACTAATTAAACACTTTCATGTTGCTCAGAGACGCAAAACAGTGGCTTTTCACTAAAACATTTCTTTCACTTCTTAAACTATTGTGAATTTACATTCTGCATTTAAATTAATAGTACCCACTGCAAATCATCCTAGGGGTGGCCAGAGTTTATACAGTGGTGGCCTTGCCCTGCTTCTGAATGAACACATAGAGACAAAATTATCTAAAAAATAATTGTCTCTGCAAGTATTCTCGTAAACACAGTCAGTTATGTTTTAAGTGAACGTATACAGTAGCCTGCTACTCATAAAAAAATTCGCTGTACCGGATAAATCTCTCTCTCTCTCTCTCTCTCTCTCTCTCTGTAATTTAGACAACGTGAAAGGGGGCGTGTTCCAAGATACGCAATGGAGTAGACCAAACTAAACGGGGAGGGAAGGCAAAACACTCATGCAAACAAAACACACTCCTTGTCGCGTGATCGAACTCACTCATCCATTTGCGTAGAAAAGAGATGTAATATTATGATTTCCGTCATAAAAAAAAGGCTGCATTAATTAGGTACACCGGAACCAGGAACACTTCCCATAACCCCCAGTGTACTTGCTACATCATTAGAAGAATGGCATCTCCGCTAATATTAGTCTGTTTCTCTCTTATTCCGAGGTCACCGTAGCCACCAGATCCAGTCTGTATCCAGATCAGAGGGTGCAGTCACCCGGATCCAGTACTTACCCAGACCAGATGTATATAAGATCTGTATATAAATATAAATAGTGTAGTGTGTTCCACAGTTATTATCAATTGTCCATTAGATGGATTGCCTGAGGGAATAAACTGTTCCTGTGTCTGGTCGTTCGGGTGCTCAGTGCTCAAAGAGGAAGTTTGCTGGATGTGAGGGGTCCAGAGTGATTTTGCCAGCCCTTTTACTTACTCTGGATATGTACAGTTCTTGAATAAAAGGGAGGGTTGTTGATTCGCTCAGCAGTCCAGACTACGGAGGGTTGATGATTCGCTCAGCAGTCCAGACTACCCTCTGTAGTTTTCTGAGAAGCTGAGCTGAACCAGAAAGTTAATGAAGTGCAGAGAAAGGATTCAATGATGGCGGAGTAGAACTGTTTTAGAAGCTTCTGTGGCAGGTTGAACTTCTTCAGCTGGTGAAAGAAGTACATCCCTTTGTGGGCCTTTTTCACAATGGAGTCAATGTGAATCTCCCACTTCAGGTCCTGAGAGACAGTGATGCCCAGGAGCCTGAATGACTCCACTGCAGTCACAGTGCTGTTCAAGATGGTGAGTAAGGGGATGGCAGAGGGGTTACTCCTGAAGTCCACGATCATCTCCACTGTTTTGAGTGTGTTAAGCTCCAGGTTGTTGAGAGTGCACCAGACAGTCAGCTCTTTAACCTCCTGTCTGTAAGCTGTAAGTCCTGAATGAGGCCAATGAGTGTGGTGTCATCTGCAAACTTCAGGAGCTTGACAGAGGGGTCCTTAGACGTCTATCATTAGTGTACAGGGAGAAGAGCAGTGGGGAGAGAACACAGCCCTGGGGAGCTCCGGTGCTGATTGTACGGGTGCTTGATGTGTATTTTCCCAGTTTCACTGGCTGTTGCCTGTCTGTCAGGAAGCTTTTGATCCACTGACAGACGGAGGTGGGCACGGAAGGCTGAGCTAGTTTGGGCAGGAGTAGGTTTGTGAATGATAGTGTTAAAGGCCAAGCTGAAGTTCACAAACAGGTCCTCACATAAGTCCCCGGTCTGTCTAGGTGTTTCAGAACATAATGCAGTCCAATGTTTACTGCATCATCCACAGACCTGTTTGCTCACTAGGAAAACTGAAGATGTTCCAGGAAGGGTCCAGTGATGTCCTTCAGGTGGGCCAGCATCAGTTTTTCCAATGAAAATAAAGAAAACTCTTTGAATGAGAAGGTGAGTCCAAACTTTTGGTCTGTACTGTATGTGGTGTTTAACTAAAATAATTAATAATTTATAAAATAATATTTATCAATCAAGCAGAGAGATGTCATGACAGACGTTTAGTGATCATTTGAACATGACTGAATCCATTCAATGCGCACATTTTCATTACGCAGAACTCTTTAAGCGAGTCTAGAATGTTTAGTGAACTTCACTAAACAAATGTGTGTGTGCCGCGCTTACCAACAAAAGATAAACATGCAAACATGTAGGACAAGTAGAAAATGTATCCGTATCAAAGCTGATTATTAGCCTACTCTTGGTTTGGTTAAACTGATGTTAGATTGGTGAGCGCGCTGTGCTGATTCCATTCGTATCATATTGTAGCCTAGGGTTTAAATCATTGCCTTTTAAATATATACAAACAATATAACGTGTATGATATATTATTATAAGTGAAATTAATCTCTGATTTCTGAGAGATGCACAGAGAGGCAACATCAATGAGGTGTTTGATTTGTGCTCTTTTCATTCATAAAGTTTACATTCATTCACTTCACACTCATGACTTTAGAGGTCTGTGTATAATATTGCGCTGATCCCCTGACTCAACTGTTATCTAAACACCAGACTCAGCCTCTGCCGAGTATTCAGGCAGAATTATTCCTTGTCCGTTATTCATTTTTGAAGCCAATATCCGTGCAATTCCAAATATTCGGCTTCAGGCACAACCCTAATTATTATATTACATATTTTATTTTTAAAATAAAAAAATAAATAAAAAAATAACAACTTCAAGCAATATTGTAATCCTAAAATTCACGTCGCACTTGCAAACTCTTTGTATACATTAGGCATATGGTTAATGCATGCTCGAGTAGTCTATTGTTTCCGACAGCGCTTGACTAGTCTATGCAAGCCCTAGTACAGTATAACAAAAATGTTGACACACTTGAACCAGCTAATCAAGCTCTTACTAGACACAATAGAAACTTCCAGATAGTGTTAAGGCCAGTTGCAGGTGAACTCTGCAGGGCATTGGTCCTCCAGGATCTAGTTTGGAGACCCCTTTCCTACAGAGTTGTTACTTTGCACATGCTTTTTGATCATTACAAATAATATAAAACTATTTATCAGTAGTTAAGTATGTGGTCTTGAAGAGGATACTTTTTTTTCTCTCATTTGGACTTGGTCTTGACTTGGACTCGAAACTTTTGGACTTGGACTTGACTTGGACTTGACAAAGCTGGACTTGACTACAGCTCTAGGCACATGTCTTTCAATGTTTGCAACAGGATACTTAAGATGTTCTATCAGACTGTTGTTGTGAGTACTTTTGTGATTTTTGTGAGTAATCTTCTTTGCTGTGGTGTGTTGACGTGCAGAGTCTGCCATCAGCTCTGAGCTTGTTACTCTGGAGGAAGTGTTTAGGGACAGAATGCTGCTAAAATTGTTAGGCATCATGGACAATGATTCTCACACCCTGCATAAAACTCGTTATAAACTTAAGAGCAGCTTTAGCAACAGATTCATTCAGCCACGCTGCTTAAAGGAATAATATAAGAAATTGCTCCTGCCTACTGCTATCAGACTTTAAATTATGTTAGAAGTGTATTGTATTCACAGTATTGTTTTATATTCTAAGTGGTTTTTGAATGTTTTAAGCTGTCATGAACATTTAATTTCCCTTCGAGATTAATAAAGTTTATCCAAAGCTTACTCCAGGCTCCAGGTCTCAGTGACATTAGCCTTTCAGAATTGAGGTCTGATATACTCTCATGTAATAACTAGTGTAGGTAGTGTGAAAAAAAGCACAGGGAGTCTCCTGGAACCACCGTCATGCTCAGAGGCAAACTTCATGGGGGCATAAAGAAAAAACAACCCCGTCAATCCAACTATTGTTTTGATCACCTAGATGCTAGTGACTAACAGGACTAATGCTACAGGAAGAGAATTCATAAATAAAACCCCATGTACCAAATCTGCAATAATCGGTCATGTTTTTGCACAAGAGAGCAATAAGAAGTGTGAAAAAAAAAAAAAAATCCCACACTATGAAATTGTCAAACAGTGGAGGGAATTATTTTAGTCTAAGAAAGTATAGTCCAGATTTTTGTCTTATTTCATCTTGGTAATCTCATATTCATGATGGATGATGTGCTGATATTTAAAATGAATCGTGAGATGTGATTGTTGGACTGTAATTATTGTTGATTTGACCTTGATCTCATTCATTTCCATGCTGGAACCCGAGAATATTGGGCCAAGTTCTCAAAGACATGACACAGAGTGTAACCAATAGACATTAAATTCTCAATAAGTGGCAGGTGAAAAAAATAAATATATAAAAAATGTTGGGGTCAAAACTGGTCAAAAACAACTCAAACCAGTAAGTTATTTAGTTTGCTTACAATGAACAAAGAATGGCAGAGATTTTTGTTTTAGCACTGAAGACAGTTGACAAATCCAAACACTCTTGGAAACTATGATTTTTCTGTTTCTGCTTTTATGAAAAATGTCAATATATTTAAGTACATCACCATGGAGTGCTGTACTGAGCAAAGGCCATTCAGATGATGAATCAGTCTGAGGTCAGTTTTCCAGGAATCAATACCCTCGTCTGGCATTGAAGAAAGGAGAATGAAGCATAATTCATAAATAGCATTTGCAAGATGATATAAGATATATGCATCACATTTCCCCAGTTCTCTTTCATTCTCTTGGTCCTGTTAACATTAAACTTAATATGTTAAATAGCAAAGTATGCAACTGGAAATTCTGCTTAGCACAACAAATGTTTTTAATAAAATCTATACCTTCATTTGATCTCATTCAGAGGCTAAGTTTCTTTTCCCCCTTCCTCTGTATATCTTTCCATATCTTTCTTCCTTGCTCCATTAAATTACTTTCCAAAGCACCATTATCTGAAATATTATTTTATCTTCCATATCTTGCTTGAAATGGTGGCTTGACAAGTTTAAGTAATTCAAATATAGTCAATCTACCTTTCTGAAGAAGCAGTTAGCTACACTACAGGCTACTACCAAAAAATAGCTAACCAACAAATCATTGCTTAATGGAGAAAACTGCTTCTCATTGAAAAAAACAACAAAAACATTATACTATTGTGCTACTGTCACATTATTATAAAAAATTGTAGCTACAGTACTTCTCATCACTGTTTGATCATGATATTGCATAACAGGGGTTAGTCACATTTGTTTTTACTCTAGTGAATCTACTTTTGAATGAGCTTCAACGTAGAAAGATGTGTTTTATAAACTGGGTAGTTACAGCATCAACCAGTAGGAGCATGCTAACCAGCCAAATCTTGACCTCTTGCTCACAACCTCATGGTTACTGACATATAGCATTTGTGACAACTCGACCCAGTCTCACTAATTTCATTTCTCTATCCATCTATATTATTAATCTCCAATCTCTATGCAACCCATGCACTGTCACTCTATCTCTTCCATTTTTTCTCTGTCTCTCTCTGCAGAAAAAGCATTGCTTTTTCCTCATTGATTTTTGATCTGACCTTCCTGTAGCCTGCTGTAAACCAATCACCTTCCGTTCCATGTGGCCCGCAGGCCTGCGGTGTGGATGGAAGAAATAAAACGAGGAAGGGAAAAATAAAGGAGTTGCATGTCCACTTACGTGCACAGGAACTGTGAACACAAGTCTATGAGGTCACATGACCGCGCAAGGCAGAGGTTGAGCAGGTTTCCCATGGGTGAGGGTGTCCAAACAATGCCCAGTCTATAAACACACACTAGCTAACTGATAAACCAATCTACGCCATGCCTCGGTCAAGATTACATCAACTGATTGGATCCGTAAATACTATGTGCATGACTTTCCGTCTCTTTCAGTATTGTTCGTTTGGTTCTGTGGTTTAGATTAGAGCTGTGTTTATTGACTCTCTGATGGTGGTATACAAACCCGATTCCAAAAAAGTTGGGACCGTGTACAAATTGCGAATAAAAACAGAATGCAATCATATGGAAGTTTCAAATTTCTATATTTTATTCAGAAGACAACATAGATGACTGAGAAAATGTATCATTTTAAGGGAAAATAAGTTGATTTGAAATTTAATGGCATCAACACATCTCAAAAAAGTTGGGACAAGGCCATGTTTACCACTGTGTGGCATCCCCTCTTCTTTTTAACAGTCTCCAAACGTCCGGGGACTGAGGAGACAAGTTGCTCAAGTTTAGGAATAGGAACATTGTCCCATTCTTGTCTAATAGAGGCTTCTAGTTGCTCAACTGTCTTAGGTCTTTGTTGCATCTTCCTCTTCATGATGCACCAAATGTTTTCTATGGGTGAAAGATCTGGACTGCAGGCTGGCCATTTCAGTACTGGATCCTTCTTCTACGCAGCCATGATGTTGTAATTGATGCAGTATGTGGTCTGGCATTGTCATGTTGGAAAATGCAAGGTCTTCCCTGAAAGAGACGACATCTGGATGGAATCATATGTTGTTCTAGAACTTGGATATACCTTTCAGCATTGATGGTGCCTTTCCAGATGTGTAAGCTGCCCATGCCACACACACTCATGTAACCCCATACCATCAGAGATGCAGGCTTCTGAACTGAGTGCTGATAACAACTTGGGTTGTCCTTGTCCTCTTTAGTCCGGATGACATGGCGTCCCAGTTTTTCAAAAAGAACTTCAAATTTTGATTCGTCTGACCACAGTTTTCAACTTTGCCACGGTCCATTTTAAATGAGCCTTTGCCCTGAGAAAACACCTGCAGTTCTGTATCATGTTTAGATATGGCTTCTTCAAGTTTAAAGATTTTTATTTGTCACATACACAATTATATAGAGCATATATGACCAGCAGTGAAATGTGAGAAATCTTTTTTGACCTATAGAGTTTTAGCCAGAAACGGCGAATGGCACGGTGGATTGTGTTCACCGACAATGTTTTCTGGAAGTATTCCTGAGCCCATGTTATGAATATCCATTACAGTAGCATTCCTGTATGTGATGCAGTGCCGAAGATCACGGACATCCAGCATGGTTTTCCGGCCTTGAACCTTACGCACGGTTTCTTCCAGATTCTCTGAATCTTTTGGATGATATTATGCACTGTAGATGATGATAACTTTAAACTCTTTGCAATTTTTCTCTGAGAAAGTCCTTTTTGATACTTCTCCACTATTTTTCGCTGCAGCATTGGGGGAATTGGTGATCCTCTCAGAGTGGCATTGTCTCTCAGAAGTCAAGATGGGCATTTTTATACCCAATCATGTTGCCAATTGACCTAATAAGTTGCAAACTGGTCCTCCAGCTGCAGCTCCAGCTCCAGCTTATATGTACATTTAATTTTCTGGCCACTTATTGTCACAGTGTCTGGTTTGTGTTCCCTGGGTAACCACTAGATGTCCTCCTTCCCCACGGTGTCTGTCACTTCCTGAACCACATTCCCCACGATCTCTGTCTAATCATTGCACTCAGCTGTCACTGGTCATTAACCATTGTCATTTTCCTGTGTATTTATACCCTCGGCGTTTCTCAATGTCAAGGATACTTCCTTGGTAGGACTGATCCTTCCAAGACACTTCCTTCAGAGGCTAGGCGAGACTCTTCTTTAGCATTCGGAGAACACGTAAATGGAACAGGCTAGCAAGTGCACGTAATTGCGTCATTATGTCAGTGAAAAGGTCTGTTTGAATAACGCTGTGAATGGTATCATTACAATTACTTTGGACAACTTTACTAGTTATTTATAAAATAAATGCCATTGACGCAACCAATTGTTAAATGACAGGTCCGGTTCAGTTAACCATTTGTATAATTTACAATATCAATATGGTAGTAATTTATACTGGCATTGAAACTTTGAACTTTACTTATATTTACTACAGTTATAACAAATGTTTGGTAACTAAATAAAAACCGCTAACGTTCGACATTTTTGAATTTTTTTAACTAATGTTAGAATAGCAAAGTGGGTGATTTGAGAGCGCGAAGGATACACATATGCATCCTTTCCTGTGTATGGGATATTTTTTGATCGAAGGACTCAGTCCTTGGTTGAAATTCCGAGGATCCTCGACACTGGAACAGTCCTTCGACGGATGTCGATGACGTAGCATCCGCGAAATACTTGCTTCCGAGGATCCTTCCTTGACATTGAGAAACCCCTCCTGTCTAAGTATGTGTCACGGAGTCCTTGTAAATTATCACGCCACTTCTAGCCCTGTTCTTGCCCGATTGTTTTGTGTCTGTTTATGTTTATATTGCTACTTTGGTTTTGACCCCTGCCTGGACTGGATTACGATTTGGATTACCCCAAGACTTGGATCTACCTGTCATCTATTTTTGTATGGGGATCGTGACACTTATTGCTACCTGTCTCAACTTTTTTTGGAATGTGTAGCTCTCATGAAATGATGCCAATGAGCCAATATTTGGAATGACATTTCAAAATATCTCACTTTCAACATTTGATATGTTATCTATATTCTATTGTGAATAAAACAAAAGTTTATGAGTTTAAAAGTTTCCTTTTTTACTCACAATTTGTACAGTGTCCCAACTTTTTTGGAATCTGGTTGTATAATCAGAGGTGCACTGTACCTGCAGGAGACCTTACAAATGTTTCAGGTGTGTGCAGATTATAACATATAGTATTTTATGCTGTAATGTTTTCTGGGATCATTTTAGAATGCTGTTATAATGGAAGGATTTTAAGTTCACACTATATTTATCAGCACATTTGCTGAAGGACATTGGTGTAAGCATTTCCCGTCTTCACAATTATACATGTAGGGATAGGCAGAATGTAGGGAGAGAAAGACTGATTATACAGCATGATCAAGTGGTTGTCTTCAAATATAGGCCAAGATGGCTAATTAAATGACACCTCAAATTTTGTAGTTTGCTGATAAGTATGATATTATTTTTCTTAAACTTAAATTGACTTAAATTGTAATTGTGTAGACAGTAAAATAGGTGAGATTTACACTGAAAGAAACAACAGGCTCATAGAAAAAAAATGCCTCCATTTTTACCTACTTCAGTGCAGTTTCCATCTGAAATGAACGCTACTGGCAGTAAAATTTTGCTCCTGTGGCTCAGTGGTAGAGCATAGTGTTGAGAGTGGAAAATGTCATGGGTTAAAAGTGTCTGCTAAATGCATAAATGTAAAACATCAGTAGCTTTTATTCAATTTCACACAAAATATGATTACAGGGTCAAAAACTTGATTAATAAAGACTTATTTTGCATAGTATCTTGATGTTTCATCACATACAGTAGTTATGAACTCCATATGTCTATTCTGAAGTGTTGTAGTTGCAGTGCAGCACACTGGGGTCTGAGTCCTATGAAGACCTGCAAGTCACGATGAAAAATCTCAAGAAAGCAAATTGAAATGATATGGTTCCTCCAGCCAATGCAATATATGTTTGAGAAAAAAAAAAATGCACTGGTGGTTTTCTGCCAGGATGGTATCCCTTAATTTTACAGACATTTTTATTAATCCTACAATAAATCAAAATGATATGCAAAATTTAAAATACAGGTAAAACATCTGTAAAAATTAAAAACGGCGAATTCCTCCATTTTAATAGATTTTTATTTTTATTTATCATCTCTCTCTCTCTCTCTCTCTCTCTCTCTCTCTCTCTCTCTCTCTCTCTCTCTCTCTCTATATATATATATATATATATATATATATATATATATATATAAACTCTGCAGGAAAGTGGATCTGAAGGTCCAGAGTTGAAGACCACTAGTGTAGAAATTAGTGTGTGTGTGTGTGTGTGTGTGTGTGTGTGTGTGTGTGTGTGTGTGTGTGTGTGTGTGTGTGTGATGTCATATGTGTTCTCTGGGAGTTTAACCCACCACCTAGGTGTTGCTGGCAGACACAAATCAAGATATACTGTACTGTATGAGTTAATATGACCTACATACAAAAGGATACATCAATAAAAACGTTATGGAGTGCTACACGATCCACTCATTCACTCAAGACAGCACGCTCTCTCTCATTTACACCCCAAATTGAAATGTATAGACACTATGCCATAATGCCATTCACAATTTGTCCTTTAATATAACTTTATCACAAGCTTAATTGTCTTGCTTTTGGTTCTAAGACTTTAACACTAAAATGTGTGGCCTTACACACACACACATCTGGTTTGCCAGTGTCTAAGTCTGGTGGTGCTGTGCCTCAGTGGGGCGCGTGTGGCGTGCTGCTCCTCTGTGCTGTGATGAATGAGAGGAGATTTGGAGAGCGCTTTGGAAAAGAGAGCCAGAATCCTTTCACATCCAGTCCAAACAGAGAGCAGCAGGAGCCTGAAGAGAGGTTACAGTCCAAAGAGATCTGCTCTGAGGAACCTACGAGAGATGTCAAAAACAACATTTCTCTCATACGACCACGTCTTTCTTCTGTTTTCATCTGAGCTTTGTGTTTTCATCAGTGTTTAAATGGAGTTTACAGCAGAGAACACTGTGTTTTAAAACCTGCTCTCAGTGCTTTAAGCATCAGTTAACCTCAGACTGATTGAGCTCATTAATATGTTGATATAAAAGGAAAACAATATTTATTTTAGAGTGCAGCAGTTCAGAGCACCGTGTACTGAAAACTTCCTTCTGAGTCAGAAATGGATCTCATTGACTGGATGGTGAATAGTGGCCGTTTCATTCCAGATTCAAGCCAGACATGAATGTAAGTTTGGAGTCTAAATGTCAAGAGCATTTCCATATACTGTACCAGTGGTAAGGCTGCACCAGTCATTATTTGTTATTTTTGCAGCAACCTTAATTGCAATGAATGGCTAGTTTACTGACCCTCGTGCTGTGGTCATTTTTAAAACATGAAGATATTTTAATGAGATTGAGAGAAGACTTTTTAATCATTTGTAAATGTTGATCAATGCACATACAGCACATCAAATGTAATTTCAGAAAAACATTGCACTTCTTGCAAGTCAAGCAAGCACGTTTGTACTTCTGTTGACTATAGTTGATGCACTGTATTGTTGCAAAAAAAAATGTTTTAATCATTAAAGATGCTATGTAACCTTTGGACTATACTTAAGCATATTAATACCATAATATGTGTGCAGATATTTATGAAATACGTTAAGTTCACATACTTGATCCTTCAGAAAACAATGCTACAACCAGTTATTCTAATATAAAATGGTGTTCCATGTCAGAATGTCTGTTTTTGTTTTGGTTTGTGTGACTGTGCCCACTGCCAGTTTACCAATAGTCAATTTAAACACCCTGGGCTGCCATAAATCCAACAAATGAACTGGGTGACCCAAAAAGCCTTGGCATCCATCTAAAAACTCTATGACCATAGTCATATTAACACTCGTATATATATCAACACATCAACCTACAGTATAAGGTTTGTCACCTTCCATTGTCAATTGCACTCATTCCTGCTGTATGTGTTTTCAACCTGATAACCCATCGAGTCTGGGCCTATGTTTGTCTATGTTTTTCATAAACGGACATTTCAACCTCTCCGGTTTCAAAAATAACATCATGCACAAGTCAGTTGTCAGAAAACTTTATTTACACGTACCCGTGCATATATGCCATCAAGAGCATGCCAGACCTGTACGTGATGGTGTAACGAGAAGCTCAAGCCCACGTAAGCCAATCATAATACTGCATACTGTGACATTGTCTGTCTAAACACCCGTTTGTCTCAGTTTACATTCAAACGTGAAAACGAAGATTTTCAAAATCTCCACTCTGGCCAGAGTTTTTAGAAAGAATTGGTTTCAGCAGCAAATTCTCTGTTTGCGTGTAAACAAAGGAGGCAAACAAAGGGAAATGTCACCATTTTTCAAAATAACCATGTACGTGTAAACGGGCCGTGAGGATGTGGGCGTAGTAGAAAGAACTCTTTCTAATGTTTTACATTTTTAAACCCTTAAACCTGGTTTTAATCTCCATTAATATTGTTGTGAATATCATTTATGTTTAAAAACATGATAGAGAACAAAAAGCTTTTGGAAAACTATCACGTCCACCGGTCCTTAACCTAAAAACACATCTTTATACAGACCTTTCTATTACTGCTGCCTAGTTACCACTGTATTATTGAATAGCAGAGAATCCCACCAATAAAAACGCCTATAAACAGAGTTACTGAGGCAATGGCGTGTTTGAGCAGTTCAGACAAGAAAATTCACATTTCCGTACATTTCTGAAAGATGTTAATGCAAACACACACTCGTAAAAGCTTTGACATTGTAAGCTTACAAGTCTAATACATTACTCAATATGTCTGGAGTGTCTGAACTCTTTGTGCCTGAAGAGCTCTTGTTTATGTGTTACGCAACCACCACAAACATTGTAAGATGAGCTTTCTGCTCCCAAGATTAATAGATAAACATGTTCAAGTTAGCATCAAGATTCAAGTTTCTAGGTCATCCTGAGATTGAACCAACAAACAGATCTTCAACCATTAAAAGGACATTTAACCAGAAATGTACTATTTTTCTCCTTGTCCATATACTTAAGTGTATGTGTTACCCTTTGCAGTGTTACAGTATCCATGCTAGAGTGTGTGCCCTGAATCCACACATCCACTGTCAAACTAGATTGTTGTGACAGTGGACCTTCAGCGCAGATGCCTCACAGATATTAAATTACTCTGATTAATGGTGAGTGCTTGCCATTGATTTCTATCTGGTGCTAAGGGTTTCACATCTCTCGCCTCAAGAGAAGTTTAAAACAAGTTTAAAACTCGATCCTGTGTGTGTCAACGGTCAGTGAACCACAGTCTATAATGACTGCATTACTGAGCTTCACCTAAATCACCGCAGGTATGTAGCCACAAGGGGCCATGCGTTACAAGATTTACCATGGTTAAGGCTGGCAGCAAAAGCATAGTTTATTGTTTTTATAAAATGAGGGCATCTTGATTCCTGGGAATGTTAAATGGAAGCTCCCTTCCCTCCTTTTTGTGGTTAATTAGTTTTATTTGTCAAAAAATCAAAAGAATTGATGTGTCCCCCCTGCATTTTTTTCTGGATGATCTACTCATTTTACATTTTTTACAGAATACATATACTTCATTACCCGTAGTTTTCTATCCATAAACCGATGTATGCAATCTTTCCAGAGCATTCTTTAGTTTCTCTGGTATCTGGAATGCAGGAGTCCCTGAGGCAGAGAAACGGTAAACCACCAGCATCCAATAATAATACGTTAAACCACCCAGTGCCTATAAATAATCCCAACCTGTCACAACCACAAGCCCTAGGAAAGGCATCTGCCAAGGTATGAAGAACACTGTTAAACAAATCATCACGGAGCCTGTGATGGTATGACACCATGTTCTCTAAGTTTCAGGGTTTCAGAGAGCTGTCAGATCCATGGGCAGGTCCAAACCCGGAGCATCTCCAATCTCTGGACGGTACTGAGGCTGTCAGTTCATTAGTGTCATGTCTCATCAATCACTCCACGAAAACGCAGGACTTGCCACCACTAATTATAATCAACAGATTTATTTCGAAATCATATGTGACCGGGCGCAGACAAAAGCATGAGAAAGAGAGCCAGAGGATAAATTAAAGGGCACTGATTAATGTACTGCTGATGAATGTTCATCCTGAAGCCATAAACATCACATACAATACTACAACTAGAAACCTGACAAGGACACAAACTTTTACTGATAAAGACTCCAGAGGAGAGTCAAGAGAAGAAAGGAGAGAAAAGACAAGTCGAGAGATCAGATAACACAGGAAACAGAGGAAATGGAAAAAGAGTGGGCAAGAGGAAAGGAAAGATGAAGAGAAGGGAAACGATTGAAATGAAAAAAGTCTGGATAACACAAGAAGAGGAGAGATGTTACAAAATTAGAAGAGGGTGAGAAGGTGAAAGTAATGAGAGAAGGACAGATGAGATGAGACGAGACGAGATTATAGATGAGATGAGACGATAGATGAAATGTGTTGATATGATAGATGAGATTAGATGAGATGAAGTGAGATGATAGATGAGATATGTTGAGATGAGATGAGAGAATGAGATAATGATTAAATAGATGAGATGAGATGACAGATGTGTGCAATGAGATAAGATGATAGATGAGATGAGATGAGATGAGATGAGATGAGATGATAGATGAAATGAGATGAGATGACAGATGATGTGCAATGAGATAAGATGATAGATGAGATGAGATGAGATGAGATAGAAGAGAAGATGCAAGGATTAGAGAGATTGAGATTAGAGCAAAGGATAGGAAACAAAAGAACAGGTAAAACGAGATGAGAAGAAGTGAATATGCAAGTACAGAAGAGAGTAGAGGAGACTACACTTCATTTACAGCGATATCATTGACTTGATTTCAAATAAATGCACAGACACTATTTAACTGAACAGAGATGACATCACTGAATTCAATGATGAACTGCCTTTAACTATCATTTTCATTATTGACACACTGTTTTCCTAATGAATGTTGTTCAGTTGCTTTGACGCAATATATTTTGTTTAAAGCGCTATATAAATAAAGGTGACTTGACTCGACTTGACTAGACACATGAAAACATCTGAAGAGGAGAAAAACAGAGAGAAGATGATGCAGGGAGAGAATCAAATGAGATGAGACAAGAGGAAAAGTAGCTGAGAAAAGATTAGTAAAATTAAGAGGAAAAAAGTGGTGCAGTGAACATTGAAGACCCCTTGACATTCACATTTTAAATTTACTATTGCTTTTCTTTAAACAAACAGCATCTTTTTTTAGGGAATGCTGATTTGTGGAGCTAACTATGATGACTAAGAATAGTAATCTAATCTTTCCCAGTGAAGACACTGTTGAACATACTGCAGGTGTGTGTGCAACGTGAAGGTACAGAGGAGTGCAAACACAGCTGTTCAAACCAATCGGTGCTTTGGAATGTGTTTGTGTGCAGTGGATCAGGGTCATTGATTTTAAGCTCACTGGTTCAGAGTTAATTATTAAAGATGCTATTTGTTGAAATGTTCTCACCTGGATGTACATAACTGACAGTGCAGCTATACGTCCCAATTCACATAAGTAAAACCAAAGTTAACAATTATCACACATTTTGTATGAAACACACTTTTTCAGGCTCTCATGCTACCCAACTAAATCTCATGCTAAATCTGCTCACAGATTTTGCTGATCATGCGAATTTGGTCTAATACACAAATTCTTGACTGGATTGCTTTTAAAGCGGCAAGATTGGGCAACATTCAAAATTTTTCAAAAACACTTCGTAATGAGACTACTACAGAGCTGTCCATCAACAGCTGGATAGTCACCATGAAGAAACATGAAGAACATGGTAATTGTGCCGTTGAATTGGTGCATTAAAACACAAGAAACATGATGTTGGCCATCTGTTTTGGGAATCATTTTATAAAGATCTACCAATAGGGCATGCTTTATATTGCAGCTGTGGCTGCAGTTATTTACATGAACATGCAACTGAACAACTGGAAAACAGTCTTCATAGAAAGCACATTTTCAGTGATACAACTTTTTTAGAACACCATGGATAATTTCATTTTGTGTTTTCGTAATGGCCACTTGTACACACAGGAGGGTCACTTGAACCTTTATAGCATGTTGTTTTAATTTTTAAAAGTGCCTCTTAGCACAAATCTAATGTTTCAAGGGAAAACAGGAGCTGAGCACAGGAGTGATGACATCAGCAGTATAAGCAACGATAGGCGAGTGTCTCTTCCTCTCTCTCTCTTTCTCACTCTCTCTCTCTGCAGGATAAGGTCTTGCAGTGACTGTGCTGCAGAGGTATCAGCTAACATTAATGACATCCTTAATCATTTATATGGGGGAAGTGAGAGGTCACATCCACTAATGTGAGTGTTTGCCAGAGAATAGAAAATGAAAGAGACAGAGCAAGATAAAGAAAAGAGAGTGAGAGTATAAGGGTACATAAGATTTTAAAACAGTACAAATGGCAACAGAGATTAAACTACACAGTCCTCGCTCAATTATCTGCTGGAACACTTTACTGTATACTTTATATTTTTTTATTTTTTGCTTCTTCGAGAGAGGACAGGAAAATTATGATTAAAAAAACAGGTTGAAAGGAACCCTTAAAAGTGTCCTATTATGCTTTTTCCGTATCTGAATTTTATTCAATGTGTAGTGTGCATGATTGGGCATTAAAAATATCTACAGAGTTACAAATCTCAAAGTTCACTCCAAAGGGCGATACTTCTTTTTTTTTAATTTAATTTAATTTTTTATCCCTTTTAAAGAACTACAAAGTACAGATCGTTTTGACTACAGTGTTGTTTTCCAGGGTAATGTGATGTCACAAAGCGGTCCATTAGAATATCATCAAATAATTTGGGCCTACGGAATGCCGAATGGTTTGTGGGTGGGGAGGGGCGGGGTGGTGTTGTGTTTAGAATGCTTGGTTGAGTGCATCAGACAATATGACGACGAAAAGAATAAGTGCTGCTGGAGATTTAGTGCATCCTTGTTGATCCTGGAACAACATTCCAATCAACCAATCAGAACTGAGATATAACTTTTCAGGAAATATCGGTTTAGGCTTACAATCAGGGTTAGGTGCTTCTTCACCCTTGTTAATCAGCTATAATCTCCCACTGATTTTAGGAATAAATTATGGGTAGGGTTAGGTTTAGGGGTAGATGTCACGGGCCGGCAAAGAAAGAACAGGGTCTGGGTCCAAATGCAGGGAAATATACTTTAATAGGAACGAAAAGGCCAGCAAGGCAAAAAACAAAACAGTAACAAATCACAGGAACAGAGCAGACGCAGCCAAAATGCGAGACACGAAACGACACTAAACATTAGACAATACAGCCAAGCAGAGTGGTTGGGAAGAAGATATACTCCTAAACATGGCACCAAACAAACACGACACTCACAGAAGACGGGCACACCAGTTGAAGACGGTGACAGAACCCCTCCATTAAGGAGTGGATTCCAAACACTCAAAAATAATAAATCATGGAGGGAGGTGGATCGCCACCGCCTCGGGGGAACTGTCAGCAGATGCCACCACAGGCACCTTGGGAGCATTCTGAGCAGACACCGCCGCCTTGTGGAAATCCTGAGTGGACAACACCAACTCGCGGGAATCGTGAATGGACATCGCCACCTCTGGAGCTCTCTGAGTGCACACCACTGCCTCCTGTGAATCGTGAACCATGTCTGCGGCTTCGTGAAGGCTAGCAGTCAGCCCCGCTGCCTTGGAGGGAACATCAGCGGGCTCCACCACTTTGTGAGTCCTGCAAGCAGACCACGCAGCTTGCACCAAAATCAGCTGTGAATCCCGCATTCAGCGCATCAGCCTGTGACACTCTGGGAACAGGTGTGAGGCACTGGGTGCAGCCGACGAGGCCTCTGCTGCCTCGGGAGAACCTTGAGCAGCCTCTGCAGCTAACTCCACCCTGATGACGGAGCTGCTCAACTGCAGAGCCAGGTTGATGTAATCCTCCAGCGTCTCGTTGGGGTGTCAGAATGGCATAAGGGACTTGAAGAACTCAGCTAGTCCTCCCCAGAAGACCATTAGACAGGTCCTCTCTGTCGCCGACAGCTGAGCCGCCCCCACGAAGTCCCAAGCATAATCCTCAATGCTTCGCTCTCCCTGGCGGACATCAAGGAATCTCCCTTCTGGACCCATATTTGCTGGCTGTATTCTGTCACAGGCTGGCAAAGAAAGAACAGGGTCTGGGTCCAAATGCAGGGAAATATACTTTAATAGGAACAAAAAAGACAACAAGGCAAAAACCAAAACAGAAATAAATCATGCGCAATGAAACATACAAAATGACATGAAACATTAGACAATACAGCCAGGCAGAGTGGTGGGTGATACAAGAATATATACTCCTAAACAAAATGGGGAACAGCTGTGTGTGTGAGTATGTGAACAGGTGTGCAGAGTGAACCAGGTGTGTAGAGTGAATGTTTGATTGGGTGACACAGCTGTGTGGAGTGAAGGCAAATGAGTCCGAGAGCAAGGGAGAAACACAGGTGTAGCAACTAAAACAATGATGAGGTAAACAGATAGGCGGGACAAGAACAGAAACAGGACAAAGCACATGGCACCAAACAAACACAACACTCACAGAAGATGGGTACACCAGTTGAAGACAGTGACATTAGGGATTGGATTATATATTATAATCTATATTTTATGGAGAATAATGTTGATCCAGGATCACAAAAAAATGTTGATCCAGGAACATGTCTTACTTGGCAAAATCACATCGACCCCTTCTGGCCTGTTCAGCAATGCCCTCAATTCCACTGTTGATAGGTACCAGGAGGCAGCATTTAGGTAAACAGGTGGCAGAGTTTCAACGGTTACTCCATCGCTGCTTCAATAACACCAGAGATCAGTCTCGAAAGACTGATTCTCATAGTACACTATATAGCAGCCTGGAAACTACTGCCAAATGTGTCTTAGTGGGTCCTGCACACTGCAGGAAAAAGTTACAAAATCCAGTTTGGTTCTCCTCCTCTCCATTCAGCGTGGTCTCTTCCCACATGTACTTTATAGTTCCAAAAAAGGTTGGGGGGTAGTGCCAGATTTTCGATCTGTGCCTGTTAAACTGCTCAGTCATGCGACTTAAATTCTGAATGCTCACTATCAAACAAGTCATGCCTCAGATCAGGTCCGAAGACTGGTTCATCACAATCGATGCATACTTCCATGTCTTCATCTTTCCCAGTCACAGAAAGTTCCAGAGGTTTGCTTTCGGGGGCAAAGCTTATCATTATCAGGCTCTTCCTTTTGGCCTTGCTCTTTCACCACACTTTCACAAATTGTGTGAATGCAGCTCTGGCTCCCTTGTGACTCCAGGGCTTCCACATACTAAATTATGTTGATGATTGGTTGATTTTAGCTCAATCAGAGCAGATTGAGATGTTATTCTTAAAAAAGACCTTTAACACTAGCTTGCTCTGTTCTTTTTCTATTTTATCTGTTTTATTTTTATTTATTATATTATTTAAAAGCCTGTTCTACGTGTACTGCATTTAAGCCAACTGAGACTTGTCATAGCACTTATATATGATTGCTCTTTTGATGTTTTTGATGGCTTCCAATGTCCTCATTTGTAAGTCGCTTTGGATAAAAGTGTCTGCTAAATGACAAAATGTAAATGTATTCTTGCTCACATTAAAGAATTGGGGTTAAGACTAAATGCCAATAAAAGTGTGCTTTCTCCAACTCAGAGCACCACTTATCTGGGCGATTCAACCACAATGCAGGCAAGTCTGTCTCCTGCTCGGATCAAGTCGATCCTCACTGCAATCAAGTGAGTAAGAGAATGCTGTCCAGCATTTTCAGAGATTATGGGTTCTGATGGCAGCTGCCTCCAACGTGATACCTTTTGGCCTGCTGTACATGAGACCCTTACAGTGGTGGCTCAAGACCAAAGGGTTCTTCCCGAGGGGAAACCTGCTTCACATGCTCAAGGTCACGTGGAGGTGCCTATATGCCTTAGACATGTGGAAGAAACCTTTGTTCTTGTCTCAGAGCCAGTTATTGGGAACTTCTTGTCACCTTGCATTCCTCACTGGTTGGGGTGCGGTCATCGGTGGCTACCCTGCTCATTATCTGTGGAGTGGTTGCCATCTCAGTTGGCACATCAATTGCTTGGAGATGCTGTCTGTGTTTCGAACACTGAAACGCTTTCTCTACATGGGAGATCCTTGTCAGGAGGGACCTCCTTTCACAAGCAGAGGGCATGATATTCCACCCCGCCCGAAGTTGGAACAACTCGTAACATTCGGTCTCTCAACCGAGGTTGTTGAAACCATCCTCCAATCTAGAGCTCCCTCTACAAGGAAGCTGTACACCTTGAAGTGGAAGCTTTCACTTCTTGGTGCAGAGACCACCAGCTCAACCCCTACTGGTGGCCAGTCATTGGGCAGACATGCCCTAGCTACATGTTTCCTCAGCAGTGCACTGAGGCTGAGGCCCCCAGTAAGAACTCGTGTTCCCCAGTTGGACCTGGCCGTGGTGCTAGAAGCACTTTGTAAGCCTACATTCAAGCCTATTGAACAGATTTCTGACCACCACCTCACAATAAAAATCTAATTTCCTTCTGGCGATATCTTCTCTTCTAAAGAGAGTTGGGGTTAAACAGACCTTCTCAGTGGCCCATTCCTATTCAGGCACTGTGTGCCTGGTCTGGCCAAATTATTTATCTAACCTATGGTCCCTATGGTTCCCTCTGTTACACCACAGCCTATCTTACTACAGGTCTTCTACAGAGCACTGGACACAAACATCCACAGAGCTGCCCTTTGGAGAAAAAAACTTTTTGTGTGCTATGGTTCCCCTAAGTGGGGTCTTCCTCCTAAGAAGCTATCTTCCTGGTCATTACGTCACCCACCTATGATGTCTCGCCCATCTATTTGAACTGATTACACATGTGATTCAGAGCGTGGTCACGCTGGAGGCATTCCCACAGTGTCTCTTTCCTTTCAGGTAACCATGGTAATATGCGTAACCTGGAGATGTTTTCATGACATTAAACTAAATCAATCCAAAATTAAAAGTATTTTTTTTTCAATCTGTTCAATCTTTTGTACAATACATTGTACAATACATGTACAATCTTGGTACAAATAAATTTAAGTGTTGTCAAACATAAATCATAATTGCATTAACCAAGTATTTGCACATCATTGCTTATTTATATATCATTTTTGTCAAATTAGCAGATTCTAATTCATTCTAGCACTATACTTTTAATGACAGCTGGTCAAACACATCTGCTTTGATATAGTTGAGTGGCTAGTATGTGAAAAATTCCCAAGCCAACATCTCCATTAGCTCCTCAGATCGTATCCCTGCCTCATTCTCTTAACATCTCTGGATCTACAGGAGTGGAAACCCGGGTTTGTGTGCCAGATCTCTACTCAGCACTGCATGTCTGCTAATTGTGTGGGTTAGCAGTGGCTAAGGATCTCTCTGCACTGAGGCCAGCAATCATAAAGATGGGTGCGGGTGGCCTGGCCCAAGCCAGCAGAAATCCAGTGTGTGTCTTCCAGGCAGAGGAGAGCTGATCTCAGGTTGCAGGGAGATGGGCCAGAACTGGCACTCACACGCCCTGAGAGACCTGATTATTCACCGCACTGTGTTCCAACGCACTGGTCTCATGGAAGAAATGCTTATTAAAACTGGAACATAAATGTTTTTGTTTGCAAATGATAATTTTAAGGTAAAATTTTAAAGGTAAATAATTTTAAGGTAAAATAAAATTTTAATTTAGGGTGCATGTGTTTCTTTGTGCTGGTTTTACATATAGTCTTCAACACAGTCACACAAAGAAATGTTACTACTGATCTTTAGACAGTATTTGAACTTGAATGTGCATTCATATTAAAATAAGTATCAATATTCTGATTTTGTATGGAAAATTACCTTTCAGAGCAACGCACAGTGGTGTTTAATTTTTGAATGAATCCTTGTTTTAAATGAATCAGTCAATGATTCAATGGCCCATTCATTAAAAGAGTAATTTATTGAATTCCTGGATGACTCAGCAGTTGGCAGTTTTAGATTCTTATTTAGAGTATTATTCCATAAATCATTTTCATAAAAAAATCCATATTAATAAAAATAAATAAAAAAATGTTAAAGTGATAGTTTAACCAAAAATTATAATTCTCTCTTCATTTACTCACCCATAAGTAGTTTCATTCATGTAAGATTATAATTATTAATTAATTAATTAATTAATTTATTTATTTATTTATATCTGTCTGGTTGATTTTGGAGGGGGTTTTAAGTTTTTTTTATAAGGGTTTAAGTATGGCCCTAAAGGATGAGGAAACGGCCATGTTGGCTCTTTGTAAAGGCGGTAAATGCAGCTCTGTCTGTGAGACTCCACCAGCATTCAGAGCTCCATACAAAACCCTTTGACCACTTTTGTCTACCCGGGACTACCAGGCCCATTTGATTAGGGCTTTTTCTCTTTCTTCTCTATAGTTTTTTCTTGTTTTAACTGACCAGTGGGTCCAAGAGTAAAAAAAGGGGCGTCAGGGTGTCAAACTTAGTCGCCTCGTTTTCAGTCAGTGTTTTCTTTTCTCTCTTTCTCTGGTGGGAATGAAACGGCCACTCGCTCTGGTGGCTCTATTCCAGGGGGAATCCCAGCTATAGCGCACAGGGTTTAACAGATGTCAGGCCCGCTCAGATCAGACCCCCTGCTCAGATTGTAAAAATTAAACTCATTAGAGAAAATGAGTCACAGCCCATTTGATGAAGTTCAGCATATGAGGTGAAATGGTTTTGTAGTAAATCACTTAAAAGCAGTAATTAAATTGCTCCTTGTTCATACAGAGGCATTTTTGGTGACTCACTATCGGATATTGGTATTGACAAGAGCATATTGCATCTTTAGCATTTTTTGGTCTGCAAATGAACAGGATTAATTTTATTAAAGCCATATAAGTTACAATTATAAACAAAGGTCTTCTGTGATTTCTTGATGGGATGAGATATTGTTGACTGTGGTTTTACCAAAGGTCATGTGAACTTTCATTGGACTCTGGACATTGTATGTTGTATGGGCAGTTTTACCACAAACTGTTATATTACTCAGAAAATTGGCAGAAAGTTAGCAATTAGTTTCAGTTAAAGTATTTATAAAGATATTTGGAAAAAAAAGTGTTGAAAAAATAAACACATTTCCATCTGGATGGAAGATCCTGAGCTGGAAAAAGTAGGTATATTTTCTGTCATTTTACCCAATTATAACCTTCATAGTGCATGAGTGTAAATTTAACTTTATCCCATATTCTCCATTCAAAATAAGCAATTTCCCACTTTGAATTTATGTTAAAGAAAACTTTGAACTGTGGAAAAAAGGAGCAATCTTATATTTTAGTGCCATGCTTTGACTGTATTTTCAGTAACTTAATTATCTCTCCCTTAGTTTATATTAAACGTTCCTCACCCACTAAATCAAACCTTGCTAGGGAAATAAATCCATCTTTTCTACAGAAGTTGGAAGTGGATTCTCTCCTGACGGCACTTGACATGTCCAGATCTCAACATGACAAATGTTCAATCAGATGTTCTTTAACAGTTCTTTCAAGCCTGCCAGCTCAAGCTTGGTAGTTCTTTCAGGATTATGCAGAACCAGAGAGGCAGACTTCTTTCCAACTTGGTCAACCAAAAATAATAAATCTATATTATACATAGAAATCCTTATATATATATATATGCAGCCATAACTTTATCCCACTGCCTCATCCAAACTCACAATGCAGCAGATCTTTTAAATTATGTTGAAATACATCATATGCACACACCACATTAATGTTAGTATGTTTTGCCAAAATATCCTGCATTCTTTAGTGTTCACTTAACAAGAACCATAATGTTTTATTTATTAACGCATTTGGAGGAAAAAAAAAGGTAATGTACTTTTATGTTATGACATTGCAATCACATCGTTCTAATGTGCTGTAATTCTGTTTAAATTGGCTCTTAAAGTATTGTTGTTGTTGTTGTTGTTGTTGTTTTATTATTAATAATTCATCAGTTGAAAATAGAAGTTTTGTCAAATCAGAATCAGTTCCATTACACATGCTGTGCAGTAAAAGCACCTGACCGCTGCCTCTGCCCGCCTAAGCGTGGTAATAGATGGTGTGAGTACTTATGCATGGCAGTAAATGGCTTTAAGTGACTCTGTGCATCAGGGGGCATAGTTGGCTCTGTCTTTGGTCGTTTGCATGCGTTTTAATGAGGCATTCACTGCACCCCAGAGACAGACCTGATGGAGAAAGGCCTGAACAGGACCATTGACTATGCCAACTGCAGCTCGGGCTAAAATAAACAGCAGAATTACATGCTTTAGTGAGCGAGCCCCCTATAAAACAGCCCTTAGAGACCACAAGCCTGGCCCTCCTCCCTGTGTGACTCTGTCCCTCCAACAGGGAAAAAGAACCCAGTGTTGAATTTGCTTTCTTTGCATTCTTTTACTCTGAAACCATGGCAATGCAGTCATCATAACCTTGACCATCCAAAGAAAACAAAGGTCCATTACAGTCAGAGAAACAGAAGAATGCAATGCTTGCAGGAGTAAGTTTAAATTAAAGCCTCAGATTAAAAGTGTATGATCCCTGTCTGTTGAACGTGAAGTCAATTAATGGAAGTTGGAGAAAATTGGACCATGCTTGGGAGGTGCAAGTCCACGCTGACCCTACATTTCAAACTCCCACTCTTTCTTCTTTGCTTAAGTATTTGTTAGGAACCTTGACCGATTCTTTTGGGAACATGACCATTTTCCCTGATTAGGGACCCTAACTGTTCACGTAAGGGTCTTATTTCATCTATAAGTGCAGTCCACCGTTCTCTCAGAAGCCTTTTCCGCAGGCGAGGACTAATTTCACTGTTCCATTTTAATCTTGTACACTTGCCTTTGAACCCTGTCGTGGTGTCTTTAGGGGCCCTATTAAAGACCCAAGTCAGACCGTTTCTAGGGTGATCGAAAAAATCTGGACCAATTACCTGTGACCCACCATACAAAAACGAGAAAGCACCAGAAAAAAAACATAAAATAAGATACAAAGAGTATGAAAGAGAGAGTGAGAGAGTTAATACAAAGCATTTAAAACACAACCAGAGGCTTTTATGATGAAATATGAATCAAGGTGCTGGGAACTTTGTCTCTGTCTCCTGTGTATGGATAGATGAATTATGGGGTCAGCACTGCATCAAGACTCAATACAGAGAGAAAGAGAGAGAGAGAGAGAGAGAGAGAGAGAGAGTCCTCAGAATGGATCCCCAGGTTTTCTAGTTTTCACGCCCAGCAGTACAGTAATTGGCTGCGTTTGCGGCTCTTTGTCTGCTCCACCGGGAAACCCCAAAACTGTGGTGCTATTGTGATCATTGAACCTAGCTGCACCAAGAGACATTTTGAGCCACCCAACGGACATGTCTACTTGCAAGCCTACAGCTGATATTGTCTTTGCTACATTGTTTTGCACAGTTTCGGTTTCAACAGGAGACTCGTTGTGTTGAGGATTTTGGAGACTTGGTGAAATAATAGTCTAGCTGCATCAGGGGGCGAATTACAAGAACACCTGAAAACCGACAGCATCCTTCAGCTAGTATCAGTGGAACAAACTACCCAGGCTCATTGGAAATAGTTGTTTCTACCTACATTTCTGCAAAACTCAAAAAACATACCTATACTTGCGAATTGCTGCAGTTTCCCAATTAATTGAACACTAGAGGCAGTAAAACTTGACAACATTTATTTCTTTTCACACAAAGTATGATTTACAGGAACAGAGTGTGACCTAATTTTCACAAAATTCCTTGTATAATATTATTTTATGACTTCAAAAACAATTTCAATATGCTGTGAAATTTGAAAACTGATACTTTTTAATGTCAGTGTTACATATCCAGCTTAATAAGAATGAGTTTTCAATCAAAGCAATTTTCTCAGTAGCTCACTCGATATGGTGTTGCACTTGTGAGGTGAAGAGCTCTGAACCCTGTGAAACTACAGTTCAACAAAAATTAAAATAGCATGATCGCATCAGCGAATGTTTTTTTATATCACTTTTGCTTTCGTTAACACTATTGTGTAGGTTTAGTGTTGGGTCTGGTGTAGGGGGTATGTTATTTTCCAACATGATAGAGCATTAAACTTTTAGTTACACTCATCAGACATTTGAATTCTGAACCGCCACAATATGTACCTGAAGCAATGTAATAAAGAGTGCAGCAATACACGCTGTACCAATATAATAAAAATGTTCATAGTCATGGGGCCCTATTATACACCGGGTGCAATGCGACGCAAGGCCCGTCCAGCTCCACGTCATTCAATTAGCTTATTCAATTAGCTAAAGAGGTGTGTTCAGGCACATTGCTGGTGCAATGCTGTTTTAAGGAGCTGAAAATAGACTGCGCCATAGTAATAGCATGTATCAGAATTAGGCTATCTATTTTCTCGCACACAAGCAGCTCTGTTTCATCTTTGCGCTTGCCAAATTTCGCTGTGTAAATAGCAAATCCGTCACATCACGAGCGCAACTGGCTCTTAAGGAGAATGGAAGATGAGACTCTGATTGGTTTATTGCACATTACGCCCAAAAAACACCCATTAATCATTAAGAGAATAGGGACAACCCGTTTAGACCATACGCCCGGGCGCACCAACAATTTTTCCATCGTTAAAATAGCAAAAGTGGATTTAGACACGCCATGAGTGCACCTGTGGCGTGCACTACACTTTGTGCTTAGATCGTTAGAATAGGGCCCATGTATTGAACACGCATTTTAGTGCCACTCACTGGACATATCTCTTTGAAACTGCCACGAAACATGCAATAAGGTTTGTAATATCAGTGTTGCAGAAATGTTGCCATAAGCACTTATATTTAAAATGAGACTGGATTGGAAACAATAGCTAGTGGCCCAAAAGTAATTGTAACTTAGCTTCATCATTCACAATTTAAGGTAGTCACTTGGTTGTCTTAAAGAAAGGTTAAAAGGTAAAGTTAACACGTTTTCCATTCTGAAGGCATGCAAGGACACAATATCTCAAACATGAAATGCTTTTCTTGATTGACTTCTTTGATAAGATCCTAACATCAACTGGTCCAAATGTGAGTCCAGCCAATTCCAGGCACAAGCACAGAAGATGAATTCAGATGTGCAATTCACCATGCATGTACTTCTCATGAGTCGAAGTTGTAAACAGGCAACTGGCACATCACTTTGGCATAAACATCTGACAAACATTCAGAAAGGTTACTTCCATATCATTCCCAACTTTGGTGGTCCTGCACAACACACCTTTCCCACAGACACAAGGCTGGCAGGCTTAAACTTGGATTGGTAAATAGCTCTTAAAGTGGCCATCACAGCTCATATATGAATGCCTCAAAAAATTCTGCTGTCCCTTGAGCAAAGATGAAAGATTTCAATTATGTATTTCCAAGGATGCCTTGCAACTGCACTGAGATGAATGGGAATGCTGAAAGACAGCAGACCTACTTGGTCCTTATGCTGCAGCGAGCCTTATGTTAGTTAGGAGGATGTCTTCCTTCTCCTCAGTCCTGCTAGAAATCTTTCCATGAAATATTCCCAATCCAAACACTCTTGAACTCCAGCAAACCATCTCATTCTGAAAGGCAACTCTCGCCGCAAAGCCCGTGCCATGACAAACACTCGTTTAATACACAGTCACTCCCACCAGCACCAGCAGGAGCCGAGAGGCATTCTTCAAGATGAGGGAAACACATCCCTGGCATTTGTGAGTACAGCCGGGTCCAGGAACAGAGCTCTGGATAGTTCTGGCTCATATGTGGTTTCTTTATGGAGATTGGCTCATCTGCCAGGCCTCTCTGTCTGAGCCCACACCAGCATTATGTGTTTATAAGAGAGCTGTCTCAAAGCCAGACAGCTCCTTCCAGGACCACGTGACGTATTGTGCATCTGACGGGGATTTGTCAAAGGGAGTATCTCTCATTCATCAGATATTTATCTACTAGATTAAACACATCTTTCATATGAATGTATTAATTGTGGAAACCCAGTGGTGGGATTATACATTAGAATATTACGTAACTTCTGGCAAACAGAGAGAAAGAGGAACCTAATAAGGGCTCTAAAGAGTCTTAAAAAGGCAGGACTTTCACTGCGGGCTGTTTGATGGCTGGTGTCTGGGGGGCGTAATCGAGGGGATGCATGATGTTTTGTCTATTATTAGGTGAGAGGAATCTAAAACAGATTTTATGAAACAAAGTTGTGTGATGAGGCATGTCAGTGCACATGTAGCAGAACATGATGCAGATTAAGTTATCGGCCCACTCCATAAACACACACACATACTCCTACAGAAGAGAAATGCACTGTGATGGAGGAGAATGGTGTTTATGAAACGGTGGGATAGAATATGGAATCGTTTCTTCTCAGGTTAAGTTGCTGCATTGAAAAAGAGTTTAAAGCAAACTTTATAAAATTAGCTAATCCAAATAAAATTATCTGGTCATCATTTACTCACCCACATGTTGTTCTAAACCCATCTGCCATTCTTTCACAGAACACAAAAGGAGGTGTTTTGAAGAAGTTCCCCTATACTGTTTTAAAAGGATCATATGATGACATTTCAATTTTTCCTTTCTCTTTGAAATCTTACAAGCTGTTTGTGCATACATAAGATCCCTAAAGTTGCAAAGACTAAAGTCTCAAAACCCAAGACATATTCTTTATAAAAGTTAAGACTCGTCCACACCATTCAAAGCAACTACTGAGCTGTGTAGAGTAACACTTGTTGTTTGTCCTTTCTCCGGTCACAAATGCCGACATGGTTTTATGTTTACACTCCGCGATACGCAATGCAACACATAAAAAGACAGAATAAATCATTATAATGAAAGTGAAAGTGATGTGACATACAGCCAAGTATGGTGACCCATACTGAGAGTTTGCTCTGCATTTAATGCATCCAAAGTCCACACACACACAGCAGTGAACACACACACCCGGAGCAGTGGGCATCCATTTATGATGCGCCGCCCGGGGAGTAATTATATTCAGTAATTATGTCCCCACTGGATACAACAAATGCCTCGTTTGTAATTGGTTTTAATGTGTTTGTCTTGTTGCGCCGGGACACAGCATCACAGTATGGCATAACATTTACATCACATGCTTGAGCTATTCAGCCAATCACAATGCACTGGATAGCTGGCCAATCAGAGCACACCTCGCTTTTTAGAATGATGAGCTTTGTAAAAAAAATGTGTTTCAAAAAAGATGGGCACAAAGGACTAACTATAATGTACAGTATGTGGAAAATAATGTTTTACATTGCATTACACCAATTACACAAAATAATGCTCATTTTGGCAAAATCATATGACTCCTTTAACAAAGAAAGTAAAGGGGACGGATGCGCCAAGATCCAATAGTGTGGGAAAATAAATATAGTAAATATATAATATATAAATATACATTCATTTTTGCAGATCCGTGTGAAAAGGGATAATTTTGACATTATTATGATCTGTATATTTAACTTTTCAAAACGCAAAGGAAAATCAATTTTTAGTACAATTGTTGTTGTGCAATTGCACCCTAAATTTACTAACTGGAATTAAAACTTAAATAAATAAATAAATTCTAATAACCTAAATAGTATATATATATAACAGTACGTAAATAATACTAAAATAACTTGTGTGTGTGTGTGTGTGTGTGTTTGTGTATGCGTGTGTGCATGCGTGTATGCGTGTGATGATGGGGTCTTTATTCTTCCCGCTCCACTCCTCGCCCTCCCTCCCTCATCCTTCAAAACCCATGTCGGCCATAATAAACCTTTATACACTGTGACACTCTGGGCATGGAGATTATGACCCCCATATTTAAGGAGCAGTCGGGGAGGGACGCGCACACACACACACACACAAATGCGTGTGCACACACATAAACTTGTTTTGTGAAAAGATTAATGGTATGAATGATTTGCTTATCAACTTTGAAGATGTGAGCTACATTTGTTTGCATGGATGTAAATGTCTTAAATATGTCTGTGAGTGTGTCAGGAAGATGGAGAGAGATTCCCACAGTAAAATCACGCTTGCGTCAGTAACCGCCACTGTAAAAGTGTCAGTCACCCATGTCCACAAGTCTCTCTGATCCGAAACAACCTCTCTGACCTGCCCCCTCTTCCTCCCATCAGCATTCCCGGTCCAGTGTGGCTTATTCCCAGTCGCCCTCCTAAGTCATGAATATTAGGGACTCACCTTCATACACACAGCGATTGTGACAACACCCAGGCCTGTTTTTCACAAGCCTCTCAGAGATGCCCAAAGCATGACACTATATTTAACCCAACAGCTGGGATTCATGCGTCACTTTTCACCTATGAGCTAATTTCAGTCTCTCATTCCACTCAAATCTTCCTTTTGCTGCTCTAATCCTCCCTGGGGCGTTGGGGCTGATCTCAGATCAGTTTTGAAGAGATGTTAAGCCTGTAAATGTGGAGTAAAGCTTAGAGAGATCAGTGAGATTGTTTTGGGAAAGTGTTCTGGGGTGAAGAGTAGACCAGCTCACATAACTTGTGATTACATAATACAGCCACATGTAGTCCGAGACGCTTGATACGTCTGTGTTTACATGTCTAATACAGAGCAGTAATCAGCTCATTATACCTAGAATTGTTAGACTAGAGATGTTTGCTTGAAGAGTGTGATTACTAGAGACCACTAATCTTATGTTTCCTCTGAAAGACCTTTTCCATCATAGTTTAAAGCGTTTCGGTACATGACTATGTTGGGATATTCTTCTTCTAGCAACTTGTATGACTAACTACTTTTTCAAAACACTGTCTTTCCTCAGCTCTGCTCACAGTGTCTCCTGTTCTCTGGCTCTCTTCTGAGTTTTGGATGTATGAAGTGAAGCTCTGTAATAGCCTGCTAATGGGGGAGTTGACCTCTGACCCGCTCCTCTTGTCAGGGCCAGGCTGAGTGTCGGAGAGGGCATATAATGGCTTCCATGAAGGGTCTGGGAGGTCCCGCCGGCGTGCCTGATGGCCTTGCTCAAAGCAGGATGTTCATTTGGTGGATGGGAGGCTAATGCCTCCTGTCACTTGTCGTCAGGTTTGATTAGGAGCGCAGGCTGCTGTTTCCCCGTTTATTAGTTTACAGGGTGATGAAATAGTCTGTGTTTTATTACAAAGGCTTTGTAAGAGATCTGCACAGCAATTTAAGGGTGGCTTGCACAGATGTGCACACATACGGCCGCGTACGAATGCAGATGTATACAAAAAGTTAAGTGCCAGTAAATTTATGAGGATATTTCGCTGAAAACAAGAACGACTTGTTTCTGGATTCAATCCACAGTGGTGTATATGTAACACACTCTCAATCTCTCGTAGAGCACCTAAAGATCTGCCTCTGGAAGCAATCCTGGGTCATTTTGGTGTAGCTTACAAGAACATGAAAACCAGGCCTAGCATTGGAGAGGCCATGTCTCATCACGGTCTTCCGGAAGTGGTGAGAACATCTATCGTGTCAGAGAACCAAGCTCCTTAAACCTCAAAGATGATGGATTGAAAAAAAAGGAAAAAACAATGTTGTTTAGATGAATGCTTAAAGCCCATATAAGCCCCTGTCAAAATGTTTCAAAATATATTTTTTAACCTGTAGAAAGTAGATAAAGTCAAGGTCAGGCAAAGTGATTCATGACAGGATAATAATGTGCCCTCTGCTGGTTAGATGAGCTACCATAGTTCCTTTGAAAGCCTGAGGAAAAACAAGATGGCAAGTGGGAATCCAACTTTGATTTTGATTCGAAATACTATAAACTTGAGGATACCAGGGCTCATGCCATTAGACAAGGTTAGTCTGTTTTCTTTTTATGAAAAAAAATACAACCATTTTTTAATGAAATATTGCTGCTCAGGGCACCACCGGACCCAGCGCGATTTAATATGTGACCGAAAGATATAAAGATCTTGATGATAATATCTGACGGATCCAACTTTTGAAGTCCATGTGTCTGCATTTGTTACGTCTGAGTGTCACCGGTTTAAGGGCTTTGTTTATCTGTGTCAAACATGGACCAGATTATGTCCAAGACAAATTCATTAGTGCGGGAGAGGACATCAGACCATCAGTCTTCTGGACTTACTTAGCCAACACATCCATTTGACTGGAGAGTGTTTTTGAAGACGGATGAAACTCTGTGACGTCTGTGCCTCGTATGAGGCAAGCAAATGTGTAGAGACGGACCTAGCCTGAAGAAACTTGTTTCCTTCATCCAGACTTTTCACAAATGAATCCTTAATCACAAACAAACCGGGTCTTATTCCACCCTTCCTGTATGTTGCACAGGATTTCATGCATTCAAAGCAGGGACAGAGATGAAACACACCGGGGATTTTGCTTGTTTAGCCTGCAGTGATGAATCTGATTCGGGGGTCATTTAATGTTGCATTGGTATGAAAGCGATGTGTTCGGTAAGAGCACAGATTGTAGCTTACTATACACCGAATATTGCACTAAATGCACTGCATGCAACCATGGTCTTTGAGCTCTTATATCAAGTGTTGTGTCGAGCATCTCATGAGACTCATACTCAAGTGCTGCATATCGCAAGTACAAGACTGTACCAGGTCGCTAACCTGATTTTACCAAGTGAGACATGTTCCTGGGACAACATCGTTGTTGACCCTGGAACAACATTGTGATTAACCAATCAGATTTGAAGAACCAGTTTATAGATTTTGTGAAGTTTATGCTTAAAATCAGTGTTTGGTGCTTGTACATCAGTGCCATTCATCTATCATTTCCTCTGATTTTAGGGATTACTCATGGTTAAGGTTAGGTTTAGGTGTAGGGATATGGTTAAGAATATATTTTTGGAGTAAAATGTTGTTCCAGGGTCAACAAAATATGTTGACCTAGGAACACATCGGACTTGGCAAAATCAGGACGTGCGTACCAGGTGTGCTACCGAGCAAGTTTACTACATTAGAAAAGCCATACATATGGACAGGATTATGTGATGCAAACATCAAAATTTAATCATTTACAAATCTTACACTATAGTAAAAGTGTAAACTGTGCAAAAAACTACACAAAAATAGGTCTTATTAATCAATAATCTGTCCCTGACGGAATAATTTGAGTGAAAATAAATAAAAGTTGGTGTTTCACTGCCACTAATGTTCATTTCAACTGTAAATGTAGCTGGAGACACACTTTTCTAATGATCCTATACCATTTATTTTTATTTATTTTTTACTACAAATTATTGGTCATTTCTAAATGTTTTATAGGTCATTTTGCAGTTGTGCCTTTATTTATTTAGCTTAAAAAAACAACTGTCTAACAAAAGAACAAGGCAAATGGTGACTTACAAAATAATGGCTGATATTAATTCTAGTTAATTTGTCAAACTGAAAATGGAAGGTAAAGTCGGGACGATTGCATTGTGGGATACAACATTGTGCTCAGTGTGCTATTTTGGAAAAATGGGATATTCTATGCATACCGTCAACTTACCGTATAACAAGCATATTTTGCACACTATAGTTCAGGGATCCTCAAATCTGGCCCACAAGATCCACTTTCCTGCAGAGTTTAGCTCTGATCCTAAACACACCTGAGCATGTTAATTAATGTCTTCAAGATCATAAGAATATCACAGGTAGGTAAGATTGATCAGGGTTGGAGAGAAACTCTGCAGTGGCCCTCCAGGGTAAGATTTAATGAACCCTGCTACAGTTGATCTGATATATTGCAGAAACAGTAGTTAGCATGCTTTTCTGAAATAGCCTAAGAGTTCATCTGCATTTAATGCATATACCCCATGATGACCTGCTACTGCCATCTAATGGAATAAAAACACACTGCAGGATGCTCCTCATTTATTAATTGCTACTTTAACTGATAATAAACTAAACTGGGAAAGTTCTATGAATGAATGATTGTTTCAGTGAATTCTTAGGATACTCTGGCCACAGCCTGCAACCGAACTGGTCATGCATCACCATAAAAACACCATCCAAGCAGCAGAGCAGCAGTCTGTCATTTGCTCTGTAAACAATACAACCCGACCCAGATGGCCAAACCCAACAGCAGCCTTCAGCGAGGCATCAGACGAGATTTTGACACCCTCGAAAAACAGGCAGAATAAACAGGGTTTATTTTGACCGCAGCGGCTGGCGCTGCCATGCAAACATTACCAATGCATCCTTCTCAGATTCCATGGGATATAAATTGGAATATAAAAACTTCTGTTTTGGCTCCGCTTTTGCAAAACACGGCCGGGTGATTCATTGCTTATGTGTCATGCCTGTCATTGACCAATCATACTGTGCGAGGCCAAGATTAAGATTTGAAAGAAACTGACACTTAAATTCAATAAAGAATGCATTAGATTACTCAGATGAACTCCAGTAATAGCTTACTGTTGCAAATGATTTCTAGTTCAAATAAATCCTGTTCTTTTAAATAATAAATAATATAATATAAATAATAAAGATTTAAATAATGGCTGGTGAAAATTCAACTCTCCCATCACATGTATAAACTTCATTTTAATATATGTTACAATAGAAAATGGTTATTTTAAATTGTATAAATAATAATAATCATAATAATACAGCATTTTTTGATGAAAAACTGTGCAGCCTTGGTGAAAATAAATATTAATCTTATTGATCCCAAATTTTTAATAGTAGCATACACCTGAATTTCAATAAATAAAGTAAAGTTTGTGTTAGCCATGTATTTTTACACTCATTGTGGTATTTTTTGAATGTCACATGACCAAACCGCAAAACTTGTCTAATTGCTGGACTGACATGGACTTTTAAGGCAATCTACTAACCTACCAAGTTCTTTTTGTTGTTTCCGATTTATTTGATTTAAATATGAGTATGTTAAGATTTTAGATATCAGTCTGCATATGTGATGGACATCGGTTATGATCATCTTTGATAGCTCCACTAAAGGAATCACATAATCCCCATTATATATTCTGTAAATTCGCTCTCCTTGTCAATACTGAAAGCACTATTTGGAGTTGCTACTTATATGTATGTACAGGTTTCCAAATTAATAGTATTTTATCATTTTAAAAGCAGCTGTCTATATGAAGCAGCTCACTAAACTTATAGTGTTTCTATAGACCAAACAAATATCCTAACCTGGACTAGATCTGAATCATAGTAACTAAACCTGAAAAAAAGCAGAAAATCATGGAAAATTTGATGTCAATCTAAAAATCATTCCCAATTGAAGACCTTGGCCATGGCATGTCATTCCTCATAGCTTCTATCATAGGCCTCTGGGAGAACCGTCACCATGCATCCGTACAAACAGAGAGGCACGCAGTGAAATTTCCCTGGAAAAGACAGGCTCTGCACAAACACTGCTCAATTACACAGACAACACTGAATTCTGCACCTGCTCTGGACAATCAGAAATTGGACAGCCCAGCACCTCTCTCGGCAGGCAAATGTCCTGCATAAACTTCACACCCATGGAAAGTTTCAAAATAAGATTTGCAGATTGTCCATTTCCAATTATGAAATGAGAAGGTGCCGAGTATCCGCCCTTGTGGGACTGTTCGCTGGATAACCTCATCCGAGTCTGATGACAACTAAGCAGGCGTTTTCGGTGAGAGCACAGGATGCTGATCAGCCAACCAGAGCCCGGCATTACTCCTTTTCATTAACATAGATTTATACAACATCCAATCATCTCACGGGGCTCTGTTTGACATGAGTGCTTACCCCATTGGCAGATTATTTTGCATTTCATGCAAAAACTCACAGGTTTTTTTTTTTCAATTGCTAAATGACAGTGAGCACAACTGGAGCTCCATGTGCAAAACTCTAACTAAAGTCTGCACTAGCAACAGTCACCTGAGCTAAACAGTTCACATCACCTGCAAAACTCATTCTAAGCAACACAACTCTCAACACATGACTCAAAACAGACTCGGTGCAGCCAAACACTCCACACAATCCTCACTGAGTTAACACACACTGTCACTCAGAACACACTGAGAGGAAAAACACTAGCATCAGACACCAATACAGAAAATACTCACTTTTCATCTTTACAGTTTGAACTATTTCAGTGACTTCATACAAAGTCATATTTTCCTCAAAGAAAAGAGTGACATTCTTTCACATGATTTGTTTACATTTTTAGAACATAACAATTCTTTAAGATAAATGAAAATGAGCAGTTTGCTTCAATAGTCTGTAGTAATTTATGGAATTACAGTAATGAGAAAAAAAAAGGTAGAAACTAAAAGTACATACTGTAATTCGAACAAATAACTGAGGGGCTAATTCTGAAATTGCACTCAGCAGTGTTTGAAATCTCTTCTATTTTGAATGTGTGCTTCACAGTCTTGACAGCAGTGTGTTAGCATTTGAACAAAGTGCTGTAAATCCACAGTGTTGTGCAGGTTGTGGTTAAAGTCGTGGGATAAGTGTGTTTTTGAAAAACCGTGTTCAAGCAATGAAAAACGAACTAGAGTTTGGTCCACATGAACTGCTGCTGTGCAGACTGTAGTTAGTGTCTTGCACATGTGACTCCAGTTGTGCCCACTGTCGTTTAGCAATCAAAAAAACATTGTAATTTAGATTTTTTTTTTTTTGTTTGTTTGTTTGTTTTTTCTGAAATAAGACAATCATTTTTACTTTTTTACTAAAATAATCTTTAGCTATTTTAGCTGGATACAAGACAAAAAAAAATCTAAGCTTGGAAAGCATTTTTTTTTTTTGCAGTGACAGACAACCAAAGCATTTGATCCTCTCCTAGTGTTGAATACACACTGAAATCACTAGCACATGGTTCAAAGAAACACACACACAGGGTCTACAGTATTCCTGAAATCAAGCACACCACACACTCATGACCCCACTGACACCGGATCACTCAGAGAAGGAGTATATAAATAATAATAATAAACTGAAACCTGAGAGGGACTTTGTTCTCACAGGAACAAAAAGACACAACGGATGTCCCATTCATGTCTTTCATATACATGTGTAAAAACCTCTTCAACAACGTATAGCTGATTTGCATGGACATTGTCAACAGTGACAACCCTTGGATCAGAATCAGAAAGAGCTTTATTGCCAAGTCCTTTATAACACAAGGAACTTGTCTTGGTGGCAGGAGCTTCAGACATACATATAAATTAAGATAATAAAAGGAAATATAACACTAACAATAAAGATAATAGACAGTAAATTAAAAAAGGATAGAATTAAGAATATTGAGTTATGATGACACTATATGCTTCCGTAAACACATAAATATAATTCAATGCTTTATATACAGCCCCCTAGTCATTGCAAAATAATGACTTTGCAGGTCAGTATCGTTTAAATATAACAAAAAATATGCTACTTGGTTTGCTGTTTTGTTATCCAATCTACTGATTTTCAGACATGTATGACTAATCCAAATTCTAGCTGGGACCACTGTGCGTGTTTGTTTTGAAAGTTCCCCAGTGCTGAAGCATTGGTAGCAAGCGTTTGGGTCTCTGGTGAAGTGATTAGATGAGTCAAAGACGAGAGGGGCTGCCCTCTGTGCTCTGGGGGCGTAATGTGGTGGTGTTAGTGCCATGAGGGAGTGATTTACACTGTCCTCCTGCTGCAGTTTATTAAATCTGTCTCGCCTGCCAATTTGCAGGGTGTTGCAGGTGTCAGAGGAAAGTGTGAGGCGAGATGCACAGAGGGGCTCAATGGTCCCATTATGAAATGAACACGTGCGGGCGAATGGACAAACATCCTGAGCACACATACACACATGTATAGTATAGTATTTCACACTCAAAATCTAATGAAATAATGAAAGTTATAAACAAGTTATTTGACACACACATACAGTGAACACACTCACATTCACAGGAACAATTCAGATATGTGGTAATAATTAAAACCATGTGCTCGGAGTGTGCTGTTTTTTGAATTTCACTCACACACAAAACCGAATACGGCATTACCCCCACCAACCGACATTATTACCCACAATCCCACACATAGCTGACCAAGGCCATGTTTAGTCAGGTGCTGATTTACTGTATACAGATTGAAGCTTTAGTATTCTTCTCACATTTTACTAACAACTGCATTTTGCTTTCCAAATATTTAGAGTGAGTTTTTGTTGGCTGCATTTGCATCTTGATCTTGGCACTGTCTCACCAAAGCTACTCAACAACAACAGTGTACACTGGGCCTCAATCATGAAACACGAGTAGAACAAATCTGTGTGCAAATCGTTCGTAATACCATGTTTGGGTAAACCGCTTCATTCAACTGTGTGCAGCAAATAAGAGACGATTTACACAGATACTGGTTCTGCTTGTTTAATGATAGAGGTGCATTGTTTTTATGACCTCAATCTAAGCAGGTAGCTAAAGTGACATACCTTGAGTTGTAATAAAAATGATATACAATAACATAATGCCAATACAGCTACAGTATTAGTCAGATGCTTTGAAAGG
This sequence comes from Carassius auratus, assembly GCF_003368295.1. Classification (NCBI taxonomy): domain Eukaryota; kingdom Metazoa; phylum Chordata; class Actinopteri; order Cypriniformes; family Cyprinidae; genus Carassius; species Carassius auratus. The sequence goes on along the minus strand of NC_039300.1, from coordinate 1,142,909 downwards.
GATATTACAGCAGTGCAGACATCAATTAAACTTAATTTGTATTTGTTTTTAATATATGCAGTAACCAAATATTACAACTAGTCTTAGAATAGCCTCACATATTTTTTTTTTCCATCTCATTCATCAAAACAGTCAAAACTATGTAAGTCCCATTTTTGCCACTGATTTCTGACAAAATTGTGTGATATAAACTCCCAATTGCAAGTTATAAAGAAATGCAAGATGTAAACTTAAAAGAAAAAGAAAGTAATAATGGCAATATATAAACACAATTCTGAGAAAAAAAAAACTTGCAGTTCAACATTTTTTCCTGTAGTTTTGAAAGTTTTCATGTAATCCTGAAAATTAGCTGGATCTGGTGTGTTTACTGTAATAAGAGCTGAACTCTGCTGGACTGTGGCTCTCCAGGAACTGTATTATCAAGACATTTCAGATATAAACTGATTTGTGGAGACTGATGGTCCAAAATTGTTTAGACGTGTTATGAGCAGCAACAGGAAACGTTTGGATGATCTACAAGTTCCTAATTCAACTGTTCACTAACTTCACCCTGCACTCTGAATTATTACTCAGTGTATTCAATAAAAATGTGTAACGTACAATTGTTTGTGTTAAAAGTGTAGGCAGGTTGTGTTTGCCACGTAATTCTGAGTTGTCAGACAACATCAAGACAGTAATATTGTGAAATATTACTTATCTTACATGTTGTTGTTGTTTTTTATGTGAATATATGTTAAAGTGTAACTTATTCTTGTGATGACAAAGCTGTATTTTCAGCATCATTACTCCAGCTTTCAGTGTCACATGATCCTTCAGAAATCATATTAATATGCTAAGTTTATAAGGTTTGTTAGTAGAAAACAATATAGTGTAAAGTCATTTCCCAAGTCGAAGTGTAAAATCTTTTTTTGTCTGTGCACTTTTTAGTGTATTTTTAACTGATAAACCAGTAAGAAAGCAGATTTGTGTTCCATTTGAACACCTATCAGATGGGAAGAATGATGAAAAACTATATGGACTAATGGAATATGGCTTTCTGAGAACATCTCAGGAACTGAGCAGTTATAAATCAAACACAAGGATCAACCAGCAGAAACCCTGAGACTGTGCTCTCGTTTGAAGAGACAAATGGATGGAAGGACAGATAAAGATGGATTGTGGGAAGGATAGATGGGTAGATAGAGGAGAGAGGCAATGGCCTTGGTGAGCAAAGCTAGTACATCATGTCTGAAGTGTCCTACGATGCTGATGACTACTGTGGCATTCCTTATGGAATCCCTTTGAAAACTGTTTATACATGGTTTACATCAGAAAGAGTCTTTCTATCACAGCATCATGGCCAGCTATATGAGACGGCCCTGTCTCATCTACTACAGAGATAAAGGGATCTGTATCACTTTTGTCAAAGCCATATTTCTCAATAAGGCCTCCGTTGCATTAAGAAAAGGGAAAGAGGGAAGACCACTGGGTTCTCATTCACGCGTGTTCATTTTCCCTTATATTTTTTTTGTTAGGGTACATTTACGCAATAACAACTGTATTAAAAACAGAAAAAAAAAAAAAAACTAAAACAACTGTATTACGTATTCCAGGCCAGTAGTCGGCGATGCCATTTAAAAACAAAAAACAAAAAAACATTACAAGCCTGTGCACATATGCACTCCTAAACACTGTACACACAATACACATACATATGATGTCACATTTTCACAAATTTGCATATTCATTTTTTACGCAGAGACAATAAAAGTATTTTTTTTTTCAAAAACTTGCACTTTGAAACCCATTTTAAATAGTTAGCATTTTCAGCCTCGAAAGCCGATTTTGTTGTGTAAATGAATAGTCATTTATTTATTCTTTAAATAATTCTTTAAATACAATAAAATAATAAATTATATTTTGTGTCACTGACGTAAATGATACCAAAATCATAGTTAAGGAGACGTGAGCTATTATTTTTCTGTTTAATAGGATCAACAGGACCAGGTGGACAATAAAAAAAGGTAAAGAAATCTCATCGAAGTAGTTATTTCAAAAGACCAGAAAGTTTGGCGTGGACTCTTAGACTTGGCCTTGTAAACCTTCTAACCTAAAAAAAAAAAAAAAAAAAAAAACTAATTGGGTGGCCTTTCCATTTTCTGCTACAGTCACCTGACTTGTGGCTAGTGTGTGCAGTTCCATAAAACTGGATGATTTTCCAAATGTATATAATCAGTAGGATTGTTTTTTTTTTTTTTTTTTTTTTTTTTTGTGAGAGAGAAAAAAGAATTAGGGTGAATACTGTAAATTCTTTAAAATGTAATATGTAATCCAACTACAAGTACTCACTTTAAGAATACATGTAATCAATTTATTAAACAGCATTGCTAAAAATTCTCAAAAGAACCCCTTAGCAAACATTTAGTTAGCATTTGCTTCCAGACTGTCCTTTCACCCACATAACGATCTCACCACCATGGAAGCAGCAAGCACCAATACCCTCACTGACTTCATGCCAACTTCATGCACCACAGTGTCAAGAGAATGGATCAGCAGCAGGAGAGCATCTCGAACACCGGACGCGCTGTCCAAGCGCTGGTGGCACAAGTGTTCACCCAGCAGATCCATCAGCTCATGTCTCCCACTGTGCCCATCGCACCGCCTGCACCGTCCGTCCCCCGGGGGATTCCCCAGGACCACTTCCGGCCTGAGCCACGTCTTTCGGCGCCAGAGAACTATGCGGGTGAGCCAGCATTTTGTAGAACTTTTCTTACCAAGTGTTCGATGCATTTCGCTCTACAGCCCTGCACTTTCACTACGGAGGAATCCAAAGCAGCGTTCACGCTCACACTACTATCTGGCAAGGCTGCCTTATGGGGGACGGCGGTGTGGGAGAATCAACACCCGTGTTGTGCCTCGTTCCACCTCCTATCAGAAGAGATGAAGAGAGTCTTTGACCGGGCTGCGACCGGCAGGGAGGCCGCCCATCACCTCTCGGAACTCCGGCAAGGATCTTCTTCCGTCACCGACTACTCCATCGAGTTCCGCACCCTGGCGGCCGCGTGCCAGTGGAATGAGGCGACGCAGTGGGATAGATTCCTGCATGGGTTATCTGACCATGTTCAGCAGGAGATCTACCTCCTCGAGCTGCCTCCTACTCTCAATGAACTAATTGAACTGGCGTTGCAAGTTGACGCCAGGTTTAATTGTCTGGGGCGCAAACACAGTCCTTCCAGATCTAACATCTCTCCTGTTAGGGGGCGCTTGAGTCGAGAGAACACGGTCGGTTCTGTCGACGATCACGAGCCCATGCAGGTGGGTAGAGCTCGGCTGTCCCGGAGGGAGAGGGAAAGGCGGAGGTCCCAAGGACTGTGCCTGTACTGTGGCGGCTCTGCTCATAACACCTACTCATGCCCGGTAAAAGAGCCAGCCCGATAGTAAATCTGAGGCTACTATCGGGTGGGATCTCCGCTGAGAAGTCCTCACCAACATCATCGACCCTCCTTCCGGTGAGACTGCGGTGGAGGAATCAACATCATGAATGTCAAGCCCTTCTGGACTCCGGAGCCGAAGGTAATTTCATTGATTCCTCACTTGCACATCACCTAAACATTCCTGTCCTCCCTGTGTCTCTCCCCATCCATGTCACCGCACTCAACGGCCAGGAACTGCCTCACGTCACACACCATACTGAACCCATCACACTGATCACGTCTGGAAACCATCAAGAAACCATATCCTTTTTTCTCATGGACTCCCCTGTTGCTCCCATTGTTTTAGGTCACCCCTGGTTGTTCAAACATAATCCACGAGTGGAATGGGGTTCTAACTCTGTCACATTGTGGAGTGAAAGTTGTCTTGAGTCTTGTCTGGTTTCTGCTTGTCCTGTTGTTCCTGTTTCTGTCTTTCAGAAGGAGACCATGGTTTTGCAAAACGTGCCCGTTGAGTATCTGGACCTGAATGAAGTGTTCAGTAAGTCCCGTGCTGCTTCTCTTCCTCCGCATCGTCCCTACGACTGTGCCATAGACTTAGTATCAGGTAAGTCTCCGCCTAAGGGCAAGTTATACTCACTTTCTATTCCTGAGAGGGAGGCCATGGATAAATACATTTCTGATTCCTTAGCCTCTGGGTTAATCCGTCCTTCCTCTTCTCCAGCGGGGGTGGGGTTCTTTTTGGGTAAGAAGGATGGTTTGCTGCGACCTTGTATTGATTACCAAGAGTTGAACAACATTACTATTAAGAATACTTATCCTTTACCACTCATGTCTTCAGCTTTTCGAGAGGTTGCAGGGAGCATCTATATTCACAAAATTGGATTTACGTAATGCTTATCATTTGGTCCGCATTAGGAAGGGGGATGAATGGAAAACCGCCTTTAACACCCCTAGAGGGCACTTTGAGTACTTGGTGATGCCGTTCGGGCTCTCCAACTCGCCCGGGGTTTTCCAAGCACTCGTGAATGACGTGTTGAGAGATATGGTAGATCAGTTTATATATGTTTACCTGGATGACATACTGATTTTTTCTTCATCTCACCAGGAACACGTTCAACACGTCAGACGAGTGCTCCAGAGGTTACTAGAGAATGGGCTTTTTGTCAAGGCGGAGAAGTGCGTATTCCATGCACAGTCTGTTCCCTTCCTAGGGTATATCATTTCTTCCAAGGGAATACGTATGGACCCTGACAAAGTTAAGGCTGTGATAGATTGGCCATCTCCAGACTACCGTAAGGCCCTACAGCGGTTTCTGGGGTACGCCAATTTCTATCGACGTTTCATCCGTAATTTCAGCCAACTAGCCTCAACTCTGACAGCCTTGACCTCCTCCAGTACTCCGTTCAGGTGGTCGGATGCACCGTTCATGGTGGAGGTCGACGCATCAGAGGTGGGGGTAGGAGCAGTGTTGTCCCAACGTGCTGCTTCGGACGATAAGGTAAACCCTTGCACGTTTTTTTCACATCGACTATCTCCTGCCGAACGTAATTATGACATTGGCAATAGAGAGTTGTTGGCGGTCAAATTAGCATTGGAGGAGTGGCGCCACTGCTTGGAGGGTTCAGGGGTTCCCTATATTTTTTGGACCGATCACAAGAATTTAGAATACATCAGAACTGCCAAAAGACTCAATTCCAGGAGGCTCTGTGGGCACTTTTTTTTGGTCGTTTTGAATTTACCCTATCGTACCGCCCGGGTTCCAAAAACATCAAACCAGATTCTTTGTCACATCTTTTTGATCCCTCCACCCGTCCCGTTACTCCTGAGTGTATTTTGCCTGAGAAATTAGTGGTCTCAGCACTCGTATGGGAGGTTGAGTCAAGACGGCCTTAGAAGGGGTAATGCCTCCGTCCGGTTGCCCACCGAACCGTTTATTTGTGCCGGAGGAGTTAAGGTCCGAAGTTGTCCAGTGGGGTCATTGTTCTAACATGGCTTGTCACCCAGGGATAAGTAGAACTAATGGTTTGGTTAGACAACGATTCTGGTGGCCACATATGGCTCGCGATGTCCGCGATTTTGTTTTGGCTTGCTCAGTTTGTGCTAGCGGTAAGTCATCTAACCGACCTCCTGATGGGCTTCTTCAACCGCTGTCTGTCCCTTCGAGACCCTGGTCCCATATCGCTCTAGATTTTGGTTCCGCCCTCCCGCCCTCTAATGGCATGACAGTCGTTTTGACCGTAGTGGACCGGTTCTCGAAGGCGGCACATTTCATTCCCTTGCCCAAATTACGGACAGCCAAGGAGACAGCGGTCACTGTTTTAGATCACGTCTTTTGGCTTCATGGCCTCCCGTCAGACGTGGTTTCAGACAGGGGATCTCAGTTCATATCCAAATTTTGGAAAGAGTTTTGCAAATTGTTAGGGGCGTCAGTTAGCTTGTCGTTGGGTTATCATCCCCAAAGCAACGGACAATCTGAGCGAACCAACAAAGATTTAGAGAGGACGTTGAGATGTTTGGTCTCCAAGAATCCTTCTTCCTGGAGTCAACAACTCTCTATGGTGGAGTACGCCCACAATTCATTGCCAGTTTCAGCTACGGGCCTCTCTCCGTTACCAGCCACCAGCGTTTCCCATTCTGGAATCTGAAGTCGCGGTCCCCTCCGCTCACGCATTTGTCCAGAGGTGTCACCGCACCTGGACCAGAGCCCGTGAGACTCTGCTCCGGGTGAGGGAGCGCACATAGGCCAAGGACGATCGCCACCGGTTAAAGCCTTCCGTCTACGTCGTGGGTCAAAAAGTGTGGCTGTCTACCAGTAACATTCCTCTGCGATCCGTTTCTAATAAATTAGCTCCCAAATTTATCGGCCCGTTCACTATCACCAAAATCATTAGTCCGGTGACAGTCCGCCTCAAACTACCTCCTGCATACAAGAGGATACACCCCGCCTTTCATGTGTCCAAGATTAAACCCGTGTTTTATGCACGTATTAATCCGCCTACTCCGGTTCCCCCGCCGCCGCGTCTCGTAGATGGGGAACCGACATATTCGGTTAATCGTATTCTGGACTCGAGACGGAGGGGACGAGGATTCCAGTATCTGGTGGACTGGGAAGGTTACGGTCCGGAGGAGAGGAGTTGGGTACCTACTAGGGACATATTGGATCACTCCCTTATTGATGACTACAATCAGCAGGTAGGCCCTTCTGCGAACTCCAGGAGGAGTTCTTAGAGGGGGGGTAATGTCACGGTTGGTAAACCGTGATCTCGGGGTGTTTACACTTTGTGGTGAATTCTGTGTGTCCCGCGTCTGCACTGATTAGTTGTGGGCGTCTCCGTTAATTGTATCAGCAACAGCTGCCACTCATTACTCATCCACTATATAATGGCTTGTCTCACATCTTGTGTTTGTGAGATCGTTGTTTAATGTTTATTGTGGTTACCCTGTTCGTCTGGCTCTCAGTGTTGTTTGTGTTTGGATGTCTGTGTTTCCTTAGAACCTCATCCACTCTTCGCACGTTCACTAAGCCACGGACACTTACCTTCGGCTCTATTCCCCGCAGTTCCTGTGCCATCCTCTCCTGCTGCCTCACGCCGTCATCATCTGGATTACTCACCTTCCCTCCACCGTCAGCTGGATTTCTCACCTCTTCACCATCCCCTCGGAGTGTCGTTGTCTCATCGTCATTGTTTGTTTATGTACCCATTCTATATCTTCTCATTAAATTAGTAAACTTGCATTTGCTTCCAGACTGTCCTTTCACCCATCGACACACTAGCCAACCACCCACAACATTCTTGGTGATGAGTTTTGTGCAGGCAGAACCTTTTATCATGTAAAGAGTAAAAATCTATTGTCTTTATGCATTTTCCTCATTTCAAATCTGTATATTCCTATGGCTACTCTCTTTAAAGGAGCTATTTTCTCCTACTCCATTAAAAAAACTCCATGCTCCTCTGGTTATATGAAATCCCAGTCTGTTCATTTGGGAGGTTTCTTTTCAAACCTCAGATCTTAACTCTGAGCTTAACCCTGACAGTTAAATGGGTTGGTAATTACCTATTAGCAAGTTAGCATTTAGGCTTATTACCAGGTTTCGGTTTTTAAGCTAGGACCCCCATATGATAAGCCTGTTTGTTTCAATTTAACTTTACATGAGCCAGGTGCCCTGTGCAGCTGCACACGGTTCCACGTTAAATAAAAAAAAAAAAGTCCAGCATCACACCAAACTCGATTCAGAGGTTGAACTCTGCAGATGTATAACTAAACTCATCTTGAACACCTAAAATTGATGTTTACAAAGCTGCACAAGTTCACTTACTCAACCAACACGCAATAATTTTGCTAAAACAAGTTTTAAACTTTCTATTCTTGTACGGTTTTAAACATAACAATCATCCAATCCAAAAAAAAAAAAATAGAAACATTCTAGCATATCGACATGCAGTGAGACAATCATACACAGCTCACACTCATCTTACTGGTTTTCAGCTTGAATAACAATGAGCAACATCATGATTGCCTTGAGAGAAGAGTGAAAAGATAACCAAGACAAAACATCAAGACAAGTTAAAAGTGTAGCCTGGAGTTTATTATTCATGTTGAGCAATGCTGCTTATAAGTGGGTGACCCAAGCCTGATGGATGAGAATGATACATTTTGTAAAGAACCAAAGGTAGATTACATTATTATTATTATTATTAGGGGTTCAAGCACGCAGTGCTGAAACCCTATTGTAATTGTTAAGATTTTTATTAGGGGTTCAAGCACGCAGTGCTGAAACCCTATTGTAATTGTTAGGATTTTTATTAGGGGTTCAAGCACGCAGTGCTGAAACCCTCTTGTAATTGTTAGGATTTTTATTATTATTATTATTCTTCCGCCCTAGAACTGAACGTGCAGCCCAAACCGTAAGGCCTAGAGAGCTGAAATTTGGACAGATCGTAGAGCTCAATTTGGGGAGAACTTATCAAAGTCTCAGCCCAATCGGCCTAACGGGGGCGCTACAGCGCAAAAAACAAAAATTTTGGACATTTTTGGCCGCAGATCGTAAACCGTTAGCCGTAGACTCAAAAACAAGGCATCGTTGCAATCCTTGGGTTAGCCCGAACAAAAGTGCACAGCTGCATTTTTTGCTCTACGACGCACCGTTTTCTCGCAAAATCGAGCTATATCCGAAACCTACTTTTGCGAACTAGTCCTAGGATTTTTAACCAATCGGAATCAAACCACTTCAGAAATATTCCCTGGACACTCAATATCAATAATTATCAAAAAAAAGTTGAAATTTCAATTCTTACGCGAAACAGTACACCAAAAAGCGTCTATAGTAACGTTGGCCAAATGCTATTTTAACTATAACTCTTGGACGGAATGAGATAACTTCACCAAACTTGGTACACATATGTATGAGCTCAATTTTGGGTCAAATAAAAAAAAATTGCGCATCTCTGCCACTTGGGGGCGCTATAAGATAGAAAAAACACATAAATGGCTATAACTAGGCAACCGTTGGCTCGATCGACTTGAAAATTGGTTTGCAGTGTCTTGGTCTGAAGGGGCACAAGTACCTATGAGGACATTTGCATATCTCAAAAAACATGGCCGCCATTGTCCAAACAAATTTAAGCACCTATTTGAAAGGGTTAACGGATGTTGATCGGAACGAAACTCGCTGGGTACTTTCGACTCATGAACCTTAAGGTCTGTAAGAATTTTGAAAGAAATCGGCCACTAGTTGGCGCTAACGAGTTTTATGGCTCTGTAATCACGTGGTGTTTCACGTATCAACACAATATGCATATCATTTGATAGATCTCCTCATAATGCACAACTTTGCCTCAAGAACCATTGCTGTCAATCAAATCGTTCAATTGTTATTCACAAATATGTTAAAAACCTACTTTTGCGAACTAGTCCTAGATTTTTTGCCCGATCGGAACCAAACCACTGCAGTAATATTCTGTGGACTCTCTAGATCAATAATTATCAAAAAAATGTAGAATTTTGTCCTTTGGTTAGCTGTAAAGGGGTAATTTAGAAAAAAGGGTGTGGCCAAACATACCCCAAAGCCTATAAAACCTAAAGGAAAACTCAAAACTTTATGAAACTAGGTGAAATCATGTAACAGGTGACTCTTAACAAGGCTGCAAAGTTTCATGGAGATCGATCCATAGGTGGCGCTATAACAGTAGAAAAGGTCTCAAAACACAAGATTGATATGGTAAATGGCCTCAAATTGTTTGAAAATGCTCATATATTGACTCAAAAACACTAAATCTTCATATCATATGATAGATCTCCTCATTCTGAAAAACTTTGCCTCTGGGACCAATTTTGTCAATAAATCTGTTAATTAAATATTCAAGATTATTTGAAAAAGTTACTTTGGCAAAGTATTCCAAGGCTTTAAGCTGGAAATCAATAAAACCACTGAAGTGCAATTCTGTAGACTCTGAAGGTCAATAATTATCAAAAACATGTTGAACAATTTCATTTGGACCACTATAAACCAGTGATTTTATAATATGTTATTTGCATAGTGTACACAAAGGGCTATTTATACAAACAGAAAGCCCACAAATTATCAAAACTGTGTAAAATAATGCATGATTTCATTCTAAACAAGCATGCAAAATTTAAGAGAGATTGGGCAAAAAACTTTACACTATAACAGTTATGTGTAAAAACAGTTTTATATGAGTAAATGCAACCACTAGATGGCAGCGGAAGACCACTAATGGGCTCATTCAGCAAATTGAAACAGTACTTTTGAGAAGATTTATGAATTCATGCCTAAACAATAAAACTAAAAAAAACACTGTTACAACATTTTAAATCTCACTGAGTTAATGTTTTCCATTTTGTTCATACAGACTTACCAGTTTTTAAAATTTTGCCACATTATGATTACAGTGAAACCTGAAAATGACATCCAAACTCTTAAAACTAGTTTAATCATTTAATTTCAGTGCGTGTGTCTGTCTGTCAGCCTATTCTCCGTTTTGGATGTGTTTAACTGTCATCCGTACATCCAGGTTGGCTCAGACCACCTCAGAGGCCTTAATGTGCTTGAACCCCGTAAATGCTGCTTGCAGCTTTAATTAGGGGTTCAAGCACGCAGTGCTGAAACCCTCTTGTAATTGTTAGGATTTTTAGGGGTTCAAGCACGCAGTGCTGAAACCCTATTGTATTTGTTAGGATTTTTATTATTATTAGGGGTTCAAGCACGCAGTGCTGAAACCCTATTGTATTTGTTAGGATTTTTATTATTATTAGGGGTTCAAGCACGCAGTGCTGAAACCCTATTGTATTTGTTAGGATTTTTATTATTATTATTATTATTATTATTATTATTCTTCCGCCTTAAAACTGAACGTGCAGCCCAAACCGTAAGGCCTAGAGAGCTGAAACTTGGTCAGATGGTAGTAGTCTTGCTCGCTACTCAGATACAAAGAACCGGCCCAATCGGCCTAACGGGGGCGCTACAGCACAAAAAACAAAAATTTTGGACAATTTTGGCCGTAAAGTGTAAACCGTTAGCCATAGACTCAAAAACATGGCATTGTTGCAATCCTTGGGTTAGCCCGAACAAAAGTGCACGGCGCCTTTTTGGGGTCTACGACGCACCGTTTTCTCGCAAAATCGAGCTAAATCCGAAACCTACTTTTGCGAACTAGTCCTAGGATTTTCAACCAATCAGAACCAAACCACTTCATGAATATTCCCTGGACACTCAATATCAATAATTATCAAAAAAAAGTTGAAATTTCAATTCTTACGCGAAACAGTACACCAAAAAGCGTCTATGCTAACGTTAGCCAAATGCTATTTTAACTATAACTCTTGAACGGAATGAGATATCTTCACCAAACTCGGTATACATATGTATAAGCTCAATCTTTGGTCAAATCAAAAATATTGCGCATCTCTGCCATTTGGGGGCGCTATAAGATAGAAAAAACACATAAATGGCTATAACTAGGCAACTGTTGCCTCGATCGACTTGAAAATTGGTATGCGATGTCTCGGTCTGAAGGGGCACAAGTACATATGAGGACATTTGCATATCTAAAAAAAACATGGCCGCCATTGGCCAAACAATTTTAAGCACCTATTTGAAAGGGTTAACGGATGTTGATCGGAACGAAACTCGCTGGGTACGTTCGACTCATGAACCTTAAGGTCTGTAAGAATTTTGAAAGAAATCGGCCACTAGTTGGCGCTAACAAGTTTTATGGCTCTGTAATCACGTGGTGTTTCACATATCAACACAATATGCATATCATTTGATAGATCTCCTCATAATGCACAACTTTGCCTCAAGAACCATTGCTGTCAATCAAATCATTCAATTGTTATTCACAAATATGTTAAAAACCTACTTTTGCGAACTAGTCCTAGGTTTTTTGTCCGATCGGAACCAAACCACTGCAGTAATATTCTGTGGACTCTCTAGATCAATAATTATTAAAAAAATGTTGAATTTTGTCCTTTGGTCAGCTGTAAAGGGGTAATTTAGAAAAAGGGGTGTGGCCAAACATACCCCAAAGCCTATAAAACCTTAACGAAAACTCAAAACTTTATGAAACTCGGTGAAATCATCTAACTTGTGACTCTTAACAAGCATGCAAAGTTTCATGGAGATCAGACCATAGGTGGCGCTATAACAGTAGAAAAGGTCTCAAAACACAAGATTTATATGGTAAATGGCCTCAAATTGTTTGTAAATGCTCATATATTCACTCAAAAACACTAAATCTTTATATCATTTGATAAATATCCTCATTCTGAACAACTTTGCCTCTGGCACCAATGTTGTCAATAAAGCTGTTAATTAAACATTCAAGATTATTTTAAAAAGGTACTTTGGCAAACTAATGATCGGGTATAAGATGAAAATCAATAAAACCACTGAAGTACAATTCTCTAGACTCTGAAGGTCAATAATTATCAAAAACATGTTGAACAATTGCATTTAGACAACTATAAACCAGTAATTTTATATTATGTTATTTGCATAGTGTACACAAAGGCCTATTAATACAAACAGAAATCCCACAAATGATCAAAACTGTGTAAAATAATGCATGATTTCATTCTAAACAAGCATGCAAAATTTAAGAGAGATTGGGCAAAAATAAAAAAAATAACAACACTATAACAGTTATGTTTAGAAACACAGTGTTGTTTCAGTAAATGCAATTTATAACCACTAGATGGCAGCGGAAGACCACTAATGGGCTCATTCAGTTAAAATGAACAGTACTGTAGAAAGGATTCATGAATTCATGCCAAAACATTAATAAATTAACTGTTATAACATGTTACATCTTATTGAATCAATGTTTTCCATTTTGTTCATACAGACACATCATTTTTTACAATTTTGCCACATTGTGATTACAGTGAAACCTGAATGACATCTAAACTCTTAAAAACTAGTTTAATCATTTAATTTCAGTGTGTGTGTGTCTGTCTTTTGGATGTATTTAAATGTCATCCATACATCCTGGTTGGCCGAGACCACCCCAGAGGCACAAAGACCTATTAATACAAACAGAAATCCCACAAATTATCAAAACTGTGTAAAGTAATGCATAATTTCATTCTAAACAAGCATGCAACATTTAAGAGAGATAGGGCAAAAAACCCAACAACAACACTTTAACAGTTATGTTTAAAAACACAGTGTTGTTTGAGTAAATGCAATTTATAACCACTAGATGGCAGCGGAAGACCACTAATGGGCTCTTTCAGCTAGTACTGTTTTTATGAATTCATGCCAAAACATTAATAAATTAACTGTTATAACATTTTGTATCTCATTGAATTGATGTTTTCCATTTTGTTCATACAGATGTATCAGTTTTAACAATTTTGCCACATTATGATTACAGTTTAATCTGAAAATGACATCTAAACTCTAAAAAAAGAGAAGACTTGCAATAAGCTTATTGTCACCTATCACTTTTTATCAAATACCTATATCTGCCACAAAATGTTTGTGCATGTATATGTGTATCTTTGTGTGTCTTTGTGTGTGTGTGTGTGTGTGTGCATATGCTTATAGAGTATACATATATTAGTCTAATCATTTACTTTCAGTGTGCGTGTCTGTCTGTTAGCCTGTTCTCCATTTTGGATGTGTTTAACTGTCATCCATACATCCAGGTTGGCTCTGACCACCTCAGAGGCCTTAATGTGCTTGAACCCCGGTAAAATGCTGCTTGCAGCTTTAATTATTATTAGGGGTTCAAGCACGCAGTGCTGAAACCCTATTGTATTTGTTAGGATTTTTATTATTATTATTATTATTATTATTATTATTCTTCCGCCTTAAAACTGAACGTGCAGCCCAAACCGTAAGGCCTAGAGAGCTGAAACTTGGTCAGATGGTAGTAGTCTTGCTCGCTACTCAGATACAAAGAACCGGCCCAATCGGCCTAACGGGGGCGCTACAGCGCAAAAAACAAAAATTTTGGACAATTTTGGCCGTAAAGTGTAAACCGTTAGCCATAGACTCAAAAACATGGCATTGTTGCAATCCTTGGGTTAGCCCGAACAAAAGTGCACGGCGCCTTTTTGGGGTCTACGACGCACCGTTTTCTCGCAAAATCGAGCTAAATCCGAAACCTACTTTTGCGAACTAGTCCTAGGATTTTCAACCAATCAGAACCAAACCACTTCATAAATATTCCCTGGACACTCAATATCAATAATTATCAAAAAAAAGTTGAAATTTCAATTCATACGCGAAACAGTACACCAAAAAGCGTCTATGCTAACGTTAGCCAAATGCTATTTTAACTATAACTCTTGAACGGAATGAGATATCTTCACCAAACTCGGTATACATATGTATAAGCTCAATCTTTGGTCAAATCAAAAATATTGCGCATCTCTGCCACTTGGGGGCGCAATAAGATTTAAAAAACACATAAATGGCTATAACTAGGCAACTGTTGCCTCGATCGACTTGAAAATTGGTATGCAATGTCTCGGTCTGAAGGGGCACAAGTACATATGAGGACATTTGCATATCTAAAAAAAACATGGCCGCCATTGGCCAAACAATTTTAAGCACCTATTTGAAAGGGTTAACGGATGTTGATCGGAACGAAACTCGCTGGGTACGTTCGACTCATGAACCTTAAGGTCTGTAAGAATTTTGAAAGAAAACGGCCACTAGTTGGCGCTAACGAGTTTTATGGCTCTGTAATCACGTGGTGTTTCACATATCAACACAATATGCATATCATTTGATAGATCTCCTCATAATGCACAACTTTGCCTCAAGAACCATTGCTGTCAATCAAATCGTTCAATTGTTATTCACAAATATGTTAAAAACCTACTTTTGCGAACTAGTCCTAGGTTTTTTGTCCGATCGGAACCAAACCACTGCAGTAATATTCTGTGGACTCTGTAGATCAATAATTATTAAAAAAATGTTGAATTTTGTCCTTTGGTTAGCTGTAAGGGGGTAATATAGAAAAAGGGGTGTGGCCAAACATACCCCAAAGCCTATAAAACCTAAACAAAAACTCAAAACTTTATGAAACTCACTGAAATCATGTAACACGTGACTCTTAACAAGCATGCAAAGTTTCATGGAGATCAGACCATAGGTGGCGCTATAACAGTAGAAAATGTCTCAAAACACAAGATTTATATGGTAAATGGCCTCAAATTGTTTGAAAATGTTCATATATTCACTCAAAAACACTAAATCTTCATATCATATGATAAATCTCCTCATTCTGAACAACTTTGCCTCTGGGACCAATGTTGTCAATAAAGTTGTTAATTAAATATTCAAGATTATTTAAAAAAGTTACTTTGGCATACTTGTGATACGGTTTAAGATGAAAATCAATAAAACCACTAAAGTACAATTCTCTAGACTCTGAAGGTCAATAATTATCAAAAACATGTTGAACAATTGCATTTGGGCAACTATAAACCAGTCATTTCATAATATGTTCTTTTCATAGTGCACACAAAGGCCTATTAATACAATCAGAAAGCCCACAAATAATCAAAACTGTGTAAAATAATGCATAATTTCATTCTAAACAAGCATGCAAAATTTAAGAGAGATTGGGCAAAAAAAAAAATAACACTATAACAGTTATGTTTAAAAACACAGTGTTCTTGGAGTAAATGCAATTTATAACCACTAGATGGCAGCGGAAGACCACTAATGGGCTCATTCAGTAAAGTTGAACAGTACTGTTGAAAGGATTTATGAATTCATGCCAAAACATTAAAAATGAACTGTTATAACATTTTAAATCTCATTGAGTCAATGTTTTCCATTTTGTTCATACAGATATATCAGTTTTTAAAATTTTGCCACATTATGATTACAGTTTAACCTCAAAATGACATCTAAACTCTTAAAAAGAGAAGACTTGCAATAAGTTTATCACCTATCACTTATTTCAAATACCTATATCTGCAACAAAATGTTTGTGCATGTATATGTGTTTCTTTGTGTGTGTGTGTGTGTGTGTGTTTGCATATGCTTATAGAGTATTAATATATTAGTCTAATTATTTACTTTCAGTGTGTGTGTCTGTCTGTTAGCCTGTTCTCCATTTTGGATGTGTTTAACTGTCATCCATGCATCCAGGTTGGCTCTGACCACCTCAGAGGCCTTAATGTGCTTGAACCCCGGTAAAATGCTGCTTGCAGCTTTAATTATTATTATTATTATTATTCTCCACTCAAACTGTTCGTGCAGCCCAAACCGTAAGGCCTAGAAAGCTGAAATTTGGTCAGAATGTAGTAGTCCGGCCTTTTTGTCAGATACCGAGTCTCGACCCAATCGGTCTAACGGGGGCGCTACAGCGCAAAAAACTAAAATTTTTGACATTTTTGGCCGTAAATCGTATACCGTTAGCCGTAGACTCAAAAACATGGCACTGTTGCAATCCTTGGGTTAGCCCGAACAAAAGTGCACGGCGCCTTTTCGGGGTCTACGACGCACCGTTTTCTCGCAAAATCGAGCTATATCCGAAACCTACTTTTGCGAACTAGTCCTAGGATTTTCAACCAATCAGAACCAAACCAATTCATAAATATTCCCTGGACACTCAATATCAATAATTATCAAAAAAAAGTTGAAATTTCAATTCTTACGCGAAACAGTACACCAAAAAGCGTCTATGCTAACGTTAGCCAAATGCTATTTTGACTATAACTCTTGAACGGAATGAGATATCTTCACCAAACTCGGTACACATATGTATGAGCTCAATCTTTGGTCAAATCAAATAAATTGCGCATCTCTGCCACTTGGGGGCGCTATAAGATAGAAAAAACACATAAATTGCTATAACTAGGCAACCGTTGGCTCGATCAACTTGAAAATCGGTATGCAGTGTCTTGGTCTGAAGGGGCACAAGTACGTATGAGGACATTTGCATATCTCAAAAAACATGGCCGTCATTGGCCAAACAATTTAAGCACCTATTTGAAAGGGTTAACGGATGTTGATCGGAACGAAACTCGCTGGGTACGTTCGACTCATGAACCTTAAGGTCTGTAAGAATTTTGAAAGAAATCGGCCACTAGTTGGCGCTAACGAGTTTTATGGCTCTGTAATCACGTGGTGTTTCACATATCAACACAATATGCATATCATTTGATAGATCTCCTCGTAATGCACAACTTTGCCTCAAGAACCATTGCTGTCAATCAAATCGTTCAATTGTTATTCACAAATATGTTAAAAACCTACTTTTGCGAACTAGTCCTAGGTTTTTTGCCCGATCGGAACCAAACCACTGCAGTAATATTCTGTGGACTCTCTAGATCAATAATTATTAAAAAAATTTTGAATTTTGTCCTTTGGTTAGTTGTAACCGGGTAATTTAGAAAAAGGGGTGTGGCCAAACATACCCCAAAGCCTATAAAACCTAAAGGAAAACTCAAAACTGTATGAAACTCAGTGAAATCATGTATCAGGTGACTCTTAACAAGCATGCAAAGTTTCATGGAGATCAGACCATAGGTGGCGCTATAACAGTAGAAAAGGTCTCAAAAACACAAGATTTATATGGTAAATGGCCCCAAATTGTTTGAAAATGCTCATATATTCACTCAAAAACACTAAATCTTCATATCATATGATAGATCTCCTCATTCTGAACAACTTTGCCTCTGGGACCAATGTTGTCAATAAAGCTGTTATTAATTATTCAAGATTATTTTAAAAAGTTACTTTGGCATACTTGTGATACAGTTTAAGATGAAAATCAATAAAACCACTGAAGTACAATTCTGTAGACTCTGAAGGTCAATAATTATCAAAAACATGTTGAACAATTGCATTTGGACAACTATAAACCAGTAATTTTATAATATGTTCTTTTCATAGTGTACACAAAGGCCTATTAATACAAACAGAAAGCCCACACATTATCAAAACTGTGTAAAACAATGCATAATTTCATTCTAAACAAGCATGCAAAATTTAAGAGAGATTGGGCAAAAAAAAAAAAACACTATAACAGTTAATGTTTAAAAAAACAGTGTTTTGAGTAAATGCAATTTATAACCACTAGATGGCAGTGGAAGACCACTAATGGGCTCATTCAGTTAAGTTGAACAGTACTGTTGAAAGGATTCATAATTCATCCCAAAACTAAATAATAAAAAAATGTCACTGTTACAACTTTTAAATCTCATTGAGTCAATGTTTCCCATTTTGTTCTCATACAGAATATATCAGTTTTTACTATTTTGCCACATTGTGATTACAGTTTAAACCTGAAAATGACATCTAAATCTTAAAAAGAGAGACTTGCAATAAGTTTATTGTCACCTATCA